>NC_082649.1:82640171-83240171 GCF_028023285.1 Balaenoptera ricei
GCTTTACAATGGTGTGTTAGTTTCTGCTGTATAACAAAGTAGATCAGCTATATGTATACATATATCCCCATATCCCCTCCCTCTTGCGTCTCCCTCCCACCTTCCCTATCCCACCTCTCTAGGTGGTCACAAAGCACGGAGCTGATCTCCCTGTGCTGTGCAGCTGCCTCCCACTAGCTAGCTATTTTACAGTTGGTAGTGTATATATGTCCATGCCACTCTCTCACTTCGTCCCAGCTTACCCTTCCCCCTCCCCTTCTCCTCAAGTCCATTCTCTACATCTGCATATTTATTCCTGTGCTGCCCCTAGGTTCTTCAGAACCTTTATTTTTTTTTTAGATTCCATATATATGCGTTAGCATACGATTATTTGTTTTTCTCTTTCTGACTTACTTCACTCTGTATGACAGACTCTAGGTCCGTTCACCTCACTACAAATAACTCAATTTCATTTCTTTTTATGGCTGAGTAATATTCCATTGTATATATGTGTCACATCTTCTTTATCCACTCATCTGTCGATGGACACTTAGGTTGCTTCCATGTCCTGGCTATTGTAAACAGAGCTGAAATGAACATTGTGGTGCATGTCTCATTTTGAATTATGGTTTTCTCAGGGTATATGCCCAGTAGTGGGATTGCTGGGTCATATGGTAGTTCTATTTTTAGTTTTTTAAGGAACCTCCATACTGTTCTCCATAGTGGCTGTATCAATTTACATTCCCACCAACAGTGCAAGAGGGTTCCCTTTTCTCCACATCCTCTCCAGCATTTATAGTTTGTAGATTTTTTGATGATGGCCATTCTGACCGGTGTGAGGTGATACCTCATGGTAGTTTTGATTTACATTTCTCTAATGATTAGTGATGTTGAGCATTCTTACATGTGTTTGTTGGCTGTCCGTATATCTTCTTTTGAGAAATGTCTATTTAGGTCTTCTGCCCATTTTTGGATTGGGTTGTCTGTTTTTTTGATTCTGAGCTGCTTGTATATTTTCGAGATTAATCCTTTGTCAGTTGCTTCATTTGCAAATATTTGCTCTCATTCTGAGGGTTGTCTTTTTGTCTTTTCTATGGTTTCCTTTGCTGTGCAAAAGCTTTTAAGTTTCATTAGGTCCCATTTGTTTATTTTTGGTTTTATTTCCATTTCTCTAGGAGGTGGGTCAAAAAGGATCTTGCTGTGATTTATGTCATAGAGTGTTCTGCCTAGGTTTTCCTCTAAGAGTTTTATAGGGTCTGGCCGTACATTTAGGTCTTTAACCCATTTTGAGTTTACTTTTGTGTATGGTGTTAGGGAGTGTCCTAATTTCATTCTTTTACATGTAGCTGTCCAGTTTTCCCAGCACCACTTATTGAAGAGGCTGTCTTTTCTCCACTGTATATGCTTGCCTCCTTTATCGAAGATAAGGTGACCATATGTGCGTGGGTTTATCTCTGGGCTTTCTATCCTGTTCCATTGATCTATATTTCTGTTTTTGTGCCAGTACCATACTGTCTTGATTACTGTAGCTTTGTCAGGGAGCCTGATTCCACCAGCTCCATTTTTCGTTCTCAGGATTGCTTTGGCTATTCGGGGTCTTTTGTGTTTCCATACAAATTGTGAAATTTTTTGTTCTAGTTCTGTGAAAAATGCCATTGGTAGTTTGATAGGGATTGCACTGAATCTGTAGATTGCTTTGGGTAGTATAATCATTTTCACAAGGTTGATTCTTCCGATCCAAGAACATAGTATATCTCTCCATCTGTTTGTATGGTCTGTGATCTCTTTCATCAGTGTCTTACAGTTTTCTACATACAGGCCTTTTGTCTCCTTAGGTAGGCTTATTACTAGGTGGTTTTTTTTTTGTTTTTTTTGTTTTTTTGCAATGGTAAATGGGAGTGTTTCCTTAATTTCTCTTTCAGATTTTTCATCATTAGTGTATAGGAATGCAAGAGATTTCTGTGCATTAATTTTGTATCCTGCTACTTTACCAAATTCACTGATTAGCTCTAATAGTTTTCTGGTAGCATCTTTATGATTCTCTGTGTATAGTATCATGTCATCTGCAAACAGTGACAGTTTTACGTCTTCTTTTCTGATTTGGATTCCTTTTATTTCTTTTTCCTCTCTGATTGCTGTGGCTAAAACTTCCAAAACTATGTTGAATAATAACAGTGAGAATGGGCAACCTTGTCTTGTTCCTGATCTTAGAGGAAATGCTTTCAGTTTTTCACCATTGAGAACAATGTTGGCTGTGGGTTTGTCATACATTGCCTTTATTATGTTGAGGTAGGTTCCCTCTATGCCAACTTTCTGGAGAATTTTTATCATAAATGGGTGTTGAATTTTGTCAAAAGCTTTTTCTGCATCTATTGAGATGATCATATGATTTTTATCCTTCAGTTTGTTAATATGGTATATCACATTGATTGATTTTCAGATATTGAAGAATCCTTGCATGCCTGGGATAAACCTCACTTGATCATGGTGTATGATCCTTTTAATGTGCTGCTGGATTCTGTTTGCTAGTATTTTGTTGAGGATTTTTGCATCTATGTTCATCAGTGATATTGGCCTGTAGTTTTCTTTTTTTGTGACATCTTTGTCTGGTTTTGGTATCAGGGTGATGGTGGCCTTGTAGAATGAGTTTGGGAGTGCTCCTCCCTCTGCTATATTTTGGAAGACTTTGAGAAGGATAGGTGTTGGCTCTTCTCTAAATGTTTGATAGAATTCACCTGTGAAGCCATCTGGTCCTGGGCTTTTGTATGTTGGAAGATTTTTAATCACAGTTTCAATTTCAGTGCTTGTGACTGGTCTGTTTATATTTTCTATTTCTTCCTGGTTCAGTCTTGGAAGGTTGTGCTTTTCTAAGAATGTGTCCATTTCTTCCAGGTTGTCCATTTTATTAGCATACAATTGCTTGTAGTAATCTCTTACGATCCTATGTATTTCTACAGTGTCAGTTGTTACTTCTCCTTTTTCATTTCTAATTCTGTTGATTTGAGTCTTCTCCCTTTTTTTCTTGATGAGTCTGGCTAATGGTTTATCAATTTTGTTTATCTTCTCAAAGAACCAGCTTTTAGTTTTAATGATCTTTGTTATTGTTTCTTTCATTTCTTTTTCATTTATTTCTCATCTGATCTTTACGATTTCTTTCCTGCTGCTAACTTTGGGTGTTTTTTGTTCTTTCTCTAATTGCTTTAGGTGTATGGTTAGGTTGTTTGTTTGAGATGTTTCTTGTTTCTTGAGGTAAGATTGTATTGCTATAAACTTCCCTCTTAGTACACCACATTTTCTTTTTCCACTCATCCGTTGATAGAAACTTGGGTTGCATCTGTGTCTTGGCTATTATAAATAATACTGTGACAAACATGGGGGGTGCAGACATCTCTTTGAGATAGTGATTTCATTTCCTTCAGATATATTCTAATTGCTGGATCCTATGGTAGTTCTATTTTCAATTCTTTCAGGAACCTCCATAACGTTTTCCATAGTAGCTGTACCAATGTACACATTCCCTCAATGAATGCTTACAACAATTCACCCAAGAAGGTAGTTATCTCTTTTTGACAATTAAAGAAAAGACTTAGAAAAGTTAATTGACTTGTCTGGGTTCATGGTCACTTCTGACCAGATGCAGCCCATACTATTTGCCCTATACCTTTGGTCTGTGATAGTGGCACATTTGCACAAGCATGTGGGAGTTTATTTGAAGTAAAAATCACTGTTTTGCACAGAGTTGTAGAGAAGGCAGGGAAAGAGTGTGGGTGGTATTAGAATTAATTTCTTCCACACAGTCTGTGCTGGGATTCAGCACGAGGTAGTAAAAATTTACATATAGGCATATAAAATGAATATCTTCTAAAAAATGTAAATGAGACCCAAGGATATGACTATATATATTGATGGCCTACAGGAAGGTTAGTGCAATGCTTTAATATTTTCTCATGTGAATAATAAAATTAACTTACCCCAATCAAGCAAGCCTAGAAAAAAAATTAAGGCAACAGCTATTCTTCAAAGTTACCATAATTATTAAAATAAAATCTCATTAACCCTGTGCCAACTTATTTCAGATAGTGCCAATTCCAGAAAACTGTTACCCTGGAGGCAATTTTACACATTATTATGTTGTAATACAAACAATGAATAATCTTTGAACCTGGATAAATCAGAATCTATCATCCCTGATCTCTTATATGTTAAATTCATATAGTGTTACCTTTATCCCTCCTCCACTTGTGAAAAAGCTCTCCCCTTAAATCTTTAAAATACTTTCAAATTTCAAAATGAAAGATTCCAAAGATATTCTAAATCTGGGAACAACTACACAATAGGCAGGTGATGAAAACATTAATATGGGAGAGTTCATGGATTTCTTCCTCTCTCTTTCCCAACGAGTTTCCTTCCTGACCTCCATTGGTTGAAAAGAAAAGGGACAAACTGATATAGTTTTCCACACCAGAGTTAAAATGGAGGCTGCCTTCCACTGGAGGAACAGGACCTGTTGAGAAGAAATTGTACACATTTCTGTGCAGCACAGCTAAGGAAATGAATGGTGGTACATGATGGTGTAAATGACAGCAAAGTCCTCACACACTGAGGAGCTAGACAAAAGAGAAGCCAGAAGATTTCAGTAAGAGCTGTCAAGTAGTCAGTAATTTTGGACCACCTTCAATATCTCGTAAAAACATGAGTGAAGATCAAAATTCTTGTTGGGACCGTGCTTCTTTAAATGCTACACTGCTCTAGGACCGGACAGCATGAGTATAGCGTTATAAACATGATGTGTGTATGCCAGCTTCCGGCACCTGCTATCCACAGAGGTCTCTATAGCAACAAGCCTTTCATAAGTATCTGGACATCCTGAGACATGCTCTTTGCCCACTGTACATGCTCCAAAGTGAAGTATGGTGGCAGTCTCTTCCTGTAAACTACATGTATGAAAAATTTTGGTCATATTCCCAACTGACACATCCTGAGTTCAATGGTAGACATTCTTATCATCAATGCAGAGTACTCAGAGCTAAAATGAAAACTATATGGTAGACACTTCAGTCTTAACTAAAACAAAATAATGCCCACAAATAAACTATATCATAACAAATACTTAACTACTATCTACTTAATTCTGTTACTTACCCTTGATGAAAAACAGAATTCCTTTGGAACTTATATCTGAACCTGTACATAGAAGGCCAAGTTTGAAAGCTTTTCAGTTCAAGAAGGTAACTCTAAAACCATAATGAAATAATTCTATTTCAGACACTTAAGAAGATATACTTCAGAATCTCATAACGTATCATAGATTTGGGTTGTTACAGTTTTGAATGCAAAGTTTATAAACTCATTTAAAAGCCCTTCTCAAATTATGGAGATTTCCATTTGCTATTTTTTACCAGAAATTTGGAGAAAAGAATACATTTGATTGTCTATGTAGACGCTTTCCATCCTCACTGTGTTTGAGCTCACAATAAGCATTGATTTATAACCATTTTGGAGGGCGTTTACAGAAAAGAGATTTTCTGAAACATGAAAACAAAGAAACTCCACTGTAGCTATATAACCAGTTGTTTTTTTAATATACTATGAAGTAAATTTTTATAAATAAAACCATACCCTCTTAATGACTTAAACCATCTTCTCAGAAGTGTCTCAAGTAACAACTGCAGTCTTAGGTTTCTCTGCCAGCTTCTCTGCCACTTGATGCATTAAAATGGAATTCTAAAATGAATTCTTTTAAAAATTAAAAAGAGGAAAGAAAAGAAAAAATATTCATTTCTGCTTTCTCTTGTTTAAAAGTTGAGATTTTCATCTTTTGATATACAAAGTAAGACACACTTGAATTTTAACTAAATGAATCACCTAATTTCCTCTGAAAAACACAGATAGACATTCTGCTCCAGGGAGATACTGAAGAGCATTTCTTCTCTTGCCAGAAACTTCTCTCAGGAAGAGCTAACATGAGAGGCCCATTTCTGTGATGTCTCAGCACCTTTCATACACACAGCTCCAAGGCAGCTGAAATCCTAGAGCCTAATTAAGTGGTTCTAACCCCGAAAAAGGACACTTGCTGATTTCAAGAGCTACTGACTCTCCAGGAGATAAACCTCCCAGTCCTAGTTGAGTCTCTCAGAGACTCACCAAAAAGGACAAAAGGAAAAAAAAAAAAAAGACATGGTTAAACGAATCACCTTCCCATGTGAAGAAAACAAAGCAGACCATGGCGGGGTTGGGGGGAGGTGCGGGCAGAATAAGACTAACATAACAAAACCAAGGGAAGGGAGGGAAAGAAAGGTTATTCGTCATCTTTAAAGATCTTCCTGCTACTGATTTTATTATATTCAAAACTTTCCAAATATTGGACAGCCAGTCTGTCTCACTGCTTTTTTCTTTTAATCACATGGAGCTCGTACCCAAGACAGGCACTCTTGAAATACCTGGGAAAATTCCTCTTTATCCAGAGTGGACCAGATTTTGCAAACTGTCCACAGGGACTCAGTGTCACACTTTACCCAGCCTGTAGTATATTTATTTTAAGTGAATTAGTTTCCAATATATAATTTCAGAGCAATGGTTCGCAACTGGGGGTGACATCGCTCCTCCTCCTGCCCCAAGGGATGTATGGCAATATCTGAAGACATTTTTTGTTTTCACAACTAGAGGAATGCCACTAGCAGGGAAAGGGTAGAGGGCAAGGGATGTCACTAAACATCTCACAATGCACAGACGTCCCACAACCGGAGGTGTCCAGACTAAAATGTCTATCGTGTCAAGCTTGGGAAACCCTGTCCTAGAGAAATCAATGATAGCATTTTTGTTGCCTTCACTCATTGAGATCATTGTTTCTCAGCAGGTAATAAACTTTATGACTCAAAACTCTTCATTAACTCTAGCATATCCCTCCAAGAAGTCTGAAAAATAGGCAAATATTTACTTATTTCCCACTTTTAAAAAATAAGACACTCGGGACTTCCCTAGTAGTCCAGTGGTAAAGAATCCATCCTGCAATGCAAGAGACGCAGGTTCGATCCCTGGTCAGGGAACTAAGATCCCGCATGCTGCGGAGCAACTAAGCCCGCGCACCATAATGAAGAGCCTGCGTGCCACAACTAAAGACCTGACGCAGCCAAAAAAAAAAAAAAAAGACACTCAATGAACACGTATGTTTGTGAATGTTAGCCGAATTCACATTTTAAATCCATCTAACACTTGTGAGCTTTCTTATACATTACCTCACAGCTACATATGCCTTACCACACACAGCCCCAGAAAGGAGAAGCATCATGCTCATTGGCAAGAGAAGGAAACTGGGCTTGAGGGAAATAAAGCAATTTGTCTGGATTTTCCCAACGGGTGCACAGGAGAGCAGGGAACTGAATCCTGTCCCTAATTGTGCTGTTCTTCCTCCCACTACAATGATGCTCTCTTCCGGGATAGTTTTGTAAATACGGAACTGAGCTGCTAAAACTGTAACCATCCTCATCAACACCAAACACTGACAGACGTTATAAACCTGTCCAAGTCTCAGTTTTCTTGCCTGTAAAATGGGCTTATGTTGTAAGGAGTAATTGAAATAATGCTCCTTAGTCTGTACTTGGCACAAGACGACCTCTCAGAAGAACAAGCAGCTGCTGTTGTTATTTGTGTTAACTGGGATCCCAGGCCAAGGGTGTAATTACAGCAGAATAATATTTGAGCAAACAACCCAACGGTGGGAGAGGAAAGCTACCACGAACAGCATCTACTGTAAATATCTTTGCCCAGTAAAACTAATTTGAGTCTAATCTCCTTGTTTAAAGGGATAGGTCAAACAGACTCAAAATGGAGCTCATTTTAATGTGACTGATGTGGCACTGAAATTAAAACTCAAGCCCGATTCAAATCAGACAGCCCAGATTCAAATCCTGGCTCTACCACTTTCTAGCACTGACCAGTAGAAAGTTACATAACACTGTTAACATTCAGTTTCCTTGGCAAAGTTGGACATTACAACAGTACTTCCCCCTCATAGAATTGTTTTGAGATTCTTATGATACAATGTATGTCAAACTCTTAACACAGGGTCTAGCACATTGTACATGTAGAATAAATGTTAACCATCACTACTGATGTTGCTTTTTGCTATCATCACCATGATCGTCATCAACACCATCATCATCCGTAACGCCAAGTTCACAGCAGGCTCACAATAAATGTCTGCTGATTAATAATTGCTAACATTTAATGATTATTTACTGCGTGCCAGACACTGTACTATGAGGTAGTTACTATTATTATCCGCATTGAAAAGGAAGACACTGGCCACCAGAGAGGTTAAGAAACTTGCCCAAGGTCACACAGCTAGAGAGTAGCAGAGCTGAAATTTGAGCCCAGGCTATCAAGCTTCAGAGCCTACATCCTTAGCTACCTGACAACGTTGTCTTATAATAGAGGATCAGTGAAAGAGAGGGAGGGTGAGAAATTTCTCATAGACCTAAAATCTCAACATATGAGCTTTACCTCAAAACCAGGAAAAGAAACTTCATGCCTGAGCTGGTCTGTCAGAAGGAAGCTTCTTGGAAACACTTCTTTAAAATAAGGGATGGAGGAAGGTGGGAAATTTTCTTTGAGTACAGTGAGCTTGTTTGTCATTGTAAACATATTTAGTGTATATAGACAGATGACCTAAAGACAGAATTAGGGATCCCTGACAAAGGCAGATATTGAAGAAGGAAAGGTTGGAGCCTCTTCACACGACAGATGCAGCAAAATAACGTATGCTATTTTAAACCCTCAATCTTGACTCTCACCAGGCATGTCCAATTTCCAGAGTGTCCCTGAGATGTAGAAGGCAAAAGATAGGATTTTTCGGGAAAACCAGCTTTCAGGCATCATAAAGCTATACAACTTCACCATCTGATCACCAACCAAATTCTGAGGAATAATTATTCAATGCGAGATTGTAACTGGAGACACCGACACAGCCAGAGAAGGCAAATGGAGTCAATTTAAGAACACCGTTAGAAATGTCTAGGAAGAATCAATCATTTCCAATAGTCCTAGGAGTAGTCTTGTCAAGTAAGGACTCTACAGAACTACAGCAAAATACCAAATCCCAACATTGTTAAGCCATTTCCTATAGTAATTACATGAGGTTTCATTCCTAACCTCTCCAAACGCTTTTATGTCTGTCTCTTTTGTACAGTGGCAAAGGCAGAGAGTTTAAGAGGAGAGAACCATTTTGCTTCAAACAAGCCACCAACTGAATGGACAATGCCGCAAAAGAAGTCTTTATTCTGTCAGCCAGCCTGCTCCTCGTCTCCTCGTAACCAGCAGAGAATGAGTCTGGAATGCACAACTCTGTGGCAATCACGGAAAACAGACGCCCGAGATGGCTGCAGGTAAAACTGATGGGGCTTGCCTCTCAGGACCACTTGGTAGGGAATGTGACCCGTTTTATCTCCCCTCCAAGGGGAGGACTGCTGGTCTTCCAAGTGTTTGTGAAAACAAGTCAGGTGCTACAAGAAATGAAAAATGGTCTTGACAGGACAAAGAGCTGCATTTTCCAGACTCGATGGACACAAAGCCAGGACTGTTAACCCTTTAGGAATCAAGCCTCACTAGAGCAGATGGTGATATGAACCCGAAAAGTTTCAGGAGGTCAACAGGGCAGTGGTGGGAACTGCTTCCCATTTTCATTCCGGCAACTCACTCTCCTGTATGCAGCACTCATAATACTCAGAACGATTGCATTTCAACAGGTAAAAATCACTTCCAAAGCCCAGGTCCTTTCAGGCAGGCAAACCATGAATAATCACAGCTCAACTGGTTCTACTTCTCCCTCTCCAACAAAAACCACAAACATGTCCTGGGAAGGGGTTCCCATCGGCACCTCCTTGAAAATCCATCTCTCTTCTCCAAATCAGAAATTATGTACAGTTGTTTGCAGACCTCTCTGATGATGGAAAAGAGATCTTTGCAGCAAAGATGACTCTCGGAGCACCTATTCATTCTCCCCAAACTAGCCTCTCTTAGGAATCTCATTACCGCACAGCAGATGGACGTGAGGTATAGAGAGCAGGAGGTGGGTGGGGAAAGAAGCAAAAACGCACAGCTCTCCAAAAGACGCCATCATTATCCTACTTTATAATAATCCCAAGAAAGTAGCAAACCTCTCACTGCTCATTTATTCATGTACTGGAGAACCATGAAAACAGGGCTCTGGGGAAGCACGAATGCTATCAGTAACAATAATGATCCTGTTCCTACTTGTTCCTTTGGTTACATCATGTCTGGTGTGTTTATTATGGGTCGGCCACTCCCCCTAAGTGCTTCACATGCTTTTCTCATGTAATCCTTGTAACCACCATTGAAGTAGGTACTACTGGTTCCACCCATTTTACCAAAGAGGAAACTGAGGTGCTGAGAGGCTAAGTATCTCACCTACAGTCACACAACTACTAAGTGGCTTGAGACAAGATTTAAAGTCTGGTCTGCACTTAGAAAAAGATACAGAGCAGCATTCTCTATATGGTATTCATGTATGCGTCACTCTACCACCTCCAGGACGTGATCTAAATGCAGGCGTAAGTGTACATACAAGGATATTCATTGCAACATAATTTGGAACCAAAAAATGAAAACAACCTCTATTCACCAAAGTAGGGCTGGTTCAATAAATTATGGTAAAGCCATACAATGTAATATACGCAGTCATTACAAAGGAAAACACAGAGCTAAGTGAGGGGATGATGGCAACATTTATATAGTACTTACTACCTGTCAGGCACTTCTCATATATTAGCTCATTTAGTCCTCACAACCACCCCAGAAAACTGAGGCACAGAGAAACAAAGCAACTCACCCAATCACATGACTACCAAGTGCAAGAGCTAGGGGTCCAATCCAGGCTATCTGATTGTTCTTAAGCAGGACCCTACACTAATGGTTACAAAACAACACAATCTCCTTGTTGGGAATGGATGCATATTCAGTATTTTATTATATACACACACACACTTTTTCAAAAAGAAAAAAAAAAAACCACGTTGATTGTTAACAAAGTTTATAGCTGGGTATTAAAATAGTTTTATCTTTCCTTTTATAATGAACATGAAAATTTGGGTTGGCCAGAAAGTTTATTTGGGGTTTTTCTGTAAGAAAAACCCAAACGACCTTTTTGGCCAACCAATACTTAAAACAGTTAGTGGAATTTCTAACCCCCCTACCCTGCCCCCACCAAAAAAAGGATGGAGATGTCAAAATGGTATGATACTGAATTATCAAGAGATTCTCAGGTAAACATTCAGTATAAGCCAGTATAGCATTACTTACTGTTGTGATTCATTCTCTCTCTGCTTCTCCCCCTCCCTCAAAATGGGAAGAAAAGCCTGAACATCTAGCTCTGCCATTTCAATAGTTGCTGATATTCCATTTTACTACCTTTACTATGTTTTCAAAACAACAGTCATTTTAAAAGAAAGGAAATATCAGTTTTATTTACTCTAAATCAAAGTTCAATTTACCCTAAAGTTTTAAAGAAGTCCTGACAACTGAGGCCTTTTGGAAAGATCACCTAACCTGACAAAACGCTTGGAGGAAAAATTCATCAAAAGCCCTATAGTTTGCAGAAAGCAGACATCTACCATAAATCAAGTTCCCTTTTTAAAAAAAATCCTCTTTAAGATATGGTGAGAAAAAAAATATTTTCAATTAACATGACTTTTTGAATGGAATTTCAGAAATTCATTTGTTTCTAGGATAAGCGTAGCAATGCATACACAGATTCAGTGCATGCCTGGGCCCTGCTGATTTCTTCCAGACATTTAAAAACAGCACCTCTTGGGACTTCCCTAGAGGTCCAGTGGTTAAGACTCCACACTTCCACTGAAAGGGGCATGGGTTCGATCCCTGGTCGGGGAACTAAGATCCTGCGTGCAGCATGGCGCAGCCAAATAAATAAATAATAAAAACAGCACCTCTTATTTTGTCCGTTTTCATGTCTTTTTCATTTGGCTCAAAGTGCCATGGCAACAGACTATGTACTATTTCCTTGAGGTTTCAACACTGAGCCAAGATTATGGCAGAAAAATGGATACTCAATCATCAAAGAAATTATAGGAACTAAATTAAGTCAACCAAACAGTGAGATTGGTTTTCGTTAGGGGCCGTGTCCCTTGAGTCGCAGTGCATATTTTCCATTATGGAGGTCAATGGATGGCCCTCATCATGGTGTCATCAGTCCTAAAGAATTTAATAATTAACATTATCTGACTAACATCATCTGACTTACCTGTTCTATTTTAAAAGTATAATATACGAAATCAACTCCTGTAGAATGAAAATCTCTGGCAAACAGGATGAATCCCATTTATAGCGCTGGTGTTGGGAATGGGCTGATACCAAAGGGAAAGGTTACCCAACCTATAACAAGATTGCTATTAGGGGGCTTGATCTTTATTTAGTGCCAAGTATTTGGTCCTCTCTCAACAACTGATTGTGGTGGTGACAACTATAAATGTTCTAATATTTGAGTGCCATTGAGCACAAGGGTCTCATTAGTGCTCTTAACAACCTTAGAAAGTGCATATTATTAACTCTATTTTACATAATAAAGAAAACTGAATTTTAAAATATTTAAGTGATTTACCCAAAGTCATTCAGCTAGAGAGTTGGAAGAGTTAGGAATCAAGCTCAGGATAGCCTAACCCCAAATCCACTAACATCTAGTGCCTTTCCTTCATCATATGTTGCCTTAAAATGCTGCCTGGAGAAGCGGTGAGACTGGCCTTTAGAAACACTTAACCAAGGCTGTACAGCCTTTTAGAATTAATTTTGTAGAGAATTTAATCACTGTCTCAGGAATGCCAGTGGTTCCTTCCCTATGGAATCAATTCATTTTTTTTCGTAAGCAAGTCAATGAACAATCTTCAACATGGGTTGACAGTTTCAGATTTTCTGTCCTTCTCAAACTTGTTTCTATGCAAGGTAAGTAATGATGCTTCCTATACAGTATTCACATTTCTGCAAAATCTGCCAAATTTCTTAATATGTACATGACCCTGCTTAATATAATCAAAATATTTGCTGGCCTTAGCTAAATAATTTGATTTGACCATCCCAACCCTCAGTCCCATCTGTGGCTTTATTCTTGCTACTTATTAAATTGAGATAAACAGGTAGGAATGAACTATGCCTAACATTTCCTTGATTGTTTAATTAACAACTATGGCCCTTTGCATTTGCCTTCCTAACATATTTAGTACTAATTAAACTTCATAGATTTAGCACAGCTCTTTCTACAAGGCACAGCACAAGTTAACAAATTAATCCTCAGAAAACGTCATTTGGGTAAGTGGGAAGTACCTGCTTCACTCAGAAGTAGGGATTTTAATGAGCTTTGGTGGTATTCAGTGTAGTATATGACCTAGAAGAAGGGAGAAGTCTTCACAGACATAGAGAACAGATCTGTGGTTGTTGAGGGGGAGGAGAGCAGGGGAGGGATGGAGTGGGCGTTTGGGATTAGCAGATGCAAACCAGTATTTATACAATGGATAAAAAATGAGGTCCCGGGACTTCCCTGGTGGTCCAGTGGGTAAGACTCTGTGCTCCCAATGCAGGAGGCCTGGATTCGATCCCTGGTCGGGTAACTAGATCCCACATACCACAACTAAAGAGTCCGCATGCCCCAACTAAAAGATCCTGCATCCTGCAACGAAGATCCCGCATGCCGCTACTAAGACCTGGCACAGCCTAAATAAATAAATAAATAAATAAATAAATAAATTTTTTTAAAAAAAGGTCCCACTCTATAGCATAGGAAGCTATATTCAATATCCTGTGATAAACCATAATGGGAAAGAATATAAAAAAGAATGTATGTATATGTATAACTGAATCACTTTGCTGTACAGCACAAATTAACACAACATTGTAAATCAACTATACTTCAATAAAAAATAAAAAAGAAGGGAGAAGTCCTGCTCTAGTGGGCAATGTAGTAGTTCTCCCCTTATCTCTGGGGGATATGTTCTAAGACCCACCCCAGTGGATGCCTGAAACTGGAGACAGTACCAAAACCTATGTTCTTCCCTAGACATACATACCCATGATAAAGTTTAATATATAAATGAGGCACAGCAAGAGATTAACAAAAATAACTAATAAGAAAATGGAACAATTATAACAATATACTGTAATGCAGTTATGTGAATATTATCTCTCTGTCAAAATCCCTTATTGCACACATTTAATGCCTTTTCCATCTTAACTAAGTACTTATCACGAACTGTGGCCATGACCTTTGCAGTTTGAGGTGTGACAAAAAAACTAGCACAGATTTCTTTTTCCTTCTTCACAATTTCATGGATAGAAGATTCATTCTTACTGGAGATCTTAGTAACCTCTACACACAATTTTTTTTTCCTCATTAAGTCAAGAACTTTCACCTACTCACTTCAAGGAGGCAGTTTATAGCTTCTCTTTGGCAAACCTGAACTGCCAGCGTCACTAGTAGTCTTGCACTTTGGTGTCATTATTAAGTAAAATAAAGGTCACTTGAACACAAGCGGTGCGAATACAGTTGCTCTGATAATGAGACTATGACTATCGGGCGGATACAGTGGAGAAAAGGATGATGCACGTCTGGGGCAGGATGGCAGATTCCATCATGCTGCTCAGAAAGGCACGCAACTTCAAACTTATGAACTGTTTATTTCTGGAATTTTCCATTTAATATTTGCGGACCACAGTTGACCCTGGGTTAATGAAACCACAGAAAGTAGAGCCATGGATAAGGGGGGACCTACAGTAGTGAGAAAACACCCAAGCTACTGCAGTCCACTCTGGGTGCCACATCTTGAGAGACGCAAAGTGAATTGTGTCCAAAGGAGATGTAAATAAAAGAGATTTGAAACCAGGTTGAAAGGGATTCTACAGTCAGGTATATATCTAAAACAATGTTCCTTAAATTAGCTCAAAACACGAGTTTAATGGGATACACCAAAAAAAAGGGGGGGGCGGTTTATAGTCAAAGAGTTGGAAATGACATGATACACATCGTATCTTCCTATTGGAGTTTTAAAAAATACTAACGTTCTAATGAATACGTTTAGGGAAGCGATACTGAAGATTTTTTTTTTCAACGTGGCCTAGACATCTATGATCTAATCCCAGTGACACCACAGTTGGCAATTACCAATTACCTGCAAAAGCTTCAAGACACCTGAAAAGACAAACTGGAGTCCTCTTGACAAAATGGCAAGTGTGGAGAATATTGTCTGCTGAAGTGAAAGGAAAATCTTCATCACAGCCATTACTGTGGTGGAGCAACAGAAAACACACTAGCCTGGGAGTAAAAATGCCTGGGTTCTGGTCCCAACTCACTAGGTAGCAGACCACCAACTTGGGCAAGTCATATCTCCCTCTGTGAGCTTCAGTTTCTCTTTTTTCTCTTCTGTGTGTTTGGTCTCCATTATCTAGCAGAAATGGCAGAATCGTGGCATGCAAAATCAATTGGCACACGTGTTCTGTTTGGCCAGGATGAACTCCTCAGATCCCGACACTTGTTACCTATCCATCTTATCAATAATCACCTATTCACACATTTAACTTTCCTTCCTGACCCGTGTGATCCCTAAATTCTGTAAAATTTCTTCCAGATCCAAAAATACCTATGCTTTTTCTTTCTGAGTCACCCATAATTTTGTCTGTCTTTTTAATGAAAACTTTCCTCAAAGCATTTTCAAAATTCCCATCATCCTAAGTTGGAGAATATTTTTATAGCATTTAAAAAGCACAAAGCCATCTACTTCTTCCACCAAGGAAAGGACACCTCAGAATGAAGCACTGACAACAGAGCTTCCTAATTAGACAAGCATCTTCTTCCTAATGGAAACCCTCTAAGCAAACTGCAGAAGAAATTATTTAAGGACACTGGTTCCACCATATCAAATTCAAGAACTGGTAAAACAAAGGTCACTTGCCTCAATTAAGTTTTTAAACCATTTTTGCTTTACTAAAGCACACACACATAGTTACAACAACTATTGAAATCAAAAAGCAGAAAGTTAGAATGCTTTCTGAAAAACTAATCACTCCTGCAGGGTTCACATAACAGAGCCAGCTGCGGGGTAGAATGACTTTATTCACATCTATTAAATAAATGACAAAGATGAAGTGCAGCAGTGGAGGCCCGTTTTTTTCCAGTTAACGAAGAACACACACGAGTGTGTGTTTGAACCTTCCTAGAATTTAATTTTTAATATCTCTGCTTTAGACAACTCGACGGTGGCATTACTGTAAAGAAATCATTGTCTTAGAAAACGTGAGAACCATGTTCTTAAAAGATAAAAACTGCTCCGCATAGAGAATAACATTTTCCCCTTTAAACTCCAGGGACAAGCAAATTTTTCCAGTGCCATCTTACTGCGGCCCACTGGGATTCTGAGAAAGCCTACCCATCCAAACTCAGTGCTGAGGGGCTTCCCTGGTGGCGCAGTGGTTCAGAGTCCGCCTGCCAATGCAGGGGACACAGGTTCGTGCCCTGGTCTGGGAAGATCCCACATGCCGCGGAGCGACTGGGCCCGTGAGCCACAACTACTGAGCCTGCGTGTCTGGAGCCTGTGCTCCGCAACGAGAGAGGCCGCGATAGTGAGAGGCCCGCCCACCGCGATGAAGAGTGGCCCCCGCTTGCCACAACTAGAGAAAGCCCTCGCACAGAAGCGAAGACCCAACACAGCCAACAATAAATAAATAAATTAAATCAAACTCAGTGCTGAGAACTCATGAAATGTAAAACTAGCAAATAGCCTCTTGGTAACTTTCAATCGAAGTATTTCAGTTGTAAAGCCAACAACTCCTTAATAAGCAGCAGCGCCATGCAAAAAAATTGTGCAAAGTCTGAACTCAATATTTGCTTTATCATCGAAGAAAAGAAATAGGAAAATGTCCTTTAATAGTCGTCTTTTTTTTGTGTGATGACAAAAGGAATACAAATAAGCAAGGCAAAATGATTACTTTACTGTATATAATCCTAATCAGTGTGTATATTTAGGGGTTGTTTCATGATCTTTTTACAAATATGGGGTCACATTACACTTGCCCTTGGTTTTGCTGCTCAATGGGCAGCAGCATCACAGGGAGCTTATTAAAAATACATGGAGGCAGGCACCACCCCAGCTACCAGCTGCATTTTAAGGATATTCAAGGGGATTCGTATGCAAATGAAAGTTGAAGAATCCCTGGGCTGTAAGATGATTATAAAGTACCATTCTCTATTCTTCTGTGGTGAGAAGATACAGACACAGATACTGACAACACATATCTCTGGACACCAAGGAAATAAATATGCACCTTGTTTTAAATGTATAGTTACTATCTCTATATAACAGTGCCTTTTAAAAAACAGCATGGACTGATTTTTGTAGAGTGGATCCATAGATGATAATAATGTGTCTTATTTACCTCTGAACTGTTGTGAAAACAAAAGCACAATTTAAAAAACCATTTCAGGGGCTTTCCTTGTGGCACAGAGGTTAAGAATCCGCCTGCCAATGCAGGGGACACGGGTTCAAGCCCTGGTCCAGGAAGATCCCACATGCCGTGGAGCAACTAAGCCTGTGCGCCATAACTACTGAGCCTGCACTCTAGAGCTCGCGAGCCACAACTACTGAAGCCCGCGCGCCTAGAGCCCGTGCTCCCGAACATGGAGAAGCCCATGCACCATAACGAAGAGTAGCCCCCGCTCGCCGCAACTAGAGAAAAGCCCGCACACAGCAACGAAGACCCAACGCAGATAAAAAATAAATAATAAATAAAATAAATAAATTTAAAAAACCATTTCAGAACCGTTGTAAGAAATTAGCTAATCTCATTATCCATCTCATTTGATCTTTTATTAAAATTTATTTTATTTATTTATTTTTGGCTATTTCTATTTTTAAGGAAGTTGACATAAAGAAATTATTGAGCAAGTATCAGCACAGATGGTATGTGAATGTGGAAAAACAAGTCCTAAAGGTGGTTCTCAGTCTTTTCAGGTGGCAGAGCAGAGATTTCATCATTAATCAGAAGGAAAATTTTATAGCTATATAATATAAAATCACAACTACCATATTACATATCTGCAGTTTAAAAAAAAAAACTGGCTCTCAAAATGAGGTATAACCAGCCTTCTTCAAATATGGTGGTTAATAGTTACTTGCTATTAGCTTACATTATTTTATTTTCTGCTAGCATTCCAAAGGAAATAAGGTAGAGTAAGCAACAAAAATTTAAGAAACTTTGACAAAAGGAGAAGCTTAACGGATTTAACTTGTTGTTCGATAAGACTATACACTTCAGCCTAAGTCATGAATCCTCAGCACGGCCTGGAGCACACTATGAGGACCAGGGGCCAGATGGTGCCTGAAGTGCATTTTAGGATTCTTCATCATGGAAGATCTTAATTTATGGTTGTAAATATTTTAATGAAAAAACAAAGAAGTATGTGCATTTTTTTAAATTTATAAACAAATCTGATGCACTAGGCCTATCAATTTCATCTTTCCTTATCAAAAGAGACTTGATGATTCTGTACTCAAAGGTCTACCCATTAGTACTGTCAGACTTTGGGGGAAACCCCTTCCCTCCTTGTCTCTTCTGCCCAGGCTCCGTGGGACTCAGATAGAGCTGTCCATCACAGGACCCTGCCATTCCTGCCACAGGGGTGGATGCGGAATCCACGGTGGACAATCAACCCTGATGTAAGCATGGGACCCAGCTGAGTCAACTGGGTTCCATTCAGAGAATGATAATGGCGCTAGAAGGAAGAGGTGCCTCCTTCCTCAAGATCACTGGGTGTGGGAAAGAAGTAAGCCTGGGGCTGTCGTGTGCAGAATCCCTTCCTGGGATTGAGGCAAACACAGAGAACATGACCAGGGAGCAGAGAAAAGAACGCTGCTGAGTCCAGGATAAAGCCTCACAAATCAGAAAGCTCACAAAGTTCAGAGGAACTAGAGGTGGCATTTGTAAATCAGTGTGTGTTTGGGACAAGACATGTTTTCAGGGACTTGATTTTGTGATCCAGCTCCTGATTACTGAACAGGCCAGTGAGGATTTCTCGTCTTCAGGGATGACAGAAAAGATGCACAGGAAGCTGTAGACAACATGAAAATTTAGGGAAAGGAAACAACGTGAGGGGGTGGGAATTGGGAGATTATAAGCACTGGAGAACTGAGTTAGGATGCAGACTGCCTCAGACCAGCCACTGCCTCCTTACTTTAAAAAAGTTATTTTATCTTTCAGGGTTTCCTCACCTGTTAAATGGAGAAAATGTACCCGCTTGGCAGGGCTGTTATAAGAAATAAATGAAATCATATTTTAAAGTTTTCTGAAAAGCACTTGACACAGAATAGTTCTCCATTAATGTTAGCTATTACTACTTTTACCTCCATACAATGCAAAGTTAAAGAAAACACATGAACTCTCAAGTTCCCACTGACCCTGAATCACTATGACCAAGGACTGATATATTAAAGAACAGCCAACACCTCCAAAACACAAATGACCTAAAGGGAAGGGGTAGGGGGATCACTGGCAGATAAACTCAGAATATTCTGGCACCAGGTCCAAGCAACACCACTCTTAACTGTTCAAAGTCGGCCACTGGCTTAGAAAGTTCCAAAGGGTGTGGTGCTGGTAGATAGGCTTGGTAATTCTAAGTTACAATCACCTCTGAATTTGCTCTGTGATCAAGAAGGGCACAAGACTGCCTTCTGGAAAATACAGTTAATTCAGAAGGAAACTATAACTATTCTAATTTGCTCTTCTCAGGCCTCAGATCGCCTTGACTAGGCTGGTTATGTCTTAATTATACTTCAGTCATGAATTTTAATGACATTTTTGTAATTAGATACAACGATTAGAATTTTTATATCCCATTGTACTTTCCATTTAATCCGAATTAACTGTGGTTGCTGAACAAGTTACAAATTAGAATAATTCCTTACAAAGAGCAAAGAGGAAGAAGAATTCACAGGAATAGAGAAAATTCCAAAGGAGACATAGCTCTGATGCAGAAATTACTACAGAATCCCACAGTGCAACCAACCCAATCATTAAGTGGCACAGGATATTTGTTTTCATAGCCACAGATTCTCTAGCTAATAAACAAAAGTTAAAAACTGATATACAGTAACTTTTTAGTCTAACGTTGGATGAAACTTTTATTATGAATTTCTGTTTATGATGTGTAATTATGGGTGAACTGAAATTCTGTTTTTGACAAGCACAGAAGTCCTGAGCAGGGCAAAATGGTGGTTATCACCTCTCATGGTGCTCTTAAAGGCACAGAAGATATTTATCAGTGATATTACTGTTGCACCTACTTCCTCCCTGTGATTTTTTTCACCCATGAATTCACTGGAAATGTGTTTGAAATGAGCACAATTTTTGTCCTGCCAATGCTTCTGGAATAATTAGTTTCTGAAGTCCAAATCTGTTCTACATTTTAAATCTTCTTGGAGCAAAGGGCTCCTTCTTATTTTGAATACCCAGGTTTTGGTAGAAAAGGACTTACAATAAGTACTCACATACTTTCCTTAGAACTCCACTGGCCTGTGTCCCCTAAAAATCAGAGTCCGCCAAGCTACTGTTCACACGGCCTATGGATACACTGTGTACATGTTCTCTACCTTGACATTCATCTGCTCTAAGAGAAATAGCACGCTCAAAATACTTTCCCCTTCGGTGATGAACAACAGCGAGACCATATTAAAAAGTGTTTGGAACTAGACAGGCCGGGGTTTGATTTCTGCCTCTGCTATTGACTAACTGCATGAGTCAGTTACTCAGCCTTTGCAAGCTTCAGTTTCCTCATCTACAAATTTGGGATAAAAATATTACCATCATCAGAGGGCAGCAGTGAAAATGTGATGGAACAATATACATCAAGAACATAGTGCCTGGCATAGAGTAGGAGTTCAGGAATATTAGCTATAATTCTTATTATCATTATCATACTTATTATCATACAAAAGACCCACATTAATAGAGATATACATTAATCTCAAATGCATTTTTCTCATTCTAATTTTTCTGAAATCATGGTATATAATAAAGTTTCACCTTTTCCCCTCTACCCTGCAAAAATACTGCTGCTAACTTTGGGGAACAATAACAGGCATTACAATAAGCAGCATCTTATAATAAAGAAAGCATAGTCTATATGCGAATGGATATGCACAGGTAACATCTGCAATAATTTACACCAAAGTGTTAATTGTGGTTACAAGTAATGGTAAGACTATAGGTCTTTTTAACAGCATTTTCTAATTGTTGTTCGATGAACATATATTACTTCTGAAATAAAGAAATTGAACAAAATGTGTTTCCATAAAAGAAATAAAACATAAACCACCAACTTACAGTGTATTCAATATTTAGTTGAATATATTACACGAATGCATTTTTTTGGTCACCCTTGCTACCCAGTTGGTAATTTTTACCAGTTCCTTGAAATATAATTACTCTTTCCCCTGCCTTCTCCATAGGTGGTACCAAAAGAATAAATGAAATCAGAGCAGCATTCTTTACTACTTTCTGCATGAAACACTATTGGCATTAGACACCTGGGGGTTTTTATGGCTTCTAAATGTTTTACCTTCTATTAATTAAACCCTCCTTTCAATTTTTTTTTAAAAAGCCACACAAACATTAATGTCAAAAAAAAGTGATGAAGTGAAAGGATGAAGACATAGTTCCAAAAAAATTTTAAGGTCTCTGAGTCCCAGAAAACACAATTTTTTTTAATGGTAATGCTTTTTTAAACACACACACACACACAAAGATCTCCTTGTCAAACACATTAAATTATAAATTGGACATCACTTTTGTAAAGGCTGATTTCTAAATTATAACAGAACACATCTGGGGTGATTTTGACTCTCTGCGAATATTTGGTTTTCTTGGCAGCTGGAAGAAATCTCTGGGCAGACACACTGCTACAATAATTAATGCCAGCTTTCAGGCATCATAATGAAAAAAAAAAAAATCCTGACAGCAACAAAAAATGGTACGACCTCCCCCCAAAAATAACCACGGATTTAATGTAAAACATGAATCCACAGGGCTTCTAGCCTAGAGCAGCTGAAAGACATTTGTGTGATTCATGAACAAAGAGTGATTTGATCTCTTCCATCAGACCTTTTCTGCATTTCAGCTACTTTTGCTGACACCCACCATGGGCTGCTTCATTCATACTCGGGTTAGGTCTGTGAAGAACAGTGCTCCTGGCTTCTGCCACTGGTTCCAGCAAGGCCTTTACTTTCTCCTTGCTTTCCATCTTCCCACATTCTCTGAAGGGCATCCACGGCTAGGACAGTGTCTGGAACAGAGTAGATGCTCAACAAGAGGCTGTGGGTTGATACACTGGATGGTGAAGGAGTGCACAGATCAAGAATGTGCACCAAAATTTGGAGGAAAGGGAACCCTTCTACCCTGTTGGTGGGAATGT
This sequence comes from Balaenoptera ricei, assembly GCF_028023285.1. Classification (NCBI taxonomy): domain Eukaryota; kingdom Metazoa; phylum Chordata; class Mammalia; order Artiodactyla; family Balaenopteridae; genus Balaenoptera; species Balaenoptera ricei. The sequence goes on from NC_082649.1 coordinate 82,662,625, forward strand.
AAATTGGTAAAGCCACTTGGGGAAACAGCATGGCGGTTCCTCAAAAACTAAAAACAGAGTTCCCATATGATCCAGCAATCCCACTCCTGGGCGTATATCCAGACAAAACTATAATTCAAAAAGATACATGCACCACTATGTTCATAGCAGCACTATGTACAATAGTCAAGACCAGAAACAACCTAAAAGTCCATCGACAGATGAATGGATGAAGATGTGGTACATATATACAATGGAATACTACTCAGTCATAAAAAAAGAATGAAATAATGCCATTTGCAGCAACATGGATGCAACTAGAGATCACACAGAGTGAAGTAAGTCAGAAAGGGAAGACAAATACCATATGATATCACTTATATGTGGAATCTAAAATATGGCACAAATGAACCTATCTACAAAACAGAAGCAGACTCACAGACATAGAGAACAGACTTGTGGTTGTCAATGGGGAGGGATGGATTGGAAGTCTGGGATTAGCAGGTGCAAACTATTATATAGAGAATGGATGAACAACAAGGTCCTACTGTATCTCACAGAGAACTACATTCAATACCCTGTGATAAACCATAATGGAAAAGAATATGAAAAAGAATGTATATATAACTGAATTACTTTAATGTACAGCAGAAATTAACACAACGTTGTGTATCAACTATATTTCAATAAAATAAATTTTAAAAAAAGAATATGCACCAAAATCAACCATTGAAAACTAAAAGACTTTACTGATTCTAAAACTATTCATAAATGCAAATTTTTAAATAAACATTTACAAATTTTATAACATTTGCAAATTTATAAAAACAAAATTTTCTATTGTTTAAAGTTTTTTCCAGTTTTCTCGAGATTATAAAACAAAGAATGTTGCCTGCCATCCAGTTCTACACGGATTAAGTCATTAGCCACTGCAGTTGCTGACCTACAGTCTACCCTGAAAGGAATTCAGGATGAAGAACAGGGTGAGGCACTCTGTGCTCTGGGAAAACAGTCAAAACGGGTCCTTAGGTAGTTACATTTCAGGGGGAAAAATTTGTGAACCTGGATTCTTACATCTTTCCATACTTAGAAAAGCACTAAAATCATTAACTGTGACATCTCTTCCTCCTGACTAGCAGTAACTGAGATGTATGCTGGGTTGCATGTACTCATTAGCCAAAATCCTATAAATACTGGCCTCTTCTCCTCCCTCTTTGGAGTGGTTCCTCAGAGCTATCCGAGAGGCTGTCTCCCAGGCTGCAGTCCTCAGTGAGGTCCCCAAATAAAAGTGGTACAGGTCTAACGATGTGTGTTTTTTTTTTTTTTTCAATCAACAAGATATAATTGACATACATCACTGTGTAAGTTTAAAGTGCACAGCATAATGGTTTGACTTACATATATTGTGAAATAATTACCACAATTAGCACCTATCATCTCACATAGATACAATAAAAAGAAATAGCCCCCCAAAAAAAATTCTTTTTCCTTGTGATAAGAACTCTAAGGACTTGCACCCTTAACAACTTTCCTATCTATCACACAACAGTATTAACTACAGTCATCACGTTGTACATTACGTCCTTAGTACTTATTTATCTTATAACTGGAAATTTGTACCTTTTGAGCACCTTCCTCAAATTCTCCCTCCTCCCATCCCAATCTCTGGTAACCACAATTGTGATCTCTTTTTCTATGAATTCGGGGCGGGGCGGGGGTGTGGGCGGGTTTGGTTGGTTTGTTTTTTAGATTCCACATATAACTGAGATCATATAGTATTTGTCTTCCTCTGTTTCACTTATTTCACTTAGCATCATGCCCTCAAGCTTCAGCCATGTTGTTGCAAATGGAAGGATTTCCTCATTTTTTATGGATGAATAATATTCCATTGTATGTATATATCACAACTTCTTCATGCATCCATCCTTCAGTGGACACTTAGGTTGTTTCCATGTCTAGGCTATTGTAAGTAATGCTGCTATGAACCTGGGGGTGCAGTTATCTTTCAAGTTAATGTTTTTGTTTCCTTTGGCTATATTCCCAGAAGTGGAATTGCTGGATCATACAGTAATTCTATTTTTAAATTCTTGAGGATCCTTATTCTAACTTTCAGAAGCAAACACATAGAAAAGGTGCTCAGTAGCTGTCTGATCTTAGGTAAATTCCTTAGCCTCAATGCTTCAGTCTCCTCATCTATAAAACAAAGAGTAACAGCACCTACCTCAGGGGATTGTTGTAAGGGTTACATGAGTTACTGTTTGTAACAGGAACAGGATGAATGCTACAGAATAAAAGTCAAGGGGGAAAAGTAAGTAAAAGCAAATAAACATCAAGTTCATTATCACTATTTTATTAAAACACAGGCGCCATCCTTAGTATAAATACCAAATGAACATGAAAAGTATGTTCAGTCTCCTAAAAAAATGAGGAACAAATACACACAGCTGGCTTCAAATCCTGCCTATTTGATTGGGGTGTTGTATAATCTCTGGGCCTCTGTGTAAACAATCTCTAAATGGAGATGATGGTAACAGTTCCCATCTCATAGGGTTTTTGTGAAGATTAAATTAATAATATAATAATAATATAATAATTTATATGTTGTGCATTACTTACGCATGCATCTCATACTTATTGAGCACTTATGTCCTGAGAAGCAATTTTAGATCCATATTCTGCAAGGCCCCACAATAGCCATGTGAGAGACAGTTTATAGCACTAACTTCATTAAAAACAAACCATTAAATTAAAAAGAAAAACCTTTTGAGAAACATAGGAAGAGACAAGAGATAACATTTGTTGAATACCCAGCACATTCTAGGCCCCATATAGAGCCCTTTACATATACAATCTAATTTTTTTTAACATCTTTATTGGAGTATAATTGCTTTACAATCGTGTGTTAGTTTCTGCTTTATAACAAAGTGAATCAGTTATACATATACATATGTCCCCATATCTCTTCCCTCTTGTGTCTCCCTCCCTCCCACCTCTCTAGGTGGTCACAAAGCACCGAGCTGATCTCCCTGTGCTATGCGGCTGCTTCCCACTAGCTATCTATTTTACGTTTGGTAGTGTATATATGTCCATGCCACTCTCTCACTTTGTCACAGCTTACCCTTCCCCCTCCCCGTATCCTCAAGTCCATTCTCTAGTAGGTCTGTGTCTTTATTCCTGTCTTGCCCCTAGGTTCTTCATGACCATTTTTTTAGATTCCATATATATGTGCTAGCATACGGTATTTATTTTTCTGACTTACTTCACTCTGTATGACAGTCTCTAGGTCCATCCACCTCACTACAAATAACTCAATTTTGTTTCTTCTTATGGCTGAGTAATATTCCATTATACAATCTAATTTCATCCTCACTGCGCACCAAGAAGATTAATACCATCACCTCACCTGCACAGGTGAGGAAACACAGCAGTTAAGCCACTTGCCAAAACCACACAAGTCACAGGGCCAGAAATCAAAATCAGATCCACCTGACTTTATGCCCGTCTCTTTTAAATTTCCTAAACAGAGATGAATAAAGCCAAACAATCAAAATTTATCTTCACATTTAGTAACTTTTATAAAGACAACTCTCATCTCAGCTCAAGGTGCTATTAACAAGTTTCCAAGGATGGCAATGTATTCCAGAAGTTCTCCACAGGGGTTAATGCTGCTCCCAGGGACACTGTCACTGTCCAGTGACATTAATGGTTGTCACAACAAGTAACATGCTCCTGGTGGCTAGAGGTAGAGGCTAGGGATGTGGATAAATATCCTACAATGCACAGAACAGCCCTTCCACACACAACAATGGATTATCCAGTCCGGACAGCAATAGGGCTGAGGTTAAGAAATCCTGTATTAACCAAATAAGTGAAAATCTTTGATTTTCCAAAGAGTTGTTCTGTGCTTGTACTTGGTTATGCTCTAGAATTCCAGAGGAATAACCACTTAACATACTCATTTTTTCTCCACTGTTAAGTTTATGCTTCAGCAGACATTACTGGCAATATGACCTCTTCCATCACATCCTGGGCTCAGCCAGCATTCGCGTTCATGGCCCTCTTCTCCATGTAGATGGGAACAAATGGACCGAGGCTGGTTTCAAGTTGACATAGAAGGTCCCCAATTAGCTTCTGGAAGGACTCAGCCCAAAATAAGGAAGGTCAGGGGGAGGATCTTTCAGATGCCATTCATTGTCACACTCAACCTTTTTTCCAGATATGATACATCTTCACCCCAGCAATGTGGTCCTCTCTGCCTGTGTTTTCTGGCATAAGAAATTATGAAACAATTTTCTTTTTTTTTGGCTGCACTGGGTCTTCGTTGCTGTGCGCGGGCTTTCTCCAGTTGCAGCGAGCGGGGGCTACTCTTCATTGCGCTGCACAGGCTTCTCATTGCAGTGGCTTCTCTTGTTGCGGAGCACGGGCTTTAATGTGCGCAAGCTTCAGTAGTTGTGGCACGTGGGCTCAGTAGTTGCAGCTCGCGGGCTCAGTAGTTGCGGCTCACGGGCTCCAGAGCACAGGCTCAGTAGTGGTGGCACACGGGCTTAGTTGCTCCATGGCATGTGGGATCTTCCCGGACCAGGGCTCAAACCCATGTCCCCTGCATTAGCAGGCGGATTCTTAACCACTGTGCAACCGGGGAAGCGCAGAAATTGCTAAACAATTTAAAATTAAACTTTGCAAGGGCAAAGTTAAATATGCTTTCTAATAGCAGGAATTGCACGGTCACTTGATAGATTTGTCCCCTAATTTGATAGCCTCTGCCCCTTCCCAGAAACATTCAACTTAAGATTTATAGGTCTAGTTGGATGGATAGTTCACCTGTGGGAACACAAGCCTTTTTTTTAGTCACAGTCTAGTGAATTTTTCTCACACCATAAAGGAAAAGATCTTGATTCCTTAAGGTCTCCAAAAAAGATCCATCTTTTGAAAGTGATAAGAATGTTGTTAAGCCAAGGCAGTAGCAAGTAACTCTAACCATTTTCTTACTAGCTAGATCTGTTATCCATTACTTGTGAAGGGAGCCTGAATTGTCACGCAAATCACAGCATTTAAGAAGGGGGTGGGGGGGAATGAAAGCTGTAACATATTTGACAACCTGAAAAAGAGGGGGTGCCTTTTGAGACGACACTGTCAACTTAATGTGTCACAGGAAGAGGCAGGAATAAAGATTTACTCAAGTCTACAGCCACCCAACACGCAAGCAGGAAGGCAAAAATACTCACCCTACCAAACTTTTACAGAGTACTTTAAATCAACACTTAATGCTAAAATTACTAACTTGTCTTAAGGACTCGCAGAAACACTAAAGAAGGCTTAGAGTAGAAGTTCTATACCCACACTACTAAGGATGAACACACCAGATCGGAAACCATTAAAAGAAGAGTCTTGGAGGGCTAATTTGCACATTTATTCACAGATACTTTTAATACTCATATTCAAGATTACACAAGGTCAGAAAGTGTTAACAGCTGAACTAAAGTTCCTCTTTGAAGAAAGAATCCATTTTTCTAAATAAAAGATCCTAACATTGAAGTAAATCATTACTTTGATCAATTGGATGAATAACTACCGTATATTTTAAAGGCATGTGTGGATTTGTTTGTAAAATCTTAGAAAAATTAAGGAAGGATGGGTATCAAATTATTAACAGTGGTTCACAGAAGGGGGCTGATGAGAGAAGAGGAAAAGAATCTAGTCCACCTGGGGCAGAAGGAGGTACTGGCACTGCTTATTTTATAAGGGCTTCGACTACAGATGAATTTTACTTTTTCGGTACTTTTCAGTTTTTATGTTTCAGTGCTTCCATATTTATTTTTATAAGTTTGGAAGGAAAACAGAATAGTGCCTGCCAATAGCATCCTCAAAAACAAATATTGGTACATCATAAGATACTTCATAGCATTCACTGAGCACTTCGATGCGCCAGGCACTAGGCTAAGGGTTTCCTTTGATTATCTGAGCATTTGATTGTTTCATCTTCCCAAGTCCCCTATCTACCCTGATCAGGGAATGGAGTCAATTTTTTTTTTAAACCAAATAGTTTGTTTCATAGAAATAGGTTCATTAAAAGAATTATTATAAATGCTAATTATATAGCAACTGCAGCTTTTCAAAGACCAAGGATATAATGAAATTGACTTGACATTAAACTCACATTATAGGTAATTCAGTTTCATCTCATGACTGAGATGCTGTTACAGGATCATAACACCTTCAGGGGCTATACTGGCAACATCCATAATGAAAACAACCGCCATGAAAGGGACCTGGTAATGGTCTGAGCTCAATTCTGATTAACCTCCATCACCCTGCCCCTCCCTCAGAAGCTACAAAAACACAGTTTAGATAGCTTGCCTTAAGTCACAGGGTCAGTGGGAGGCTGAACCATCTGACTGGAGAGCCCCTCACTGCGAATGGTTCTGTAAAAACAGAGACACGTGAGAAGAGCATCCCCCTGGTCAGATTGGCAGATTTCACTGTCTCATAGAGTTTGGGATGGGATACCTTTCATGTCAGTTCCTCACATGTCCCAAGTCTAGAACCCACGGCTATCAAAGGGAAATACTGTGCAGTCACAGCTGGCAGACACTATAATTAGGACGCGTGAAAGGCAGAATAACGGCCCCCAAAGATATCCACGACCTAATGCCCAGAACGTAAGAATATGATACATGCCAAAGAAGAATGAAGGTTGCTAATTGTAAAGCACCTTAAAATAGTGAGGTGATCCTGGATTATCCACGTGGCCCAGATCTAATCACAAGGGCCCTTAGTAGTGGACCAGAGAAGCACAGATGAAGACTTAGAGGGAGCTGTGACTATGGAAGAAAGATGCAACATTGTTGGTTGTGATGACAGAAGAAAAGGGCCTTTAGAAGTTGGAAAAAATCAAGGAAACAGATTCTCCCCTAGAGTTTCCAGAAAGGAACACAGCCCTGCAGATAACCAGATTTTAGCCCAGTGAGACCCCTGTCAGACTTCTAACCTATAGAACTGTAATAAATCATATATTTGTATGTTTTTTAAAATGTGTATGTTTTAAGACACTAAGTTTGTGATAATTGTTTACAGCAGTAAAAAGGAAATTAATACAGGGAGTAACTAATGAGTTTTTTCTAAACCTCTTAAACCAAGGAATAACATAAACTCTTTTTAAAAGAATTACATGGGATTATTTTCTAGCAAAAAAAAAAAAAAATCACAAGTTAGATGAACGGTTCATGTTATTATTATGATTATTTTCCACAAAATATCTGCCTTCCAGAGTAATTGAAGTTTGCTTTTATTATAGTTTAAGGTATAATCTTAATACTTTGAAGGACTCTATTTTAGTAAAGTTGATCTGTTTTCAAGTTCAATAACCACGACAATTAACATTTGTTGAGTGTTTACTATATTCCAGATATAAGTACTGTCTCATTAAGTCCTCACAAACTATGAGGCAAATGCAATTACTACTGGGCCACTGGTAAAAATCAATTTAATGGATCATAAGCCTAAATGTAAGGGCTAAAACTATAAAACTCTTAAAAGAAAACAGAAGTAAATTTCATGACCTTTCATTAAACAATGTTTTCTTGGATACAACCAAAAGCATAAGCATCTAAAGAAAAAAACAGACAAAATGGATTACATTAAAATTAAAAATGTTTGTGCTATAAATGATGCTATTAAGAAAGTGAAAAGAGAACCCATAGAATGGGGAAAATATTTGCAAATCATGTAATGATTAGGATCCATTATCTGTAAGATGTAAAAAAAAAAAAAAAAAAAAAAAACAGTAAAAAGACAGCCCAATTAAAAAATGGTTTAAGAATTTAAATATTCACTTATTCAAAGAAGATACACAGTGGCCAATAAGCACATAAGAAGATGCTCAACATCATTACTCACTAAGGAAATGTGAATCAAAGCTACAATGAAATACCACTTCACATCTACTAGAATGGCTTAAATCAAAAAGGCTTTAATAACAAGTATTGGTGAAGATGTGGAGAAATTGGAACCCTCATGGGTCAGCCACTTTGAAAAACGGTCTGGTAGTTCTTCAAAAAGTTAAACACGGAGTTAACCTATGACCCAGCAGTTCCATTCCTAGGTATACACACAAGAGAAATGAAAACATATGGAGTACAGAAGTTAAATCACATTGTAAGCTTTATTGAGATATAATTAATGTACCATTCTGTACTCCATACGTATTCATGATATACTCCACAGTTTTAAATAAGGAAGCAGATATTTGAAAAATAATTTAAAACCACAGGCAACCACAAGAGGGCGCTTTCTTCATAGCTACAGATCGAGAAGGTTCTGTCAATACATTCATTACCTGGCTAACGTTTACCAGTTTGATCTCATTCCCCCCTTTTTGTTGCGGATGGGGGTGGAGTATTAGTATGTTTCATCCAATACATCTAAGCCAACAGTGTGACCAGAGTAGGTGACAGGTTTAGAAAATCATGACTTAAACACAGATTAAAAAGTAAATGTTTAAATTCAGCCTCAATCAGAGAAACTATGGATGACATTGTATCACATTATTTCTTTCTCTTCTTGTTATCTAACACATTATACAAAGTTATTTATTTAGCATAAAATTCACTGAGACAAACAAAATCATTACAAGAAATGAAACATAAAGACTTGGTCTCTGGTTCTTTGCTATTTCCATTAGAACAATGTCTGGTGTAAGTGGCACCCAATAAATATTCATTAAATGAATCAGAGAAATGAATGACTGAGTGAAATCCACAGCTCTTAAATTTAAGGAAAAAAAACAAGTTTTATCTACTATGCCTTGAAAGCCAGATCAAAATATTTCCCTTGATCCATACCACAAATGAATAAAATATTACAGTCATTTCACTTAATAAGTATCTCCCAAACACATTCATAGAGACACTCTGTGGTGTTAAACATAATTCCTCTGGCCAAGGAATCCTTTAATATTGATTGACACACCTCTCTCAATGCTTTATCTCTGGTCTTCCTATTTAAAGTTCTTCAATCAATGCACCTCTCAATAAACCACAAGCACAGAACATTTCATTAGAAGAAGCCACATTCCTATCCAACCATCTCATATTTCAAACGGTCTGACATCAGAATAGTATTTTGAGCAATAACAATACTGGTCCTATTCCCTGCCCAGAAGCCATGTTTACTTGCAAATATTCTATTTCCCTCTAAGCTCAGCCACAGTAAAAATTAGGCATGATTTTTTTAGACTGATTTTTCATTTGGGATTAACAAATGGGTGGAGGATGAGCTATTGCAGACACAGACCCCAGTCATCTTCAAGGCACCTTGAGTTTATCAGGCACTGGAGCACTTTCATAGCAACACACTCTACAAGAAACTCGATCACCAAACAATAAACTCAACTTGAAAAGTCTTCCTCTGCCATTTTATACTGAAGAGTATACTGTCAAAACAAAGATGTTATGTTTAGCCGGTTCTAGGCAGCCCAGGAACTTTAAATAGAATGCCAAAACACGTTGTACTTGAACGACAAGGAAACTAACCCTCACATGTCGTTCATTTATATACCTAAAAATTACTCCATGTAACTCGGGGCTATGTTAGGTGCTTATAGACATGACAGCAAAAAGGGCACATTCCCTGCCCTCTGGGAGCGCACAGCCTTGTAGACCAGATGGACAAACAGAAATGGGTGCTAACAAAAGAGACAGGAATGTCATGGGTAGGCAGGTGGTGTTATGGGAACACAGAGGCTGAACACCTAATTTAACCTTGGGTGGTTACTAATAACTATAAATGGATGTGGATCTAGCCATTGACATAAGTAGAAAAAATACCTTTGGCAGGGAAAAAAAAAAAAAAAAAAGCCTGTACAAAAGCTTGGGAGCAGGATAGCTTAGCAAGGTCAAGAAATAACAGAGTTTAATATAGTTGAAACCAAGTATGGAACAGAGACTGACAAGGGTGAAGGAGGTAAAGATGAGCCAATCACAAAAAAATGTTTATTTAGGCTAGATCCTGCGGGAGCCATGGCTGCAATGGCCTGCAAGTCTGGAAGCTGCATTTTTCCTTTCCTCCACATTTTCTAGACTCTTCTGAATTTCCTTGAGGTCAGACTAGAAACCTTAGAAAGTAATTAACATACTTTGTCACTCAACTGTGCAAGAAGTCTCCAAAAGCCCATGTGGGCAGGACTCACAAATCACATGTAGGTGAAAAAGCACTTTAAAGTTTTACAAAGAGTTTTCCATATGCAGTTTGTCCTAGCAATCCCACAACCATCCCAGGAGGTAGGGGCTCTCATTCCAATCCTACAAATAGTACTACTGAGGTTCAAAAAGGAGAATGGACTAGCCAAGGTCATGAACTCAGTAATAATACTTGGACCCCAAACCTGGCCTCTCTTATTCCAAGTATCATTTCTTTGCTACTGTAACAGCTGCTTCCCTCTGGAAACAAGTTGCTAGTACTCACGTGAGTCATGACCACCTTTCCCTAAGCATTTTAGATAATTCATTTCACTCTATTTCAGGAAGATGCTTTTTCAGTTTGTTCTACCTAAATTCACTCCTCACAGGCCCTACTGCCAGCTGTGTCACAGAGATCTGTGGACTGCTAAGAAAGACTACCAAATCCAGCTTGCACTCAAGACCCTCTGCTGTAATAAAATCAACTGTACTGTAGCTCCCTCCAAATTACTTCCAGTTTGCAGTTCTCTCTGTATTGCTACTCACACCAAACTGAAGCATCTCAGAAAGTAAATCAATATTCAGAGAAATTGGGCATTCTCAAAGGAAAATAACATTAGCCTAAGACACCTTCTCCAATCATGTGTGGGGTTTGCTCAGTGAGACTAAAAGGAAAATTTAGAAAAGTTTATTGATTCCCCAAGCACCAAACTCACAAAACAAACAAAAAATTAAAAAAGAAACAAAACAAAAAGACCAAAACACCTCGTTATTAGGGAAGGAAGAAAAGCAAGCACGTGGACTAGTGAGGCTAACCCCCATCCTATGGGGTTCCTCCCTCCTCACCATCCTCAAAGGATGCTTAATCCTCCTGGGTCATGAGCTCCTGCAGGTGGTAACAAAGGCCTTGGGAAGTCCTACTGGGGGAGACAAGAGACTGACCCAGATGCTGAAATCCTGACTACAACCTACAGTCACAAGTCACAGGACATTCTGCTTAGCTCCAAGACCCCTCCATTTGCAAATCACTGAGTACCATTTAATCCTTCAACCAATCCTGACAGGTTTAATTAAGACCCATTTTACACTTGAGGCAGATGATTATCAGAAAGTCTGGGTAATTTAAAGTCAACTAGCCAGTCTAGGGAAAATTCAGAAATCAAACTCAAATCTCTGAGCCCTAACTTAGGGAGCCATTTCTGTCATTTTGAATAAAACGTGCCTCCATGCTCAAATCTTTAAGGCCACTGTAGAAAACCTTTTTCGTGTATGGTCCAAGCAAGTACCCTGTGGGCTCATTAAATAATGGGATAGAAACACCTCAAGAGGCTGATTTTGTAAATGTCTCACTCCCTCAGGGTCCTAATGCTGCCACTGGGAACCCAAAATTGGTAAGGATTATGTAAAATTTATGAAGTACTTTACAAATGGGAAAAAAAATCACAAGGCTTGCTTTTAATAAAGTCCTTCAACAGTATACAACCTCAATAATTTCATCAAAATTTCCTGTCTTTGTTCTATTTTTCACAAAAAGGAAGCATCTTGCACACAAACAAAAATCTTTAATTCCTCAAAATGATGTCTTGCCCAGAGCACTCGGAACAAGAAGCATTATTATTAAAAGCATAATCATTTAGCATCATTACTAATGTAATAAATATACTGCATCGCTCTCATTTCAAAACTTGCAGGACTAAAGATGACCAACAGAAAGATTATTCTTCTTAAAAATCAAACAAGGGTTTGGGGGAAAAAACTAGTTCTAACTTTCCTAAGAGCCAAAGCAAGTTTATAATTACCCTAATTTCACCAAATAAACCCAACATTTAAAAATCAAGATACAATGTTAAAAGATTAGGAACAACTATAAGACCACTGGACCATAATTTAAAAAAAAGAAAAACAAATGATAAAATGCTTTGTTTGACATTTTGATCTTAACACTTTCTTAATTACAGCAGTTCACATAATTAGGGAAGAAAAAAGAAAAAGAACAAGGAAGTACATTGAGGCCTTCTTGCAAAATATTTGCCCAGCATGGTTCTGCCTAAATCAGCCTTTTATTAGCCAAGACTCAGTGAGTTTTTAATCCAACCCTTCTGAAGTCTAGTAATGCTCCTCCTTTGGACTAAAAGCCAAATTGGGTGGCCATATTATTGGTTATGTAGAGGACAAAAACACAGCCTATTTTTCCCAAAACACTAAGAATTAGAACTTGATAGGATAACATTGTCCTAGTTCTGTTAAATCGACTACAGGATAAAAAATGTTAAGCTTCAGCTAATAAAGTAGGGAAATGATAGCCTCATAACTCTTCGACCGAATAATCTCAGCCTCCTGGGGGAACATGGGGCAGGGGGACCTTTCCATCCTACCGTAGTTAGAGACTGGTGTCATAAAAGAATGTTCAAATCAACATGCTTTATACATGCAATCCTTCAGCAAGGGACATCCCTTACAGTGTTTCCTGTTCATTCCTCCATTCCTGTCAACTTCTCTCCCCAAGCCCCTGATGATCGACCTGCCTCCTTGTGCAGAACACATGATCTCCCCCACCAGATCTGGCTGACCCACGCTAGGTCCCCGTCAGACTCTTTCCCAGTATTCAGAATTGAGACACAAATTCTAGGTGTTTGGTTGTGGCCCCATTGCTGAAACATCCCATAAAGTCAGGGCTGCAATGGCCATTTTTCCACATGGACATGTGAAAACAGAGAAAGCTAGTTGGCAGGGGAAGGAAAATGGAGTAGATGCAAAAAAGAGATGGAAGGAAATAAGAAAATCAGCGAAAGACAAATTGGAACTCTGCTTACTGAATTTCTACCAACCAGGTCAAGTTCCCCAAGAGGCCCAGCTCTCTTCCTGGCTCTTGGGTTCTAGAAGCTATCCTTGTGTCCTTCAATAAATTTTCTTTCATGCTTCAGTTAAGTGGAATAGGTTTATTTTCTCATCAAAACACCCTTTGGTCTGATATTTCCACTTCAATATAGAGTTCTACCTTGATGTATAATTTTCTCAAGAAAGTGGCTAGATAAATATACTAATACATATATGTATACAAGTGTGTTCACTAGTGTGTTACAGTAACAAAAATTGGGTGGAAACTTAAATGACAAGCCATATAGGATTAGTTAAATAAATTATGATTCACAAGTTCAGATACTGCTCAGCCGATATTTACCATCTCTTATGAGCGCTGTAATAGGCACTGGGCTCAGCTGTGAACAAAATTAAGATCTCTGCCCTCACGAGCCTACACCCCAGTGATTGACTGACAGCAATTAAAAAGCACACGGTTGAAAAGGTATCAGTGTTAGAAAATATTTAAGGGACATTAGGTAGAAGAAGCTTACAAATGAGAATTTCAAAAAAATTATCAGTGGATATACAGTTACATATTTTAAACACAGAAGGGAAGGAGGGAAGAGACAAAAGGAAGAAGGAAAAGGGCAAGAGAAGGGGAAGAAATGGAGGATTTACCATCCTTCCCCCTAACTGAAATTAACAATGAGGTAAATGTTCTCATTGATAGCTTATGGTCCGTGTTTACTCTCTTCTTCATCCTTTTCCATCTGCCAAGTTTTCTACATTGAAAATACGTTACTTTCACACACATATATATATTCCCCTCCACCCCTTGATGTAATAGTGAGAGGTCTGTGCAACAGTGAGGTTTGTGGGACGAGCAACCCAACTGCCTGTAGGTACCTTTTTAAAACAGCGTTCTTAGCTCCACTTCATCCTTTTAAGCCAAAACCTCTGAGGTGAGGCCCTAGAATTTGTACTTTAAGTCTGTCTCACTGATTCATTCTCAAGCACATCAAAGTAGGAGAAGTACTGTTTTTGAGTTTAAAAAATTGGTTCTTTATAAGGCTAAATTCTGATCCTAATGATTTGTTCAGGCAATCAGCTAAGTTAAACAGGTTTCTTGCCTTGATGAGAAACCCTTTGAAGGCTGTCTCTGGGGAAGCCAAGCTTAGGAAGACAGGAACTTTGAAAGGCAGAGTCACAGACTGAAGCTGGCATTTACTGGCAGGGCTTGGTCACATTCAACTGATTCGTACCATTTAGGCACTCTGGGCTCAACTGAAGGGAGGAAGCCAGTTTAGCTAGGACAGATGGTATATGGGATGAATCTATCTGTGAGCATCTTTAATAAAATTACTCAGGCCCTGGCAAAGGATAAAATGACTGATATATAAGTTGGTTAATTATACACAATGGTACTAATGAAAAGAGCTCTCGCCAGCACAGCCTGAGGTAATTAAACCAAATGCCTTCCACTGTGAATCCCAAAATCACACGATGGTAGAGGTGAGATGGAACTGAGAAATTATCCAAACCCCTACCTCTGACTGATCAGAAAAGGAGGATGGCTGAGGCATTGGCTGTAAGCACCACCATTCAAAGTATTTATCCCAAAGGAGACTATGGATAAGTTAGAGGATTAAAATAACCACTGAGCTAACTGCAAAGGGTTAGCTAAGAATCTGGAGTGCTATCTATAAGAGATAATGGTTTCACAGAAAATAACTGAAGCAAATATCTGACCAACCACCCGCCTGGGTGAAGCACCTAGAGAGCTGTGTTGTCCGGGAGAACTGCATTTCCAGGGCACTCTGTCCCTGGTTCCTCCCCTCGGTTTGTCTTCTCTACACTCTAAAGGAGACTCTAGTTATGGAAAAGATAAAGAAAATAGATTACACAGATATATTTCTGCACCTGTACCACATAGACAAAAACAAGTCTATTTTCTGCTATGTGATGCTAGCTCCTTGTGGATCCAGACCGTGCTTAAAGCTCCCGCTGGCTGAGAAGTTCTCCAATCTTCTCCACAGACTGCGCTCCAGTGAGCCTGCAGACTCCAGGCAAACCCATCCCCTTCCTTTCTCCTGGGACACAATGGCCAGAGTATCTGGGATTTACTGCACATCCACAATACAAAATACGGCTTGGGTCCCAAGTTTTTCCCTTCCTGGACCACATCCTAAAGCTAGAAGGTACAATAACCATAAAAGGATGAGAGGAAAGCCACGGCTAGAAGACCTGGAAGGGCCAACAGCACCATCCATAGAAGGAGAAACTGTGAATGAGACCTAACCAAAGTTTAAAACTTTCGCTCTATGGAAGGACAAGCTACAGACTGGGAGGAAATATTTGCAAATCACCTATCTGACACTGGACTAGGACCTAGAATATATAAGGGACTCTCAAAACTCAACCCTTCCTTTTCCTCAGCTGTCACCACAGTGCTCAGTCCTTCTGGCCTAAGGTCACCTTGGGGTAAGGCCCTCACTTCATGGCCTCCCCATGGCCTCTGTCCCTGGCCTTGCCTGCGTCAACCTGGCCCTCATCCTGCACTTTTCTGTTGGGTGTTTGGTTACTAAACAGAGAACATGGAGGGAGTGGGGCACCTTGTCTCCCAAGGGAACTGGCTCTGAGCGCCAAGAAATCTAAGTGGGGCAAGCCTGCTAATAGCAAGTTAAGATGTGCCATGAAACAGAATTAAGGTATTTTTAGTCATTCAATTTGAATACTTTATAAAGCTTAAACCTTATGAATGACAGTTACACTGACTCTCATGCTCTAACCAAGGGGTTGGCATATCTCATCTATAATAAAGTGCCAGATAGTAAATATTTTAGGCACTGCAGGCTATACAGTCTCTACCCTAACCTCTCAATTCTGCTGTTATAGTGGGAGAGCAGCCTTAGACTACACAGAAACAAATGAGAATGACTGTGTCCCATTAAAACTTTACTTATAGGGACTTCCCTGGCAGTCCAAGGGTTAAGACTCCACGTTTCCACTGCATGGGGCACGGATTCGATCCCTGGTCAGGGAACTAAGTTCCCACATGCCGGGCAGTGCAAAAAAAATTTTACTTATAAAACAGATCACAAGCCAGATTTGGCCTGAGGGCCACAGTTTGAGGATCTTTGTGCTAGCCGTGGCCAACAAATTTTCAAGAATTTTTCATTCTCCCTTCGTCTTTTCACGGTGTGATCTTGAAGTAAAACTAAATATACTTTTTTTTTTTTTAATAGCACTTGCTATTTATCGAGAAAACTTTGGCTATGCCTCAGGAGTCTTGATTATTTGTTACACACTGAATCTTGAGTGATTATTTGCTGGTAGTTTTTTAACTTTAGGGGAAAAAATTAAAACCCTCAGTCTCTGAGATAGACGTCAAGTCTAATTAGTGTGGACAGTACAAGACATAATCCAGCTTCAATGGTCTCTCAAGTTTTCAAAGAAAGAGTGCAGACAGATAAACACTACAGCGCAGACAACACTGAAGAAGCTTGTAAGGAAGCTTTAATAGGGCTAAGGTGCCTTGAGAGAGCTTAGGACTAACTGCATTATTCTAGAAAAGCGTTTTAATTACTCTAAGTATGGCAATTGCTGCTTCTGACGAAACAGATTTAAAATGAAAAACAAAGAAAACAGAAACCCAGCTTCTATAAATATTAATATTTTAACCAATATTAACATTCAGGAACTTTGAAGAGTTCCAGAATAAAGACAGGGAAAATAACAGAACTGATTCAGCACGTTGGAAAAGTATGTTATGCTTGCAGTGTTATGAGCAAGTACATCCTTGGATTAGATAAACCTGGAATGTTAGTAAATGGGCAGTACAGCTCTTGAGATGCAGCTCTTGACAGGGATATAACTTGCCTGAGCTGCTAGAACACACCTTCAATCCTTCCTTTTAAAAACACAGCCACAGATGCTTTGAACAATGACCTCCCCACCCTTCCATGTCTTTCCTCCCAGGAAACGTAAGTCATCAGAACCCAGAGAGCAGACATCATTCTGAAACACACATCAAAGATGTCACCCTTAAGTTCCAAAGAAAGACTTCAGTGGTAGGACTCCTGTCAAGATGGGTGTAGAGCTGCTACAGTTTTTGCCTCGTTACCGTGGCTTCGGAAGAATGCCTTGAGTTTCATTAAACCCTACACTCAAGAAGACTGCAGTCAAAATAAATATTCCCGAGATCTAAGGCAACCCTCATTGTGAACTGAGGTTTCTTTTAATTAAAACACTTTCCAGAAATGCTACAGCTATACTAAAAGTTTGATTCACAAATCAGTCAACTATAGTTTTAAATGCATACTAAAACCCACGTTTAAATATTTTTAAAGTATATTCTTTTGATCAGTGTTTCAAAAATCTTTGGAAATGCTGTAGCATACTGTACATTCTTCTCCAGATTAATAAGTAGACCCAATGCTTTACATTTCAGTGTTCTTCAGTTGAAAAGATGTCTAGCAGTTAAAGAAAAAAAAAAGTGATCATATTATTTGAACAAACAATTAACATATTGCTCAAAAATAATTTTATACTGTTTTTCCAGATTTTTTTGACACCCTGAATGAAGATTCAGGCTACATAATTCCAGGTCAACCACATACTAGTTGAGCCATCTTTAAGTATGTTACTTCATCTCCCAATACTTCTGTTTCCTCATCTATAAATGGAGATACTAATAATGCTGCCCCCATATTGGGTTCTAAGTAAGAGAGATGACTCAATGTATGTAAAGCATTTAGAAAAATATCTGGCAGATAGCAAGCCCTTAGTAAGTGCTAATCATCACCATCACCACTATCATCACCATCACCACCATCATCGTCACCACCATCATCGTCACCATCACCACCATCATCATCAACACCATCATCATCACCACCATCATCGTCACCATCACCACCATCATCATCACCACCATCATCATCACCATCTTCTTCTTCTTCATCAATTTTCGGTCCTCACATTTAAAGGTGCCATAAAAGTTCAGTGTATATGTAGGTAAAATTGGGGGGGTGGCAGGTAAAGTGTTAAAAGTTAAACACAATCAACCCTTCATTACTTCAGAGTATTTTATTTAAAACTGAAGAGCACCATTCAGTAATTCTGAATTTCTCTCTTATCCCCAGGAGAAGATGGAGGGATCTTCAGAGAAGGCCAGGCTTGAGGTGTCAGCTAGACCCATTCAACACTATCACAGTCTT
The DNA here is from genome assembly GCF_028023285.1 of Balaenoptera ricei. Lineage (NCBI taxonomy): Eukaryota > Metazoa > Chordata > Mammalia > Artiodactyla > Balaenopteridae > Balaenoptera > Balaenoptera ricei. Next base: position 82,680,800 of record NC_082649.1, read on the forward strand.
CTGATCACCCAGCAAACAGTCCAGCAAACAGGAGCTCAGTGGGCAAACCAGGAACTGCTTCAAATATGTGAAATGCATTCATTGGAATAGGTACTCCCACCATGGGAGATATATTTAAATTAGGGAGAAAAAATTGCCATACAACAAACTGGCAAAACTGTCATGTCTGGGAAAGAAAAATAATAAAAACTGAAAAAATAAAAATGTGTCCACTCCTATGGTTTCCAAGTATTTCAATGTTCTTATATTCTACCAGAAACTCTTTGGCATATTTACTTCCTTTGTCTTAGAATGAATCTATTTGTTACATATTTTTTTGATTTTTCTTGGAGGCAAGAAGGTGGTATAAATCAGGTGAGTTCAGGCAAATTTCTCTGCAAGTTCTTACTTAGCTCTCCTTCTCAGTCACCTTATATTTATTTCCAAACCGCCAAGCAACACTAGTTTCTATTCTAGATGTTTATGAAAATGAGAAAGAACAACTCTGGGTAACATTCTTTGGGGCTAATACCACGGAGTTAAAATTTCCAGTGGAATATTCATTTTTGAAATAGCAAGGAACAACCACAGACAGGGGAAAAAAAAATACAGATTTCAAAAAACAGCAGGTGTTTAGCTTCCAGTTATACAAAAATACTGATGCAGTCAATACCAATGGCTTGAGTGCTTCCAGATCTAATACTATACATTCAAGGGGCTGGTTTAAAAAAAAAGGAAAAGAAAAATCTGAAGCTTTGAACCAGTAAAAGTAGCAAGGTCTTGAGATCAGATGCAACTCATAACATTCTAGAAAAATGACAGTTTGCTTAGATTTTAGATGCCATCAAGAGGACCACAAAATTTGAGGAAAAACCTTTGCACTTGGATCACTTCGCTGAAGTAGCCTCTTAGGCAAACTTGGCCAGAAAAAGCTCCACATTATCCAGGTTCTGAGGAAGATCTCTACAAATCTGGGAAACCATCTCCCTGGCAGCCTGCCTCACTCTCCAGGAACTTCCCTGTCCATTGCTTGTCCAACACTCCAACCCAGTGGCTCTGAAATTTCCCAAATACACAGATAGGTTTTAAAGTTTAGTGGACTGACAGTACTTATATTTTTAATATTTGTTGGTTAAGAAAATACATATAAACAAAAACCATTAAGAAATTCACCAAAAGAGTTTCTATTTTATTAATCCCCAAAGCATCTGCATTCATTTAAAAACAGTCATTCCATTAAAACTTATCTAAACTCCTACTATGTGCCAGACACTGTTCAGAGAACTTGAGACACAAATCTGGCCCCTGAAAACTTTCTCTCCTTGCCTCCCTCCCTGACCCCTCTCTCTCAGAAGAAGTCTGAACAAGGTGGCTACTTCTGATAGGGGAATTCTGAATTCTATTTGGTTGTGGGAGGGAGGGAAGAGAAAGAAATGGAGGCAAATTTCCCTTTATATTTGGAGTTTTAATTTTTGACCATATGGATGCATTCATGAATTAGTCATGAAACTAAACCTAAAGGGAGCGGGTAAAAGAATTATGTAAGAGATGTCTAGAAAAATTTAAAAGTCCTTTGCAGGCTTCCCTGGTGGTGCAGTGTTTGGGAGTCCTCCTGCCAATGCAGGGGACACGGGTTTGAGCCCTGGTCCAGGAAGATCCCACATGCTGTGGAGCAACTAAGCCCGTGCGCCACAACTACTGAGCCTGCACTCTAGAGCTCGCGAGCCACAACTACTGAAGCCCGCGCACCTAGAGCCCGTGCTCCTCAACAAGAGAAGCCACCGCAATGAGAAGCCCACGCACCGCAACGAAGAGTAGCCACCGCTCGCCTCAACTAGAGAAAGCCCGCGCTCAGCAACAAAGACCCAATGCAGCTATAAATAAATAAATATTTTTAAAAAGTAAAAGTCCTTTGCAATTACTTTAACCTCCACCCCACCCCACCCCACCCGCGGCCCCCAGAATATGAGATAACCCAACCCTACACTGCATGCTTGAATTAAAAACCAGTGGCTCTACCCAGTTGTTCATATGAATGAGAATTAGTAAACAACTAATTGTTTACAAACTAATGAGAATTAGTAGCAACACTCAAGCAAGAACCATCTTTCTTTTGTTCATCCCCATAAACCCCATCAAGTACACAATGGCTGGCATATAACCAACACTCAATAATGTAATTATCGAATGGCTTGCTAAAAGAATGAATGACTGAGGAAACCTTAATCTCATGCCTCAACGACTGAATGTTGACCATTTTTCCTTCCTTGATGACTCCAACACACTCTCCAAGACTCCCCCTCAAAGGATCACTCTGGTGTGTCTGTCTTTTGTTGACATCTAGCTTACCCACAGTGAGGAACACAAATTGAGCCTACATCTGGATGTCTTCTACTGATGGTTACATCCATGAAACCATCAAGCAGATGAAGACAAGCAATCCCAACAGACTCCCTCAGTATAGCCTCCTTTTCTTTTTAATAACATCTTCCTCCCACTTTTTATTTCTTTGTTTTCTGCTACTTGGAAAGTGAAACAGGTTTTGAATAAGACAATAGATAAATTAGTTGATTTTTCTTATTAGAGTAAACATCTCTATTCTAGCAGTGATACAGACTAAAAATAGTATGAGGAATCTAACAGTATTCTGTCAGGAGATGAAAATTTAACCTAAATTACATAGGTGATATTTATTGTGAAGGGTATTCTGCAAATGAAAATGCATTAAAGGTTTCTATTTGTAATACATTTATTCTCAATGGTCAATGCTTAAATAATTTTTATCTACATGCTTGTTGACTATAAATAAAAGATATACTAAGGAAATATTCAGATGTGACAGAATGTGCTCCCTCAAAATTCTCATCTTAAAACTGTTCCCTTTGTGAAACCTTGTTCCATCCATCACTTGAGAATGTCAGAAGGCAAAATAACTTGTTAAATGTATTTTGCTAAGGACAAAATACCTCATACCTTCTCTTACACAGGAATGATAACATGAGGGCCTCAAAAAAATTTTAATGAAGGTCCATAAAAACTATTTAAACCTTTAAGATAATAATGATAAATTAACAAGAATCCAGTACAACTGTTTAAGGAATCTCTAAAATCCACTCTCTGTCTCTCCCTGGGACAACTCCAAGGACATTCAAGTCCCATGTGTAACCTTCAAGAAGTTTGAAAAACAAACATTTGTCTCAGCAATGTAGAAACCCAGAGAAGTATCACACCATTAGCTCCTGAACACAGCCTGGCACAGACTGTGCTTGGAACAGAACACAAGAAAGGCAGAAATTTCCAAAGAATTCATCACTCTGCAAAACAAAGCATTTTTCAGATGGCTTAGTAAAAGGGACACGGTAATTCCAGAACTTCAAAACAGAGGAAAGATTTCCAGATGACATCACTGACTGCTGTGGACAATTTATTTATATCACGGTTTCTTAACTTCAACACTATCGACACTTGGAACCAGATAATTCTTTTTTAAAGGAGGCTGTCCTGTGCACTGCAGGATACTTAACTGCATCCCAGGTCTCTGCCCACTAGATGCCAGTAGTACACCCCCAAGCCGTTACAACCAAAAAACATCTCCAGACATTCCCAATGTCCCCTGGGGGATGAAACATTCCTTGGATGAGAACCACTAATTTATAAAAATGACACATGATGATGATGACGATAGTAACAATAACAATATTAAATAAATCAAAACAATTTCCACTTATTTAGTATTTACATCAGATATTGTACTGAGGACTTTATATATGCTTTATTCTGTAAAACAACCCTATGAGATAGGTACTATAATTTTCCACATTTTATAGATAAAGGAACTAAAGTTAAGAAAAGTTAAGTGCCCTATTCAAGGTCATACAATTAGTAAGAGGGTGACAAGGGGTTCAACTTTTATTGTAGTAAGTTTAACCACCATGCTATATATTCCTGTCTCCACAGGGGGAATTATGAGTGTTCTTTGAATGCAACACCACACAGGCTATTGCAAACAGAGTGAATGTAGAACGTGGTACCCAAAGGATACAACAGACGATGTCTAGAGACAGGTGAAACAGGCCACCACTGGACAGGAAACTCTCGTGTGGCTTCCATTAATAACATATGCTTTACCTACAATATCGATCATCCTCAGAGCAACCCCTCAAGATAGACACCAGCATTCCCGTGTTACAGGTAAAAAAAAAACTGCATCCAAAGAAATTTGAACAAATCATTCAAGGTCACATAATTGGCTTTCTGGATGGAGCCAAGCCGTAAAATGAGATTGGTCTGACAACTGAGCTTCAATTGCTAGGGATACAATGATATTATGAGTTGAAGAACAATAATAACGTAAACAGCCAACATACCATCAACGGTAATTGACGTGGGTGAAATACCCTTGGGTCTCACTTTGTGGTGAGACCTTGAGAAGACCAAGAGAACTCACTCATGCTCCAACCGCCTCACAAATTGGGGACTGTTCTGGTCTCCTGTCCCTCTGGACTTTCTCAGGACCCATATAGGTCTTGGCTTTTTAGATCTAATTTTAAGCAGAACCAGATATTTTGGTTTTTTCCTAAATGAATTCTCCCCTTACGAGATTATTAACTTCACAGCTGAAGGTCAGCTGGGATGTATGAGGTCCATGAACGATGGGTCTCATGGATAATCCAAAGGGGGAAGGAAAGACAGAAAGGGAGATTTATGGTGGGAAAATGAGAGCAACACCCAAGGAGGGAATAATCTAAAATACAGATATTTAATCTGAGAGAAATATTTGGATACTGGGAATTCCACAGGAGAACTGAGGCCATCATTATGGTCCAGAAGGGCCCAGGGGTTGTTATTAAAATGCATCTACACGGAGAGACTAGTCTACACACACACATACGCACACCAGTGTGAAAACACTGCCTGAGGTTTCAGTGCACTCCCCCCATCACAGACAGTAATGAGATGCTCTGACAGCTGGGATAGCTGACCACACTGGGACCCTACGCTTGTTTCTGGATGTTTCAGCAGCCCCCATGTAGAAGATACATTTAAATGTAAGGCCTTTAGGACATAGTAACAATTGTCACTATTTCCAAAGGGAAGTTAAATAAGTAGGTGAGAGAATTTTATATAAACCTTTACCAGGATCACAGAAATTCACTTCTCAGATGTCATCCATCTTAAGCTCCCTTACAATATGGAAACAGTAGAGCTTACTATACAAGCCAGGCAACCCGAGGCAACAAAGGTGGCAGAGAAGAGACATCACCGGGGTGGGAAAGGACAATTTAAATTAGGGGTCTTTGAGGAACACTTTGCACTGGACGGTTCACTTTGTTCTGCTCAGTCCCACCATCCTGCAGAAATCCTGAACAACCTGGAAAAAAACACCTTTCCGTTATGATGGAAAACCCAACTCAAGCTGAAGATGGAATACTCTCACCTGCCGACCTAGTCACATACCCAGCCCTGGAGCCCGGAAACCCGGGAAGAGGCTAGCGAAGGAGAAGAGGGTGGGACGCCCAGAGCGAGGTGGTACCCAGTTACCAAGGTAAGGAGAATGGATGTGATGCAGGCAAAAGCGTACCCTGCACATTCTGACCTTGTTTCATGCACATACAATGGTGACTACTGCACAGTTCCTCTTTCTAGAAGAACTCACAGTCTTCCAAACTCACCTATGCTGCTTTCCTCTCTACTGCCCTACTACACACCCCCATTTTGAATGCCCCTCCCCCAACTCCCCTCTCACTTCTCTGTGTTTATCTGAGTCCCCCTCCCGAACATACACACACACACACTTCTCTCCATCATCTGTCATCTTCCTTCATTTCAGGATCTCCTCTTTTCCCAAGTATCTTATAACTTCATCTATGGCAGGAACAGAGCCAGTACAAGAATTCATTCACCAAAAGGTGTTGAATCTTCATCTTTGCCTGTTATGTCCCATTAAGTAAAGTTATTCTGACTCAAAGGCATGCATGCTAATGGTGGAATTTCAGATACTGTGGCACTTTTGGGGAGACCAAGCAGACCTTTCTTCCTAATGGGCTTCAAACCATGCCACAGAGACAGACTGCCTCCGAACTCTAGCCTCCAGGAGCCCTCGCTCTTTATCCAATCTCTACCCCATCCACCTAAAAGGCTGATTCGTGTTGCCAGTAATGCCTCTACACAGAAAACGAGTACTTCCAAAAGGTTATTTCAAGACAGTTAAATGAAACATGAGTAATCCCATGAGTGTTGATTAGGAACACAAGTCAGAAACTGCTCCAGACAAGAAACTAGTAACCACCACAACAAATGGAGAATGAACTCCAACTTGGCTCCCCGGAGAGAATCGAATGAATTGATGGGTATTTTCCTTCTCTCATTTCCAAGGATCCAGCAAAAGTTCCATATCTGTCAGTGACATTAAGAGGTCACTGACAGGGAAAGATGATGGCAGCCCTCTGTTGTATATCTTGCATTCCTCAATTGGCCAAGGAGGCACAGCCCAGTCTCAGCATATGGCAAGGAGTAGGTTTCTCCATTTCCACAAAATACGGGCAATACAAGCTCAACTCCTGTTCCTCTTCTACTTACACAACATACACACATACATCCACATGTACAATAACACACAATGATGCAGTTAATCAAACTGCAGAATAACTCACAAATAATGTTACCATTGGAAGGACATATTTGCCTTCTTAGTAATTTAACTAAATAATTGCTAAAGGTATTTTCTTTTGGCATACAGATTTTTTTTAAGGTCAACCTTGAGATCTGTCTTCCAGTTTCAGTGGGATCCCCTGTTTAGTGACTTTCTCAACTCACACCTCTGAATGTGACGTGTGATGCTTTAGATGAAACAAAAATAGCTAACATCCAGACCTTACATTGGCACACCTCAGCCAACCTGGGATGGTCAGAAGTCTTCCCTACTTTGCTTTCTCCCTCCAAAGAAATCTGGATGCTGACTGTGACCCCACAGTCCCCTGTACCTCTCATCCCCAGATGTATTTGCTTGTTGCTGTATCTGTCTTATATTCCAAAAAAAGGATTACGAACCATGCAGACTTGTTAAGAAATAAAAACTCACCATCTACCAGGTCCTCATGACCCAGGCTCATGCACACCCCAATCTGCCTTGCTCATTATGACCCAGCAACAAAACTGCCCTTCCCTCTATCTGGAAAGGTCTTTGTCGAATTCTTCCCATTCTTGTGGTCTCAATCCCAAGCATCTTTTTCATGACCTGAAAACAGTGGTAAGGAAAACAGCCCTAGTCCATCCCTAGGTCCACAGACTCTCAATTTCAGCAACCTATTTACATCCTTCATAACACCTACACACCATGAAATTGCACTTGTTTTGTGATCTGTACACATGTTCAGTCTCTCTCCCCTTTCTCCCACACAAGACTATGTATTTCAGGAGGGCTCCAGGCAGTGTCCTCATTACTGTGTAAGTTCCTAGCACAGAGTAGGCACTTCACACATATTTATTGGGATAATTAATCCATTGGTTTTAAACAAAGGATTGATGAATAATTTAATGAATAGCTACAAACTGCCTCAGTTAGGTACAAATGTCCTAACAAAATACTGGGTGGCTTAAACATCAGAAATTTCGTTCTCACGGTTACGGAGACTGGGTAGTGGAAGATTCAGGTGCCAACTGATCTGGATCCTGGAGAGCTCTTTTCCCAGCTTCCAGATGGGCCACCTTCTCGCTCTGTCCTCACATGGTGAAGAAAGGGAGAGCTCTGGTCTATTTCTCTTCTTATAAGGACATTAATCCCATCAAGGAGGTCCCAAGCTCATGATCTCATCTAAACCTAATTACTTCCCAGAGGCTCTACCTCCAAATACCATCGTGTTAGGGAGTAGGGCTTCAACATATGAATTTGGAGGGGATGCAAACATTCAGTCCATAACACATATGGACGATTTTCTTCTCAATGCATCACAGATTTTTAGCTTCTGCAAGCTAACCGTAGAAAACATTCTACAATACCAAAGTATGTATACAAGAAAGCAAAAAGTTGCCATACATACTTCATTATTTATCTCCATGAAGTTTCACAAAATATTCTTTGCACCTTGGTCCCTCGATATTTATAAAGCATCTTATTGTTATGATAACTTTTCTCTTAGTCTCACAATTCAGCCCCTACTGACATGAACAAACAATGAAGACTACATTTGCTAACATGTCCGGGATAGAGTCTAAGAGATTAGTGTCTAAATCCTGAGTAGCCTTTTTCTTATTATACTGGACATCTTTTGGATTGCCTGCCAAGCCCAGAAGCCAACCCTCTTCTTGAGAAGCTTCCTGCCAGATCTCCAAGGGGAGCCCCAGGCTGCCATGTTTGGACAGGGAATCCAAGCTCCACTCATTGGCCAAGAGCAGTCACATGACCCGGCCTTGGCAAAGCAGAATCTAACTTTCCAGGGAATGTGGAACTGTGAATGAGAGCCAGCCAGCCAGCCAGTCTCCGAGGGTGGCTGGAACTGTAGAAGCAACTAGGGGTTATTCATGTTTTCTGCCACACAAAAGCTGCTATGTAGAAAAATACAGAATGTAGCAAAAACTAAAAAGCAGAGGCAAGAGGGAGAGAGATAGTGCCAATGGTTTTCCAGGTCCAGATTACAGCCCATTCCCAAATACCAGCTCACTCCTGACTGTGAACAGCATGAGACACCCCTGTATAATAGACTCCTTCTTTTTCTTCTTTTACTTAAGCTACTTTCATTGCTAACTAATTCCTTGATTGGAACCTAGTATGTATGTGCTCGTATCCTAAGAAGATGAAAACCTTTTGTATATTTACACACATATGCGTGAGTACATGCATACACAGGTATATAAACATGAAACTTTTTCTTTTTGTGCAAACTCCCACAAAAACTCTGAGGGGGGGTAATCTCACGATCTCCGCATTAATTCAGCATGAAACTGATTTGTGTATCTCTGTAACTCAAAGCCAAGCCATCTAAAGAGTTTTCAGGAAACATATTTTCCTAGAAAAATGACAAATATTTTTTTAAGTGTAGGGGGAGAAAAATAATGCCCCACAAAGTTGGAGCCGCCTATGGCATTTCTGACTCACCTTGGCGCAATATAAAAGTTGCCACAAAGTGGGTGTTCTATAGAAATGTTAATTGCTGTTATTGTTGCTATTATTCTTACCATTTACCTGTTCCTGACGCAGTGCTCCCCAGTAGGGCCAGCGAGGTGGGGGCATACACTGCTGTGCCACTAAATGCATAAAAACATCTTCTCTGAGCAAGGATTGAATAAAATTACAGGATAATTATAAAAGTCAGCGATGACACTTGGCATGCTATGTTTTAAAGGAATTCTAGATGACCTAAAATGAATGACACAAAGTGACTAGTAAAAATTGGTTCACATTTTTTTAAAAGAAAAAATGTAGATGTATATTTATTTATTAAAGGGAAACAATACAAAAAATACACAGTCACAATGGCATTTGAGGAAATAAAAGCATCTTCACTCCTCTGAAGGAATCCAGAAGAAGTGAGGGGTCAACAGAGCATTTGCTTCGCAAGCTTTCCTCTCTAGGTCTCACCAAGGCTCACACCCCCACTCCTCCCAGCTCGAGTGAGGATCTAGCACCAGCTAGGTCAAACCTGAAACAGCCAAGGGTCCTTCTATTGGTCACTGTCAACCTGCTCCAGGAAATCCTACAGAGAAGCATGACTATTCTCAAGCAAAAGCTGATAGAAGGCAATTTGGGGGAACAAAGGAAAGTAGGCAGGTGAGAAGATTTCACGACCACCTTCACTAACAATCAAATATATCAAAAGGAAACAACAAGATTCTATTCTAATTTGGGACCTACCAAATAGGCAGTTAACCAGAAAAAAATATATCCACAAAGTGACAGCGCACATGGAGAAAAAGAACAGACTCAGAATTGACTGGTGGGAGGCTAATGTGTTTCAGTCTTTCTGGAGGGAGTCTTGGAAATAAGCATGTCTTTAAAATATGCATCCACTTTGACCCAGCAATTCCAACTTCTAGAAATTTATCCTATGGCAATAATCAGAAAGATGACGAGTGCTGAGGGTACCCAGGTGTTCAGAACAATGAAGACCACACAACGGTCTTATAAGAGGGAGCAATGGGACCAACCTAAAGGTCTCATAATAGTGGAGTGGTTCCTTGAAATATAGCACTTATATTTAAGACCAGTGTTCTTCAAACTTTGTTCTGAAAAGCTCAAGGAGCTGCTGATGCAGCTCCTTGAGTTAAAGGTCCCCCGCAGCAGTGACCAGGGAATTTCAGTGGCTGGGTCTCTTTCTCATTCATCCCAGACTTAACATGCATTACCTATTAGGCAACCTCCTAAAATTATTCATAATGAAATGGTTCTACTGCTTAAGAAACAAAAACTATTGGACTTTAATAAGACTATTATGCAACTGTTATAAATCATGTTATGTAAAGGTATATACAGACTTAAATGGGTGGTTTGCTCCCCAAATATCTAGTAGCTTTCAGTGAAGGGTTGATCTTTAGTACCCGCTAAAGACACAGGTTTTCCTGCCATATAACAGGATTCTTATCCCTAATATACTCATAATATACTCTTTAACCTCATTTGCATAAGGTAATTATGATAAAATCTCACTTTTAAGATGGTGATGAAACTTAATTGAGATGATGGAAAAGTTTTTGCCTCAATGTCTGGTACACAAGACTCCATAATGGAAGCTCTTTTACTACACATCAGCCTAAAGCTTATAAGTTCACTTTAGCCAGCGTTTATCCTTCACTTTCCACTGAGGTAGCAATTTAAATCATAATCAGGGCTTCCCTGGTGGCGCAGTGGTTAAGAATCCGCCTGCCAATTCAGGGACACAGGTTGGAGCCCTGGTCCGGGAAGATCCCACATGCCGCGGAGCAACTAAGCCCGTGCACCACAACTACTGAGCCTGCGCTCTAGAGCCTGCAAGCCACAACTTCTGAGCCCATGTGCCACAACTACTGAAGCCCGCGCGCCTAGAGCTCGTGCTCCGCAACAAGAGAAGCCGCCACAATGAGAAGCCCGCACACCGCAACGAAGAGTAGCCCCCGCTCGCCATAACTAGAGAAAGCCCGCACGCAGCAACAAAGACCCAACACAGCCAAAAATAAATAAATAACATAAATAAATATTTTTTAAAAATCATCATCAGCTCAGACATCCTAGAAGGCATCCATGAAACCAAGTCTTTTTTTTTTTTCTGGTTATGAAAGACATTTTATTTCTGTGAAATTTTAATAGAATGCAAACTGTCTTCAATCAAAATGCCTGTTTAATCCATATGTTTCTATTCCATTGACTATTCTTTGAAAATATAATAACTTCATGTATAACTGGAATAATGGAGAATATATTCATAAATGACCAAATTAAATATGGAAGTAATATTTTTTAAAGCCCCTCCCCACAAACGATCATATATATAACAAAACTTTTAAAAATGGCATGTTTCACATTATAGATGGTTCAAAACCAAGTCTTTTCTATAGTCAAAAATGACTTATCTCACCCAAAGGACTCCAGTCGTTGAACTGTACAGGTGTTGGTGGAGACGAGGGGGTTTGCAGCTAAGGAAGCCAGCACTGCTTTTTCTTAAACAACTGCATAGATACTCACTAACCACCCCGACAGGTCACCCTTCCCCACAGCCAAAGGACGGCTAAGAGAACACTCAGAGCATCACAGAACATTACGGAAGCCTTTTATGGAGAAGAGTATGGCTGTCGTGTTTTTATGTCTTGGAGAAATGGCAATAATTCAGGTTTCACTTCTATAGTAATTTGATTTGATCATTTTAAAACACAGACATAAAATGGTTCATTTATATAACCGGTTGCTAAGAGTCTTGGCATTTTAACAGGCGGCTTATGAAAACATAATTTTTGAAAGAAAATACTAATGTCTACAGAGAGGAAAAGGATGGATGAAGATCATAAAATTTAACTGCATTTTAGTTTTGACTTGGGAAAGCTGCAAGATCATCCACTTGGGAAACTCAATCCACAGATCCACTGATATACTGCTAAGTGCTACGTGGTACCGTTCCCAGCCAGTTGCTGCCATGAGAGCCCCTTGCCTAAGGTGTTCCAGGAGCCAACAGAGAACAGCAGAGTTGATATCTGCCCCTCCACCACCTCGTCTATGTCCAACCACATGGAAGTCTCGAGGACTCACAGAACTAGAAGGTCGTTTCTTTCCTCAAAGTCTGACAAGTCTTGGCCTGTTGTCTGGGAATAACATGGTCCAGCCTAATCCAAACTGGGGCCAACAAGCGGTTGTTGATTGCTCTAAGCATGGAGGCGATACCATGCCCAGTCAAGTCTCAAGAGAGAACAGCTGCTAACAGCATTCAAATTCAATCCTGCTCAGCAATTTTACGTGGTGAACCAAGAAAGCTGAGCAAGCAACTTCAGGTAGGTACAGCAGACTCTACAGAAACCTTCCAGTTCCAAATTATCTCCTTACTCATTGGACAGGGGTGCCTAAATTCTTACCTTGAGTTGCCATGAGACATAGTAAGGAAACATTTAAAATTACCCCAACAGGGAGGGCAAAATCCATGAAGAGAAATCCTGTAGTATTATCTTAGCAAGAATTTTATATTCTACTTTAAAATTATAAAATATATTTTATGTTCTAAAATATATTCTATTATGAAATATATTAATATTTATTAAGGGCTTATGTGCCAGGGACTGTCACAAGTGTTTTATATACCTTATCTTAATTAATCCTCACGTGCTTCAAGGCATGTTCTATTATTATCTACATTTCACTCAGGAAGTAACAAAAGCTTAGCTTGGTTAAGTAACTGGCCAAACATCACTCGGCAAGTAAGGAAGCAGAAGAACCCAGGTTCACTTGATTCCCAATGTTGAACTCTAACATAATATTCTACATGTCTCTCCAACCAAGTTCCAAAGGAGGCTGGTCAACGAAAGACAGAGGTAGCAAGTACAAAGGACACTGGTTTGCCCCATTAAAAAACAAAATGTTATTCTCCAGAATGGTGGTGCTAAATGTCAGCAGCTGACTAGAATTGTGCAGGGAATTTTTTTAAATGCTGGTGCCCGGGCCCCAGTCCCCTATCCCCATTCTGATTCCAATTGGCTTGTGCATCAGAATTTTTATACACCTCCCCAGGTGATTTTTACAGAGAATCAAGGTTAGAAACCACCATCTGAAAGGATGTGGGGTAGAAACTAAATGTTAACAGAAGCAGCTAAGTGACCAAATGAGGTTTTAGAAAACTCTAGAGCAGCACCGTCCAATAAAACTTCCTTCTGTGTTAGAAATGTTCTATAATTTGTCCACTATGGTAGCCACTAGCTACAATGGCTAGTGTGACTGAGGAAGTGAATTTTAAATTTAATTTCAATTATTTTTCATGTAAGTAGAGGACAGAGGCTACTATATTGGATAGCACAGCTCCAGAGGTCCCTCAGCGTGCCTCAGCTTCATTGGTTTGCAATGGCTCAAGAGGGATATGGACCGGAAGCAAAGAGGCAAAGTAGATAAGGTCTGACTGTTCATACCCATTATCTGACCAATTTTCCAAAATGGAGCTTTGTTAACGATTCAGATGCTCTGAGTAACTTACAGGAAAAAAAAAATGATCAATGCCATTGAACGTATGTCCAATATGTTCAGCCAAATATGCTTTGAGGACACAACTCTTCAGGATCATTCTTCACTTGCTCTGTGTAAAGCAAGTACCAAGTGCTAGCCATGGACGTCATATATACCATATCATAATGATAATGCGAAGAAATGAAGACAATTACGGACGTGAGAAATTGTGCATCTTCACATCTTTGGCAACTACTAAAGTGCATATATATATATATTTTCCAATGGATTAATTAGTCATTTTATGATAGAGCAAATATAAATACATTTATCCAATATCTTGAATAGTGTAGCTAATCATACTTGAGGAATATAAGGGCTTGGACACAAGTTACAGTCTAAAAATATATAGAGAGCCTACAAAAAAAGCCTCACTTTTATTTCAATAAGAATTTTTAAAATTCTCTGGTATGTAACATGCCTGTGTGCCAAGCTACTGAACATTCCTTAATTAGGGCTACAAGACTACATGTCTGTAGTCATTCCAGAGTTGTGTATATTTCCCTAACTTTTGCCATAAAGTGAGATGCTTTTTTAAAAGCCTCAGATTATTTGAATTTTTTATATCAAATGTTGACACATTTTGTATCTGTATTTAATTTAGAATTTAACTTAATGCTTTGCAGTAAATTATACTTAACTAATTGTATATGTGAATGACTCCATAATTTAAGATGATTTACTATATTCTGAATTGCACTTTCAAAAAGGAAACATCATCTATGGCTCTGAGTTTACCTTTACACTTCAGTCATCCAAAACCTGGACATAATACCAATCTAAAAGAAAACAGGAGCTTTGTCTGGTAAGTTCAGTTGTCTGGAGATAAAAACCAAAAACTTGTTGATATACTTCTCATTAACTGGATAATATACTTGAACTTCCTCCCATTTTCCAAAATGAAAACAGGTTAACAACTGAGCAGTTGCTATAAAAGAGAGAGGAAGAGGGCACAATAACATTGAAAATGTCCCAAATGTACTCAAGGTCATTAGTTGCTTTGAGGATACAACTCTTTTGGACCATTCCTATCCAACTCTATATCATCTAAGTAACAACTACTGCTTTGGCATTGATAAAAATACTCCTTTTATGACAGCAATGGAAAGGAAGAGTTTGCCTTTGTTTTCAAGATAATGACATGGCAAATGTAACAGAACAAGACACAATGGTCCAATAAAAACGAAAAGCAAATCCTAAAAGAAATTTGGACTATGATAATGGCCTAAAACAGCCATTTCCAGTGCAGGAGACCATGATATCTACTAATTGTTCCTTTCCAGAGCCAAAGACATAACACTTTAACTGTGACAAAGAACAACTGAGTGAAATTATCGGTCTCTCTGACTTTATTTTTTTTTAAGATTTTTTTTTAACCCATAGTCTTTTTTTTGTTGTTTTTTGGGGGTTTTTTTAGCACAATGTTCCATATTAATCAAACACTGCCCTGGCCTAAAAATATGTTGGTTAATTGATCCTCTGTGAGTTAAACATTTTTCTACCAAAGCACTCACTGCACTATTTTTAGTTTGTACATCTATCTCCAATATTTAATTCAACAAGTATTTATTGAGGCTCCATATGCCAAGTGCCATACCAGATGCTGGCAATCTGATAATGAACATGGTTTTCGTGGTCTGATGGAACAATATATAGATTTATGGCTGAATAAGGTCCGATAAGTGCTCTAATGGGAATACAAACAAGATACTGTCAGATCATAGAGAAGGATGGATCCAGCCCATATGGGGGAGTAAGAAAAAGCTTTCCAGAAGATGGGATTCAAAGAGTGACTCTAAGCTGGCCGACAGAAGCAGCAGAGGGACAGAGGATAGGGGAAGTTAAGAGCATCACTGGCCCAAGAAATAACACTGTCCAACAACTTGGCAGTGGGCATGGCACTGAATGAAGGAGAAGGCAAGGTTCACTAAGCTCGAGGTTCAGGATGAGGCCGGAGAATGAGCAGAGGTAACCGCCAAAGGACTCATACCTCTTGTTAAGGAGTCTCAGCTTCTATCCTGACAGCATGGAGGAGCCACACATGGAGGAGTTTTATTGGACAATTGTTCTGGCAGCCTTGGAGAGAGGAGATTGGAGTATGGAAGATGCCAGAATGCATAAGAGTCCTGCAGACTGCCTCCCAGAATGCAGCTTAACGGGGTCCAATGCAAGATCGGTAACACTGATTCAAATTAATTCATGCTAGAAAACATATCCATTGACCTATTCACTCCAAAAATATATATATTTCTATCATTCTTTACTAACAATGCATATGCTCCCCATCCACAGAATATGGGATTTGAGCTGTTTTATAATTACTAAATTAGCTTCCCCTAAATTTTTGCACTCCACCACCTCCTTCTCACCACCCTCACGTCGGTCATCCTAGTGATCGATGGATACAACTGCACAGTGGCAGGTCAGAATTAGAGATAGATCTTCCCCTGAACTCAGGTAACTCCTTTTTTAACAATGTTGATTCCACCCAATATGACAGAGTGCACCCCAGCATTAAAAGAAAAGCAAAGTTGAGGAATAAAGGCATCCATCCAGAAATTGTTGAACAGAATTATGTATCTGTACATGAAGCAAATACACTGCACTCACACAGGGATATAACTCAAGAAGCATCCCACTGGACCACTCTAGGCATCATCCCAGCAATTTATAAATTAGTTAACTGACCTTTAAGTAGACTTACTAGAATATCCAAAAATCAGCACCCAAAGAGAAAACAAGTCTTTACTGCTGCACAAGCATTTCAAAGTGAGGAAAGAAAATCACCACACTTGAATAGTGTTATTTATCATAGCAATTTTTTTTCTGCCTTTCAGCTTGCACTGCATAAAATTACCATTTTCTGGGAGCTCCTCGGAGATGAGTCTCTGGTGCTCTTGCCACTAATGGGAACAGTTTTAGAAGCCTGCTCATTAACATTTGAGATTTCTCCATGATTTTCTTGCTACTTACAGCCAATCTCCAGTTACATCAGTGACATCATCCTCCATTTCAAGGGGCCAATGGGTAGAACGGGTAGTGAAAGAGTAGCGATCTCTTTTGTTTAAGTCAAGGCGTACACCTTCCACTCTAATTTAGACACATCTTCATCAGGGGTCCTTAACCTTTTGGGCTACCCCCACTTGAGCCTATAGGGCCATGCCTCCCTGGAATCACGAAATCTTAAATGCAATTTCTGAAGCCCATGCATGGACCCCCAAATGCATCTAGACTAGTTAGGATTCTTCAAGTTCCAATAAATAGGAAATTTAAGTCAAGCTAACTCAAATCACCCTACCTACTACCTTGTCTTATACAAATAACAAGACAAACATATCGTGTAATAACATGGCACAACTTGAGTCAGGAGGTACAGTTTGCATCATCAAGATTGTCTCTTTTTCATCTCTGTGGGCTTCATTCTCAGGATCCATGTGGTAATAACATAGATCCACCTGCTCCAGGTCAATGCCATTGCAGGTTCAAGTCTGAAGGAAAGGTGACAGTACCCTTTATCCCACTGCACAGAACTCAGAGTATTAGCTCTAATTGTTCCTGCTTGGGTCACAGGCCCATCTCTGAATCAATCACTATAGCCAAGGAGGCATGATTCTCTGCCCAATCTTGTGCCACATACCCACTCCAGGAGCTGGGGACCAAATCAGCAGAGGAAGGGATAGTAGTAGTTCAATGTAAATCCAAGAGTCCGCTGCTAGAAGACAGGAAGTGGGTACCGCTTACAAACTCCTAATCGACACACTGAACTTAAGGAGTCTAAACTTTTGCATTAGAATCTTGGAATCACAGACTCTCAGAACTCAAGGAGACAAACATATTGATCTAGACCACTGATCCTCGAGGTCTGGACCTGGGCCCCTGAGGGATCCTGAGATCTTCTGTGGACTCACCAGGATGGGGTCATTCCTCAGCACTGTTTCAGGGACTAAAGACACCTGTACTTTGGCCACAGTGTATACATTTATGTGACTGGTGCCTTCTACCCCTAGACTGTAACTCCATGGAGGCAAGAGCCATGTTGGTCCCACCCCTCACTGTTTACCCCCCCCCCCCATGGCACACTTATTGGAAGGCAACAAGTGTTTCTTGAATGAGAAATTCAATACATTGTAACACAACTATTACATCTAAATACGTCCTAAAGATGTCATTTGCAAATCTTCCTTCTTACCAAGTGAACCACCAAGGATTTTCTCAGTCCAACCCTTTCAGAGGTCAAAGATGTTATATAATAAGAGGTCTGATTTTTATCCACCAACACAGAGCTCAAGTAGACATCACAACGAATGGAAATCACTCACAACCTACAGTAAATGCCAAAACCAAAAGAAGGAACATAGTCATAATACAATCAGTCACTAATTTATTTGGGCAAAGGGCTTTCTTGATGCTCCTGTGACTTAATATAGTCAAACTGAGGCAAAATTTAAGACTAGCAGCTAAGACCCAACATAGGGGCAAAAAGACAGATGGTCCATGATGGTGAGGAAACTCAAAAAACAAATAAACAGGAAACAAACAAACAAAACTCTAACAAGGCATGCTCCGGCAGAATGATGGTTTAGATAAGCTAATAAACCCTGAGACAAATATTCTTTTACAGAATCTCTTTTCTGCGTATCAAGGTGACCATCTTCAACGTGATCAAATCACTCCATTTTCCAGACAGACAGAAGGAAGACATCAAGGGTCTATAGGCACCTCCCAACTTAAAGGAGAACAGAGAAACATGTAAACTGACACCACAGGGAGGGGATCAGATAATCCACATGGTGGGAAACTACAGGACAAACAACCCAGTTTCTCAAAAATAAATTGCAGGGAGAGGAAAATGGGGTGGGTAGGGTAAGAAATGGAGAAGAACTTGAATAAAAAGAAGCATAAAAGACCAATCAACCACTCGCAACATGTGGTCTGTAGTTAGGTCCTTACTCAAACGGAAAAAAAAGATTTTATGATGTGTGACAATTAGTCATTTGAACACTCACTGGATACTTAACGACTAAGTTCCTACAGTTAATGTTTTTTATTCACTTTAAAAATATTTGGGGGGGGCTTCCTTGGTGGCGCAGTGGTTGAGAATCTGCCTGCCAATGCAGGGGACACGGGTTCGAGCCCTAGTCTGGGAAGATCCCACATGCCGCGGAGCAACTAAGCCTGTGAGCCACAACTACTGAGCCTGCCCGTCTGGAGCCTGTGCTCCGCAACGGGAGAGGCCGCGACAGTGAGAGGCCCGCGCACCGCGATGAAGAGTGGCCCCCGCTTGCCGCAACTGGAGAAAGCCCTCGCACAGAAACGAAGACCCACCACAGCCAAAAATAAATAAATTTATTTTTAAAAAAAATTAATTTTGGGCTTCCCTGGTGGCACAGTAGTTAAGAATCTGCCTGCCAATGCAGGGGACACGGGTTCGAGCTCTGGTCCGGGAAGATCCCACATGCCGTGGGGCAACTAAGCCCGAGGGCCACAACTACTGAGCCTGCGCTCTAGAGCCCGCGAGCCACAACTACTGAGCCTGTGTGCCGCAACTACTGAGCCGGCGCGCCCTACAGCCCGTGCTCCACAACAAGAGAAGCCACCGCAATGAGAAACACGCACACTGCAACAGAGTAGCCCCCGCTCGCCACAAGTAAAGCCCATGCGCAGTAACAAAGACCCAACGCAGCCAAAAATAAATAAATAAATAAATTTATATATTTTAAAAAATTTAATTACTTTTTAAAAAATTTCTTCTGTCTTAGAAGCACATATTGAAATACATATGAAGTGAAATAACATCTACAAATTGCTTCAAAATGAAATAGGAAGGAGGACAAGATTGAGGAGAGCTCTTGTGAGTGGGTGGCGGCACTCTGGGTTCATTATATTATTCTGCCTACTCTGTTCCATTTCATTTTCTGGAAACAAGAAGGAACGTAGATTCTACAAAATCAGGAGGCTTAGATATCTTGTTCTCTATTCCTAGTGCCTGGCACAATTCATGAAAAAGAAGAGGCATATTATTATGGTGACCATTTTGAAATATACAGAAATATCAAATCACTATGTTGTGTACCAGAAACTAACATAGTGTTGTAGGTCAATTATACTTCAAAAACAAATAAACAAACTCACAGAAAAAGAGATCAGATTTGTAGATACCAGAGGCAGGGGTGCTGAGAGGGGGTATTGAATAAAGGTAGTCAAAAGGTACAAACTCCCAGTTGTAACATAAAGAAGTCCTAGGGATGTAATGCACAGCATGATAAATATAAAGAACCCTGCTGTATGTTATCTATGAAAGTTGTTAACAGGGTAAACCGTAAGAGTTCTCATAATAAGGGAAAAAAACTTTTTTTTTCTGTTTCTTTAACATTGTATATATATGAGATGTTGGATGTTCAATAAACTTACTGTGGCAATCAAAAAAAGAAGAGGCATAATAGATATCTGTTAAATGAAAGAGACGGTAAAATACTAATTTGAAAAGATACGTGCACACTAATGTTCATAGCAGCATTATTTACAATAGCCAAGGTATGGAAGCAACCTAAGTGTCCATCAATAGATGAATGGATAGAGGAGATGTGGTACACCAACACACACACTCCCACACACACACACACTGGAATACCACTCAGCCATTTTTTTAAAAAAAGAAATATTGTCATTTGCAACAACATGGGTGAATCTAGAAGGTATTATGCTTAGTGAAAGTAAGAGAAAGACAAATACTATTTGATCTCAGTTATATGTGTATTCTAAAAAACAAAACAAAACGAAAACAGACTCACAGATAACAGAGAACAAATGAGTGGTTGCCAGAAGTGGGAAAGGTAGAGAGTGGGAGGGCAAAACAGGTGAAGGAGATTAAGCGGTACAAACCTCTGGTTATAAAATAAATAATCCACATGGATGTAATATACAGCATATGGAATATGGTCAACAATATTGCAATAAATTTGTATGGGGACAGATGGTTACTAGACATCACTGTGATCTTTTCATAATGTGTGAAATGTCAAATCACTATGTAGTACACCTGAAACTAACATAATATTGTATGTCAGCTACATTTCAATTAAAAAAACAAGAGAAAGAGAACAATGGAGAGGGTATTCCCACTAGTTCATATTATCCATTGGGTTCACATTACTCATTCCATTAATCCAAGGCTAGTGGCAGCATGGGGAGCCCCATATAAATCTAAATAAAACCTTCCCCAGCCTGCTTCTACTGATATATACACCGCATACACCGCTGTTGTCAACAGCATCTCCTCCTCTCTGCCACTACTGTTATGCTTCCAGGTGGCTTCTCTTTCAGTACTCACAGCTTAGTACATCATCTCCATGACTATGGGAATGCAATAAAAGTGAGAAAAATCCAACCCAAAACAATCTAATTTTTTTGGAACAATGGATATTGACTGCTCCTGTACTATGTGCCAGAATTGATTTAGACCCTCAGGATGATAGCCCTTTCATGGCACTTAGATTTTTAAGGAGGCCAAAACAATCTAATTTTTTTACAACAATGGATAATGACTGCTCCTGTACTATGTTCCAGAACTGATTTAGGCCTTGAGGATGATAGCCCTTTCATGGCACTTAGATTTTTAAGGAGGGACACAGGCCTGGCACACCCCTTCCCCAGTGTCACCATGGGAGGCAGCAGTGCACAGGGGACTCTAGAATTTAAGACCCCGTAGGAATCTTGGTTTTGTCCCTTACCAGATGGTGGGACACTAGATGAATTATTTAAACTCTCTTCATCTCCATGTTCTCACTGGTAAAATGGAGAACATTTTAAAAAATCTACTTCCCAGAGTTGTTGGAATTAAACACAAAATGCTTATCACAGTACCCAGTCAAAACAATCAATAAAGCTACTCATTATCCTACCAGGTATTTTCCTAGGAAAATTTTAAAGATTAATTTGTTTTAATTAAAAGAGGATTAAAGGATGTTGGGCAAAGTTACCCACATCTACCCACCACCCCTGCTAACTTCGAATTGGACATGATTTTGAGAATCTCCATCCTGCTCTTTCCAAGCCCTTAGGGGATCTCAGATGAGAGATCTAACAACTACCGGAGCTGCAGATGTGCAAATAGTAGGACTTCTTTGCACATCACATCTGGACTTCTTTCCAACTCTTTGGTGGCCAAGAGTTGGCCAAAGTTCCAAAGCATTTTGTCTTGCTTGCTGCACGAGGCAAATGAACATACCCCACGGCACGGATGGAAGCAAACAGCAGGTCCAGCAGGTCTTAAAGGCTGAAGGTTAATTCCCCAACTTTGAGCTGTTAAAAAACATACAAATGGTGATGGAGGCCCTTAGAAAGCAGCATGTACAAGCCAAATGGGTTGTTGAAAGGATTTTGCATAAGGTTCATTATCTTCAAAAATAAATCCATCCACTGCTCTCAGCAGACTCAATCTCTTTCCGTCATTAATGGATTCACCAACAGAGAAACAAGACACAATAGCCCTCCACTTCCTCCTGAAAGTGGCCACCTAAATACCTTTCGAATCTAATGCAGCATTTAGGGCTTGGGTTTTTAGTCAGGAAGGCAATATTGCTAGAAGCCATGGTTTTTCTCTTGCCTATCAATAATTTAATATCTCAGTAAGTTACAGGAAATAACTGCTTGTAGAAAAGTGTTACTTTCCATCTTAACCTCTTCTGCTCACACACACCAATGAATTCGTGGGAATATTCAAAAATATTTTAAGATTACCTGGATATTAAATATTTACAGATGCTCCCTGAGAGAAGCATGATCTATAACCCCTACCCCAAACCACCAAACATCCACACACAAGCAGCCTAAGGGAAGATATCCCTGAAGTAAGGAAGAAGAGAGAGTAACATCTTCAAAAAGCAACAGACAAAGACAATGCATTAACCATTTGTAAACAGCATCTTGTTTTAAGATATTTTAATAGATTTTCCTTTGAAAAGCAAAGCCTGAGGTTAGTTTTGGGAAATCTATGGAAGCAATGAAAAGTGCTTTCTAGCTTATCAATTAAACATTATGGCCAATGGCACATTCTTTTTTCCCCCTTGCTTAGAGGGTCTCTTATCATGTTTAGAATCTGTCTAGCATGTAAACAATACTCCTCTTAAAGAACTATCCTTAACATCAATTGTTGATCAAACTTGAACCTTAGCACTGGGGTGCTGAAGCTGGCTTGCAGTATCTCTTTTCAACTGCATATTCAGTGACATCATATTGGTAGCTTGAAATCAGCTATGGTGGCTTTGTTTACACCATGGAAATCAACAAGTTCTACAAATCAGGGTTCTTTTTTCCCCACAGAGCCAGTTGTTAAACACTTACCAGCACAATATCCTGGAGCTAAATATCCATCAAAAAGGGCCTGGTTTAACATGAAAGGATGCTCAACATCACTAATCATTAGAGAAAAGCAAATCAAAACTACAATGAGATATCACCTCACACCGGTCAGAATGGCCATCATCAAAAAATCTAGAAACAATAAATGCTGGAGAGGGTGTGGAGAAAAGGGAACCCTCTTGCACTGTTGGTGGGAATGTAAATTGATACAGCCACTATGGAGAACAGTATGGAGGTTCCTTAAAAAACTAAAAACAGAACTACCATACGACCCAGCAATCCCACTACGGGGCATATACTCTGAGAAAACCATAATTCAAAAAGAGTCATGTACCACAATGTTCATTGCAGCACTATTTACAATAGCCAGGACATGGAAGCAACCTAAGTGTCCATCAACAGATGAATGGATAAAGAAGATGTGGCACATATATACAATGGAATATTACTCAGCCATAAAAAGAAATGAAATTGAGTTATTTGCAGTGAGGTGGATGGACCTAGAGTCTGTCATACAGAGTGAAGTAGGTCAGAAAGAGAAAAACAAATAAATACCGTATGCTAACACATATATATGGAATCTTTAAAAAAAAAAAAAAAGGTTCTGAAGAGCCTAGGGTAAGGACAGGAATAAAGATACAGACATAGAGAATGGACTTGAGGACACGGGGAGGGGCAAGGGTAAGCTGGGACGAAGTGAGAGAGTGGCATGGACATATATACACTACCAAATGTAAAATAGATAGCTAGTGGGAAGCAGCCGCATGGCACAGGGAGATCAGCTCGGTGCTTTGTGTCCACCTAGAGGGGTGGGATAGGGAGGGTGGGAGGGAGATGCAAGAGGGAGGAGAAATGGGTATATATGTATATGTATAGCTGATTCACCTTGTTATAAAGCAGAAACTAACACACCATTGTAAAGCAATTATACTCCAATAAAGATGTTAAAAACAAAAAGATGCTATGGTGGTTTGGGTACAAAGATTGTTGTAAAAATAAAAGCTGATGCACTCCGACAAAAAAAAAAAAGGGCCTGGTTTAATAAATTATGGCACAATTATACACTGGGCTTCTAAAACACCTTGAAAAGTAATACAGAACTATATACTGATCAAGGAGGAAAGATGTCCACAGTATTTTTAAGTTACAATTATGTATTATACTTAATTTTAAAACTATATATACACATATGTATTTTTATATGTGATCCCATTTTAGTAAGATACATATGTATATCTACACACACACACATACACACAGAAACAATCTGGAAAAATATATACCAAAATGGTAAAAACACATTACCAATGGCTGGTAGGAGTATGAGTAAATTCCAGTTTATTCATCTTACTTTTCTGAATTTTCCGAAGTTTTTGGGATGAATGGCTATGCTTTCAAAATGGGTAGCGGACCTCAATGAAAGTTAAATGAAAAGAACTTAGTGTTATTATACTGGCCCAAGTGTATGCATTTCAGTGCTAGCATTATGAACCATTTATATCTGAAGATGACTGGGGTAAGAAGTAGAGGGGAGTATTATTTTTTAAATGTACTGAAATGAATTTGATATAAGAGTTCTGTGTAAATTTTCAAAAGTTCTTTTGACCTAAACGAGCCTTCATCTGCTTCTGGACTAATTAAGGATGGCTACTCAGTCTGATGAAACTTTGAAAAAAATTAGTATATAACTGAGAAGAAAATCTTTCTTAGTGACCTTTCCTATCACTGCATACACTGGTCCACAGCATTCAACACTCGGTACATTTTGCACCCAACTAAGAAGACCAGGCCAATATCACATTTATTAGCGTGTATATATATATATTTTTTAACTCTCTCTCTACTTCCAGCAAAGGCGTTGCATTGAGACATCAACAGTGCTGCCATTCGGATGCTCTAACAATCTCAGATCCTCCAGAAACCCTTTGCAGTAGGTTTTGAAGATGGAAATATGACCCACTTCACATTTCAAATGTAAGTTTTTTCCCCAACGCCTTTTAAACATTTTTATCAAACATAATATGAATGATAACATTAGTGAGAGGAAAAAGAAAGTCTTTAAAAATGAATAAGAGGAAATTAATCCATTCTGTCAGCACTGTCCGTCCTTAGCAACATTCTCCAGCTTCTCTTCACATTACCTGACTTGCTCAACCCAAAATGAATTTGTACCGCCATCCCCTGCACCCTACTCCATAACTAGATTCCTACTTCTCAAGGAGATTCTGCATCTCCCATGGGGATTCACTTTCCATAATCCAGGGTAATCAGATAATCAAAAGGCTTTTAAAATAAGGATTTCCTTATTTTTATTCAAGTTTCTCAGACTTGTTTTTTCATGACTTTGGCGATTTTGAAGAATACCAAATGGGGTATTTTGCAGAACGACCTTCAATTTCACTTTGATGTATTTCTCATGATTAGACTAGGGTTATAAATTTGCGGCCAGAATACCAACAGGCGAGGTGTGCTTCTCATCACACCACATTACGGGTACATGATGTTAACATGGCTCATCACTGGTGATGTTGACCATGATCACATAGTAAAGTTGTGTCTACCAGTTTTCTCCATGGTAAAGTCACTATTTTTCATTCCCTACATTGTATTCTTTGGAAGCAAGTCACTGAGTCCACACCACACTTCAGAGGGGGCAAATTAATCTTCCCCGCCTAAAAGTGAAAGTATCAACATAGAGTATTTGGAATTCTTCTGTAAGGAAGATTTATCTTTTCTTCCCCATTTATTTATATATTCCATCACTCATTATCATTGTGGACTCATGGATAACCATTTTATTCTTTGGGCTATAATCCAATACTATCATTACTTATTTTGTTGCTATTTATATTTTTAGCTTGCACAATTTTTTGAGAAATTGAGATCTGGGATTTTCTTATCAGTTATGTTAGATAGAAATATTTCATTTATCTTACAGTTATATTTTCACAGCTTCAATGGTTGTCCCGTAGTTCTAGGAATCTGAGATATGCTCTACAACTGTACACCATCTCCAGGGCCACCACACTGCACAGCCCCAGGGGGTATTGATCACAAATATATATATATATATATATATATATATATATATATATATATATATATATAAATTAAAGATTTCCTTTAGCCAGTCCCAAGAAACCCAGGGTTGGTAATAAACTTAAATCTTCACCACTAATCATTGGGTAGTTCTCTTTATTTTCCTTTCTATAGTCTACTCTTTTCCCTGATACAAGGGCAAAACGGTAGTATCCATGACCGAGAGCCTAAGAGATTTGCAGAACATTAGAAAGTTAATGTTGAATTGGGAGGTAAGACAACAAGTGGGGATGAGATGGAAGAAGAAAGCAATTATTTCCACTTATTGATCACTTCACTACAGGCCAGGCACAATGCCAACATATTATTTTTTTTTAAAAAGTCTCTCAATGCTCAAAAATCCCTTCGGGAGACTATCATCTGGATCGTACTCAGCAGAATGAGATAATACCAAAGTCACACACAGCAAAGTTAGTTAACTATCAAGTCAAATCACCCTCGCTCCAAAGCCCTTTGTCTTAAGCCCTATAATCTTCCACCTCCAAGATTAGGGTCTAAACCTTAAGATGCCTTTGACCCAGGATGCCTGAGTCAAGGGGGCCAACCATAGACGTATCAGGTGCATCTTTACTTCAAGCCCTTCTCACCTACATTCCCTCCACCACACACTAAATTTCTAGTTCCCAAGCTATGCGCTCTTAGCATGTTAGAAGTTGTATAAGATTGCTGTGATAATTATTACAAACAGGCATAAGCTTTCTCCTATCCCATTTCAGTACTGAGAAGTACAGTTCTCATAGTTATGTAACACCTAAGTTTATTTTCCCATCAAATCCTTCCAATTGCCTGCAGCACAATAAAAAAAGAGTTATGTGTAAAAATAAACAGTGTCTTTACATCTATCATGACGATGCTGAGACTTACATCCATCCAAAAAATTCCCTGAGCACTTCCTTCCAGACGAACCAGTAACCATTCATACAAAGTGCATGTTCAACTAGAGCCAGTTTCATAGTATATTAATTAACATAGCTTCACTCTGCAGTGACAAGAGCCCATCTGCTTTCTTGGCAGTGTAGAGGAGATGGATTTTAGACCCGAGCCTGGAATGTTTCTATCTGAACTTGAAACTGAAAGTTCTCATCTAGTTCTACTTTTCCCTGTTAACTCAGTCCATTCTAACAGATTTCAAGGCCAGAGTAGGACCATTTCTTCAGCAAGCTCCATCACAAGCTGCGTGAACATCAAGCATCAGCATCACAGGCTAACTCTGGAGCTGAACTTCCACAGGAAGGGGGAGAAGGGCCATCCCACAACAATGAGATTTTTCACCACCGAAGCTTCTCTCCATTTCTCTACACGTCTCTATAGCTAAATCTAGCTTCTGCATTGTTGTTGCCCTCTGGGGGAGTGTAATCTTAAATCTATGGCTGGATTTCTTCTAATGATTCTTTAAGATGGGGCACTAGAGGAAAGGGAGCAAGGACTACCATATTACCCCTGTGGTTAATGATTAATGCTCTGGTCTCCAAATCCCAAGGAGAGAAACCTAAGCAAATTAACATGGTTTCAAGTGTTAAAGTCATGTTAGGCTGTGGTAGGCACGATAATGGTCCCTTGGACGTCCACATCCTAATCCCCAGTGAATATGTTACCTTACATTAAAGGACTTGGCAGATATGATAAAGGGTATGGTCCTTGAGATGTGGAGGTGATCCTGGATTATCCAGTAGGTCCAATCTAAATCACATGAGTTCTTAAGTGCTGAGAACCTTTCCTGGTCAGGGAGATGCGATAGAAGGAGGAGGAGAGATTTCAAAAGCAAAAGGAACTCAAACCACTGTTGCTGGCTTTAAACATGAAAGACTATATGGCCACTAGCTAAGGAAAATGGGGCGGGGGGCAGGGGGTTGTTGCGGAGAGGCCTAGAAGCTGAGAACAGCTCTCAGCCAGCAAGGAAACAGGGATCTCATTATTGCAATGACAATGAAATGAATTTTGCCAACAACCCAAATGATCAAGGAAATAGATCTCCCCCTAGAGCCTCCAGAAAGGAACGGAGCCCTGCCAACAACTTGATATTAGCCCAGTGGGTCCTGTGTCAGAAGTATAAAATAAATTTGTGTAGCTGCAAGACAGTAAATTCATGACAATTTGTTATGGCAGCAATAGAAAACTAACACATGGGCTCAGGCCAAACAAACCCTTGTGTGAACATCTTCTTGGGCTCTCAGTCTTTAAAATCACAAGGAACCAGTTACATCGTATATTGTTTACAAATGTTCTTTAGTAAGTGAGAGCTGCCGTAGAACCACATTTACAATGCCAAAGACAGCTCTTGGTGTTGGGCAAAGTCTCTGAGAGATTATTACCCAAAATATTAAATCATCCCAGATTATTCTCAAATGCAAAGATAATTAACTTTGACCAGTAATTCCAAGTTTTTTCAAGTAATTCCAAGCTTTTATGGACTCCTGCATGAACATGTGCTTTCAGTAAGTATGTATTGACATAATCCCCCAAATCTAGTCTGGTTTCATTAATGCTTGTAAATGATTTTGAATCTTATTAATCACAACAGCATCTACATACAGGTGAAAAACTGCACTCCACACACAAGGGAGAAAATTATTTATGCAGACAAAGCTTGGTACACATATGGATGCCAAGATTCTTCTGGGTACTGGCCACCACACTGCCCAGACCCATAACATGAAAACCAGCGTCATGGACTAAATACCACCATTAGGGTCTTGGCACATACTGTGTCAGAGGGAGGGTACCTCTGTTTGGGGCATCACAGTTTTTCCAATTTCTATCTTAAGGATGAGTCAAGATATTTTTAATATCTTAGGATTTTTAATCCTCTGAATATTTTAAGGGATTTTTTTAATAATTACAAATCCACCTGAAGCTATTTTATGTACTGCTAAAGCCCCCCTGGAAAAGATATTGTAAACAAAATGACTATACAAAAAAAAAAAAAAAAAGGTCATTTCCCCAAAAATACATGAGTTAGCTGTAGTTGGCATGATTCAGTTTAGCACCAACACATAATAGGTTCAACTATGACTCCAGTGAAAGTTCTCAAGGCAAATATAAAATAAGTTTTAAAAAAGAAAATTAATTCAATTATTTTTCTAAATATTAAATCACACAAAACCAATACTTGCAGAATACGCTGCTACACTCATTTTCTACCAGTAGACATTACTTCCACCAGACTCCCATAGGCAGACTTTATATCAATAGGGGATCCTGCAACCAATGCCAAATAATTCAACAAGGCTGACTTACATATGCAATCAATTTCCAATATGGTTTATAGTTAACAGTATGATATTGCACAATCCATTAAAAATAATCAGATGTGCCCATGTGATTAAATACTGGAACACTTGCCCAAGGCTTATCAAGGTTACAATATAATCTTACTTCAATACGATGGGTAAGTAAAATATAAAGAGATGACGGTACTTCCATGGTTTATCATGAATCCCAAATGTGACATCTAGTGATAACCAACGAAAAGGTTTGTAGTATTAAATTGAAGCAAATAAGTATGCAAAACCAAAGAGAAGGTAGCAATTGATGGTTTTAGGAAGGTTATATGGAATTTTTAAGTGACAACAAGACTGGCATTTAGACTCTGCCAATAATCAGCTGTACATCTTCAGGCAAGTAATTGGACCTCTCTGAGCTAAAGTGATTTTCCCCATCATGGGTAAAAGGATGAGGCTGGTCTGCATTTGATTCTGCTTTCTAAATTCACGAATGCGGTGGGGAAGAGCAGTGTCCCTAACTATTGCCCTCAGGTCCTGATGATGTTCCTCACTTCTAAGACCGAGCTAGCTGTCAGTCAGCCCACTGCTTCGAACCCTGATTTGACGGACAACCTCAAGCAAGTATGGATATCCCAGCAAGCCTCAGCTTCTCCTTTGCTAAAAGCGTCCTCTTCTAATTGTGAGGAAGAACAGGGCTAACTGGGGAGAAATTCCTATAAAACCCAAGTAGCATCCCTGTTTACAAAAACTAAAACCTGCTCGGACTAAAACTCCAAGCGAGTAAGTTCCATTTCCTTTATACTTTTAAGAATGGGGTGTGTGGAGGGGAGAAATAGGGGAAAGCATCTTACTGTGACCAAGTACACTGTTGGACTTGCCCATTCTTCCAAAGTACACAAAATAGAACACTTAATCCATAAAACAGATTTGAAGATTGGCCTCTAACTCTTGACAGCTGGCATGCAACCACAATAAAGCACAATATAGCATGCCAAGTCTTTGAACAACAACAGAAAAAAAAAAAAAAAGCAAAGAACTAAATGACTCCTGGTCTTAAGATTTGGGCAGGAAAGCAAAAACAAAACAAAACAAAATTCCACAAGGATTTTTGGCAAGCGAGAATTTGAAAAGCACCTACTGGAGAAAATCTACTTGCAGGAATGGGACTTTTAGATAAAATGCCCCCTTGAACTACAAGGACTTGAAAGAAAGGGAGGGAGTGAGGGAGAGAAGCGGGGAAGGGAGGGGGGTAAGAATGTGCTACTGCAAATTTGAAATTGAAAAAGGAAAATCTGAATCCTGCCACCCCACATGTGAGACACAAGGTTACAGCCAAGAGAACACCCTCAGAATTCTAATTTACATCATTTATGCACTCCTGGACCTAGTGAACGGTGACTAGTAATTGTAGGGGCCTTGCTTTCAGTAATAGTGCCAGTACTCTCGAGAGACTTCATACTGTTATTTATCAAGA
This sequence comes from Balaenoptera ricei, assembly GCF_028023285.1. Lineage (NCBI taxonomy): Eukaryota > Metazoa > Chordata > Mammalia > Artiodactyla > Balaenopteridae > Balaenoptera > Balaenoptera ricei. Next base: position 82,711,602 of record NC_082649.1, read on the forward strand.
GGTCTTTACTGTTTTCTTATCATCACTCCCGAGTGCCTTTTGGTCTCTGTTGTTCCCAACCATTCCTCTTTTCGAGAGCACCTCTCTCTTGTCTGCCCACAGAGGAATGTTTAATCGTGTCTGGAAAGGGAACAACCACACAGCCATCAGCATAAATCACACTGCAGATCCACTAACCGCCACATTTAACGGGCAAAATTGATGTCTCCCAAATCAGTGCCTTCAAATGCAGCTGGTTCTGTAGAGTCCTCGTGCCTTATAATTCGGTTAAGTCCTTTAAAAATTATGCCAAAGGAGGAGCGAACAGAGATTCTTCAAAACAATGGGGAATGACTTTCAGTGTGTTTTTAGTGCATATAATAAAACTAAACCCATTGAAAATAAAATTCCTAGGGATTGGGAAATCACAAAACTAAAAAGTTTACGGGCAATTCTTCATAGCCAGACTGCTAGCAAATCTCTGAATGGGTGATCTTCCACGCCTCTCTGCTCTGCAAGTGTGCTCCACCCAATTCCTCCACCTTTATCAGGCAAAGAGTCACTCATCCTTGGAGACTCCTGGGTGAAGCTAGATGTTGCTTTCTCTCCGCCACAAAACAGCCCAGCCCACAGCTTCAGTTCTAGCAATTACCATGTGTTTTGTAGCTGTTCCTTTTTCCAACCATCTCTCTCCCAAGACCTGAGCTTCTTGTTCATTTCTGTACCTCAACAGCCTAGCCCCACCCAAGACATTCAAGTGGTACTTGGTATTCACTGCCATGACTGTCCATCAAGCAAAGCATGCGCCTCAAATATAACCATCTAGGTCTCCATCCACTTCGAGGAAAATAGCACACCATCAAGGACATTGTTGAGTTTGCAAGGGTGATTATTTTTAGGCAATTGTGGGGATGAGGGGTACAGCTTGACCCCTACTCACTACGTTCACCCGGTGTAAGATTGTGTCAAGGCAACAGATTAAACAGGCATTATTTTGTTGTTGTTAAAATCTTTACAGCAACTCTATAGTGGTGCTTTTGTCGTTCCCCTTCTTATGGGTGACGTAACTAGGGCTTGAAAGAGTAAATGACTTTTCAAACATCTCCCAACAGGAAAATCAGTGACAGGGCTTCCCTGGTGGCTCAGTGGTTAAGAATCCGCCTGCAAATGCAGGGGACACGGGTTCGAGCCCTGGTCCGGGAAGATCCCCCATGCTGCAGAGCAACGAAGCCAGTGTGCCACAACTACTGGGCCTGCGCTCTAGAGCCTGCGAGCCGCAACTACTGAGCCCGCATGCCACAACTACTGAAGTCCGCGCGCCTAGAGCCCATGTTCCGCAGCAAGAGAAGCCACTGCAAGGAGAAGCCCGCGCACCACAACGAAGAGTAGGCCCCGCTCGCCGCAACTAGAGAAAGCCCATGGGCAGCAACAAAGACCCAACGTAGCCATAGACAGATAGATAGAAAGATAGATAGATAGATGATAGATAAATTTTTTTAAAAAGATAATCAGTGACAGAGCAAGGACTGGATCCTAGATCTATCAAACTTCCAACACCCATGCCTTACGACCTCTCCAACGTACCCAACAACTTATGTCCAACTCCAGTTCAAAACAGAAAGACTGAAAAACTTGACAATGACCTTTCACTTAATATGCATGTGTATGTTCAACTATCTATTTAATAGGGTAACCACTGTTTGGTAATCATTTACCTATTTGCAAGTCTTGTCAATGCTACATAAAATAGAGAATATTCATTTTTAAATGCCAGGTTTACTTCATCATTACAACCATCTTTGGGGAACTACCAGCCTTATTCCACAAGTCAAGTTTGCAGGCTTCTGAATGCTTTTAAGCATTCATCCTATTTCAATCCAAGTTCCCCTAAGAGTTTCCTTAGTTAGAAAACAAATACATGAAACCAAAGGTTAGCTAAACACAGAGAGGCTAGTTCTCTTTTTCTCATTTGCATGCAGGAAAGAGTTTATTTACTAACTTGCACAACATTCCTAGTGGCTTTCTGTGGCGGAGAGGATATCTTTAGATATCTAGTATATGTGGCTACCTAGGTAATAGAGATCTACAGTCCATTCAACAAGTTCTTACTCAGCACCTACTGCCCTAGGGGCTGGGGATGCTGTAGTGAACACGGCACATGTATTCCTACTGTTCTGAAGCTACTATTCTTGTGTATAATACCAGCTCATAAATAAGTAAATAAACAAAAAGGGTAACTTCAGATATTAATAAGTACTTAGAAGAAAATGACAGAGGAATACAAAAGTTGGTGGAGGGTGATGAAGTCAGGAAGATGGTAGCCAGAGGGCACTGTGCAAAGTCTTTTTAGATAGGGTAACTACTGAAATTTCTGAAATGGTGGTGAATTTAGAGCTTAGATGAGTAAAGCCAGCAGAAAATCTGAGGACAGATTTGAGACACAGACCTCAAATGGTATGACTGGGTTTAATATGTTCAAGAAACAATACAGAAAGCCCAAGGAGCTGGAGCTATCTTTCCCTTCTTGATTTCTACTTTGATTCCACTGTGGTCGAAGGACATATCCTGTATGATCTCAATTCTTTTAAATTTAGTGAGGCTTGTTTTATGGCTCAGGATATGGCCTATCTTAGTATATGATCTGCGGGTACTTGAAAAGAATTCCATAAATGCCAACCTAATGGTTGATGGCACTGCTGAGTTCTTCAATACCTTTGCTGATCTCCCTAGTCGTTCTAACAATTGGTGAGACAGAGATGTTGAAGTCTCCACCATAAATGTGGATTTGTCTATTTCTCCTTTCATCTCTATCAGTTTTTGCTTTACATAGTTGGCAGCTGTGTTGTTTGGTGCATAGACATGTAGAATTGCTATATCAACTTGGTGGAATGACTCTTTTATGATTATAAAATGTCCCTCTCTACCTCTAGTTAATTTATTTGTTCTGAACTCTACTTTATCTGATATTAATTTAGCCACCTTTGCTTTCTTTTGATTACTGTTTCCATGATATACTTTTTCTATCCTTTCACACTGAACCTATTTCGTATTATTTGAAGTGAGTTTCTTGAAAACAGCATATAGTTGGGTCATGTTTTCAATCCACCCTGCCAGTCTCTGTCTTTAAATTGGTGTACTTATATCACTTGCATTTAATGAAATTACTGATGTGTTAAGGCTTAGGTCTACCATTTTATTTTTTGTTTTCTGCTTTTTCTGTTTTCTTGTCTCTCCTTTTCTTTCTTTCTGCCTACCTGTGTGTTGCTTGAACATTTTTTTAGAATTCCACTTTGATTTATCTATAGTATTTTTGAGTATATATCTTGTTGGTACAATATTTATTTTATTTTATCCAGGGACTTATGTACTAGATATTATGTAACTACTTTACTCACATCAAGGAAACAAGAGATACAGTTATATTATAAGAATATTTAAAAATTCACTGGTTCAGATTTGTCTGGCAGGAAGAGAAGAGTGTCAGAAGGGCCTCTTAATAGCAGTGACAAATGTACCAGCAAGCTAATTTATATCAAGAAATTGGAGAAGAGGTTCACTTTCAACCCAAAGCCAATGCGTTTTCTAATTCCATGAATCTGCATTTCCTGAGTTTCTGACTCTAAACACTTTAACAAATAGGACTCATAAGTATGATAAAGGTCCTTCATGGTAAGCCAATATTTGAAAATAGATGACTGTGTATAAGAAATTAATAACTCTGTCTGGTGTACTTACTTTCATTGCCAAATAATATTTGCATTAACATTACATTTTTTTAAAGTGAAATCTAAGAAATCTAAACTATTTAAATGTAAATGAGAACATTCTTATTTTACACTAGGTATTTATAGACCATTATTTGGCAGATTTAATGATTTATATTTACAATTTTAGCACCCACTGCACCATATATAGGCTCTCCCACCCCGTGCTTGAAACCAGAATGCAGACCTTCTGTTCAACGGCCCTGCTTCTTCCCTTGTAGATTCTACTACGCTTCTTGTGTATTCCTGCTTTAATAATGAAATTGGTATCATGGAGAACAGACGAAAGGCAAAGTGAAGTCCACATCACTGCACACAAGCAGGGTGCTCCCTGCTCAATATGAGGACCCAGTATCAGGACACTCTAGTTTGGTGGCTTTTGCCATGTCACACACAGAGCCTCAAGTACATATTCCTGAGGTCTACCAGCTCTATGCTACCTGAAGCAGACTGTGTGACCCAGGATCAAAGCGAGGCATACCCAGGCTGAGTAAGAGGTAAAAGGAACTATACACAACATCACAAAGTCAAAGAAGGATGACACTCTCATTGGAAAATCTGAAAACGCTGCTCCACGAATACATGAGAGATTACAATCAGGAGAGTAAACAGCCCTAGTTACTGACAGGCTAGATGGTAACCAAGAAACCAATCTAATTCTGCAGGCATAGTGCAATGTTCCTGCAGTTCTTCTAGCTCCTTAAAGGACCTCTGAAACACAGAGAGGTTGAGGATGTCGATGAAGAAAAAATTAAGATTGCTAAGACAAAGAACATTGTTCTCCACCCAGTTCTACAAGGGTTACGTCATAACCCACTGTACCCCAAATGGAATTCAGGATGAAAAAACAGAGAGAGGCACTCTGTGCTTTGGACCAGCAGGCCCTTAGTTGGATACATACCTTAGGAAGAATTTCAATGACCCCAGATTCTTGCATCGTCCTCTATATAGAAAAGCACTAAGATCATTACCTTGAGATACCTGTTCTTTGTGATTAACAGTAATCTTTTAGCTCAGTGTATGCTTGACTGCGTATGTTTCCCAGTCAAAAATCATACATAAACTGGCTTCTCCCCTACTTCATCAGAGCAGTTTCCTCAGAGCTACTAAGTGCCTATTTCCCTGGCTGTTGTCCTCAGTAAGAACCTGAATAAAATTTAAACTCACAACCCTTCTGTTGTGTGTTTTTAAGTTGTCAAGAAGCACTGGCTTGGTGACAGGGATGGTGAAGAAAAGACAAGGAGAAGGAAGTTCAGGATGAAGATGGAGTATAAAATAAATAAGCTATAAGAATATATTGTATAGCACGGGGAATATAGTTCATATATATATATATATTCCCCCCCCCCACCTCTGTGCATCTTGCGGGATCTTGGTTCCCTGACCAGGGATCGAATCTGTGCCCCCTGCAGTGGGAGCACAGAGTCTTAACCACTGGACCACCAGGCGAAGTCCCTAGCCAATATTTTATAATAACTATAAAATGGAATAGAACTGTTAACAATTCTGAATCATTATGTTGTATACCTGAAACTTACATAATATTGTACATCAACTATACCTCAATAAAATATTTTAAAAATCACGCACACATACACAAAAATGAAAATGGAGTCAGATCGGTTTCCTTGTGAAACACTATGATATCTCAGGTCCAAGGAGACACAGGGGGGATATGGGAGCCACTTCCTGCTAGAAATAATCCCAGGCCAAATGTAGTTTCCAAGGCAGACGTGTGCCTCCTTGGCCCTGCCACCTCCACCCTGGGCCCCGTCTGGTGTCTCTGCAGTAGCTGTCTGAACAAACCCTCAGGTCAACACCAGCTGTAGCTGCAGTGCCTGCTAAGGGAAGACAGGTCACAGTATTGAAACAGGAAGAGGAGGGAAAATGCAACAACCTCCCAGGGGTAGGACAGGGCCCCTGGATTTCTCCCAGCCACATTCTCCAACGCCCACACACCTGCAAAGTCAGACCCCCGTTATATCTATCCCGCCACCTCACCACAAGGGAACACCACAACCAGCAGGGGTTTTCATCCTTTGCTTGTATGAAATATGCAGGCCCTGCAACCAGCTGCTCACCCAAGCTCCGGCCAAGCTCCTGCTGCTTGGCAACAACAAGTATTTTACCTGTGGCCTAAAAACCACACGTGACTGTAAAGCATAAAGTAACTCCAATTTTGTCGTTTTCTTTCTCTTTATGCTATACTTTTTTCTGCTTTCGATTCACAAGAACCGTCTTTGTCAGCATTCTAATCTATGTTGGTCTTTGCTCATCTATGAGGTCCTGTCTGATACTGTTATCTGGTTCCTCGAAGGCATAACCCCAAACCTCACACTTCCTTAGGGTTTCTCAAACTACTGACATGTAGGGCTGGATAATTCTCTATTGCAGTGGCTGTGCTGTGCACTGTAGGATGTATAGCAGCAGCCCTGGCCTCTGCCAGGAACATCTCCCCACACCACCAGTTTCAACAGTCAAAAAATTTCTCAAGACATTACCAAAATACGCCCGGGGGGAGGGAGGGGGTGATGGGAGTTCTCACATTTGAAGAACAAATGATCCATATTACAACTGGCCCAAAAGGAGCCAACCCAAAATGCCTGAGTGACATCAGGGGCTCATTTCAACAACAGGCTCATTATCCAGTGTGATAATATAGACACAAAGGAAGCCAATCCTGGTAATTAAATATTTAAATAACTAAATATTTAAATATCAGTGGGAGCATTTTTATCATTATTTCTACCTTTCCAGTTCCTGCTCCAGACCTCCCCCCACTGAAATGTTTTGCCTCCATCAAATTTTTATTGCCATTTCTCTAACATCAAAACAGATGTCACAGCCCTGAGTTATGGAGCTGTTTCCTAGGGAGGAGGAAGCAGTTGATTTTTCCCTCCTGGGTGTCTTAAGAGATAACAAATAAACAATACCAGCATTTGTAAGGCCACAGTTTATACTCTACTAAGGGAGGAAGTATAAAAGGTTATTTAATCAAGGAAACAAATTCGCACCTGTTTTCTCCTCATTTTTTTCCCTAGTTCTATCTCCCTTGAATTTTCTAAATGTGTACTTTTAACCTAATATTGTTTCTGGCTGAAAGAAATATTTGGACTACAGCAAAATGCTTCTCTGTAATTCCTTCCTTCCTCCCTCCCTCCCTCCCTCCTTCCCTTCCTTCCTCTCTCCCTCCCTCCCTCTCTCCCTCCCTCTCTCCCTCCCTCCCTTGCAGCAAGCTCTGGAGCCCACAGGGTTCCTGGGGGGGTGGGATGGGGCAAAATCATGGTGACCGACTGTTCCTGATTTAGTTCCATGCATACCTTCCTTTTCTCTGCTTACTCTTGGGCCATGAAATATGATACTCACAATGGAAGACAGCAGCTTTTTTGTTAACCTCTTCTCTGTCTTCTCACCACAAATGAAAATTGCAATTGTCTTCTCCATCAAGAAAACCCTAGCCCTCTCTACACTGCTGTGGTAAGTGGCCAATGGTTCTTAGTGATCCTCACCTCCTCCTGGTGTTCAGGTCTTTGAATAATCTTCTCCCCATGAGTGCGGGATAGACTTACTGACTTATTCCTACCTAAAAGAACTGGGCAGAGGTAGTGAGATGTCACTTCCAAGATAACATTATAAAAAGACTGTGACTTCTTAGATTCTCCCTCTCCCTCTCTCCTGGATCCTTCTCTCTGGGAGAAAAGCCAGGTGCCATATTACGTAGCCACTGGGTGGAGGTCATGTGGTGAGGGACCAATGCTTGCCAACCACAAGAGTGACCTTGCAGGGAGAGCCCCACCACCACGCCAATCAAGCCTCGGGTGGGACTGCAGCCCCAGCTAACGATCTGCTTGCAACCTCAACAGAAACCTTGAGCCCAAGGTACCAAGTTAAGCCACGCTCAGATGACTGACCCACAAAAACTGGGAAATACAAAACGTTGACTATTGTAAGCTGATAAATTAGGGGGAATGTGTTATACAGCAACCGACAGTGAATACACCTTCCCAGCTAAAGCCCTCTCCAGCCAAGATAAGACTCTGACACCTACCACTTAACTCGCTCTTTACCAAAGAGCATCTGATTTCAGAGGACCCTCTCCATATTAGGTTCCTGGTGTAGGGAAATAAGTCACCATCCTTAACTTCAACTGTGTGGAATGTTTTTCATATTGAAGCAACCAAAATACAAAGGAAATAAAAGACAGTAAGGTTCAAATTTGGCTCAGTTTTCAACATTAGTCTCAGAGGAGCTCTGAGAAAAGAGAATTTGGGGGTAAAAAAAAATGTTTGGGGAACACAAGCTATGCCCTATTGGAGAACCCTAAGGTTCCTTAATATATTGAGAGCTCTGAGAAATCCTACAAAGGCACTCTGCTTAACTTCAATCTTTTATTAAGATCCTACTTCAGTAACGTTCTAAATGACAGACTGTGGAGAACAGGGATCCAATGCAGCAGTTCTCGAAGTGAAGTAAGTAAGTGAAAACCCAATTCACGCAAGTCTTGGATCTTATTTTATAGTGTGTTTCCCAGTCCAGATGAGATCCTACTCTAAAAGCACGAAAATGAAATTGTGAATGAAATGATACTGATTCTCATTTACCGATCTTCCTCCAGAGGACAGGCCAGAGGGCATGAGCCCAGTCTCACTCCAGATTTAAAGGTTAGGGAGACATCAGCATTCCATGTGCCCATGCATAAATTTGCTCAACCCTTTCTTTCTTTCTTCTGCCAATTCAAATGCCTGGGAACATACAGTGTAGCAGTTAAGAAGTTAGGCCCTAGAGTAACTTTGAACTTGACTTCTGGCTCCATCACTTACTACACATATCAATTAACCTTGATGAGCGTCATCACTGTTATTTGTAAAATAAAGACAATAATAAGTAGCTTGTTGGATTATATGAAATAATTTATGTTTAGTTTTGGCACAATGCCTGGCACAGAGTAGGCACTTACCAAACGCCACCTACTGATACAGTTCTCATCATCCCATGCATCAAATCTGAAATTATCCCATGTAAGTTTCTAACAGATTCCCAACGTCTCAAGAAGCTTCAACCACATCATTGACAACTGCACAGGTTTCATGTCTCTGCTATGCTTTTGCATTGCCAGGCTGAAGAATGTGATGTTTTAACCGCACTCCCACAGGCAGCTCTTAGCTCTTCACCTCCACGTGTTCCGGCCACACCTGCCTCCACCTTCTCTAGTTCCAAACTGCAGACAGTTCTATAATCACCACCTCAGTTTTAGAAGCTTCACAGTCTTTTAAAAAAGGTAAGCTTTGCTGTCTTACTTCCAATATCATTCATGATGCCACCCAATATTTTACTAACCTTACGGTCCAGCAGACAGATTAACCTGCAAAACCTATCCAATCCTTTTGTCCTCCCTATCGAGTTCAAAAATGAAAAGTAAGTAGATGGTTGTGCTAAAAAAGCATAAATCCTCCTTTCATAAAATCTGGGCATCAGAGATACAAATCAGTAGTAGCGACGCCCCCCTTAGCCCTTCATTTGGCCAGTTCAGAACCCACGGAAGCTGACTTGGGGCGTCGGCACACACACAGAGCAAGGGAACAGGAGATTAGGCAGCTATAAATGCAGCAACTGCCAGCCCCATCCTAACACGAACAGAAGGCAGTGCTTATGTAAAAGTGTTATTTTCAAGGTGCTCTCAAGACTCTCTAAAGTTGAGTAGAGGCTGACTGAAAACTAATGTCATTCTAGGATGCAAGCCCTGATGTAAGGTGGTCTCAAGTGAATAACAGCTGAAAAGGGAAATTTCACCCCAGACTCCACAACATTGTAAATCTATAGCAACACTGAGACACTGGATGCAGCTTGGCCTAATAAGTTACTTAACCACTCTAAGCAACATTTCCTCATTTGCAAAATGGGGGTCATGGTCTGGATGTTCTCGGTTGTTAAGAGTTAAATGACGCTCTGCCACCAATGGCACAGGAGGGCCGTGAATCTGGGACGGGGTCTCTGGCTCCATGAGAGTCCTCGTAATAATCCTAAGTAACATTCGTGGTCACCAATATGTTTTGCGCACTTATTCTGTGAAAGAAGTATTTCGTATTTTTAGCTCGTAACAACCCCGAAGTAGGTTCTCTTATCCCCATGACAGATGGGATAACTATGTACCTAGAGGTTAAGGAATTTGATCCAAGGCAGCTAGGAAGTGCTGCAGCTAGGATTCACACCCAGGCAGTCTGACTGCAGGGAGTGAAGTCCTAGCCATGGGACCACATTGCCTCCCCAAGGAAGAATTTTTTTTTTTTCTTCTTTTGGCTCTGTTGGGTCTTCGTTGCTGTGCGCAGGCTTTCTCTAGTTGTGGCGAGCAGGGGCTACTCTTCGTTGCGGTACACGGGCTTCTCATTGCGGTGGCTTCTCATTGCGAAGCATGGGCTCTAGGTGCACGGGCTTTAGTAGTTGCGGCACACGGGCTCAGTAGTTGTGGCTCGTGGGCTCTAGAGTGCAGGCTCAGTAGTTGTGGCGCATGGGCTTAGTTGCTCCATAGCACGTGGGATCTTCCCGGACCAGGGCTCAAACACATGTCCCCTGCTTTGACAGGTGGACTCCCAACCACTGAGCCACCAGGGAAGCCCCCAAGGAAGAATTTAATTCATATTCGTGAAAGGATAAATGGGTTGATAAACATAATGATCTGATCTTTTCATCTTCTATGGCTTTTTTTCCCTCCCAAACAAAAGGGGGAAACATTGATTTGTTCTCCCTGCAGATTACATTGTTTTTGCTGATTTTAACACAATTATTTCCTGAACCAAATTTTTACTACCCTGAGGGTAGGTGCTTATACACTGCCACATAATGAAATGACTATGCAAAAAGCAACAGCTGATCACTACAGGCAATTTTTTTTCTTTGTAAAAACAAAAATCCGATCAGCCATAAGAGTATAGCATGACAGATCACAAATCAGAGACAGAGTCTTCTACATGAGGATTTAAAGCTCAAGAATTTCAATGTACTTAATAGCATTAAATCCAAGGCAGATAGCTGAATGCCTTAAGAGATCCCAAATTGTTAAGGGTAACCCGGATGGAAATTCCTTAGCTGGGTTTGTATTTCTTCTCTCTGGATCAGAAAATGGCTGGCACCACCTGGTGGCTCTTTTTCCCTCTAAAACCTAAGTCCCCTTGAACCATAAAACTAAGACCTGGAATATATTCTCGCTGTCAGGGTTACCCATGTAAGAAAGGAGGCAATCTTTAATTTATATTTCATTCACATAATTCTAACTAAAGTGTTGAACAAATTTAGTTTTTATCCATGTGGAAATACTCCCATCTCTAGAGCATTCTCTTAAATATAGAACCTATATCAAAATACATGAGTTGGCAATCCCCAAGACTCACGCCCAGCTCAGCTGGAGCACTTCTGAACTTACAAAGCCCTGGGGAACCACCCACATCATTCATTCATTCATGCTGATGCAGAGATGATTTCCTGTAAGTCTAATGTGCTTTTGATGATACAACTCCACCGGGTACTGTCCTTGTCATCATTTTACAAGTGAGAACAATGAGGCTCAGCCTGAATTAGAAACTTGTCCCAGAACTAGTAAGCGGCAGAGCTGGGATTTAAATGCAGTTTTACCTGTTCTTATATTCCTCACTGCTATGCTATGATTTGCTTTGTCATGATGATCACGATGCTGATTAATCCAAATACATTTGCATGACAGTGGAAGAGTTCCACTTTTAAATCCTATTAACTAACTGCAGTTTAGCTGACATTTTCCTTGGCGGGCAATCCTACCAAGTCAAGCTGCAGTTGTACTGGACACACAGGTGCTCAAACACTTGCTGACTGGTTAAAAGTTCAGTTGACCTTGGGTAGCTCTGAAGTCCTAAATGCCTTTCCCCAATAGAAGCACAAAAGACATAACCAGAGGATAAGAGTTACCCAAATGACAGGAAGGACGCCTGTCAAATTTATACCAAGCATCAACAAGGAGAAACAAGTCAGAAGAAATCCACTTTGTCCAACCACGTGTCTCTGGGTTATGGAAGTATGGTGGCCGTGAGAACTGTGTGTTATCCTGAATGAAGTTTCGAGCAGAAGAAAACCAAATGGGACAGTTAAAGAGGTGGGGGAAGCAAAGCCAAGTGACCTAGAGTGTTTCACACCCCATGCTGGGCTTGAACAATCTTAATAAGATTCTCAGATTCATGTCCTATGGACTGAGAATCCACTTCAGCGCTTAAGTACATCTACCCCTGGCCCCGCGGACCCATTATTGCTCAGCTTACAATAATACAACACTTACAAAGAGCTGACAGACAACTTTTAATTAAAATGGACTGAAAATAACTTGAGGCACAGTCTGCACAAAGAAAATGACTTTTTTTGGTGGAGTTACCCAACTTATGTTGTATCTAATTGTGTGAGTGTGTTCCTTCTATGCTGAGAGTTTTCAATGAAGGGAAGAAAATGATCTTATAATTTATAAAGAGACAAAAAAAAAATCTGCAGTGGGGAAGGGAGGAAGGGCAGCTTAATGTCAAAAAGCTTGAGTGCTGGAACCCTGACAGTCCTGAGTTTGAGCACTGCCACCTGCAAGCGGGATGCTCTAGGTCAAGTTACTTAAACGCTCTTAGTCTGATATTCCTCATCTTCAAAAGGAGAAGACTTCCGGATGTGGTGGACATCAGAGCAGCTCGCCGACTATTTCTGGCCTTCTGCCATTGGAGACATGGAAGGGTTAACTACCTGGCCTCCTCTTTTATGAGTGGGTGGGTAGGGGGGCATGTGTTTAGTTCTGGCCCATCAGTTGTGTATAGAAACAAAGTGTATCAAGTCCAGTCCAAACACTCAACTGCAGATTCAAGACCATCCAGAGCCTTCTTTTCCCTTTCACACAGCAACCAGCAATGGTGGGAGGGTGGGCTCTCTGTCGATCTGAGTGACTATGGTGGACAGGCCCCCCTCTCCACCCACTGACCCATTTGATGCACAAGTATCCTGAGCTAAAAAAACAAAAACAAAAACAACTCTCTTCTTTGAGGGGCCACACTGGTATCTGGGGATTGGCTGTGTCTGTTACTGCAGACAATACTGAGTGATAGACCACTTTATAAGCTGGTTATAAGGAGTAAATGTGAAGATGTCCATAAGTATTCAATGAATGACTGATTTTTTTTTTTTTTTTTTTTTTTTTTTTTGGTAAGAAATAGCATTTCTACCAGACAGGTACAAATGATTAAATGGTGTTCCCCGGGTACACTGGAGGTATATTTTTTCTTTACACCTAACAGAGAACTAATTTAACTGAACTAAAATATAAATCAAGAAACATTTTATTTTTTTCTTCTTTCCAGGTTCCACTAAAGATTTGACGTTGGCCTTTGGAAACCTACAGAAACTCAATCCCAAAGCGACCAGCTCTTCTCTCCAGAGTCAGCTTCTAAGAGAGCTGAAGTAACTCGATCAAGAGCATCCCGCTTGCAGATGGCAGGGCTCAAACGCAGGACTGTCAGGGTGCAGCACCCAAGCTTTTCGACACTAAGCTACACTGCTGCCCGTCCTCCCCTCCCGACTACAAATTGTATTTATCTCTGTATAAATTATAAGGTCATTTTCTTCCCTTCACTGAAAATTCTCAGTGTAGAAGGAAAACACACACACGCACACACACACACAGACACACACTGCAGAGACTTTCTCTGCCATGCAGATAAATAAGCTACTTGACAAATATGGTACAAAGCATGAATACACAACTAAAATCAATTTACCAATCATGCACTATTACGTTTCAGGGCCATATCATATTTTTCTCCAAAATAATTGATATTAGAAGTAAAATAAAATATCACTAACCAAACTTATTGAGATACCCTGATTCTTTATTAAAAAAAAAAAAAAGAAGAAGAAGAATGCTAATTTAAATGTAACTATTTGGGGAATGTTCTAAGAGTCTGTACTGGTATGTTTGTGACATTCTCTAAATCGTGGTGAATACAGTCCCCTTCCACTTCCAGTATGCAATCTAGGATGACCAACTAGTCCCTTTTTGCCTCAGACTTACCCAGTTTTAGCACCAAAAGTCCTGCAAACCCAGGAAACCACTCAGTCGCAGGCAAACCAGGAGGAAAGTCCAACACTGTCTCTATTTTAAGAAAATCCCACATCCCAGCAGCCCCTCAATCCCGGACAAACCAGCATGGCTAGTCACCCTAATAATGCAAAGATATCCTTGAAGTGTCAAATAAGCAAGAAACATCTTCCTGGAGTGTAAAGATAAAGAGAGGGACATTACATCACCGAAAAGAGTTTTATATTAAAACAAAGATATGTAATAGTATACTACGTAAACTCTGCATGAACTTTTAGGAAAAAACTCAAGCCGTCAAAGTAATGTTGAGCTTTTCATGCTCTGTTTTTATAGAGATACACGGGTGGGAAGAATTGATAACCAAGACTGCAGAAAAAAAGCCACTGACATAGAAACACCTAGGATGCAATGTTCACTCCCTCCCTACCTTGCTGCATGAACTTAGGCCAGGCACTGAACCCCTCAAAGGCACAATCACACATCCTTTCTTTTCAAGCACTCCCCACTAGAAGGCCGGGACTTTGCTTTATTCACAATGCACTATGTGCCTGGTACCTAGAACTAGGCCTAGCATGTGGAGGGGCTCACTCTACAGTGTCTCCCTAAATGAGTGGCTAAATCTCCAGCCAGGGATAAAACTACTACCCACGTTAGGATCTGAGAATCTATCAAAGATGATCATACTTATGGAAGTGATCTGCCTATTAATAAAAGCTGTATGAAAGTGATTTTATTATTTTTACAAATCTCTTGATCTTATTTTCTCCCATTCAGTGACTTACGGATATTACGTTATTGCCTGATTTAGATTTTGATGGGTAGTGGTAATGGTGCGTATATTTGTAAACTTAAGTTGGGGGAAGTCTGTTAGGCTAAGATACATACATACTGACATGGTCACAAATGTTTGGGAATATTTTCTAAAATATATTACATTGGCAGAAATCAAGTGTTTATACTCATAATATAAAACAAAGTTTCGGGACTTCCCTGGTGGCGCAGTGGTTAAGAATCCACCTGCCAATGCAGAGGACACGGGGTCGAGCCCTGGTCTGGGAAGATCCCACATGCCGCGGAGCAACTAAGCCCGTGCACCACAACTGCTGAGCCTGCGCTCTAGAGCCCGAGAGCCACAACTGCTGAGCCCACGTGCCACAACTACTGAAGCCCGGGCGACTAGAGCCCACGCTCAGCAACAAGAGAAGCCACTGCAATAAAAAGGCGGCACACCCAACGAAGAGCAGCTCCCGCTCGCCGCAACTAGAGAAAACCCTGCGGGCAGCAACTAAGACCCAACGCAGCCAAAAATAAATAAATAAATAAAATAAATTTATAAAACAAAGTTTCATTGAAAAAGTTTGAAGACATAAGCATCAAAAGGAAGAGGAGACTGCAGAGTGTAGATCTACAAGAGAAAGAGGAAAAGGGGAAGAATTTGAGAGCAATGTGGACGAAGGCCAAAAGCTGAGATCATACAGAGAAAGTTTTTTAGGTTTTAGAAGAGAATAAATTGAGCTGGGGTGTGAGGCTCAAGAGCACATGGGCCCAAAACAAGCAGTCAGTTCTTCCACCAGGTGGGGTTACGACTGGCCTAGATATCAAGTGTTCATGGACCAACACTACCTACAACTGCCCTCCTTTTGGATGGACCCCAGCACAAGGAAGAGATCCTGGCCAAGGTTATTCTCCTGGTGGCTTCCATGAGGTGATACAGCACCTAGTATGGGAACAGCAGGCTGGCAGGGATGGGCTTCCCACCCCTGGTCAGCATCACATTTGAGCTTGTCCAGAAAGAGGAGGATAGTGGTCAAACACATTTAGGATGGTGGATCAAAATGTGATGCTCATACCTAACAGGTAAAAACACACACTAGACATGTGTGTATGTACACACATCTATTACCAAAAAAAAAAAAAAAAAAAAAATTAGAAGACATGCCTGACACCCATACATTAAGTAACTGGCAAAGCATGAGAAAATATCTGTGGTCTCTACTCTGAGGCACACCACCAGATCCTTTGTTGATTCATGACCCAAGATTCAAAAAGAAGTGTCTTGAGATTGATGACAATCTCTAGCTAGCCCAACCCAACACGGATGTAGTGAACAGCTCAATGGAAACTGTGAGCATTACCTTGCTTGTGTGATATGACTTGTCTTACAGGTACATGTTTAAGAGACTGATAAATGAGTTCCTGGCAGGGTCAAGATCTTAGCTCATTCTTCCATGCGTACCCTGTGCTGATAATATTGTTAACACACGTTCCATCCCTCAAATGCCTCAATATCAAAAGTCTCAAATGCCTCAATATCAAAAGTCTAAAACACCACACTTTTCTCAGCTGCTGGCAAGTTCTGATACATCTAACCCTTATTCATTTCTCTGCTCTGTTCACACTATCCTCCCCATCAAATTAATATTAGAGAAATATACAATGAATTTCAGGATCAATAAATAAACCTTAAGACGTGTCCAAAAAGGGCAACTGGATGACAAGGAAAGAAAAGCAGTCTTTATCTACACAAGACCATATTTTATTAAATTGCGATAAAATGCTTTGCCTGGCTATTTTGTAGCTAATGCTAAAAGCAGAAACCTTTGTGGAAGAAAATGGTCTTCTGAACCAAGAACCCTCAGAAAGGGCCCTAACAAAAACAGATCGGTTGTATGAAAATTCTAACCTTTTATTTAAGAAAAAAAAAACATTTAAGCAGACAGAAACAGAAAAACATAAACAAATGTGATATACTCAAGGATTTTGCCAACCCAGTAGTAACTTAGAGCGCGCTTTGTACATACAAAATATCTGATCTTTGGATGGGTGGATGGATGAATGAATGAAGTGAATCATGTGAACCCATGTCTCCACTCTCAAAAAGCTCGGAATTCCTATACCAGCAGGAATCAGGAATCAACATTTCCATATGATTTATACAAAGAGCCCACCAGATAATAAAAGCGGTCTCAAAGGCCAGACTTAAGAGAACCACCTTTTCTGCAACATAGGCAATTTTCAAACATATGCACGGAAAAGCTCAAAGCTAGTCTTGTAAACACCACTCCAGGAAGTCCTGTTTCAGGGAATCTACATACAACGTCCTACCAGAGGGTGCTCAGCCCCACAGGTTTCACAAATGAAGCACAGACCTACAAACCAAGCTAGTCTCTGCCACTAAACAGGCTGCTATGTCAGCTGGCTCTTCTGGTCGCACTACGAGCTGCAGTTCCCACACATCTCCCGAGTGACAAGCCGTGACAGATGGTCACACCCCTGAAGGGGGAAATACCTAGTAAAAGCCCATAACCGAGGGAGAGGTATGACACCTAGAAGGTGGGAATAGTATCCTCCAATCAGGGGCTGAAGAAACAAATGTCTGCAGGGACCAGGAAGGTGATATAAACTAGCACAGGGGGCATTATACAAGAGGGGAGAGTGCTGATTGCAGCTGGACAGGGTATGCCAGACCTCAAGTATAAAAAGTAATAAAGTCTGGGATGATAAAATAGAACCTGCTCGCATCCATGGGGTGTGAGTTCACAACCTCTAAAATGGAAATAAAAACATGAGGTTGGGCCAGGCTGCAGGGTGCCTACCCAATACTGTCTTCCCTTAGCGCTTGTGGGTAGAAGGGCCATTGTCACTGAAGGCAGGGTGTCCAGATGAAAGACTATGTGTCCCAGCCTCCCCTGCAGTGAGGGGAAACCAAGGAGGTATCAGCAGAGCCACTGGGTGGAACTTCAAGAAAACGTCCTTAAAAGAGGACAGACAGCTGTCTTCTGTTCTTAGCCCCCTTCTCATCCTTCTCGCTTCTTCCTGCCTTGAACTTGATCCAGGAGGCTCATTCGAGGTGAGGATAAGAGCCTGACCCAGGGACAGCAGAATAGAGAACAAAAGTGGTGATATTACAATGGGCTCTAAATACCCTGGACCACCTTTGCCTGGACTTTCCATTTCCTGGGAAAACAGTCAATCTTGTATAGGTTACTATTTTACGGTCTCTGAATTATCATCACAATACAATTAATCCTAAATGATACAGAGCCTGAGGTACTTCCAAGATCAATCAAAATATTGAAAGAAATGAAAGCAATGAGGGTACAGTAAAAAAGGGTCCAGCCTGGTGGCTTTGGATTCTTCAATATGGATGTGACCACTAGCTCTGCCATGTTCTAGGGAGCTGGCTCACCTTGGGCAAGCTTCTTATTCTGGCAGACCTCAGCTTTCCCATGGGGACCCCAGTAGAACCTACCTACCTCCCAGGAGGACTGCATTAAATTGTTTACCTGAAGCACTTAGTGCCCTAGCCAGCATACAGGATGTGCTCAATAAAAGATGCCATTAGGAGTAGGACCCTGCATGAATCCAAAAGACAGAAAATGGCCTGTGAAATGTTTGCTTGGAGACCTGCAGGCAAGAGATCAAACAGCACTAAAGAACTGGGAGGAAATGTAATTAAATAAATGAAGTCAGAAGGGGGCAGATGGCACATGTATACTTATAAGAACCACGCCTGGAGAGCATTACCTGCACTGGGTACATCAGCTGCAGTGAGAAAAAGAAGGGCATTGTTAAACCAAGCTCATGGAGGACGAAACTCCTTCATTCATTCACTCATGTATAGCCTCTCACTCATTCTTTCACTCACTCATGCAGAGATAGTTCCTGGGAGCTTTTCATGGGTCAGGCACGCCTGGTTCAGCACTAAAGACTTGATGACAAGCACGTGCGCATACACACACACACACACACACACACACACACACACACACATATACACAGGACCTCTGTTCTTCTAGAGCGTACTGTCTGTAGTGCTGTCCAACAGAATTTTCTGCCATGATGGAAATATTTGAGATCTGCACTGTCCTACATGGTAGCCACATGTGGTTACAGACTACTTGAAACATGGCTACTATGTTGGAGGGATTGAGGGTTTTTTATTGCATTTAATTTTCATTAATTTATATTTCAATTTAAATAGCCCATGTGGCTAATGGCCACCACTGGATAGCACAGATGTAGGGAGACCATCTGGACAAGCAGTCCTCAGGTTGGGGAGAAGAAAAGCAAAAGCAAGGAGAATTGAAGACCCCAGAAGAATGGAATGCAGGACTTACCCCAACACCCCTTTATATACTCAGCTTTCTGTACTGATTAAATAGCTCATATGTTCAGCTTTTTCATGCCTACCTCCTCCATCCAACCCTGTAACAAGCCCTCCCAGGTGACAGAAGTTAAAAACGAATGGCAGATGGTGGCAAACACTCAAGGTTCGATTGGATAAAGTCTCTACCAGAGCACTGAGTCAATGAACTCAGGGGCCCAATCCAATTTAGTCTCAACGGCATGCTGCCTGATGCTGTTTCCTTCCCAGACATCCCTGCATACAGAATGACAAGGTCACCTTCACATCGACAGAAATGTTGCAGTGCTACAGAAAACAGGGAGTCTAAGAGAACACACCAAGCTTTGCTCCTCTCCACTCTGACATATTTCAGATAAATAAGGGAGAATATCATGCACTAAACCTTCACGTCAACAGTACTTTTTCAAGAGGTCAACTTGCCTCCACTATATGATGCCCAGGGCACGTTAGTGAGGGGCTGATAGTCTCAAGTTGCTCTGCAAGCTGGAAAGTTCTCCCCACTGTGTTAGGGGACCAAACTTGGGTCCCCTCACCCAAGATTGGCTTTGCTGTGCCAAAGCCCATCCTACTGACACTGGGTTGTGGTGAAGGTAAGTAAAGTGTTTATTGCAGGGCGCCAAACAAGGAGAACTGGCAGCTCATGCTCAAAAGAACCGAACTCTCCAGGGAAGGGTTCCTAAAGGCAACATTTGGGGTGAGGGTTGCAGCTCGTGGACTTTCTTCTGATTGGTTCATGGTGAGGTAAAAAGGTGATGTTTCAGGAATCTTAATCATCAACGTTCTGGTTCCAACCAGTCTGGGTTCTGTGTGCTGTGGTCAGCATGTAGTCGCCATCCTCCACCTGGATGGAGTCTTAGTTTCTGCAGAACAACTCAAAGATAGGCAACAGATTATTATGTATATCCATCCGTTAAGGAGGAACTAGGACTCTGTTTTATTGCTGAACTATTGTTTAAGCTATCGGTACTTTTCTTGCTTCACTGCTTTTCCTTGGTTTCTACCTTACTTCCCTAATTAGTAACTGCTTCAGTCTGCTCTTTGGAACTCGGGGAAGGCCTAGGAGAAACAGCGGACACAGGAGGGCCCCATGGGGTCCTGCTGGGTTTCAATCCCCCTTTTCTTTGATACTTCTCAATCCCGACGGGAACAGGGCCAGGACAAGAAAGGGAATAGTTTTGGATGGAGAGGTTAATCATAAACTCGGCAGGGGAACTTGGTTTCAACTGCAGCCAACAGCATGGAGGAACAGGACCTTCCCTTCTCTGGGAAGCTTGATACGTGCTCAAGTTTACAGGACGCCTAATGGAAGGGGACCTCAAATTGCCCCTGGAGCCAGACTTCCTTTCCTCTTAATTGAGTGACATATGAAAAATTGTCAACCAGTCTCCCCAAAATGCAGGAACCACATGAAAACCAATGCAACCTGACTGCCCTGTTCACTCAACAGGAATCAGCCAGCCCAAACAGAGGTAATGGGGCTTAGCAGGGTTCACGGCCACCGCACACATACAAGCACACCTGGCAGAAAGGCAGCCTTTATTTCTTCATGGGGGTTGGCCTTTGTTCCTAGGGTCAGTTGCTAGAGTTATGGTCAACGGTGTTCAGAACAGGAAATAGAGCTGGTCTTCGAGAGGACTGGCAAGCGGTTTCCTGGAGGGAGGAAACATGAGAGGACTGCCCAAAATCTGAGACGGTTTTAGATTTTATGAACCATCAAAACACAAAAATGAAGCCAAGTCATCTATGATTTCAGCTATGTCCTATTTTTCACATTTTAACAACTTTAAAAATTGATGAAATTTTGTAATTATCACCCAAGTATCGATTGCAAAGCAGAATGCTTTCATGGCTATTTTCTAATTTACACCGGTTAAGCCTCACATTACTCCAGCCAGAGCAGAGATCTTGGAACCCAATTCATGGAGGACAAAGCAAGAGTCAAGGGTCCAGCCAGATCGCACAGTTCAGAGCCCAGGGTCTCTGACTTCCTCACAGGGATGTTCTGCAGGGAGTTGATCTGCAAGGCTGTGATTTTTGACTCTTTTTTCTAGTACTTTCCTGAAGGAAGAACCTGAAGGGGAGCAGAATTTACGACCCCAAAATATGCCTCTGGGGCAAAAATATTATTTTATGCTGATCATTTTTAAGAAACAGCAGACAAAGGTGAAACTCTGAAAACTGAGTGGGAGTTAAGAGACATTTACATTGATAAGGGAAATCTCCATTTGTAAGGGTATCTTCCCATCTGTACCAGAAAGAGGAGGATGAATAAACTCAAGAAATTCTTATCAGCAGAGAATCAAGGACTTAAATCTGCATAACAAGCATACCCTTGTTTACTGTGGTTTTCTGATAATCTCCCATAACTGACTTCCTTCCATCCCAAACATCTTCTTTTGTCTTTAGCTGGAGATGGTATTTAAGGAATGGTTTGGGTCATTTTGGGAAATTTTATTCAGTTTTCCTGGGTATCTCCCATGTATACAGGAGGTATAGATGTTATTAAACTTTTGTTTGTTTTCCTCCTGTTAATCTGTCACTTATTACTGAGGGTTGGGGGGAGTGTCTCAGCTAAAACCTACAAGGGTAGACGAAACATTATTTTCCCTTCCCTAAAAAGCTAAAAAGGTACACACCTGAGATCCCTGCCTTTCTTGAAATTCTAAAAAGTGCTATGCCTTAGGAAACAGGTTAGGTGGTGCTATAGTCTACCAGACTATAAATGGGACAGACACAGATGGGTCCTGCTTTACCTGCATTCCATTCTTTTATGGAGGGACACACTGAAAACATCCCTTAGGCATTTAAAAGGAAACAGGATGGCAAGGAGGAAGGGAACAAATTGACCAAGTTATACAACATTTCCACTATTAAGTAAAGATTCATAAAAACCTAGTATTTTCCACTGTATTAACTCTAAAATGGTGATAACAAGTATAATATTTTAATAATGGCCTAAGCTTAAATGTAATCATTACCACAGAACAAAAATTCATGACAAACTGAAGCTTCCTGATGACTTCAGAAAGAACTCACTGTTCCATGTTGACACAACATAAAGGGATGTTTATAAAACTGTGTGATTAGCAAAAAGAAAGTGCCATGCCTCACATCAATGACACAAGCCAGTTGTCATGGAGACAATACATCGGTGGGTCCCTGAAATTCGCCACATTCAGCGAATTTTTAATCTTGTGGATTTGTAACTCTGCTTGGCTGGGTAATGCTATTAATAAATTTGAAAAGATGAGAAACAGGATTTTCAAAATTCTAATAAGAGATCACTAAATCATTGCTTCTTCCGAGCAGGAACTGAAAATTCCTTTACCTTTAACTCTGTTCTACTCTTTATCTCTTCATGGGATGTAATTGTGACTATCTCTGTTTGGGGGAAGAAGAAAGGGAGAGTGGGTAGCATTTTGACCATAAAACTTTGCTTTCTAAAAACACCAAAGGTCTGCTTTTCTTATCTCTTAGCAAGAAACTCCTCCTGTGGGGTAACATGAGGAAACAACACGGCAACTTTCAAGGATTATTTTATGCAAATATATAATCTCCAACTATGTGTAAATAGCAATAGTAATAAATCAAATCCTATTTTCTCACTGACTTTATTACTAATTCAAAGTTAACTCATCCTTACTTCCGAATGAGCTAACACCAGGTTTCTCTGCATTTACTATAAATACAAGTGAAATCTTCAAGCTTACAGAGCAAGAAAGTCTTACCTTGGGCAGGAAAGGGGGAGAAGGGATATGTGGAATGGTATGTGCTTTAAATATGTGATTGTATTTAGTCCTTATAGCAGAACTGTAAACAAGCATACTGACAGAGCCATCTTTACAGATGCACACAAACACTGGATTGGGGATGAGCCAGAAGCCACACAGCTGGGCAGTGAGAGCGCTGGTCTCTGCAGCCCGAACGCTTCCCCACCCTCCCTCCACACTAACTCAAAAGAGGGAGAAGTCCTCGCCAGAGGCTACATTTCTAACAGGAGCTGTGGGGACGTGCCATGGCGATGGCATCCTCAGCCAGGTACCACAAGGAACGTCCCTCTGGGACTGTGTTTCGAGCTGCCCTCCACTAAGGCAGCTGGTACCACTAAAGGGCATCCTCGGGGGAGAAAAGCAGGATGTGCGTAGGGTAAACTCACAGTGAGTAATTTTCCCTCTTCTTCCATTTCCGTCAGCTCCTTTGAAAAGGGAAACCGTCCTTCACAGATTTCAACTGCAATTTTCAAGGATTATTTTTCACAAATATATAACCTCCAACTATGTGTAAACTGCAATAGTAATAAATCAAATCTTATTTTCTCATTGACTTTATTACTAATTCAGAGTTAACTCATCTTCACTTCCGAATGAGCTAACACCAAGTTTCTATGCATCTACTATAAATACAAGTGGAATCTTCGAACTTGAAGAGCAAGAAATTCTTACCTTGGGCAGGAAAGGGGGAGAAATGACAAATTACGTCTTTGAGCCATTTCAAAGTAACAAACAATACTCATTACTTCTCTCTCGTTTCCTCATTACTTCCGAAGTAACATACAGAATTCAAATAAGAGGGGCACAGCTTGTGCCTTAATGAAGATCCTGAATTCAGCAGCATTTCAGAGGATGTGAAAGGGTCAGCCAACAGCACACCTATGACCAGGGGGGCCAGGGTCACCCTCAAATTTAAGAGTGATGGAAAACAAGCTCTCCTCACTCTAGTTTTCAGCTGCGGGGAAGACAGGGGACTGGGCTATATCCTCTTGATGTTAATCCTTGTTTTCTAAGATTTCTCCAAAGAGCTATATTCCTTATCGGAGATCACAAACAAGAAACCAAAGGGCTGAACATAACCCTTGTTAAGTAAATATTCTGTCTGCCAAAACAATTTTTGTGTTTTTTGTTTGTTTGTTTTTGTTTTTTTAAGCTCAGTTACCAGTTTTATAGACCAGGTGTGCACTCTCTTATCCGGCTACCACATCACCAATTCTGACTGTCCCAGACAGGCCAGGGTCACTCTTATGTCACCTCCCTGGCCCCTAAACACTTTGTGTTACAACCCCCATTTTATATATTCAGAGGGGAAAAAGAACAAAATTAATCTCCACAAAAATTATGCCCCCCTTAATCCCTCTTGTATATAAACCCCAGGAACTGGGGATGTTAATATCCTCATAGAGGAAACAGAGTCCAGAATAGATTATTATAAATAAATAAATAGAGTTAACAGCACAGCACAGCGTGAACAGAGAAGAGAGAAAACGACCTCTGCCCATGGAAGTTGGAGAAAGCTTCCCAGGGAGGGGCCATTTGACCTTGGTCTTCAAGGTGAGTGGAAGCTTGCAGAGGGGTGGGGTAACCTGAGACAAGGACATTCACACAATGAAGAGCAAAATGAATCAATGGCTGAGTCACAGGGACTGTGCCTCCATTGTCCCATCTAAAAAGTGCAATGCAGTGAACTTTCCTTTAATACAGAGCAACCAATAAAAATGCTTATAAAGCAACTTGTCAAGACCTTAACAGGCGTGTGCAGTCCCTGTGCTAAATCAGGGCCAGGCGCTGTGAGATTGCAGATCTGGAACAACTGGTGAGGCCTCTTGCACAAAGAGTCATACAGAGCACACCCTGTCTCTCTAATTGGCACCCCGGGCTCCCAAGCTTGACATCTTGTTCAGCTTGGATTCCTTTCTTTTCCTCACATCTCATGAGGCACTGGCCACCTCACTGCAGACTCGGACCTCTTGCTCACCTTCCCCTCCCTCCTGCACTCCCGGAAGACAGCAAGGCCCAGCAAGAGACAGTTGTGGTTAAAAGCTCAGGCGCTAGACTAAGATCTGCCTGGGTCTGAACGCTGGTTCTTCTAGTTCTCAACAAGTCACCCCCAGGCTCGGATTCTTCTTCTGTAAAATGGGGGAAACAACAGTACCTATCTCATAGGGTTGATGCTTATGACATAACTTAGCTCCTGCCACAGAGTTGAGTACCAAATAAATGTTAACCTTAATTATTCATGCCTTCATGCTGAGCCCTTTTCCCTCCCTGTCTCCGGGCTTCCTCTCCTCTAGATCACCCTCAATCCCACCACCACAACTAAAACAGCAGTGCAGCAGGGTCTGCTATTCTATTCCTCTTCATCCCATGCAAGACACCTAGACTCCATTCCCCAGCCCCCCATGCAGCTTGGGGGATCCTGGAACTGAGTTCTATCCAATGAAAATGTGCACAGAAGTAATGTGAGAGACCATTTCAAACTTGGCGTATAAAAATTTCATGCTACTCTGTTTTTTCTTCTTCCACCAGCTTGTTGCAGATATGCATAGTGACATGGAAGCCACAGGCTGAAGATGGCAGAACCTCCAAAATGGAAAAGGCTGGGACCCTGAATCACCCCACTTGGAAGAGAGCAGCCTGTTAATTACAAACACCTCTTTCGGACATTATGTGAAGGAGAAATTAATTTCTACGATATGAAGTCACAGAGGCTCTGGGGTTAATCTGTTATATCAGCTAACATTCCCCTAACATAATCAACCTGATGAAATGACCTTCTCCTCACTACCTACAGAATGAGACCTAACCTTCCGAGGATGGCAATCGAGGTTTCTCCCAATCCAGCCCCAACCATCCTCCCTCCAAACCCATTTCCCACAAAGAAGCTAGTACCAGATATCGCCAGGCCTCTGTAATCCTTGAAATCTTTGCACTTAAGAGTTCCTTCTATCAGAAGGCCCCAAATCCCTTAATATTTGACAAAATTCTGATCAGCCTTCAAGGATCAGTTCATTCACAAACTCCTCTGAGAAGCTCATGTAGAGCTGGTCACCATGTCCTCAGGATTTCAGAATAGATGGAACAGACTAAGTTCACTCCTTTACTACAGGAGGATGGCTTAGGATACTATAGAGTGAATTGCCTCTGTATCTTCATATATTCCAGCTACCATGAGATTATAGTATGTCCAGGTGTGGCTATTTGGCCTCAACATCCCTGAAATGAGGCCACTTCCTTAGAGCAATTCCTTGGCAGGTCTATTACCTTTGTCTACAGCCCAGGCTGAGGTTTGAAAACTTGGATCATTAAATACCAGGAGCCAGATGAGGATGTTGGTAAATACAGGCAAATCCACTCCACTGCTAGATCAAGAGCTCAAAGATCGAATCAGTCCATAAAAATGAACAAAATGGACGAAAAATCAACAATAATCTAAAGGCCCCCATATACCTCAATAAAGCTGAAAAAAAGTCTAACAGTTTGTTATGTAATTTATGACATATCCATAAATGGAATTTTTACACAGCTATAAAAATGGATACAGACCCATCTTTTCTCATTCTAAGTTCACATTTTAGTCCTCAGATGGCAACTGTAGTGACAGTTCCTCAGGGATCGTGTCCCCTCTGCAGTACGCCTACCACTTAACTCTCCTTCAGAGTTCCTTCATATTCACTGCTACAATTATTTGACTATTATCTGTCTCTCCCACTCATATTAAATGAATGACGGTGGAAAGAATGTTCTTCTATTTTTAAATGTTAGATTTTAAATGAATGAATGAATAAATGAATGAATATTCAACAGAATACTGACATGAAAAATATATATACTTGTAAATTTAAAAAATTAGGTTACATAAGCGCGTATTCAACATAATCCTATTTTGCAAAGGAAAAAATGTTACACCTGCCTGCCAACACACACACACACACACACACACACACACACACACACACACACAATGAGGAACCTCTGGAAGATTCTTCACCAAAATATCAACAATGGGTTTTTCTAGCCAAGAGGAAAAGATCTGTATAGGGTGATTGTGACCCCATTCAGAAGATTCCAGGCTCTTCTTCTTCCCTGGTCCAGTCCAGGGGAGTTTTCCCCTGAGTGATGAATGGAATGGACAACTTCCATGAACAGGTGGAGGACGTGGCCTGCTTCCCTGTTTTGCTCGCCAACTGAGCAAACAGCAGCTGTGATGGGAAAGCATGGACAGTCCAGGTTGTCCATCCAGCGGGAACCACGGCACGTGACGAGTGGCTAGACCGCTGTGTCCGGCACTGCGTAGCCAGTTGCACGTCCAACTGGAAAAAACAGCACCTTTCACTCCAGTTACCCAGCTTAGGCCAGCTCACTATGGACAAGACATGAGCGATGGAAGGGGCGAAAGTGCCGTGTGCCCTTTCCCTGCCACTTGCCTCCAGGCTGTAGGGGAGAACCAGGTGGCTTTTTGAGGAGATTCACTGGAAATATTGAGCCAATGGGAAAGTCCTGCCTAGTCACCCTGTGGCTGTTTAAACTCAAATCTCAGTCACAAAATGGAGATTTCACTGAGGCTGCAGAATAAGGGAGATGAAGATTTTTATAGGGAAGGCTGGCAGGGATAAAGGAATATATGTAAATGTCCACCATTATCATAATGATATACAAAAGCAGCTCTGTCCTCCAATACTTCAGATAAGGACATCTGTAATTTTGCCACACACATATACACACATACATATGTGCATATACACATACATATATACACACACACGTGCATATACAAACAATACATGTACACAGACACACACGCATACATACATACATATGTAGAGGGTACATATAATAAATGGTAATGGTTAAAAAAAAATCAGCAGTAGGGGGAGCTAGCCAGCATAGGCTGATAATCTTTGCCCTTTGACGGCACAATTTTTCTCCTGGAAATTTGTCAAATAAATAATCTAGGATGTGTGCCAAAATGAAAATTTAGAAACATCCAAAGCAGTAACTAGTTAAAGCAATTATGGCACACCAAAAAAGGGAGCACTTTGCATACTTTAAAAACCACAGATGCAGTTGCTGACATGGAATGGAATGATGTTCGTGATGTTATTAAATGAAAAACAAACTTCAAAACACTGTATATTGTTTGCAAAATACTACATATATTGATTCAAATTTTGTAATTTCAATATATAACTTATATGTATAAATAAACATATGTATTATTCTATTAAAATATAAATATTATATAGGATATAAAAATATATAAGACATATATAAAATGAAGGTATACTACATATGAAGAAAGTAAGTATGCTTGGGAGGGGTTGTGGATATTGGCTGTCTTCATTTTTTCTTTCCTGTATTTTCTATTGTTTTCTTTAAAAATGAGATGCGCAATTTTTTTTTTAACAGGTGGGAACAAACAAAGAAAACGCTAAAGGAAAAAGGAATCCTAGGCTGGGATTCAGAAGAGCTAGTTGAGAAAGACCAGATCATGACAGAATAACCCATGTAACCTGGGCTCTGGACCTAAAGAATTAAAGAGAGGCACTGTCTCGTTTATGTGTATAGAGAGGCTAGAACGTTACCTGGCCCAAGATAAACACTCCAGGTTTATCATCATCCAACCAGCAGCTCCCACGGGCCAGCCTGAAGCTGGCTAGAAGCTACATCAGGGCTAGAAGCTCCCTGAAGACCGGGCCTGTGCCTCCACTAGCTTTGGTTACCTGACCCCAAGCACAGGGTCGGACACAGTGTTTTGGCAGTAGTGTTTTCTGAATACATGAATCAGTCATGGAATATTTCCTAAAAAGTTACGGTCCACGAATCCCTTCCTGCATCACCAGCCCAAAACCTACCTAATCTCAAAGAGTGTGACTAGGCTTCACAGAAAACAGCCACCACGTAAGGCTGCCCTCAATCCGGTCCCAAGGACCCTGCCCATTACTTGTGCTTTCGGAATTCCAGTCTGGGTTGGAGGTGGGCTGTCACAAGTCTGGGGAGGATGGGAACAGATGGCAGTCCCAGGGGTGACTCCTGACAACTGCTCTTCTATCAGGACTCCCCAAGCCACCTCTCTCCGCCCTGTCACTTGTTTACAAGTCCACCTGCTGGGAAAAATCCCTATGAGTTTTTTTGGTCCATGTGGTGTTCTGGAAAGTTGGTCCCGTGTCGGGAAGAGGAAGTGAGAAATGCCAGGGCCTCCCTCCTCTGGGCCTCTCACCCGGCCTAGGCGAGGGCCCTTGGTGAGGCTAACTGTTATCTTAGCCATCTTGCCAGAAACTCCTATCTTGGAACAAAATCTCGGATGATCCTACAGATGAGGATGGATGAAAATAATCACCATTGTGACAACGTGTCAGTTACCACACTAAACACTGTCAACAATGCTTATATCAGCTTTACAACAACTCTCTGAGTTAAGTATTAATTTTCCCATTTTACAGAGGAAGAAAGCAAATCTCCAAAGAGCTGAAGGAACACACTAACCATTGTCAAATGGTAGAGCTCAGACTCAAAAGGTAGCCTGACTCCCAAGACAAGGCTTCACCACTTAACCTCCCAGAGAGATTCCCAGCGCTCTGGAAAAATGTTTCAGAATCCCTGTGAGTCAGTCACAGGGCCTCCACATAATGTGTGCTGAGCATTTATCTCTGGGAGGTGCTTACCGACATCCAGTCTTGCCTCCTCTGAACTCCACTGGAAATCCGCCTGCCCTATTCCCTTGGACACCCAGTCATTTCCTGGGGGCTAACAGATCTCCCTAGAGAAACCATAAGCCATTAGGGAGCATGGGTGACAGGAAGAACCATTCCTGCATCTCCCAGCTCAACAAAGGCTTGTTAAACGAGTTCTTCAACCCTTTTAGCAAGATGATAGGACAGAGTAGTCTTTTTTTTAATATTGACATTTTGCATATTTTACTCAATTCTTGACTTCTCCATAAAGTCTAACCTGACTATTCCATTAAATACTATAAACTGCTAAACCCTGACCACTTTCAATTCCCTCACCTTGCTCTATTTTTTCTTTCTTTTCACAGTCCTTATCAACCTCTACTGTACTCCATAATTTACTAGTTGATTATGTTTATAGTTTATTATCCATCCTACCCTACCTGCCCACCCTCGTTAGAATGTACACTGCCCAAGGGCAAGACTCTTTGTTATTTAATGATGTATTACAAGTGTCTACAACAGAGCCTGGCACACAGTAGGCACCCAATGAATACTTCTACATGAATTAAACTGAAATGAATATTCTTACTATTTGGCGTCTCACGTTCCTTGACTACAATTAAATGGTTGTAGCGCTCCCTATTTCATGCTTGACAGTGAGAATGAGAGTGTGAGAGACACGTGCGGGCCATGCAGTATAAGGCCGGGCACAGAGTAAGTGTCAACAGATCTTCCCTATTCTTCAACACAGAAAATGAAATCTGCGTTGTGTTCCATACCTGGCTTTATAGATTGAGCCACTGATTGCTACCTTTACAATGGGTCAAGTTGCTTCTGAGGTTGGGAAAGCCATTCTTCATTAAATGCAGTTCCTCTGAGAAAGAGCTATTTATTCTACCAAAGATGCTGAGAGTTTATTTCTACTGTAGACAGAAGCCTACAGTATGCAGGAATGTCTAGAATGATCGGTGAACAAAATGGGAAGGGTAGGAATGGACTTAATTTAATAGGCTGCCTGAGCATTGGGATACATTTTTTTTTTTTTTTTTAATTCTCAGGCCCCAAGGTCAATTCAATACTTGAGTAGAAGGCCTGGGCCTCCAATGGTTCTTCAATTTCATTCTAAGTGAATGAGGAGGATGATCCAAATGACAGAGAAAACTTTCATAACAATAATCTACGCATATCCTGATCTCCTCACAAGACTCTGATCTCCTAGAAGGCAAGGGCCTTATCTTAATGCACCTTTACATCCTCTGGTCCCTGCATGATGACTGGACCAAGGAAGCAACTCACTGAAATTAGGAAAGAGGGGAGAAGTGAGGGGGAAAGGGAAGGAGCCAGAAAGGGAGAGAGTATGGACCAGTAGGGAAGCAGGTGGGAAGGAGGGAGGGAAGGAGGAACGGTTAAAGGAAGGAGGAGAGTTGAGGAGGGAAGGGGAAAATAGGATTGTGTGCATAGCAACACCCTACCATTTTAGTAAAGAAATGAAGACAGACTATGGTCTTTACACTTTATATGTTCCTACAGGCGTGAAAAACTAGTCAATCTGGCAACACGGATGCCTGGGGTGGGGCTGAGGGAAGGGTGAGTCTGGAGGGGGAAAGAGGATGGGTTAACGTTTTCTTCCTGCACCTCTGTAATGTGTGACTTGCTCTGGTACTGGGACTGTGTGACTAGAGCAAAGCTATCCCGCTGAGAGCACAGCACTGAGAGAAGACAATGTGGGAACTGCCAAGGGGAAAAGGGAGAAAAATAATTATGGAAATCTGGGTGCTCCCCAGGAGGCAAATGCTGGATCTCAGAAGTAGCAGAAAGGTGGTGTAAGGCCGACAGAGTGCAAAACATGGCAGGCAGAATGCGGAGGAGAGAAAGGAGTAAGACGGCACTTTTACCTGGGCCCAGACTGAGGGGTGAGACTTCAGAAAGAGCTAAAAGGACTTCAGGAAGATGTGGGGGGAAGGAGTGATCTGGGTCAGTTAGCATCACCTCTATACAAAGTTTCTAGTGAATGCTGAGAAAGAAACTTGAAAACTTGCCCTGGGGATGGGGCTAAATACTATGGAAAGAGATTTGCCAACTTTCCGTTGTCCTTCACCCCATATGGTCATTGTCCCTTCTTGGACTACTCCAGAAAACCCTGGATGAGTCAGCCGGTGTTTTATCCTGCCTACATGGATAGTAGTTCTCCATTTGTTGGTGTCTACAAACAAGGACACTGCCTTTCATGTCTACTTCCCACAGTCTCTGCAATCCATACAGAGTTCTCACTCGGCTAATTTACCAACACTGTGACCTGGGGGCATGTTACTGAACATCTCAGACCCTCAGCTTCCTAATGGGTAAAATAACAGCACATAACTCACAGGGTTGTTGTAAAGATTATATCAGAGAATTACATTAGCACAGTGACTAGCACATAGGAAGCGCTCAATAAATATAAGCTGTGCTGTTACTTTTAGGCAACGCCTCATATAACGCTCACAATCACTCTATAATACAAGTGTTTATTATTAGTTCCGTTTCACAGGTGAGAAAAATTTGCCTCCGAAGTGACATAAGTTTCCTAAAGTTAAATAGGTAGTCAATAGCAGAGCGAGATTTTGAATCCAGATTGAAAGCTCGTGCTCCCAACTCATGATCATACTGTTTCCAAGTCATTCTCTCCATTTTCTTCACTATTTTCCTTTAATACACATTTCCCCATCCCCCTACATCTCTCTTCCTTCATCAGTTTCTCTTCCGCCTCTTTCCTGTCCCCAACCTACGTATACTTGAGGACATGAACACATACTCTGAGCCACAGAGCTCAGAGAGAGATGTAAACAGAAGAGGATAGAAAATCAGAACCCAGGACTTCCCTGGTGGCACAGTGGTTAAGAATCCTCCTGCCAATGCAGGGGACACAGGCTCGATCCCTGCTCCGGGAAGATCCCACGTGCCGTGGAGCAACTAAGCCCGTGTGCCACAACTACTGAGCCTGCGCTCTAGAGCCCGTGAGCCACAACTACTGAAGCCCTCACACCTAGAGCCCGTGCTCCACAACAAGAGAAGCCACCGCAAGGAGAAGCCCACGCACTGCAACAAAGAGTAGCCCCCCGCTCACCGCAACTAGAGAAAGCCTGCACGCAGCAACGAAGACCCAAAACAGCCAAAAGTAAATAAATAAATATATTTTTTTTTAATAAAAATCAGAACCCATTTGGCAGTGTCTTCTAAAGTCAAATACAAACCTACCATCCGCCCAAGCTCTTCTTATATCTAGTGAAACATCCTGCCAGACAAGAATAAATACAGTATTGTTATTGAAAATAGCCCCAAACTACAAGCTACCCAGACACCTATGAATAGAAGAATGAATAAATCTATTATGGTACGGTCATATTACAGAAGCAGTAATAAATGAACTATTGATACGCCAAAATGGATGTATCTCACAAACATACTGAACAAGTTAAGCCAGGCATAAAAAAGCACATACTACATACAGTTTTTGTTTACTCGAAATTCATGAGCAGGCAAAACAAATGTATGGTAAGAGAAGCCAGAACAACAGCGACCTCTTTGAGAAAGGAACACTGAATGGGCAGTGGCAGGAGGGAACCTTTGGCGGTGCTATCAATGTTCCATATCTTGATCTGGGTGACAGCTACACAAGAATACATACGTTAAAAGGTCACCAAGCTGTATTTAATATTAGTGCACTTTATGTACTTTATGTATTTTAAACTTCAATAAAGAAGAACGAAGACAATGAAAACATCTAAATCCACTTCACTGCAGAGGTCTCCAGGGTTCTAGGGCAGTGGCCAAGATGGCGGGCTTTGGTACTGTCCTCAGGCAAACTGCTGATTTGTCTCTTGGCTGAGACCTGAGAAAACCTTTTGTGCAGGGCTAGGAATGGTGTACATCAGGGCACATCCAATGGAGCCACAGCCAAGTGCATCTTCTGCTGTCTACATCTTCTGGTCCCAGAGCAGCTCTCAGGCCTGCAGAGATCTGCAGCAAAAGCTGGAGCACAGCTCATCCACAGCTGGGCTGCTTGTGCTGACTCTGTGTTGTGTTCTTTTCTAACCCTCAAAATAATTCCTATTTCATATTTTCTGGTACATTTGATGGTTTTTAGTTAGTACATTACGATACTCCCTTATCAGACCAGGAATGCATTCCTCCAAAATGTTTATTCCCTCTAGTCACAAAGGTTTTAGACAAAGGGTATCACTGGGAATCCATTCATTTTATTATCATGCACATTATTACATTACTCACCCACACTTTGTGGGAGAGCAGGATAGCCTGACACTACGTCAAAACCCCTGTAGATTCGATTTTCGACAAGGGTTCCAAAATAATTCAATGAGAAAAGAATAGTCTTTTCAACAAATGGTGCAGGGACAATTTCATACATCTATGCAAAATAATGAAGTTGGGGCCCTTTCCTCACATCACACCAAAAATTAACTCCAAATGGACCACAGACCTAAATATATAAGAATTAAAACTATAAAGCTCTTGGAAGAAGATATAGGAGAGGGCTTCCCTGGCAGTGCAGTGGTTAAGAATCTTCCTGCCAAAGCAGAGGACATGGGTTCGAGCCCTGGTCCAGGAAGATCCCACATGCCGCGGAGGAACTAAGCCCATGCGCCACAACTACTGAGCCTGCTCTCCTAGAGCCCGTGCTCTGCAAGAAGAGAAGCAACCGCAATGAGAAGCCCGCGCACCACAATGAAGAGTAGTCCCCGCTCTCTGCAACTAGAGAAAGCCCGCACGCAGCAAGTAAGACCCAACAGAGCCAAAAATTAATTAATTAATTAATTTATATTTAAAAAAAAAAAGATATAGGAGAAAATCTTCATGAACTTGCGGCAGGCAAAAGCATTTTTAGATATGAAGCAAAAACACAAACATAAAAGGAAAAAAATAAATAAGACTTTTGTGTTGCAAATAACACCATCAAGAAAGCAAAAACATGTCCCACAGAATGGGAGAAAATATTCGCAAATCATACAACCAGTAAGGGAATTGTGCCCATAACCTATAAAGAACTGTATCACTCAACAACAGAAATAACACAATGTAAAAGGGGAAAAGGCATCTGAATAGATATTTCTCCAAAGAATACAAACAAAGGGCAGTAAGGGCAGGAAAAGAGTCTCAGTACCATTAGCCACCAGGGAAATATACACCAAAAGCACAGTACACTTAAGGTTGGTGTACTTCATGCACTTGAGATAATAACACATATTGGTGATGAGATGAAGAAATTGGGTCCTTCATACACTGCTGGTAGGTATGTAAAAATAGTGTAGCTGCTTTGGAAAACAGTCTGGCTATTCCTCAAAAAGTTGAAAATATTTTCCATATGAACCAGCAATTCCAGTCCTAGATATGTTCCCAAGAGAATGAAAACTTATGTCCAAAAACTTGTACATGAATATTCAGAGTAGCAAGACTCATAGTAGCCAAAAATTATAAACAAACAAAATGTCCATCAACTGATGAATGGATCAACAAAATGTCTATCTATACGATGGAATATTATTTAGCCATAAAAAGGAATAAAATACTGATACCTGCTGCAACATGGATATATCTTGCAAACACTGTGTTAATTAAATAAAGCTAGTCACAAAAGACCTCATATTGTAGGCTCCATTTATATGAAATGTCCAGAACAGGCAAATCTATAGACATAGAAAGTAAATTAGTAGTTACTGAGGGCTGAGAGTCAGGGGAGTAATAGCGAAACCGTACAGAATTTCTTTTTGAGATGGTGGAAATGCTGTTAAGTCAGATTTTGGTGACGGCTCCACAGTTCTGTGAATATATTAAAACTACTGAATTATAAACTTTAAATGGTTGGTTGATATTTGAATTGTATCTCAATAAAGCTGCTATATATTTTAATTAAGAAATTAGGCAAAGGGAGAAGAAATGGCTAAGGCATTACACAATAAAAACAAAACAAAAAACCCTGCAGGCTACTGAGGCTGTGTGAGAAAATGGAAAGAGCACATGACTATAACTAAAGTTACAGGTGCCGGGATCTGGTTCTGGCTCCACCCCTCTGTACTGACTAGACCCATGACCTTGGTAAAGACATGTATCTACTCTGGGTCTCATTGTAAAATGAAGGGTTATGTCTCAGTTCTTTATCAGCTATAAAAATATGCCTGATTCTTAAAGATGCATTTCAGATTAGTGATCATAGTTTAACATGATAAAGAAGAGAAGATTTTTTTTAACAACAGTAACTAATACTGATTAAGTTCTTACTTCATACCACTGCCTTCCATGTCTATTAGCTCATTAAATTCTCACAATAACTCCCTGAGATAGATAATATTATCCCCATTCCACGGATGAAGAGCCATGGCTGAGAAGGGTTAAAATACTTTCCCTTTCAAGGACTTTATAAAGGGAAATTCCAGGACGACAACTATGGGATGGATACAGACAGCACCCAGTCCAGACCTGAGCCAGAGGACACTAAACAACATGAGACAAGACTCTGAAAAAAAGTTTTAAAGGAACTAATGACTTTGATTGGTTTGACTATGTTGGGAGGATTTTTCAGTTCTGCTAGAGTTTGGAGAAGAATTAGACATGGGCACAAAGAAAAATAAGGAACAGAAAAAGCAAAGTACTTATCAGCGCCATAAAAAGCAACGTAATTATAGTACACTATGTGACTCAGCTATGAATGTTCAAGCAAAAATGCTGATATATTGATACTGATATGTAGAGTTTAGGAGGGCAGAGGAAGGGCAAGTGTGGTTTTAGGTGAAGTGAGAAAACAATCCTCAAGGTCCTTTCGAGGGACGATAATAATAGATTACAACAGATGATACCTACATCTGAAACTGAAAGAAACAGAAACGCAAACATGATTTCTACACATAAAGGGAAATATTAGAAGAAAAAGGTCAGAGAGTTAAAAATGGTACCCTCTGGGGGATCCCCCCGAACGGCAGGGAGGGATGATGCTGGGTATTCTAACATTTTTGTAATAAATCTTAAAGTCCTTTTTGAGTTTCATAAAATTATCTACATGTATTGCTTTGATTTTTTTTTAAATAAAAATTAAGTCAAAACAAAACCAAAAACCCTATTCAAGTTTGAGCTGTGATTCAAATGTAGGTCTCAGTCCAAAATCCGTGCTGTGATCAACACACTCTGTGGCCCTACCCACGGGGGCCTTTTCCCCTCTGGAATGTATATAAAATGATCTTGGAGATGTCTTAGAAAACATCTTAAGACATTCTGACATGATCATCAATATGAGTTCATTCATTCCATAGAAGAGATGAAACCCTCCACAGTTGAACTCCCTCTCTTCTAACATTGAACTGAGATGAGTCACACTAGTAATTAGGCAGGGCCATAAACCCCAGCAGCCTCCCTACAAGTATGAGCAGCTCTCAAAAGCCCACAGACATTTTAATGTGTTTTTCTTCACTTGCACCCATGGGGACAGGTTCCCTAGAGATGACCTGAGCTTGCGTCCAGCTGCAGCAAGCAGTCCTCATCCACAGAGAAAGTGTCTTAGCTCTCAGGAACAGAATCAGTAAGGTAAGAAAAAGACAGACAAATAGTTGCCCACCACATATAGTCACCTGAATTTTCAGTTAACTAATGTGCTGAAGCTTTCTGGTCATCAGAAAAGAACCCGATCACCTGCAAGAATAGAACAGCCCATGATAAACCAGGACCATGGTACA
The DNA here is from genome assembly GCF_028023285.1 of Balaenoptera ricei. Classification (NCBI taxonomy): domain Eukaryota; kingdom Metazoa; phylum Chordata; class Mammalia; order Artiodactyla; family Balaenopteridae; genus Balaenoptera; species Balaenoptera ricei. The sequence goes on from NC_082649.1 coordinate 82,748,746, forward strand.
TCCCACAACCACTCTGGCTTTGGATGAAATCCTCATGCAACAATGTTCAGGCTTCGAATCAAAAGTTTGGATGTGAGAACCTATGTCCATTCTTTAACTGCCCAAATAAAGACAAAATGAATTATCATTCTCTCCAGTTCTCAAATGAGTGTTTCTTATACCCTAAGATGAGAAGGAAGAAATAAAAGTAGAGGACAAATCACACCAGAGACGGGATAGGTTTCCCACCATGACTGCATGTTACGTGTGTGACAGTTTCAATATTACACTTTGCTTCGATGCTGTCAACCTGTTTACAAAGAGCCCAGAACCCTGCTCCTGATCACAGTCCAAAGGAAAGCTGCCTGGATTGACTTAGCGACCAGCTCTGACCAGAAGGTACCTCCAACTGATCTATGCAGCAGGGAGGGGGTGGACAGAGGGACTGAGGTGGGAACTGTTTTTTGCACTGGAGAGTTTCTTCCCCCCAGTTCTCATCATTGACCCCATCCGAGCTGCTTTCCCCTGGCCCTGGGGCCAGAGCTCTTCCAGGTGGGAGCTGGAGTGATCGAAGTCAATACAGATCTTGCTTTGGAATGGCTTCCATGCCATCAATCCACCTTAAAAAAAAAGAAATGCTCCTCAGTAAACAAGAGTATCCCCACCAGGCAGGTCTGCAGCCTAATGGTGGGTGATTCAGCTCATCAGTGCACCAGAGACTTTAGCTGCAAAGCTCCTTTAACATTTCTCAACTTGTTGAGGCCAAGCCAGAAGTTAAAGTGGAAGCAGAGAGTGAATAGAAGCAATTTAAGCTCACTGGGAGTCCCAGGTGGACATTAAAAACACTCGATAAGTAGTCATTCTTACTTTGGAATTTGGAATACCAGACCCACCTCCACCTGCAGCGGCAGAACTCCAAATGGGAGTAAAGGTTCTGGGCAGAGAGCAGTCAGGGCCACCTCCGTGGGGGAAGAAGCAGGTCTCTTTGATGATTAAAGCCCAGTTTGTGATCATGATATTATACTTTGAATAAACGTGACAATGTATTCAGTGATGTGATGCTCAAAGCTTCAGGTATTATAACAACGTAGGGTAACCAGACCGCCTGTGTCCCAATCCCAGCCCCCCTTCACGTTGGCTGTGTGTTCATGGACAAAGCTCTTAACCTCTCTGTGCTGAGAATCATCTGTAAATTGATTCCTACAACTCAAAGAGGAGTTAAAAGGTTCGAAATAGACAATCTGGGTAAAATGCCTGGTTCATAATAAGGAATCAAAATTATTTTATGGTTATTATTATTATTCCTGTTTTACAGAGAAGGAAAGCAGCTTAGAAGGGACCACAAGCTTGTCTGAAGTGACACAGCTGATAAATGGCAGAAGTGGGTCTGATGGGCTCCAGAGCTCCCACTGTTATCACAGTCTCTCCTCTCCCCTGTACCCTTCTCCTTACTGTCCGTAGTGGATACATGACATCAGCTACTGGCTTGTCTATGTGATAAAATATCTTAGAAGAAAAACTGAAATTCCCTAAAAAGCCCATATAGTAGTAATACTAGTAGTGGTGGTGGCAGTGGTGGTGGTTGTCATCATCGTAGCAGTAGTCAGTGACCCTTGGCATACCACTGTGGGCTAAGGTGTGTATATACAACATCTCACCTCCCCTGTCAGGAGAGACTCCACGAATCAGCTAAAACATCAGGGATCCGGAAGTGATATCACAGAAAGGGAGCTCTGCAATTGCAGGACAATTATGGACAAGAAATATTGCTGAATGGTCCCAAAACAAGGATCTTTATGACAGGTGGGGTGGGCGGATCAGCATATCAAATGCTCATGCCATAAAAGTAAGTGCTACACACCTCACATATGAGAAGCTGATGAACAGCTGACAACCACAGATCACAGGGAGGCGTCCTTGCTAGACCCTCTCAGCAGGGTAGGCACGCAGGAAATGGCCTTAATTTTTCTCCACTAGAGAAAATCAAATACAAGTCACTGCTCTGAGAAATCGTTGTAACTTCCTAAATTAACAGTTAAGACGGTACTCTTGGGGACACATCTCAGCAATGCCACATCATCACTTTCATCCTCGTCTACACTGTCTTCATTTTCATGGACAATGAAACATCTCTGGGTCTGATTTTAATTCCTCTTCTTCACCCTAATCTCTATAAGGGCACGGGTTGAGTTGTGTTCACCGCTATACAGCCAATACCTAGAACAGTACCTGGCACATACTAAGTAGATAATAAATATTTGCTGAAAGCACAAGTGATGTATATAAATCTCTTAACAGGCAAACACTGAGGACTCCGTAAATAAATGGTACCTGATTATCATTATTTTCTCTTTTTCTCTACAGAAGGGTCAGTCTATTTCTTTGGATCCTCACAATTTGCAAGCCTTACATGCAAAGTTCATTAGCGCGTCAGAAGCAAACAAAGAAAAAAGATGAACGTTTGCAACTCACCATTTCACAAACAGATCCCTGCCATCATAAATGAGGCCTTAAATCAAACTCGAATCATATACACACAGACACACACACAACCCCTGCAATTTATTGTGTATATATTGAACATTTCCTTCCTAGAGAAGACAGAAGAAATCCACACAGCAGAAAATGTAATTAACCAGATGACACTATTGTTTTCACAACCTGGAAGCTCATCATTGTTGATTCTTTTCTTCCAACCAAAGAGCAAACTCCTTGAGGGCAAAAAGTGAAGGAGAGAGAAATCCAAGATTGCTACTTCCAGTTGGCCAAAAGAAGAGATGAATACTAAAGACGAGATTTTAACTTTAAAGTTTATTACAGAATTCTTTTGAGGGGACAGGTAATACTGTTTTAAGAAAGAGGAGATGCTTCCCCTATCCCAATTTTTCTGTTACCTACTCAACCCTATGCCTACCTTCATTAAAAAATTCATAGCATGTTATAACTGAAAGAAATATCAAAGATTATCTAATGACCAAACTTCTCAATTTACCCTTGGAGGGAGAGCAGAGATGTGGCAATTTCATGTGAAAACAAAATCACACTCAGGACACAATGTTCTCAATACATAGTATAATTAACATAAAATAATAAAATAATTTTAGATCTGCAAAGGCCATAGACACCCTTGTAAATATTTGCAGTTTGACTCAATTCCAGACTTGTTCCTTTCTTCAGACCCCCCAGCTTCCACTTGACTCATAATTTGACATCTCTCCTAGGAACTCATGTGCAAGAAGGAATTTCAGCACCTGCAGGTCAAAAGGCTCTGTGATCCCAAATCCACGTGTAGGAAGTAAGAATGACCAAGTCTACATCAATGGGGTTGCTCGCCATCTGTATTCTCCCAAGTCAAGTGGGCCCAACCCAGCCTGACGAAGCCCTGCCCTCTGCGCCTGGAACAATACAACCAGAGTCCAAGAGGTTGTGGTCCTACCACACATCCTATGCTCAAACTGCACGTCTCACCTATAAAACTCAAACCAGAGAAACCCTAAAACATGTCCCCAGTCAGCAAGCCACGAAGAGGACTGTGACACATCCTTAACTCCTCACTGACGTTTTCCATGGTTTGCAGAAAAAAAGGTCACAAGAGAAAGGCACATTTCTTTAAAAATGGTCCACATCAAAAAAATATCTTTTTAAAAAAAAAAAAAAAAGGAAGGGGGACTTCCCTGGCAGTCCAGTGGTTAAGACTTCACCTTCCAATGGTCAGGGAGCAAAGATCCCACATGCCTTGAGGCCAAAAAACCAAAACATAAAACAGAAGCAATATTGTAATGAATTCAATAAAGGCTTTAAAAATGGTCCACATCAAAAAAAAAAAATCTTAAAAAAAAAAGAAAGCAAGGCATATTTCTCAGGTGAGTCAGACAGTGATCAAGGACAAAGCGGCATCCATAGAATTCTAGCGTTTTAGAGGAGAAACAGTCCTTCAAAGTTGTGTGTAACACCTTTCTGTTACACGTAAACTGAAATCCAGAGCAGTGAGCGAAGGTCCCATGGATAGGCAGTAGTAGCAAACTCAGGTCCCCTGATTTCCAACTCAAGGATTATTCTCCTACTCTGACTGGAGAGATATCATACAAGGGGTCCAGAGATGCATAAACACAACCGTAATTTGTCATGCTTTGGCACCTTCCCCGCCCTGCTAAATCAGTTATCTTTCAAGGCCAAATTAAATGTCATCTCCTCTGCGAGGTCCACCTTGTCTTTTCCGAGCCCAGTTGGGACCAATCACTCCTTATTCTCTGTCTTCAACTCAGCCCCTTCCTTGATCTGCCAATTAACCCTCAGTTCAACTGATCCTGTAAATGAATGTCATCATTCACCACTTGTCTCTCCCTCTGGACTAGGAAGCTCCTGGGTGCCTGGGTTCATCCTTCTACCCCCCCACTCACCCCCAGCCTCCCACACACTGCCTGGTTGCATGTATTCATTAAAACGTTCATTCATCCAACAAAAATTTACTGAGCTCCTCCTCTGTGCCATACATTGCCCTGGGGATATAACAATGACCAAGACAGGAACTGAACCAGCCCCCAAGCAGTCTTCACTCTTAAAAGGGAAGAATCATGTTACAGAGTTAATTATTCAAACAATACAGATGGGTGGTACTGATGAGGAGAAAAGTTTACTGTGTCTACATGGCTAGGAAAGGTTGGGGTAAGTAACAAGTAAGAAAACTGATCCTTGTGAGAGGTTCTCCATGTGAACATGCTTATCTGGAAACACTGTGTATGTTTTACAACCAGTAGTAGAATATGAAGATTCAATCCGAAGATTTTGATGATCATGATTTCACCAACAAGAAAAATATGTTTTGGGCAGGAGAGTCGATAGGAATGATTCAAAGTCAACTTTTGACATGTTGGTGACCAAAAGACGGAGGGAGAAACTGGAATGGGAATTGGGGGAGATTTTTTAAAGAACAGAACTGAGGTCAAATGAGGAAGAATCAGAGTAGTGAACAAGGGACAGGTTCCCCAAGAAAGAATTAAGCTGAGACCTAAACTATGACTAAAGACTAAGGTAGGCGGGTTGAGGAGGATAAGAGACACAAAAGGTGTGGATCCTCCCAGGTGGAAGGAACAGCAGATTTACATCAAGCCTGAATTCAAGGTTACAAATAACCAGCACACTATAGACATCCCATCGTTGTAAAAGTAACCAATTTTTAGGCACCTTCATCTCTTCTTCCTCCATCACTAAAATCCACACATATCAGCCTGATGCTGCCTGGCAGATGTGTCAATTCCTCCCAAATACCATTTCAAACAGATTTCGTTTCCCAGGAAGCATCACATATAAATTTTAAATCACTCTCTTGTCTTAAAGGACAAGATGGTCTCAGGGTAGAAATTGCACAGAAGGAGCTGGAAAACTTGGGTTTTAATGCCAGTTTTGTTGTTAATTTACCAGGTGACCTTTGGCAAGTCAATAAACATCCTTCTGTCTTCAATTCTCTGTTTATAAAATGATTATCCAGAATGACCCTCTTTTCTAAAAACACTGAAATTTTATGAGAACTGCCAAGATGTAACACTGAATCTGCTTTAAAATGATTCAGTAATAGAGTCAACTTAAAAAATTATTTGAAAGTATTTAAAAGTTGTTTAGTCTTTTGATGCGGAGGAATTTTATTCCAAGAGATTATGTATTTTTTTTTCTAAGTAGTTTAAAAATCTCTGCTAGAGCCTTTACATTGATTAGAAAAATAATGCATGCCCCAATTCTTAAGCCATGCAACACTGAAAACTTGAAAGTAGACACACTACTGGCCAAATGACCATGGCCACGTGTGTTAGAAGTTCCTACAGTACAGAGGTTAACAAGAGGAGCAGAGAGCAACAGCGTGGAGACAGCAGAACTTGGTCTGAATTCTTCTTCTACTACCTCACCGGCTAAATAACCTGACATTGGGGATTAATCTTTCCAAGTCTTATTTTCCCACATGAAAAATGGAGCTGAAGACCGCCTTAGCTGACAGCTATGGCAGAAAGTCTACTTCACAACGTATTAACAAAACTTAGCATAGTACATGACACATACTAGTGCTTAAGAACTGGAAATCAAACTGAGCCTTAAAAATTAGAACAAAGGTGGCCATTTTGATAACCTATGACTATTGATTAAATACCAAACACATGCATGGTTCTCACTGTGCCAGATACAACAGTCAAGACAAAGAATAATATTCAAAACCCTCAACACGTATTAACTCATTTAATCCTCCCAATAGCCATATGAGTACTACTATTATCCCCCGTTTTACAGATGAAGAAATCATGGCATTGAGAGAGGAAATAATTTACCCGAGGGAAGAGCTGGTCAATCCAAGCTCTTGAACTTCAGAGCCTGGGCTCTAGACGAGTGTGCTATATGGCTCCTCTACAGAAAGAGGGTGCCACTTTATATGCTTGAGCACGGGAATAGAATGATCAAAGTAATTTGGGGGGAAAATTATTCTGATCATATCAACAAAATTAAGTGAAAGAATGAGACTAAAATCAGGGAAACCAAGTAAACTGGTTATAGTAATCCAGAGGGCAGGGAAAGTGACAGCAAAGAAAATAAACATCAGTGGTACCAACTATCCTAAGACCTACTAGACTCGTACACATGATATAAAACATCGGGGGAAGTCAAGTCTGGCTATCTTTCTGGAAAGGGTGGGTTCTTTGACCAACCTATAATCTAGAGTTGTTATTAGCAGATTTCCCCCAAGATCTTGGGAGGAAAATAAGATAAAGGAAAAGAGGTAGGGAATAAAGCTGTTCCTCTTGGCCAGCAACTGTGAATAGCCATTTTACAGTGTGAACAAAGAGGTTTTCTCTAATGTATACTGAAGAATTCAGAAGCATCCAAAGTCCAATCCAGGTGGTCTGGCTGAAGTCCTAGGAAGCTGGGACCATCATGGGGGTGTATGTAATAAGCTCATCTCACATTTGGAGTAAACTTATCAAAGGATTGGACTTAGCCTTAAGAAAGTCTAGGTTTAGAGACGAATGTGTTCTCAAATTTATGGTGGGGGGCCTCAGCTCCTAGCATCTTTCTAAATTCGTCCAGGTACTTTTCCTAGCAGGTGAGCTGGGTGGGAGAGGAAGCTCAAAGTTCTCTTCCTCACCTAAGTAAAAGGCGGTTCAAAAGGCACGGGAGGGACTTCCCTGGTGGCGCAGTGGTTAAGAATCCGCCTACCAATGCAGGGGACATGGATTCCTGGTCCGGGAAGATCCCATATGCTGTGGAGCAACTAAGCCCGTGCGCCACGACTACTGAAGCCCGCGCGCCTAGAGCCTGTGCTCCTTAACAAGAGAATCCACTGCAATGAGAAGCCCGCACACCGCAACAGAGTAGACCCCACTCGGGACAACTAGAGAAAGCCCGTGCGCAGCAACGAAGACCCAACGCAGCCAAAAATTTTAAAAAATTAAAAAGGCACGGGAGCCTCTGGAAATCTAGCAGGGGAAAGAGCTGTAGGATGGCAGAGCCCATCCAAGCACTGTCAAGAGGGGATGAGGTTTCTATCTAGGATCATACAACTAGCTCATCCTATTCACCAAGCAACCTTCTATCTGGGAAACTCCTGACTTCTACATGGCTTGCCAACAGGAAATGGCTGCTTTTCTTTTATAAATTCATATGTGATCACTCTAACTCATCATTCTGTGAGATGAATTAATGTGAGTTTGCTCCTGGCAGCTGGGTAAAATACCCTCCTTGGAGACCCCTGGCTGCTGCACAAGCTTCCCTTGAACTATTGTGAAATACATTTCAGATAAGTTTCTTTGGTTAGCAACAGAAACCAACTCTGGCTAATGTAAAAGAAAAAAAAAGAAAAAGAAGTTTATTACATGGCCACAAAATTAAAGGAAAAAAAAGGAAAATAAGTATTTCTGCCATTTAGATTTTAAAAATTCTAACGATCATATGCATAATTTATATGTGTAGAAAAAAATTGAAAAAAATATCACTCAAATTGGTTTACCTCTGTAGGCCTGGAATTTTGGGTTGGGTAAAGAGGCAGGTAACAGGAAAAAATGTAGTTTTCTTCTAAATATACATATGTTTTATTAGAATTTTTTGCAATAAACATGTATTACTTTAATAATACACAAAAGTTTCAACAATAAAGCATATATTAGAACTCTAAGTTACACTGGTTTAAAAAAAAAAAGCAGATGCAGGAGGCAATGAAATTTCCATGTACAAATAAAACCACAGCCTTCTGAAGTCAATGAAATAAATCCATACACTCATAACTTCTACCGTACATAAAAAACTGTAGCACACCATAAAACTTAAATCTATTTCTTTAACTTCTTTTCCTTTAATGGATACAAAAATTTCTCTCAGACTGAGACGGTAAACAGAAAAAAAAGAAAACTGATAAAAATGAAAGGAACAGAAAAATACACATTCTATATCTGGTTAAGACATCAATAAACTAACGATCACAGGACAACCGTGGATCTAAGGCACAGTATTTTCAATTTGGATGTTAAGTCGGTTCATCTTTGAGCCTCAATCAGTGTCTGAAGGCTATCAAGACCTTGTGAGGGTGTGGCAGGCTGCCTGTTATCAAACTTGGGCATTGATACATTATCCATTGCCAAGTACTCATTCTCACATAACAGTACAGCTACACTACATTGAATAATAGTGCACATCAAACACACATTAACATCATATACACTGAATGTTAGTGACTCTTAGAGCCTGAGTAATACAGTATCAATAACTGGCTATCTCATTCAGGCTGCCATTAGTTCAATACAGTATACTTGTTTCATGAAGAACATACCATCAATTTAAAATTTCTTTAGATCAGCAGCACCCAATCTTTATAAAAGGTGCCTGGTTGATTAGCTAAATCACATTCTCATTACTGTAAAACAATCACCGTTGCCCAGCCTCATGGTAAAAGAGCAGCCACATAACAGTGTGTGAAACCATCAACTTTGAGTATTCCTAGAAAAGAGTGCTCCAAATCTTTGTAGGACTTTAAATCTACGGAGACATATTAAGCACTTAGAATCCATCTCAAGAACTTTATAAAAGCCCAAGGGTATTCAAAGAGAGCTGGAGAAAACAGGGACTGTATCTTTCATCTCCAAGGCCAGAACCAAGGAAAAGTGTTGAGCATTTATCAGGGACTTCGTATATGTCCAATGCAGGCAATCAAAGTTTTAAGAGGCTCATTATAACTCTCAAGGTCCAAATGAACTCTTATGAGGCTAAGTTGAGAAGAAAAAAACGTTGGTGTTCATTGCAAATTATTACTGGCAGAGGTTAGGAAAATAAAAGTATTCACGTAGTAAATGGGATAAAATCTCTAATACCAATGAACGCAGATTTAGAACCTACCAAAACTGAAAATTGATTCACAATAGTCTTACACACACACACACACACACGCACACAGATATTAAATTTTAAAATGCTAAAACAATATTCTTTACAATTAAAAAAACACTCAAAAACAAAATACTGATTATGAAAAACTAAAGGCCTTTAATTCCCCCATTCTAAAAGAAACAGAAAGCATAAAGATTGCCCAGATGGTTCAAGACATTCCAATCCAATGCTCCCATGAACTGCAGGTCACAAAATCTGATAGATGGAAAACAGTTATTCCAAGGGGTTTGGTATTCTATATGGATACCTAGAATTAGCTGTATAATAAATAAACAATGTAATTTAAATATATGTATTTTCCATTACACACATGCGCAAACAGATGTAATAATATAGAGATGTAATATACAATAAATAGGCACTACCAGATTCATTGTGGTTTTCCAAAACTAACATATCCTAAAAGTATAACTAATATTAAGTAAGTGTCTAAAATTTTTTTTGAAATATAGACTCTAAAAGACTAGAAACCACCACCCTTATCCAGAGTGATCTTTCAACTGACCTGGACAATATACTGTCTGATAGCTAGCAAGAGTAACTAAATCAGCCCTGGGTCACAGTGAAATGCTGAATAAACTAAGCAAAGAGAACAATCATCCGACCTGTAGTGGAGAAAACATGTGAAAGGAGAAGAGAAAGATCTATCAACTGAAAAAGGCAAAAACTCCCTTTTGTTCCTAGGAGTCTTTGTACAGATCACGTTGCTTCTGCGGATTTTCCGTCAGCACAGATCCTTCCCTTCTGGGCTTAGCGATAAACTCAACATTTTCAGTCCAGAGTCATAATTCTCTGTCTACTCAGCTACACAATGAGCCATAGTGATGACTATTCTTGAATACCATTAGTTGAATAACATTAGTGACTTACAACAAATTCCTCTTTCCCCAAAACACAACAGAGAAAGACAGTAACAAACTTAATTTCAGGGACAGCAAAGATTTAGTAAGATTCTTTTCTCATTATCTGCCTCAGAGTGTCTATGAAAATGACACTGATAAAAGCCTGTAGCACAGATCCTGGTACGTAATATGAGTAAAATAAGATTTCCTTCCAATCCCCTGTTCTTCACCTGTTCTTCTACTGACTTCCTATAACGGAGTATTTATGCCTCCTTCTACCAACTGAAACCAAAGGTTCTTGGATATGTACAATCTTAGCAAAATATGTAAAATAAATGTTTGGCGGATACTAGTAATATACTAGCGATAGATTTATTTTTAATTTTTAATTTTTCATTTCACAAAAATGACTTTCAAACTAAAAGCCCCACGGGTTTCTTACCTAGAGAAAGGCACTTAAACAACATTTGCGTAACTCCTTTAAAAATCATAATAAAATGAACATAAATCTATCCACACATTCTCAAACTCCAACAATACAGTTTAATAGAAAATAATAACAACGAGCATTTATTTGACATCTCACAGGTATTAAATCACGAATTATCATTAAGTCTAGAAGGAGCCCCATTTATAGGTAAGGAAACAAAATGCAAAGAAGTTAAATATCTTGCCCAAGGTCATGCAGCTATTAAGTGGTGGAGGCAGTATTCAAACCTATAAGGAGAACGACTGTTTCATTTGAATCTCACAATGAACTTGTTCTGGTTATTTACTGCTGCATAACAAATCACCCCAAAACATCATGGCTTCAGACAACAACCATACGTTTATTATCTTTTACAATTTTCGTGTGTCAGGCTTTTCTACAGAGCACAGTGGAAATGTCTTGTCTCTGCTCCTTGATGCCTGGAGCTTCCACTGGGAAAACTGAGGGTGACTCGACAGCGAGGGGTAGACTCTTGCAGGATCCACCTAGCTCAGCTGCGGCCGTCCACCAGAACGCCAATGGGAGCATCTCCACGTGGCTGCCTGAGCTTCCTCACAACCTGCTGGCTGGATTCCGAAGTCAAACGTCCCAAGACACTCAGATGGAAGCTCTCTCACTTTTTATGACCCTATCATGGAATTCTCATAGCACCACTCCCACCATCATCACAAATCCCCCTTGATTCAAAGAGAAGTAACACAGACACTACCACCCCTTATCTCCCCATGGAAGCAGTGTCCAAGTCACACTGTAAGAGGAGTATGTGGAATGGGAGCTATCACCGCACTCAATTGCTGCCATATTCCCTAAAACACAATGAGTATTATGATTCCTAACTAAGAGTGAAAAACTAAGTTTCAGAAAGCCTGTGTGACCTGCCCAAGTTGACATAATTAATAAACGATACTAAGAGGTTAAAACAGGCCTTGGCGATTTCAAATCCTATGCAATTTACATTACACCATACTTGTAAAACATGCCATTGAAACTGTGCTATTCTTTGGCAAAAGCTAGTACACATGTATGTTTCTGAAAAAATAAAGAAAAGCATCCCATAGCTAAGAGAATATCCAAATATGAATATCACTTTGGAAAGGCGGCAAGTGGAAATCCTATTACATCCTTAGCCTTGTCAATCATGTTGAATACTAGGGTTTGTTTGTTTTTAATTGAGGATTAGTGTAAGAAAAGAGAAATAAAATACCAAGAGTATTCTGCAGAGAGAATCCTTGAGAAGAACAGGAACCACCTAGGACAGTGGTGCAACCATCCAATGAAGCCTACACAGGACAGACCCAGGCAACACAGGGAACCCAATGGGCTACCATCTCCACCTGATGTCAAGAGACATCCAAAAAGGCAGCTCTCAGTCATCACCATCGACAGCCTTGAAAGTGCCAGTCCCAGCGATAAGCGTCTCCTCTGGCGTGGGAAATTTCACAACACACCTTTATTGCAGGCCGAGGCTGCTTGCATCATCCACATTTACTGCCTTAAGAAAACCTGTAATGTGAATGTTTACTGTTGTCATGGCACCTTCACAGGAGGTCAAGATAACACACACCCATCGCTGTGACCTTTCCAAAGAGGACTGAACAATACAATGAGGATCGGAAACAGAGACACCTAATAATGTTATTTATTAAAATAAATCAAGACGTCTCTTTTTTAGGGATCTGTGGTGTTCACGGGAGACTTAGCACTATGCACATGGTCTTGTATAACTTGACAATAAATCCATCAGTCCTCTACTGCACCACTGGGTTGAGGAAAATGCCAGGCATGAAAGTGACTGTACCTCTTGAATAAATGCATCTTTTAAGTGGCAGCGTCAGCACTTGCTCCCAGGATGGGTACATATCAAGTACAATAAGCCGAATGCTTTACTTTAAAATTCAGAACCTCTTTTTCAATCCCTTTTCTCTCCACCCAAAGCCTTGACCAAGACACTAAAGAACATATTATGTGAAACACACACAGCGTTTCCTGGTCTGGGCTTAATCATGTGACATCTTAATAGTTCAGAATCAAACTGACACCTCAGAGTCAGAGGCCAGAACTCTCGAAATTACTGTCCTTCATTCCAGAAGGCAAGGCACAGCAGACACTACCTTTGTGTCTTCAAACAATAATCACAACTTTTCTTTCCAAACCCCCACCAAGAATCATGAAATGATTAAGCACTATCTACCTATCCTGCAGCTTTCTTTATCAAAGGGAATAACATAAATTAATTACGGTTTGAAGTGCCAAGTGCATAATTAATAGCTAAAATCAAAACAAACGCATCTAAATGGTGATGCCTCATCCAAAATTACACAAAGTCGCCCTCCATATTAATGTTGAAAAGCAATGCCTATCTATGTCATCAATACACTTACTTCTAAACACTTTTCTGCCTTTAATGGATTTTTCAGTAATCAAACTATAATTGGCGTTAAACCCAAAAGAGTATTCAACCATAGAAATTAATATCTCCCTGGAAACCAATTTATTATTCAGCATTCCTTAGCTGCCTAGAAGCCCAGAGGTACCCTGATTGTTCTGCAGTGGAAACACTTGCTTAGCACTCCTCCAGCAAAGAGAGGACTACAGACTCACTCCCACTTCATCCCTGCCACACTCGTGAAGGGATGCTTAAAGAGGATCCTATCAATAACACCCAACAGCCTGGCTGAGGAAGTCCCAGACAAACCACATCTCTACTAGCTGTGGTATTTTTCTCCCTTACAGGCAGCGGCCAAAAGGCAAATGTTACAAGACCTCAAATTCAGGCATGAGTAAACAGACTTGGGCAAGGAAGAAAACTGAGGCCCCAGTCAAAACAGAAACCACCGGGATGTTAAATCATCATCATCATGATAATAACAACAGCAGCAGTAGTAGTCACAACAATAAGAACACAACCATGCCCAGTGGTGGTAGGAAGGTGATCAATAAAGGAAAATTTGGTTATACGTGATTCCAAAAAAAAGCCTTAGAAATATCAAACAACAAACATCTTGGACTCAGCAGTTCTACATCTGGGAAGGCCTTCCAGGAAAATCATTCATCTGTTCAGCAAAGATTTAGGTACAAGGATGTTCACCACAGAGTTGTTTAAAATGTGAAAAACGGGACACAACCAAGATACCTGACAATAAGGAAAGAGTTATATGTATGTAATATGTCCATACGGTGGCATACTATGCAAACCTTAAAAGTGACAGTGTAAAGTCACATGGGGGTGTTGGGGTTTTTGGTTTTTTTTTTTTTTTGGCTGCATTGGGTCTTCCTTGCTGCGTGAGGGCTTTCTCTAGTTCCAGCAAGCGGGGGTTACTCTTCGTTTTGGTGCGTGGGCTTCTCATCCCGGTGGCTTCTCTTTTTGCGGAGCACGGGTTCTAGGTGTACGGACTTCAGTAGTTGTGGCTCCCGGGCTCTAGAGCGCAGGCTCAGTAGTTGTGGTGCACGGGCTTAGTTGCTCTGCGGCATGTGGGATCTTCCCGGACCAGGACTCCAACCTGTGTCCCCTGCACTGGCAGGCGAACTCTTAACCACTGCGCCACCAGGGAAGTCACCACATGGGGGCGTTTATGACAGGACAAAATATTCACGAATTATTAGGAAATGAAAATTCAAGTAGCAACATGTACACACTTCAATATAAATTTTAATTTTATATACAAATATACATCTAGAGTAACATATCCCAAAAGGATAACATTGGTGGAATTAAAGGTGCTTTTTTTTGGATCTGTTCTAATATTTCTATAACAAACACATAGCACTCTTTGGCATCAGACAATTAATGGAAAGCATGCAAGCATTTCACCCACATTCTATGCCTTTAAATGGAGCATTTTTAAAGGCATACTGTTTTCAGAGAAGACAGATATTTGCTCCCTAAAATTAACTTGTAGCCCAAATGCAAATATTGAACCCAAGATAATTCCATAATTAGCTCTTTTTCTCTGTAGAATTCCTAAGAATATGTGCTTGAGATAAGACTGACCACTAGCCAGAGAGTTTGACATGCCAGTAGGTTTAATGATTCTTTCAAGGCTCAAAATGACCCTTCTCAATTTATCTATTTTTGCTAGGTATTTTCACCCAGAAGTCCAACCTTAATTATGACATAAAGGATCAAATTCTCATTCTTCCCAAATGATAGTCCACTGACAACTTTAAATACAAAGGGGGGCTGGGGGAAGGGATGGGAGGAAAGGTACTATTTTATAACACCTTAAGAAAAAGCAGTAACATAGAAGAGTTTGGTGTGGCAACGTAAAAATGCAGGCATTTGTTTGTAAAAATAAATACACGTTTGTTTGTATTATGTATCCATGTGTGTATATGTGTATAACTATGCACACATACACACATCAAACAAAAACAAAAAGATAACCTGAAATTCAAATTTCGGCAAGTACAAAAAACAGGAGTAAGTTGATGGCTCATTCATTTGTATGACTCATTTCAGCATAAGTTCCTATTACTATTTTGAAATGCTTATTATACAAAGTCCTTCAAAATACACTGACCTAGAACAACAAATAAAAACAACAGCAACCAATGACAAAGCAATACATTTTAAAAGGATGTCTTTCAGAAACAGAAAACGCATTCACCCTGTGCAATCCACACCAAGAGGATTCAGCTCCATGAAAACAGCCATCAGAGGCAGGAAGTTCCAAATTACTTGGGTCTATTTTCTCTCTATAATTCTTACTAATAACATGTACCTTTATGATTATTCATCTGAAAAAAGTCAGGCTTATCATGAAATGAAAACAGATCACAGGAAGGCAGAGGAGGAATGCCAACTTCATAAAAAAATGAGAACTTTTCAGAGGCGCTGACAAATAGTGGAAATATCACCCATGCCAAAAACTACCAGCCCTTTGACATGACTGGATTAAAATCCTTAATAGACAACAATACCAGAGGAATAAAATGAAGAGGGCTGGAAACAGAACAATTATGAGCTGTCCTTATTTGTTATGTTGGAAAATTAATTTATACCAAGGACCTTGGCATCAATGTTAATTTTCCATACATGCACCAAAGACCCACAGAGATTTTTAACACAATTTATAATATACTTCAGGTAACTCGCTTACATTTTGAATTAGACTTGCAAAGGGGGATTAAAGTTAAAACTGGATTAAGGAATGCAAATTAAAACAAACACTCCCTGATGTATTACTTTTCCAGAGACCATAGAAATCTTGGTCAAGTCCAAAGTGAGAGTATTAAAATGGCCTTAAGTCGATGGAAATCCACATCTTGCCTCCAAAGACAGAGGGAAAGGAATGTATTACACATACCTGCAGTCAATCACTTGTATGCTTAGATCAAAGAGAATAATTAAATAAAGTTCGAAAAGAAATTCAGTTCAGCTTTCACATTATCATGTGTCCCATGATTACAATTACCTGGACCCAAAATGTAATGAGTTTTCTAGCCTACTGGTAAATTATGCTTCTTTGCATGTCTTTGGGACAAGTGATGGGCAGTAGATACCCAATCGTCCTGCCTTGGATATTCCTTCAAGGACACATGCAGTTCGTTACAGATCTAATCCTTCCTCTGTCAGGCTGCTTTGAATTCATTAGCTATTTAGAAACACCCATCACCCAGGACATAAAACGTATGAATCAAACATCACTCACTAAACTTCAAAATAACATGCAGCTCACTATAATGAACATGACGGGTGACAGGTGGACAGAAAACAGAGGGTTAAAATTGGGAAGAGGGGAACTTCCCTGGTGGTGCAGTGGTTAAAAATCCACCTGCCAATGCAGGGGACACGGGTTCGAGCCCTGGTTCGGGAAGATCACACATGCCCCGGAGCAACTCAGCCCATGTGCCACAACTACTGAGCCTGCACTCTAGAGCCCGTGATCCGCAACTACTGAGCCCGTGTGCCACAACTACTGAAGCTCGCGTGCCCTAGAGCTCGTGCTCCGCAACAAGAGAAGCCACCGCAATGAGAAACCCGCGACCGCAACAAAGAGTAGCCCCTGCTTGCCACAACTAGAGAAAGCCCTTACGCAGCAACGAAGACCCAAAATAGCCAAAAAAAGTAATTAATTAAATTTTTAAAAAAAATTTTGGGAAGAAGTAGTAAAGGTATGGACAACAATAAAATGACTCATGTAACTGATGTCTAGTACTAGACTTGAAACAGGGCTTAGCATACAGTAGGCACTCAATAAATGCTCACTAAGTAATAATATTCTAGACACAATTACTTTGCCATACCTGTCTATCCAACACCATGCATATAAATACTCACCAGTGTTTGACTAGGTTCTGATAAAGTTGAAGTTACGATGGGGAGGGAATTAGCAAGAGGTCCAACAAGGTCCAACCAACAAGCATAAAATCCAACTGTGGGGCTTCCCTGGTGGCGCAGTGGTTGAGAATCTGCCTGCCAATGCAGGGGACAGGGTTCGAGCCCTGGTCTGTGAAGATCCCACATGCCACGGAGCAACTGGGCCCGTGAGCCACAATTACTGAGCCTGCGCCTCTGGAGCCTGTGCTCCGCAACAAGAGAGGCCGCGATGGTGAGAGGCCCGCGCACCGCGATGAAGACTGGTCCCCACTTGCCGCAGCTAGAGAAAGCCCTCGCACAGAAACGAGGACTCAACACAGTCATAAATAAATAAATAAATAAATAAATAAATAAATAAATAAAAGAACGTGAATTTCTTTAAAAAAAAAAAAAAATCCAACTGTGGTGAACACCATTGGGTAGCCTAGCAAATACTCTGCTGCCCCCCCCAATTTTCTAGCCATTGTCATACCCCTATCTATTGGTTTCAGTAGACACTCTTCCAGCTACCACATCTGCATGTTAACTCCACTGAACTGGCCACCGTTTACGGATCCAAGCCCTTACGGACCCCACAGAGCCCCTGGAATTCACAACAAGGACTAAAAGATTCCAGCCTCAGTTTGGCTGAGCTGGTGAGAGTAAGAAATGTATGCTGGGAACTGTGGGCAGCCAGGTTCTGCTATGGAAGGCAGATGAGTCTACTTTTAAAAAACAGAAGAATGAAGCAAGAGCATATTAAGGGGGAAAAGACAGATACCTGTAGGAAAACCAAATAAGGTTCAAAGCCCCAAGTCTTGGGGTGTTTTGAAGGCTTGACTACATCCCTTACCTTGAGCATCCCTCAGGCACCTTATACCCTAAAAATATACACCATCTTTTTGCTTTTGCTCAAGAGTATTATACTACTCACAACTCAGTAGCCATACATGAAAGACTAACACAAATAACCAACAGGGCTTCCCTGGTGGTGCAGTGGTTGGGAGTCTGCCTGCCAATGCAGGGGACACGGGTTCGGGCCCTGGTCTGGGAGGATCCCACATGCCGCAGAGCAACTGGGCCCGTGAGCCACAATTACTGAGCCTGCGCGTCTGGAGCCTGTGCTCCGCAATGAGAGAGGCCGCGATGGTGAGAGGCCCGCGCACCGCGATGAAGAGTGGCCCCCGCTCACCGCAACTAGAGGAAGCCCTGGCACGGAAGCGAAGACCCAACACAGCCAAAAAAATAAATTAATTAATTTAAAAAAAAAAAAAAAACCAACAGATAAGAAGGATGAGAATGGGAAGGTCAAATGATCCAGGGTGGCCCTTGAACAGATGAGGAATCCGCCATGCAGGGCCAGGACAGAGCCCGGAGAGCTCAGAAAAAGTGGATGAATTGCAGTTCTGTTCATAACCTGTGGAAGGGCGTGGGGAACACAGTGACTCCACTGGCTACAGACATCAGCATTGTTTTTACAATGTGCTAGTATTTGTGAATACCACATTCTTTTCCTTTCTTGTACAGTCTTGTTTGAAACTCTGGCAAAATGCTGCACAGGGGAAGCAGTTGAATGTTGGCTGAGATGAAGTTCTGTGATTTCAATTAAAAACATTCTCTCACTCGCCACTTGCTACCGCTGTGGAAAGGAAAGAACTGCTGTGACAAGGGAGTTTTTTCTATTGAAAAATATTTCTCCTAAGCTTCAGAACGGTGAAAATCACTTATCTACATACACAAATAACTTCTGTTCAAGTTATACCAGGGCTCTGGCCCAATCCCCAGATTCTGGGAAAACAGCAAATTTTGTAGAGACTAATTCTACTGTTCTCATTTCCTAAGCGACCTCCACACACTTGCATTGATTATATCCAAGAATGGCTAAAAACTCCCCTAGATGTTTACTATCCCACAGAGTTCCAATAATTATCACTTTTACTAGTACATGCTCATTCTGCTTCAGAAGATACCTGCCAGGTTGAAAAATTCATTATTATTTAAAAACACTCCTTTCACCATACAAAAAGAACTACCAAGCCTGTTCTCCCCCAATGGACAAACATACCTCTTAATTTTTCCTCATGATACTAAACATTAAAGAAAACAAAAATAAAACCTCTTTGGGAGCGTTCTCTGCTATGAATTAATGATTATCTTCTTATATAGCAAGGGTAGGGAATAAATATCTGGATCTGCTTCTGCTTCCTGAACAATCGTACAGGTTGGGATGTTAGCATTACACAAACAGAAGGGAGGCAAACAAGCAAAGCGGAAGGAGAAAGGACTTCCCGCATCTCTGAGCTTTGTCTTCTCAAAGAACTGGTCCCAGGAACACTGCCTCTCCATCCAGAAGGGAAGCCACAGATTGCCAGCCCTCTACGTGAAGCCCAGCTTCCAAGAGTGGAATAAAAATAACAAGGGCCAAGATGGCTCCTTCACACTGAAATTCCAGCAATGCAGGAAGCCAGCCACCCACCGACACTGACTTCAGAGGCAGGGAGAGCCCCAGCCCCTTGAACGTGTGAAAATAAACCCTCACATGGAGTCATTCATTGCTGCAGGAAGCACCCACGGCCCTGCTGGAGTCACAAGCAGAGGGGATAAGTTTTAGCTGTAAAACAACAGACCAAGCTCGGGCTCTCTTACCTGTACCAGCCTGCGGCTCCCTCCCCCTTATTCCAATTTGGGACAGGGCGCCAGGGCTCTTCCGGCAACTCTGTGAAAGGGGCGGGGCTGCTGGAGTTCCTGCTTGCACCTGCGTGCAGGAAACTGAGCACGCTCCCTCACCAGGGAGAGGCTAGGACAAGGATGCCCCCCGCATCTCAAGCTTAAGAGAGAAAGCAGGCCATCAGCACTGACCTTCCAGCATTACTATTAACCTCAGGAAACTAAAACTGCCCTAAGGACCTTGACCAGCATCAGAAATTAAAGATCAAAGGAAGAGAACAAAAGAGGTCATGGGTGTCACTCAAATGGCTGGAGTAAGGCACAGGGCCAATGGTTAAAAAGGAGCCATGGAATTAGTCCACATTCAGCCAGGGGTTCTGAGTTTGAGGTCTTAATGTAGTGCAGGAACAAGAGATAAGAGCTTGGGCTATGGGACCTGGGCTTATACTCTGACTCTGCCGGTTCCTAGTTGGGCGTGACCTTGGACAAGTCACTTCTCTCTGGGATAAAGTTTCTTCATCTACAAAACAGGGATAATAGCAGTGCCTACACCTCATAGGGTGGGGTGAGAATTAAATTCCAAGCACACAGAAAGCACTCGTGAAATGTCATTATCAGGGTAATACAACCCAGAAGAATCTACACACACTCACACCTTCCCCAGAGACTAGTTTCCTGAAGAGAGAGGAAAGAAGATACTCCCTGAAAGGTTTTGTTTTTATTCCTTGCCAATTGGTTTGCTTTCATCAAAGTTCCTAAGTACCTTTTACAAATGGCCCAGTTTTCGATTTGCCTGAAGCCAGGCACAGAAAATAATTTTAAATTCCTTGAAACCACAAAAACCTAGCAAATTAGAAAGGAGAATACGTCATCTTTGGGGAAGTCATCTAGATTGTGCAATAACTTTTTGATTCAGCTCTCACCTTTCCAACTAACTCCAGACAGTACAGAAGCACCATCACACTGATGGCTGATAGTTCTACAAACTATGAGGTGAACAGAGCTGGTGAGGGCCAGAGTGACCTGCACTGACCAACCCCAATTCGTTTCCTATTTTCCCTGCTTGACCTGAAATCAGATTCTCAGGATTAGAAGGGGCAATAAAGCCACCCACTCTCAAGGCCCTTCTCACCTACCACATCTCCAAAGGCTTATTCAGCCTCTGAGTTATCAACCTGGGTGACAAGAAGCTCACTGCCTGCTTTAAACCCCCCAAAGACTGGCCACTGCCCTTAGAACAAAATCTAAACCCCTTACCATGGGCTTCAGGGCCCAGTGGGCTGGGCTCTGCTCCGGCCACCCCCCATCTAGTTCCCACCACTCTCCCTGGACCCACCCTCAACCAACACTCCAAGCTCCGCCCACTTCTGAGACTTTGTTCCCACCCTCTCTCAGCCCAGAATGTTATTTCTCTGTTATTCCCACCTCTAGCTCTTTCTCATTCTCCAGGTCTTAGACCACTCTACCTAATATTGACCCCCTACCATTTCATTCCATCAAAGAGGAAGAAATTTTTCTCTGCTCTTCTAGGTTCTTCTGGCTGGTTTAAGAATGAAATTGACATGAGACAGATTAACAAGAGAAAAACAAACAAAAGTTTAATGACATGTATACATGGGAGAGACCCCGGAAAACGGAGTAACTTGCCAAAAAATGATTGCCTTAAATACCATCTGCAGCTACAACCGAAAGAGGATGTGGAGGGTACAGGTTTGGGACTTCAAAAGGGTGGAGGCAATTCACATGGAGATGGAAAAGCAAATGCTTGGTAAACAAAAGTTGGCAGGGCACCAGAGACCATAAGACACAAACTCTAACCTCTAGGCCCTGTGCAGTTTCTCCCACCACAGAGCCCGTATTCTTCGTAGACAGGTCTGGTGATATCTCTATCCCAGGAAGAGGCCCTTTATCTAAATAATTTTAGGCACTTAAAGGGAAATAACAAGAAACACTTCTTGAGTCTTCTGTTTCTTAGAAATAATCAGCCTAAATTTATCCTCACGCCAAAGAGACACATTTTGGGGTGGCAGATTCTGCCCCCCTACAGATTCACAGCCTGTTCTACAGCCTGTTTCCCTCCCCCCACGAGACTGGAAGGTCCCCAAGGGCAGGGCCACATGCTGATCCCCAAGCCCATCTAGCTCCTCTCTGTACAGCATTTTGAGACAAAGCTAAATCAGGTAACAGGCAAAGAAAAGGCTTCACCTTGAAGACTTTCCATCTTTTATGAGGATCAACAAGTCTTCACAAACATCTCAGCAAAATGTCAGAGTCTCCACACGGGGGAGATCAACCTTGACCCCATATTACAATAAAGGGAGCTTTAAAAATTACTTTAAAAGGATAAAAAAAATACTGATGCCTGGGTTACATCGCCAAGATTTTGATTTAAGTGACATGCAGTATAGCCCCCGGTGTGGGGATTTCGGTAAAAGCTCCCTCACATGAGGCTACTGTGCAGCCCGGGTTTTAACCACCACTTTAGAGAACTGCTTCTCAAGCATTCTGTGGGGAAGGACCAGTTGTCTCGTTTCCAAAAGTATCCAAACCCAATAAAAGTGAATAACCAGAAAAAGAAAACGCGTACAAAATACAAGCCTCAAGTTTTTTTATTACTAAACTCAAGTGATGTACAGTTGCTCTGTGCCATTATTATTAAATTTCTAAATGCTTACTCTCAATTTCTGTATTTATAACTTTATGCATCAGTAACTAAAACACAGTTTGCACCCTGACATGAGTCTACAAAGCCCATGTTCAGAGCAGCACTATCCAGACGGAACAGAAAAGCAACAAAATATAGTCTAACAACTTAGCTGAGGACTGCACACCATTGAACTTACACTACACAGCACTAAACAGCTGCATATCTAAACCAGACAGCAACACGACAGAGATCAGGACAGACTCGTCCTCTGACAGGTTTTTTTCTGCTGTTTCTGGGGACAAGGAAACATTCTCAGAGTGTTTTTAGAATGCTGAAAAAGTGGAATTTCTGGGGTGGTTTATACACAATTAAAGTATTTCCTTTTTTAAAAATAACCTTGCATTTGTTCGCTTGGTTTTTTTTTTTAACGTCCCTATATTGGAACATGTGTTTTGCATTACCTAATAATGGAGAGGTGTGTCATTCTTCTCCCTAAAAATATGCTGCTATCAGGAAAGCACATGTTGGAAATGATAGCATCTAACCATAAAGAGAATGTATGGCTTGAACCAGGACTAAATGAGGAATGGGAGACTCATGGTCTAAAATTAATGAAAGGATGGGAGAGACCAGGGAGGCTCAGAAGAGCAAGTGAACGCTTTGTGCAGAAAGAAGCACTAGGGGTGGGGCTTAAAGATGGTTAGGATTACACAGGCAGATAGAAGCAGCAAGGAGGGACTTCAGCCCAGTATGATGGACAGCAAGACGACTGGCTAACTGTAGCACAAGGGCTATGCCATGGGGAGGGAGAGAGGGATGTGGTGAGTACTTGTCTTTTCCTGGAAGGGACAGTCCCCCAGGCTCCGGGCCCATTCCTGCCTTCCTCAGTATCCACGAAAGTCAATGCATTTCTCTCAAGGGAAAGACAGAGAAAAGTTTAAATATGATCTACACCAAAGGCCATGGTCTTCCCAGGAAGTTTTAAAAGGAGAACTGAGAATGTACTTCTGCATCTGAGCCGTGCATCTGAGCCGTGGTGAGAAAAATGAGATTCCCCTATTGTCTCTAGGATCTACCCACAAATTCAGTGAGAAAAATCTTGCTTCTTGTTTACATAAAACAAAAACCACCGGAACAAGCTCAGCTTGGTGAAGCTTAAGGATTTTTAAAAAGAAAGAGCTCAAGTACAAATATAGTATTAGCTTTAGTCACTCTACTGCCTAAGAAAGCCCTTAATTAGATTTTTTAATTTCTAAGAATATTACTGCTTACTTCCCCCTTTGGTTTAAATATGATGTAAAATATATTATTAACAATAAACACTTTATATGTTATTCCTGTTCATCCTGCAGAAAACCCTAGTGGGTGTATATCACCATCTTTTTACAGACTGAGGTTCTAGTGAGATGAAGTTACTTGTCCAAAGTCCTATAGATAGTCAGTGACAGAAATAAGACTCAAACTCAGGTCTCTGGTGCCAAATCTTTTGAAGGTCACCACCGGCAAAATGCTTTCACTCCCACCCCCCGCCTAAATCTTGTAACAGCTCAGCCCGTCAAGTTTCGGCTACTGAAACATAAGCAATTATGAAAGCAAAGAGGCCATGTTAAAAGCAAAAGCACAAATCGTTTTAAAATCTGGAATACTCTGCTCTCCAGAAGTGGCCAACTAAAGGCTTGACATTTTTCAGGTTGAAGTCTTCAGTAGCCCTGGTTTTTCACGTTGCCCAGCCCTGAATCCTCGTTTACAGTCACGATTCATCCTTCTGGGTAACTTCACTGTCAGTGTCCTTGGAGCCTGTTTCAAACTATTCCTTCTCCACCCCAACTTCCTTCCTCAAACATCCAGTGGCTTTTTCAGACTTGTTCCTGCCTCAGGCCCTCGACACTTGCCATCCTCTCTGCAGGGAACTCTTTCCCTAATATCCATGTGCCTGGCTGGGTTCAATATTCCAACTCAAACATCACCTCCTCCAAGAGGCCTACTAGGATTACACTGTCTCATGCCACCCCCTATCACCCGATATTAGCTTCCCATTTTACTTTCTCCCTCACGTTTATCACTATCAGAGATTCTTATTCATTCATTGGACAGGTAAACTCTGTACAATTTAAAAGAACAGAGAGAAAGAATCAAAGTTAACACAGAATGAATGAACCAGATGCCACATTTCATAAACAAACATACCCTGAAGGAAAAATTCTTGTCAGTAAATTCAAAATAACAGAAGACACCAAATAATGACTGTTTTGCTAGCTCTACTATTGTGCTGGTAGAGAGGCACGCAAAGGCTATATATACAGAAAATTTCTACCAAACAACAAAAAAACCACCTCTTCTTCCTGCTGTTTAACACGCTTCCCTCCGCCAATATCGTCCTCCACAATCCCTAATGTTTCTAAAATAACTTTTTAACTGTGGCTACAAATTATCAGCTGTATTGCTCCCTCTAGGAAATAGGTTAGGTTGCAAAAATCAGCTAAGAAAAAACTGATAACTAAGCTGTCCAACATAAAGTATATATCAGGATTCTCTGGCCATCTTCTGCTCCCAAAAACTTTGATCACTCTTTCCAACGTCTGTCCTCAGGGCAACTTTCCAGTGTGTCTTATCATTAGAGGATTCTCTTGGTCATTAGCCATAAGGACCATTCACAGGCCCTTCATTTCCATGTGCAACACAGTGGGGCTGAAACTCAGAAGTCTGCTCATGCCCTAGTATGTTATGCTGATGCAGATCAATTTTTTAATAAAAATAGTTAAGTTTATAGTTTTATGTAAAATAGAAGAGGATGACTCCCAGCTATGAGAAACTAACCAATTTTATAATGCCAACCCTGTACACAACTGGGAATCAAGTTAAAGTGAAACTCTTTCCAAGTAGAGTATGTGAATTCTTACTAGAGGATGCTTTCTGCTCACAGAACCTCCCCTCCCCATGGGGCGACCCTCAAACTGTATTCACGTGTATAAAATCCCTTTTCCTGCAATGACACCATCAATGAAGTGCTGGTGTCAAAATTATGTACTACAGTCCACCTCTTCCCAAAGTAGCCGCTGTCAGCTTTATTTCAGAGATTTGGGGATTCCAAACTTAAGCAAACGCAGATAATATCAACACAATGCTAGTTGACAACCATAGGTCTGTGTTTGGCAAAAATTACACTGAATAACTGAATATAAAACAATAATAATTTGAGTAGTTTGGGCTATTAATTTAAAGACTTAAAGATTACCTTTGTTAAGAGCTAGATATAACTGGGAATGTCAAATTTGGGAGGAGACTTTTTATCCCCATGAAAAGAAGGTACAGTGATCCCTCTGTATCTGCTGGGGGAACTGGTCCCAGGACCCCCTGTGGATATCATCATCCACAGGTGCTCAAGTTTCTTATATAAAATTGTGCACTATTTGCATATAACCTGTGCACATCCTCCCATATATTTTAAATCATCTTGAGATGGCGTATAATACCTAATACAATGTAAATGCTATGCAAGTAGCTGTAAGTGTATTGTAAATGTTATGAAATAGTTGCCAATGTGCTGCAAATTCAAGTTTTGCTTTTAGGAACTTGCTGGAATTTTTTTTCAAATATTTTTGATCCGTGGTTGGTTGAATCTGTGGATACAGAGAGCTGACTATACCAGTTAGTTCAAAGCAAATATGTAGAAAATGATAATAAATACTGTGCTGACAATATACAAGTCTGTCAAAGGCACATTCCAGAGGAAAATCAAACACCCTTGAAAATAAGCCTGTGAAAAACACCAAAAGAGCACGTCACCATTTGTGAGTGTCTTTCTCATTTATATGTTAAAGTGGTTGCTGGGCCAGCACGATGGAAAAACTAATATGATGGGGGACGTGGAGGTCTGAGGTAGCCAGGAAAAATAATAAACTAATCTAAGGGAAGAGTCGGTGTTCCTTTTTAAAGAACTATTTATTTATAATATCTTGCTGTAAAAACAAGATGTGACCCTCAACCTCCACCAAAATCGTACCAAGGCTTCCCAATACCCTCAGGACGTAATCCCAAACTTGCTCTCCAACTTTCCTTGCCAACATCCTCCTGATGTAAAGGTCTTGGTCTTGTCAAATCTCTCCTCATCATCTATCCAACATCATGGATGGATTTCTGCCTTCAAGTCTCTTTCATACATGGTAGATTTTGCTACCCAGCATCCATTTTTCCCTGCTCCTGGTGGGAGCAATCCAATTTTGTTGAAGGACAAGATCCTTTCTTCACTGGCTCTGGTTGAGTGGGACCACCAGTCAAGGTGTTCTATGTGGGCATTTTACCCAAGCCAGACCATTTGACTCTCCAGCAGAAAAAGACTGAAAATGGTCAGAGATGATTCATCCTTGAGGAGGCGCTTGGCAGAGATGGTGCACCCCCTCCTCCATCTAGCAGCCCTGGAGGTGCCCAGTTCGTAACCTTTATTTTTCAGGTGTCACTCGGACTCCATAGGCTATTCCATATCTCTATTATTTGTTTTTAATAAATGTATTTTCTGCTGAAGGTAGATTCAGGGCAGATTTTCTGCTGCTTGCAACCAAAATATACCAACTCACATGCTTGCCAAGATCATTCTTGTACCTTGGTACCAAAAACACCCAGTCTCTGAAAATTTCCAAGTCCCGCAATGCTACCACCCCAACACCATGACCCTCCCTCCTCATAGCTTTTATGAGTCCTATCATGTACTCTTATTTTTTATTTACTTTTTCCAAATAAAATTTAAAAGCAAAATTTTGTAGCCCGCTGACCTGTGATTTTCCAGCATTGAATTTCCACCTAGAAGGTGATAAAGTTTTTTATCTACCATTACTAAGTACTTATTCCCACCATTCATTATGCATTTAATCCACACAAGATAGGCAGTGTTATCCCATTTAACAGATGAGTACACTAAGGCTGAAAAGAGACTACCTTGCCTAAGGACATACCTACACAGCTACGGAATGAATATACCAGGATTTAAACCCACGTGTACCCTCAAAAACCTAAATTCCCAACCACTGATGATAAAATTTGATGAGGGGAAGGAGGCGATGGGTATGAAAATACTTGTATCTTGGGAATTTTAATTTTGTTAACTGGCTACAGATGACCAAACCCATATCTTCTCTTGGGTCTGGTTTAAAAACTCTGCCAATTTGAATGTCCACAAGCCCTGTCTTGAAAACTATTCAGAGTTAAATGGAACAATCCATTATTTTGGCTAAACATAAAAAAATCCTGTCCTCTAAAGAAAGATGTCTGCATCCTAAATCACATATACGATGTCCTCAGACTTTAGGGTTGGTTTATATGCTGCTCTGACAAAGCCAAAGCAGGGGCACAGAGACAGAATAGCAGATACAGAAGCTGGGAAGAACCCAGCAGGGGATTAAAAATTAGCTACAAGTGGATAATTCACAAATGGATCATTAGGATTTGGGCATGGTTAAAAACAGCTCACATCTGGTTTTATTTGGGCTCCCTGTTTTGTCTAATAAACAAGTGGCAAAAAGGAAGAAATTCTGGCTTTAGGATTAAAAAAAATTAGGTAACATAAAGGTATTTTTTCAAATCATACACAAAGTAGAGTTAGTTTGGGGAATGCAGACATGCAGCTAGAAAGGCTAATTCACTGAACTAACTCACCATAAGATCCTGAACAAGTGACTTAATCTCCTAGGACCAGTTTCCTTAATAAAATTGGGAAATATGTTTCCAGTAGTTATCTCACAGGATTATTATAAGAATCAAAGGAAAGCATTTTACGTGGAAAAGATTTAACACCATGACAAGATATTAACAAATATGCCCAGAAGAGGCTATGCAGGTCCAAATGAGTTGACATTTAGACAAGTTTGTCCAGTGTATTATAAACTGCAGGATCAGATTAGTTGCGAGTCACCAAACTAGAAAGAAACCCAGGGCTTCCCTGGTGGCGCAGTGGTGGAGAGTCTGCCTGCCAGTGCAGGGGACGCGGGTTCGCGCCCTGGTCTGGGAGGATCCCACATGCCGCGAAGCAACTGGGCCCGTGAGCCACAGCTACTGAGCCTGCGCGTCTGGAGCCTGTGCTCCGCAATGAGAGAGGCCGCGACGGTGAGAGGCCCGCCTACCGCGATGAAGAGTGGCCCCCGCTTGCCACAACTAGAGAAAGCCCTCGCACAGAAATGAAGACCCAACACAGCCAAAAATAAATTTAAAAAAAAAAAAAAAATGCTGGCTTAACTCCTAGAGAGTTTCATTATAAAAAAAAAAAAAGAAAAAAAAAGAAACCCAGTCCCCATGTCATCAAGCAATCCACCCACCAGATATCATGAAGAATGACATAGCTTTTATTTAGCATCATCATTTTAAATACTCCCAAGCCATGAAGTTCAATTCTTCATTAATAATTATTCATATTCGACAAACATGCATTTCACAAAATAAATCCACTGAAATGGAATCAGGATTATGCTCCTTCCCCCCCGCCCAAAAAAACACATGGCTCCATGCTTGTAGGCAACTTCTCCTAAGAGGCAATCTCAAAGCATGTTCTGTAGAAAGCTGACAGGTACATGTAGTAGTTTTAGAGGACAGGGAGGTGATGTACAGAAAGGATGGGCTCCAGAGGGGGTTCTCTGGTCAACTAAGTTTGGGAAATGCTGTGTTAGGCAAAACAAAGTATGTTCCTTGAATATGGTACTGCTCAGAGCCTCTGACACGGTATGCATTTCAAATCCCTGAGTAGGTGTTGAAATAAAAAGCATTTCCCAAACTTATTTGTACGGGGCATCCTACAGGGAATGAATTCATGGAAAACACGGGGAAGAATTTCATGAGAAACACACTGAAAATGTGGCAGAAAATAAAGATGGAAATACATGGAACAGACCATTTTTCAAAACACACAGCAATGTACATAAATAGCAGCATGGGGGAGGCAAGTTCTGCCACTGGCCCACTATCCCAGGTTCCCTTCACCCTATTCGAGGAGTGCTAAGTTCCTGAACATTATTGATAATTTAGAAGACACTCATATAGGGCCAGAATGCAATTCGTCTAAAACTGGGGATTCACTTTGTTATGAAGCAGAAACTAACACACCATTGTAAAGCAATTATACTCCAGTAAAGATGTTAAAAAATAAATAAATACAACTAAAACTGGAGAGTAAATTAGGAAGGAAGGAAGGAACACAGGAAGAAAGGGAGGGAGGAGAAAAGAAAAGAAAAAAGAACCACAGACTCTCCTTTCTCTCCTAATGCTTCTGAACAACCAACTTGCTTTCATTTTTTTCTTCAAGAGATTTAGACTTATGAAAAACTTCACCTCGGGGCATATTATTCTAATCAATCAAACATCAGCTTTCAGAAGATGCACCATATGACTCTATCCACACAGGTCAGCAGACATAAATGAGGCGGGAAATTCTACCATCAAAGGGCCTTCTGTGAAAAATGTTAACAGTGAATTGGTAATAAAGTCTATCCATTGTCTTATAGAGAGTAATGTCAATACCAGCAATGTTTATTTCAGGGCAAAAATCGATTTGTTAATTAATCTGAACTCACAAATGAATGCATCCTAACCGGCATACTTCCTGGTTTAATGGTTTCTGCAATCACAAATTCGGATGCCATCAGGGGCCATACAGATAGATAACCTTAATGAGTGAAGCAGGCAGGGCCTAAGGAAATAGGGAGTTATGGGGACTAAGGGGGGAAACTTGGGAGCACATATAAGCCTCAAGACTTTCATGCTCAATTCAATTAAAACACAGCGCTGGCTTCCCTTCCCCCTCTCCTTCCAAAACAAAACATAACAGGTGCAGTCCACATTCGGCCCACAGGCTGCTGGCTTGAGACCTCTGGGAGACCCACTATCCTTAAGAGGATTTTAAGCTCCTCTTCTACAAATGCCTGATGAACACATTAAATTCACAGATTGCCAAGTTGAGAACAGAGTGTCAACCCAGATGTGTCAAATAAATGTGCTTATGGTGGACAAATTTTTGCAAGGTGTATATACAAATATAATAGGTTTTCAACACTGCACAACTGAGGTGAATGCCTTACAATCACCTGCTGAGTGACCTCGGGCAAGGTATGCCACCTCTCTGAGCCTCAGTCTCCCCATCTATAAAATAAAGATGATAATACCAGCCCCTCTGGGTAGTAGTGTAGGTTACACAAGAATACATTTGTAACACTCTTAGCTGACAGCAGGCATTTGTAAGAAAATTAATACAGAGAAACAGGGTCAATGCCCTGTTGCAATAGCAGAGCCCAATGGGAGGAATACTCTTCTTTCCAGGCAGGGACTCAGCCAATGAAAAGCCATGGACTCTTTTGTTTACCTTAGCCCTCCCCCAATTTCCTTTCCCCTCTATTAAAGTGGTCTCCTTCCCTTGCTGCAGAGGGAACTTGCAGGAGGCTTGCCAATGTTGCAGACTCCCAAACAGCACTTCTCCGCTGATCCCAAATAAACCCATCTTTGCTGGAGAAGTATCTGGCAATATATTCATTTCAGGTCAACACACTCAATTTAATGATGGTTAATAATTTTTATTACCAAGTATATTTCAGTTACTACTACAAGTGATGTTTAGAACAATTCATGGGGCGATAGAGTAAATTTCACAGGTAAACTGTTAGGTAAATGATGCTGATCAGCCCCTTGGAAGAAGCTACTAATCGTGTGACCAATCTCAGTCACTTTCCAGAAGTCATGGAAAGATGCCAGTGCCAACTCAGGGAAATGCTCAGAGCCCAGAGGAGATTAAAAACTACTAGTGCCATTAGAATTTGAACAACAGCTTGTACACATTTAGCATTAATTCTGTTAAATATTTTTAAACACAAATCACAAGTGCAAATCCAAACACACACAGGATGCTAATACACAGCTCCCTGCCAAACATCTTGCAATGTGCACAGTCATTTGTCCTCCAAAATTCACGCCCATTAATGCTACTCTTCTCACCTCGTCTTCCAGCAGATGACCTGTATACTTGCCCTTTTTTAGACACTGAACACTCTCCCCTACAAAAAATTTAAATTCCAACTTGTTGGGTTTTTTCTTTTTTTAATCCCTGAAGAAACTGGACTGGGAAGAGGAAAAATGATGAAGTAATAACACCCAGGTGCTTCCTACCTCATTAAAAGAAGTTTACAGCTGCACTGGTAGTGAATCATCCCTGTGGGTTATCCACGTGTATCCTTCAAGTGGCACATAGCTCCATCAAGAGCCATATTCCATATGCTTTCCTGAGAACTGCCTTCTCTTCGCTTTGGTAAAATGATGACTATCAGGTAAGCAATGGTATTTTCTGCTTCCTGGCTTTCCTCCCTGTGGACATCCCAGTTCATCTGTGTTTCCTTAATTCTAAAAATAATTAAGTAACCTTGAAGCAAGAGGCTCAGAGCTTAGTAAATCAAGCTTTATTTTAAATCAAAGAGTGCTGTCAGCGTAAAAAAAGCTAGATGCAAAATTAAGTATAAAGTTACCATTTATGTCAGATATATATAACTCACACACATACACATATACACACCTTGTCATTACCTCAAGGAAAGCCCACTGGCAGAGGTGAGAGGAACCCAGCTGACTGAGGGAGCAATTACTCTTCATTGTATACCCTTATCTTTTGATAAAGGTGAATATATTAATGGTCCCCCAAAATTTACCTTTGACTTTTTTTTATTATTATTATTATTTATTTATTTATTTTTGGCTGCATTAGGTCTTCGTTGCTGCACACTGGCTTTCTTTTTAGTTGCAGCGAACGGGGGCTACTCTTCGTTGCAGTGCGCAGGCCTCTCATTGCAGTGGCTTCTCTCGTTGTGGAGCATGGGCTCTAGGCGCGCGGGCTCAGTAGTTGTGGCGCACGGGCTTAGTTGCTCCTCGGCATGTGGGATCTTCTCGGACCAGGGCTTGAACCCATGTCCCCTGCATGGGCAGGCAGATTCTTAACCACTGCACCACCAGGGAAGCCCTACCTTTGACTCTTTAAAATTTTATCTGGACTGCCAGGTATTTTCTTGCATCTCAAATTACTAATACTAAAAATGTTTACATTAATCTGTTTTTAATTCAAATTTATCCATGGATATTTCTCTTTTTTGTATATATATAAAATATCTAGAAAGCTATACATCAGACCACTAACTCTAAGGACAAGGAGTTGCCTGGGACTAAAGATTTTGCTTTTTTCTCTATCTTTCTGCAATAGTATCACCTTTAAAATTTGAACAATTAAATTAAATTAAAAGCTACACAGAGGAAAAACAATGAGATACCACTCCACATCTATTAGACTGGCCACAATCCAGAACACTGACAATGCCCAATGCTAGCAAGGACATAGAAGCAACAGGAACTCTCATTCATTCTGGTGGGAATGAAAAACAGTACAGCCACTCTGGAAAACATTTTGGTGGTTTCTTATGAAACTAAACATAGTGTTACCACACAATCTCTCTGTACCTTCTTCTCACTTTTGATGTGAACTTAAAACTGCTCTAAAAAATAAAATCTACTTAAAAAAAAAAAGCTACACAGAAAAATATCAGAATGAGACTGAATGAATTTTATGGTTACAAAGAGAATGGCTACCTACTGAGGTAGGGTCAGAATCATTACAAATAAATTTTTATCCTTAAGCATTTTTATTAAATGACCAGGACAGCTATAATTTAAACAAGGATTTAAATAATTATACTAGGTTAATTTCTCCACTTTTTTTTTTTTAATCTTCCAGATCCAATTTATTATACAGGAATATTTCTATTTCTTGATTACAGATTTTGTGCACTTATGAATAATTTAAAAGTACTTAAAATTAAGATGTCTATGCCCCTCAAATAGTTCATTCATTATTTGACTATTGGCACCAACTGGGTTTCCAATGTATTTTGTAATTATTGTGAGTCTAATCACAGTGTTATATTTAACACAAAATTCTTTTTTTAATGTATTTATTTATTGAATGAAAGATTCTTATAATTCTATAGTGCTTTACAATTTTCACAAGTTTCACACACATGATTTTATATAATAATCCCCCTTTTTTCCCCTATGCACTCTTTTTTTTAAAAGCTTATTGTTATTTTAATTATTTTTGGCTGTGTTGGGTCTTTGTTGCTGTGTGTGGGCTTTCTCTAGGTGTGGCAAGCAGGGGCTACTCTTCATTGTGGTGCGTGGGCTTCTCATTGTGGTGGCTTCTCTTTGTTGCAGAGCACAGGCTCTAGGTGCATGAGCTTCAGTAGTTGTGGTGCATGGGCTCAGTAGTTGTGGCTCGCGGGCTCT
Organism: Balaenoptera ricei; assembly: GCF_028023285.1. Classification (NCBI taxonomy): domain Eukaryota; kingdom Metazoa; phylum Chordata; class Mammalia; order Artiodactyla; family Balaenopteridae; genus Balaenoptera; species Balaenoptera ricei. The sequence continues at coordinate 82,782,375 of NC_082649.1, forward strand.
AGCGTGCAGGCTCAGTAGTTGTGGCACATGGGCTCAGTTGCTCCGCGGCATGTGGGATCTTCCCGGACCAGGGCTTGAACCCGTGTCCCCTGCATTGGCAGGCAGATTCTTAACCACTGTGCCACCAGGGAAGCCCTCCCCTATGCACTCTTTACTTTTGCTTATCTTGATTAAAAATCTGTAGTAGGAAACTTTCACCTGCACAGTGTACTCTTTTGAGAATCTGTACAAATATCTAGCTCCACAACATTCTTCAACTGATTTATTTGCAACAAATAAATTGCTTTTATCCTATTGCTTGGTGGCTAGACATGTGAACTGAAAATTAATGTGTGCTTAAAATCAGAATATTTCAAATGGTTTTCTCCTCTTCAAATTGTCCCCCCAATAAACAAATGCCACATAAGGAGAATGCTTATAAAAAGTACTAAAGAGTTAAATCATATCCCAGAGAGATCTGTTCTTCTGAAGGATAATAATCCTCATTTTCCAAAAAATAAAAATAAATAAATAAACCAACACAAGATGAACACTAGCTGAAAGGGCATAAAATTTGAGTCCCATATTATTCTGGCAGACGGCAATAGCAGGTCTACTGGGGATTCAGTGAACGTGGAATCAGGTAATACGGTAAACACTGATTTGAGAAGACAATCAGTTTTCATGACCCTTGCTCAACAGAATTTCATCAGTGTCTCTTCTGGAGAAGAATGAATTAATATCATTGATTTTAGAGATTTTCTTTCCCACCCAGGAGATAAAATGCTGACTTCTCATTCTGAAACTATATATGTAATAACAACATAACTTTCCAGTTCTTTTTTTTTTAATTGAGGTAAAACTGATATATAACATATTAGCTTCAGGTGTACAACATAAGAACTCAATATTTTTATACAAATTTTCCATTTTTTAACCCCCAAAACACTTTTACAAACAAGAGAAGGAATACAGACGGGAACTTGGATAGATTCTCATTCATATTCATATTCTCTCTCTCTCTCTCTCCAGCCTCCATACCTCTCTCATATTGCCAAGTTAAAAAAAACACAATTTCCCCCATGTGAGGCTTTCCTGACAATGACCACTAAATACTACTGCAATAATTTTCCTCATACATACTCTTAGCCTCCTCCCTAGTATCCAGCTACTCGTTTGTATATCAAAACTCTACTTTTTAGCAAAATATTCTAGCTCTTCAATCATATTGCCCCCTTTAAATTTTTCAGTTGTATCCAATGGCCATCTGCTTAAAATTCCTGGAAACTCAGGAATGACAGAGATCTTAGTGGTCACCTGGTCCAACTTCTCATCTAATATTTGGGTCCATTCACAACTTGTGCTTGGAATGACCCAGGCTGGGCTTGGAGAGCTCAGATGCCAATGAACGACCCATTTTTCTAGGTGGCTAAATCTCATTTCAGGAAGCTTCACAAGTCACCAATTACTGCCATAGTCCTGTTCACATCTCTTAGGTCCACAGAAAACAAACTGAAGTTCATTTACAAATATTAGCCGTCCACCCATTCAAAGTGTTGGTCTCCACCTCCTTTCTGCTATATTATTTTCTTCCAACTAAATACCTCAGGATCTGCCCTCATTTTCTGTAATACCTCTGTGATAGTCATTAAAGACACAGTGATATTCAAGAACAAGTGGTTCTAAAATTACCTTCCTTTTAGTTTTAAGCCGTGTGGAACAAAACATATTGGATCTTCCATCAAATTCTGACAGTCACATACAAACACCACATAAATTTCTAATCCTGAACTATCTCTTTTTAAGCTATAATACATGCGTCAGGTGAAAACCTAATCTCTCTTCTCTTAGATTCAATCACCTCAAGGCACTCCATATTTATAAACTTCATTCTCTCCTGGGACTTACATATTTTTTAAACAATACAGTATAATTAAATTTAGTCCATTTTGCCCCTTCTCAAAAAGATACTTAACAACAGTTACTCAATTCAACATTTCAGAAGAAAATGAAAATTAATGTTAAATTGAATTATCCCTTGTGATTATTTATACATGGGTTTTAATTTATATTACAACATTTACATTCGCTAAGTACAAAATGGAATTGGGCTGCAATTTTATACTTATAATCTACTCCACTGCCAAAATAAGTTCAGTTCAAATTATAATTGCACTAAAAATGCGAACATATGATTTTGACTTTTATTACCATTTCAACCCGCTACAGAAATTATTTAATGTGGTTTTGCCAAGTTGGAAGAACCCTACCACATGATATTTGCTCAAGCCAATATGCAATCAGAAAAATTTGACTTGAAAAGACAATTTTTTAAAGTCTGTGTTTGAGCCCTGACTTACAACTTTCTTAAAACCTTTACCACCAGATTGGAATAATCTCCAGTCAATGCAGATACCATTACCTCTCTTGCAACACATCCCCGGCCCCCCCCCCAGGAGTAATCATTCTGCCCAATCAGTCCTAGAAGAATCAATTAAAAAGACTAATAAGTGAATGCAACCTACTAATAAAAATTAGAGAAACAGAAGAAAATCAGAATTGATTTCGAAAAACAGTAAAAAAAATTTTTTTTTTAGAAAATACCTTTAGGCTCAGGTTAGATATGAAAGAAGAGAATAACAATAAGAGTGTAGTAAATGCTTTACCCTGTGCTGGCTATGTATTACACTGTTTCTCTGCATCATCTCATTTAATGCTGAAAACTTCGTAAGATACAAGTACTATTACTAGTGCCCTTCTACAGAAACTGAGCTTCTAAAATATGACACGACACGCAGCAGGTCACACAAAGAACAGCAGAGCGTAGACTTAAACTCACAGACTAGCAGCCAAGGAAAGAGTTGAATAGTGGGTTGACTAGTGTCTGCAAGCCCCCCAAATTCATGTCCACCTAGGACCTCAGGTGACCTTATTTAGAAGTAGAATCTGTGCAGGTATTATTATTTAAGATGAGGTCAGATTGGATTAGGGTAGGCCCCAAATCCAACATGACTGGCGTCTTTGTAAGAAAAGAGGGGACACTCAGATACACAGAGGGAAGACAGCCATGGGAAGAGGGAGGCAGAAACCGGAATGATACACCCACAAACCAAGGAATGCCAAGGACTGCCAGCAACCAACAGAGGCTAGGAAGAGACAAGAAACGATTCTTCCCCAGAGCCTTCAGAGGAAGCAAAGCCCTGCAGTCACCTTGATCCCAGACTTCTAGCTTCCAGAACTGTGAGAGAATAGTTTCTGTTGTTTTAAGCCACCCAGTTTGTGATACTTTGTTATGGTAGCCCTAGGAAACCAATACATCTGGGAAGAGGATGTAATGATTCAAAATAGCATTGCATCCCAAAGAAAATCTGGGAAAGGGAGAGACAGCAATATGAAAGTCAGAAGACCACCAGGTCAGCGTCAAATATCAACCACTGGTGTATTAACAGTCCCTTCCAACTGTCATTGGAAACCCCAGCTTGCAACTATGTACGTCTACGATGAGCTCTGGCAGCACAGCACATAATGAGAAAGCATAACACTTTTTCTTGATAGCAAGAACATCTGGTTATGTCAAATGTAAGAGATTCACAACGGAAGAAATGTGCAAAATACAGCCTCCCTAAGGGTTGAGAAGCACCTGGATAAAACTTGATTATTCTATACCAGCCTGCAAGTTTGATTCTAAGATCCCAGGTTCGAATAACCCAGGCAAAAGATTTCTAATCCTTCCATGTAAGACCTATGCTTGTTCTATCCATTCCATATGTATCCATGAGCCCACCCATGAATGCAACTGTCAAGCCTGCTTTCAATAAACATCATAAACAATAAACATCATAAAGAGCCTACTGGGTACTTGGCATTTTACTTGTTCGTAGTTTAAGTGAGATGACAATTGCCAAGTAAACATAAAAGATACTATGGGGGATATGAGATGAGGTGGCCAGTCATGTGCAGCTGTGCAGGCTGTGTACTGCCCAAGGGCACCTGGCCGAGGAACATGTGGGAGCTAAATTGCAACCCTGTCCATATGTACAGCCTGACCAGAAGAGCATTATTTTCTCATTACCACAAAGAAGCAATTAAAACTGGCATCAGCCCTGAAGCTGTAGAGGACAGGGGCAAGATCTTGCAGGCAGCCTTAATAAATTTGGATTTTACATTAAGCGTAATGGGAAATATTGGAAGAGTTTTTTACATACTACACTCAACTGTCTAGGGGAGCAGAGGCAGAAATTTAGCCAACATGATTTCGTCACTTGTGTAATACTGAAATAATTCAAGGAAAGGTATAAATAGTTGAAATGAAGACCATCTGTCAAAATGCCATTTTGGCTCTTCACCAACTGATGTGCATTTAAAACCATGATGAAAAATATAGCTTTTTTCATTCTCTTAACTTCAAGAGGATTTAAACGCTTTATTAATCAGATGCCCTTTCATTTGACTCAGGTAGGATCACAGGCCCTATTCAAAGCTGTCTTCCATTTCCCCATAGCAAGTTGTCACCTTCAAGAGAAGCTATTAAAATGCTGAAATGAAGAAAGTTTGGTCTGCAGAAATGGGATCTGTTCTCCCCAACCAGGAGATCGTAAAGTTGGGAAATTAAACCTGTCACTTTAAGATTTTTGAGTCCCACACTTTCAGAATTTCTAGCCTCAAATCAAGCAAGAATATCATTGGGAAACAAATCTATATAACGTGGCTATTCTAAGAGAAGCCATCACTTACTTCCTGGGCAGAAACCAGGAGGCCTAGTAACATGCAGTCAGAGAGAGGCCATCCTACTTCCAAAATCATCTAAATGTGAGTCAGTGTGCTTAGAGCATGAGACCAGGCTTCCCACGGCTCTCATCACATGAGGTGCATCACAAAACCTGTCTCTGGTCAGATAATGTTTAAGAAATCCCACATCCTACACTCCAGGCTTCAGTTTCCTCATATATTAAATGAAAATAAATAGACATGCTTATTACCTCCTAGAGCTATTCTGAGGATTTACAAGTTAATACATGTAACGTGCTCAGAACCATGTCTAGCACATAGTAAGTGCTAAATAAAAGTTAACTCTTACTGTTATTTTCATTTTTAAAGCATCATGATGGATTTCCATACACAAAGCCCTCTGAATGGAAGTGCAAAGAGATAAATCCGTTGAGCTTTATGTGTTCCAGTTTTTCCCAAACTCGTCTGGCCACCAGATCCTTTTCTCTCCCCTCTTTCTATCACTAGGGGAGCTCAAGTCCTACAGAGCTCACCGTGGGACACGCAGCTTCCAGCTTTGTGTCTCTGCCGTGTTTACTTCCCACTGCTCATTCAGGAATCCAGAAGGAGATTTTACTTATAAGTCACGAGAGGGCATAAGAAGAAAAAGCAGACCCATATTTAGGCCACCTTTAAATTTCCAGTTCCTCATCTATTGAATCGTCCTTGATATTTCCTTTGGAATTTAATTCCAAAGTAATAAAAGGCCTTAATCCAGGTGGTGTTTTTAATGTGTTATTTATACATAAGAAATCGGCTGAAAGGTCACATGAAATGACAATAAAGGGCACCTTGCCCAGACTTAGTGTAAAAAAGCCCACCTTGACTCACTGAGGACAATTATAAACAACCCAGGGCCAGTGAAAACGTAATGTGGAGCTGGGAGGAAAACAATAGGAACTTTTGTTCATAATATTAACACAATATGGCTTATTCTTTTTTCTATTTACCTAGAACACTAAGTAACACTCTTTTAAGAACTAGAACATGTTGGTTAGACTGATAAAAATGAAGAACCTCCCCGCCACCAAAAAATGAAGAACCTCACCCTCTTAAAAAAATAAGTAAAAAATAATAATAATAGCTCACACTTATATAGCCATAACTGTCCTTAATGTGTAACTCATTTAATCCTCACAACTGCCCTTTGATGTGAAGACTTTTAACCCCATCGTTCAGGTGAGCAAACTGAGGAGGCACCAAGCATTAAGAACCTTACCCAAGACCACATGACTAGTAAAAAGAGGGATTCAAATCAGGAGACTTTCGGTTCACACTCTTAATGGCTATTCACATCCACCATTATGATGAGATATTTTTAAGTTCTAAAATGTTGTTACTTATCTTACAACCTGGGCTCTTAAAAGGATTTGTATCCATTTCTGATCCTGCAGCATTATTTAGACAAATATTAACAAAACTTCAGACCTTGAAGACTTACCTTCATAATGTGTCATGCTTGAAAACCGCCTGTTATTTCATATTTCTTTAAATAAACACATTTTTAACATGAATAGTTTCAATTTGAAAGGATATTTTATTTCATTATTGTGAGAGGAAAATCAGTATCATCTACTCTAAGTAAAAAACAGCCCTAAAGATAAATAAATACAATATAACTAAAGGAATGTTAATTTCTAGCTAAAAACTGTCATCTGCTGAAACTCCAAGACTGAAGTTCATCTCTCTCTCTCTCCCCCTACCCCTTTTTCTTTTGTCAAAAGGTACATCAGCAACTGCTACAAGACATTAAAGACTCATTGGCACCAAAATGACACTGTCTCCTCAACTGAATCACACCCAATGACAGTGAACTTCAAGGGGGAGCGACCCTCTCACTTGAAGATTTGGTGTCATTCAATGCCAACCCCTTCACGTTTCATGGGTGATTCCACACTTTGGAAAACACTGCTTCAAGGAGCATTAAGACCTAGAGATGTCACAAATAAAGATTTTTTCTGCCAATAAATCAAGTTACCCCTGTAGGTATTTTACATAATGAGAAACCACAGAGATAAATGTAAAGTTTTGCCTCTAGGTTCAATCACTCAGTGGTAAAATGATCTGATGAGGGAAACCTGGCTTGGCTGGAGGGCGTTCCCAAGGCAAAGGACCTGTGGTTTGCACTGACCACAGGATCAACAGCAGCCAAGAATGGGACGTGGGTCCATGGAGAGAGAAGGGCCTCTTAGGCTACATTCCTAACCTGTCAGGGACCAAAACAAGGGAAGGAGGGGAGCCCAGACTGCACCAAGAACCTGGCGGACCACACCTGGTACTCAGGGCACACAACTACTTAACACAGCATGTCCTTTTCAGAAAAGGCAATCAGAGATGATGAAAGAAAGGTCTGAAAATTAAGCCACATGAGGAATATTATCGCCCTATTTAAAATAGCAACCCAAGTCCCTCCAGTATACATAATCCCCCTTACTCTGTTCTATTTTGTTTCACAGCATTTTCACCTCCTAACATGCAACATTCCTTGCTTTTACATGAGTCTGTTGTCTATCTCCCTCCCTGAGGACGAGGATATTTACTGTTTTGTTCACGGATGCACGAGGAGTGCATAGAACAATGCCTGACGCATACAGATGCTCAGTAAACTAAACTAATGAATGAACTATTTGATTAGAATTGTGGATGCTTCCACCAGAAAGGCGAAAGCTTAGATAAAATGCAATCAGCTTTTAATTTTAAATATTTTTTAATTTTATATTTTATAGTGATTTTAAGCGCAGATTCTGGAATCTGAAAGACACAGGTTTGAATCTGACATCTGCCACTTACAAGCAACTACACTCTAAATATTTGGATAACCTCAAGTTTCACAGAGATAACTATAAAGAGATTGAGAATCCAAGTATTTGGGAATAGAGACTGTATAAAATGGGGAGACTAATAGCAGTTATTTCCCAGTTATCATGGTGCTCAAATAAGATAATGTGTATAAAGGAGCTTTTAAAACTCTCGCTCCCAATGAACCATTTTCCATCCTCATTTATGGTTATTACATTATCAGTCATGATAATTTACTGTGTGTGGAGTTCAGTGGTGGCAGGGGCCACCTGTATTAACACCAAAGAGCCAACTGCATGCAACTCTTCCCAACCCTGTGTTCAGTGTCTTTACATTAGTCACTTAACATTGGCCAAGGTGGGAATATTTACATAATGGAAACTGGCAAACACTACAAATCAGTGCTCGCTGCCCAGAGCAGGTTGATAACCATTAACCAGCACAACACTGATTACACTTGAGAACAGAATTCGGGGCAAGAGTAACATAAGGACAAACTTACAAATGAGAGAGTTCTCCAGACTGGCCCCAGGAGCATGTTTAAACAGACACTGGACATCATTTGTCAGGACTACACGAGATGCAGTCAATGCATTGTTTTCACACCGACTCAGTGAGCCCAGGAATCTCCACTGTCCACATGTCTGCATCTCCCGACACTGCCACAGGGGCAAGCGCGCAGCGTATTGTAGCAGTATTCAATTGTTTCCTTCTCCCTCAAGATTCTAAAATTCTGTAATACCTGTCAAATTACATTAGGTCTAACTTCCTTGGTTCTGATCTCTAGGGAACCAGTGCCTTCTTTTAAATATAAAAGGTGCAGTTTCACCTTTTAAAACCTACCTTTCAAATAAGAAAATAACAATGGGAGCTGTTACATAAGGAAAACTACACCTTGCAGTGTTCTCATTCCAGCCTCCTGGCAAAACAATGAAATCACTTCTGTTCTTCAAAAGGACCTTGACAATGATGCAATTAGCAGGAGTTTTCAGAGATGCAATGATAACGAGTGGGCGGGGCATTCAATGAAAAAAGCCTGTGACAATGAACATGTTTGCAGAGCATCTGTCCTGAAAACCTACCTATACTGTACTTCTTTCATCCTTTCTCCTCATCCTGACTCAAAATTCATTTCACACAGTATCCTCTCCCAAATTGACAAAAACCCCACCATCACACAAGAATGGAATCAAAAGATTTATAGCCAGAATTCAATGCAATCCGCGTAAGATACTGGACAATTTTACCTCTTTACCTGAGACCCTTTCATGCTGCAAAAGCTATAAAAGTGAGAAATGAAAACAAATCCTCACAAACAAGGTACCGTAAACCACAAACCACAAACCACAAACCAGGGGGCCTCAGAGCAAACCAACACAGGGGAATAATTCAGGATGAGAAGCTGAGGGGCACCAAAGGGCTGTAACATGGAACGTGTGGTCAGTCAGAAATCCGGGGTTCTAGTTCATTCTTTGACATACTAATAGTTACGTGGCCTTGGGCAAGCAATTAAATGAAGTTATAGTTTTCTTCATCAGCAAAAAGAAAAATACTCCCCTGTGGACGTCACACCTTTCCTAGAGTGTAAATCACTTAAAAGTATGCCAATGTAAGTTCTTTAAAAGCAAACGCTGAGGGACTTCCCTGGTGGCACAGTGGATAAGACTCTGCGCTCTCAATGCTGGGAGCCCGGGTTCGATCCCTGCTCAGGGAACTAGATCCCACATGCATGCCGCAACTAAGAGTTCGCGTGCCACAACTGAGGAGCCCATGTGCTGCAACTAAGGAGCCTGCCTGCCACAACTAAGACCCCATGTAACCAAATAAATAAAAAAAAAAAAAAAAAAAAAAAAGCAAACGCTGAATAACAAAAATGTATACTGTATCTAAAGTAAGCATCAGGTTCTTCCAATTATGTTCTGGCCTTTAACTAGCTTCTCCAAGTATTTATCGAAAAGACCACTTGCATTCTTATATTTGCTCAACTTCTTTTCAACTTATATTACAGGGTAAAAAAAACAGGTTATGCATTATTCCCCAGGGCACAAAAAACACTATCATGAAGAGTGGATTTGAGGGACTTCCCTGGTGGCACAGTGGTTAAGAACCTGCCTGCCAATGCAGGGGAGACGGGTTCAAGCCCTGGTCCGGGAAGATCCCACAAGCCGCGAAGCAACTAAGCCCGTGTGCCACAGCTACTGAGCCTGCGCTCTAGAGCCCGCGAGCCACGACTACTGAAGCCCGCGCGCCTAGAGCCCGTGCTCCTCAACAAGAGAAGCCACTGCAATGAGAAGCCCACACACTGCAACAAAGAGTAGCCCCCGCTCACCGCAACTAGAGGAAGCCCGCGTGCAGCAACGAAGACCCAACGCAGCCAAAAATAAAAATTAATTAATTAATTTTTTTAAAAAGTGGACTTGAACCCCAATTTTGTGTATGCCGCAGCGAAAATCCCCACCTATGTCTTACAGTTGACTTTTCATGGCCAGGAGCCACGATAACCACTTGCCTGAGTGTCTCACAACAGAAGGTCCCGATAAGGAACACGGACGGTGCTGCCGAAAACTAACCGGGAGAATTTGGAGAAGGTAATCTCCCAGAGTCCTTCTTACTGGACTCCATCTTCGCTGAGAGATGCGCGCGCCACCCGGAAGGACCCTGAGTCAGACTACGGGCCGAGCAAGATGATTGGCCAGAGAAAACCCGGAAACCAACCCCATTACCATAAAACCTGAGACTGTGAGCCAGATGGCAGAGCAGTTCTCCTGGGTTCCCTTACGCTACTGCTCTCCGCCCAGGTGCCCCTTGCCAATAAAGTCTTTCGCTTTAACAGTATGTGTGTCTCCTTGGACAATTCATTTCTGAGCGTTAGACAAGAGCCCACTCTCGGGCCCTGGAAGGGGTCCCCCTTCCTGCAACAGTACTATAACTAGAGTACGTGCATATGTACACTCACAGAAAAGCCTTATGACACTAATTAAACTATGTGTTTAAAAATACCCCCTCCCCATTGGAATACCATCACATATAAAAGTACTTCATTGAAACTGGGAGATGCCAAATATTCCAGAAAATAAACCAGAGATAAATGAAGAGATTGAGAATACAAGCATTTTGGAATAGAAAGAAACCTCATTAAATTATCTACACTTGTGTGGACACAAATGCTTAGAAACAGTTCAAAAGATCTCAGTGAACTATTTTTTTCAGCGAGGAATGCCTCAAACTTGCACTTTTTAATCTGACTAGTACGTCATTTTCTTGTTCATTTTCTCTTCCGATCTGTTTAAAACAATGCAAAGAAAGCTTTGTTGGAGACCAGTGCTCTATTCAAATTACTTCATTATATTGTTCAAGGAGGAAATATTTCAGACATCCTGACTCGAAGTTGTATGTGGCAAATAAGAACATCAGAACTGCCACGTGTATTATGCCCAAATTCCCAGACAATGTTTGAGTTTACACTGACCAGAGAAGGATATTTGTTCTCACTCCCTTCACTCTTTCCAAGTGATGAGTTGGAAAAGCCAAGAACGCTGACTCTCCACATAGGTGTCATAAAACTACATTATCGATATAGTCTTTGATTTTGACTTTTAGCATGGGTGATTAGCTATTATCTTACTAAAGCTCTTGGTAGTAACATTTATAACCCAGGATCTAAGGGGGAATAAGGGAGAGAAGGGAAATTACATTTAGGGTTTTATCATCGATTGCCGTTTTGTAGAACAACAGGCTGAGAATTCGCTGCTTCATAAAGCTGAGATAATACATCATGTTTTCTAAAACTGGTTCTCCCCTACATGAGCAAATACCTTTGAGGTATCTGTCTGTCCCACAGGCTCCTTTAGAACTTAATCCCCCCACTACAGCAACCCGACCCCCTCATGCCCAGCCCAGCCCCACATACCTATACATACCTATACAATCAACAGGAAAATGCTCCAGGCAGCCCCATAGTCCCACCTCCCACCTCCAGCTCCTCCCCAGGGCAATGGCTCATTGGCTCAGGAATGGAAAACTGACAGAGACTCTACCAATCAAATTCTCTCTTGGGGGGAAATGAGAACAGAGTCTCTGTGTGACTAAAACTGTCACATTATAAATTAGGGAGCTTTAGGACTTTCAAATTCCGCCTTGTAAATGGGAAATCAGAGAAAGACCATATAGAGAAAAAGATATTCAGAGCAAAGAAGATATGAAATAAGAGTCCTTATAATTTTCTACTCCAGTTCCAGACCCTTTATGAGACCCTCCTCCATCCTTAAGCTGGGGTTCCATGAGACATTCCTCTTTCTATATAATAAATTTCCTTCCTGCTTATGCTGTTACTTGAAACCAAAGCTGATTCATAAGTTTAAATAAAGCACTATGCTATGCTACCCTATACCAGACTTCATTTACTTAACATTTCTATCTTTTCAAAGTTTTAATCTTATGAGGTATGAATGATATGAAACATGACACGATCCCACCTCTGCTTCTAAGTAGCATCTAACCCAACGTTCCACTGAAAATTGGGCATCCAGAAAAGGTTATAGTTATGCTTCTCCCAATAACTAGATATATTGTGTAAATATGTATGGCTGGGAGGATCTTTTCCAGGGCTAAACTCAGTCAATCCTGTTGCAGACAAAGGCCATGCTCATTTCTTGGGAGTCCAGAGAGAATGCAACATGGCCAATATATTAGTTCTCTATTTCTGTGTGACACATTACTCCAAAGTGTAACAGCCTAAAACAATAATAAACATTTATTATCTCAATATTTACTATTTCTGAAGGTCAGGATTTGGAAGCACTTTAGCTAGGTGGTTCTAACTCAGTCTGTTACGTGGTTGCAGTCAAGATGCTGGCCAAGGCTAGAGTCATCTGAAGGCTTGATGAAAGCTGGAGGATCTGCTTCTAAGATGTTTACTCATATGGCAGTTGGCAAGAGACCTGGGTTCCTCACCATGTGGGCAATTCCTGAAGGCTGCTTGCATATCCTAATGTGGCAGCTGCCTTACCTCAGAGCAAGTGATCAAAAAAAGCATAGCAGAAGCCACAAGGTCTTTTATGACCTAGTGTGTCACCTTGGGGGTGACATACTGCCATTCCACCATACTGTATTGGTTCAAATGTCAGTCCTATCTGTTGTGGGAAGAGACTATACATGGGCATGGTTACAAGGGCATGAATACAAGGAGGTGAGAATTGCTAAGGTGGGGGGAGGATGTCTTGGAGGCTGTCTACCACAACTGGCTAGATTAGAATATATATTCATTGAAACATTCATTGAAACTCTTAAGTTAACACTAAATCTAATGCTTGGAGTAAAAGAAAAAAGAAGGAAGATGTCTTGGCTAAGCCAGGGTTTATTAATTATTTATGATAGTATGCACTGTGAAGAAAATAAATGGGGTATGAAACACAGTCCTGTTCCTTCAAAGAGCTGACTCCAGGTGAGAAGCTGAGACTTGCACACGGCATAATTAGAGAGCAATTAGAGTGACAAACTGATTCTAAGTGCAATACAGGTTCAGAAAAGGAAGAACTAATAGGGTGGCTGAGCTAGGGGAAAGCCTTTCTCCACTCTTTACAAACAAAAGCTTAGCTTAAGTCCACATTTTTAACCACCTATTTTATGCACTACAGGTAGGACTTCTTCCAAACATTCATTCATTTGAGGTTAGCAAGTGATTTAACAGCTCTAATGACTCAGTAAGTCTAAGAAAAAGGCTTCCACCCTAATTATATAACTAAGTCCCTCTTCTGTTGGGCTATTTCCTTGATGCTAGATTGGTGGGCTGAGCAGAAAAAAAAAAAAAAAATTAAGGGGGGGAAGGGCAGTATTCCAAGGGGAACCTCAAAATCATCTTGTGAGCAAACACCAATATGGAATCTGCACCAACTTGATTGTGTGATTCCACAAACATTTATTTAACAGCAGCTATTGGAAGCCAGTCACTGTGCTGGGTACTAGACACCCAGTAAGAACAAGACAGACACCAGTCCTGCCCTCTGACAGATTACAGTCTATCAGGAAAGGCCAAAAAAAGAAAAAACTTAATTCTGATAAGGGAATGATGAGTGTTAACATGATAAGAAAAATCCAAAGGAACTATTAGATCATAGAAGAGGGATTATATTTTCCGAAATCTAAGACACTGTCAAGGAAGGGCACTCTGATTAAATGATAATGAAGTTAAAGTATGTGTTTGAGTTAACTGGAAAAAAAAAAAAGCAAGAAAGGAATACATGTTTTCAGGCCAAAATCTGGAAAACAAGGTGAGTTTGAGCAACTGAAAGAAGTGAGAGACTAGGATGTACAGTAAAAGGGGGCAAGTGGAAAAGGAGAGAAGAGGGCTTCCCTGGTGGCGCAGTGGTTAAGAATCCGCCTGCCAATGCAGGGGACACCGGTTCAATCCCTGGTCTAGGAAGATCCCACATGCCACGGAGCAACTAAGCCCGTGTGCCACAAGTACTGAGCCTGCACTCTAGAGCCCGTGAGCCACAACTACTGAGCCCGTGTGCCACAACTACTGACGCCCGCGCGCCTAGAGCCCATGCTCTGCAACGAGAAGCCACCGCAGTGAGAAGCCCGCGCACTGCAACAAAGAGTAGCCCTTGCTCGACACAACTAGAGAAAGCCCACACGCAGCAATGAAGACCCAATGCAGCCAAAAATAAATAAATAAATAAATTTATTTTTAAAAAAAAAGGGGGGGTAGAGGAATGGTTTGGCAGGGTAAATTCTCTGCAGCAAATCCCAGCAACAGATGGAGTTTCTTTCCTCACCCTTTAAATTCTGGCCAGCCTGGGACGTGCTTTGACCAATAAATGCGGTAAAAGTGACACTCTGTGTAATCTCTATAGCTTGGGCCTCAAGGGACCTTGCCACATCTACCTTCACTCTTTTGCAATGCTGCTCCGAAACCACCAGGGAAGGAAGCCAGTCAGGCCTAATGGAGGCAAAGGGACCACGTGGAAGAGAACCAAGGTGCCCCAGTGGACCACTAGAACCAAAGATCAAACACATGATGGAGACCACCTTGGACCTTCTAGAGCTCAGTCACCCTTCCAGTTGAGCACATCAGATGAGGGAACCCAGGTGAAACTAGCCCAAGTACTACCTGGCCAACTCAAAATATCACGAGAAATAACAAATTATTGTTTTGGTTTGTTGTGTTTTTAAGCCACTAAGCTTTGGGGATTTTGTTAGCAAACAGAAAGAAGCCAGATAGCACAGGACCAGGTAAAAGACTTTGACCATCATCCTGAAATCAATGGCAAGCCACGGAAGGGTTTTAAGAGTAGAGCAACGTAATCCATCAGTACCACAGACACAATGCCTAGGCCAACAAGATTTCCAAGGGCCTAAAAATGTTGTAAAGGTGGTAGGAGAAAGGGGATGGATTATGAAATACAAAAAAAAAAAGGTAGGATCAGAACTCATCCGTGTTTCATTAGATGTCTGCAATCCATAGCAGGTTGACTGTGAATCAATTCTTATGTAGTTACACATATTATTTTTCATCTGGGAGGTGGGGTACATTTTAACTTGTTGGATTAGCCACAGAAGGGAGGCTCTCTAAAATGTCCCATTCCTTGACTATCTTCAAATGGCAAATATGGGAAGAGAGAGAAGGTTTCAGAAGTGAGAGTAGCAAGCAAAGAGACAAAAAGGCTTACCACACCAAAGTGCCAACCCATCAATACAGCGAAGAAGAAATTATATTTACCTTGCAAGCCAAAAATAAAATAAAGAAAATTCAGAGAAATTTGAGTCCAACTGCTAAAATTAAAAAAAAAAATTCTCCACCTATTTTTCTCTAGAGACGGTATCTTTCATCCCAATCAGGAGCCAGTTTGTACAGATAACAAAAAGCAAACCAACACCCGTGTGCTTATACCAGAGAGAGAATCTCATCAGGAAAGTAAACTAGCAAAAGAGAGGAAGGCCTATTTTCTGGAATCTAAATTCCAATAGCAAGTTACGACTGTTGGAGATTACAAAGAGCTGTCAAAAGAATGGCAGCCAATTACCTTGAAAATGCTTTCAACCAGTTTGCAGACCTCGGCCTGCCCCTCCCTGTCGCATCTCCCTTGCCCTTTCCCTCATATTTCCCAGGCTCACCAGCTTTGTCTGTTTTGAATGGCAGTGCATAGTGTTCAGCTAAGGAAATCCCCTCCTTCCCCAGCTGGCTCACCAGGAAATTGTTTGGAAGTCAGCTTTTTCCTGGAGGTGGCCTGACTGCCCACAGGGAGACAGGGAGGTTGTCTCTGAAGCTGAGAGCGCTCCCCTGGCCGGCCAATTTGTGGATGATGGACTGACCGCCTGGCCTCGGGCACCCTCTGCAATGTGAGCTACCTGTCTAGATGTGTGTTTGATGTATGGACTGCTTCAGATAAGCACCACCCAGGACTCACTATCCCTCACCTGCTAAATAGAAATTTTAAGTCATACTTTCTATTTTATTATTATTATTTTTTTTACTTCCAACTTAACTTCTGACAAATAGGAGAGCTATTGCGAAGGGTGATGTTTCATTCAAAGAAGGGCAAAGAGAGAGAGAATGAAATTACATCGAAATTAAATAAGAACTTTCCCTAGAGGACATTCTTCTATTTGATGATTACTTTAGTCCAAAAGAGTTAGAAATAGGTGAAGTCAGGATCTCAGTCAATTTAATGAAAAACAAAATATGACAATTCTTTTACTCTTTATTTAATTTTATTTATGTATTTAGGGTTTTTTTTTTTAAGAGCAGTTGCCAGAATCAAAAGAATATGAACAAAATAATAATCTTCTAAGGATGAACTATTTAACCACACACCTTGACCTTAAGTGGTATATTCCATATTAAATGTCAATATGATCTTCCTTGCTCTCAAGTTCAAATACATACAAGGAAGACAATCTTCAAGCTACTGACAATTTTTTTTCAATTATCCACGTTACAAATAAAAATAGAGTTGCCATGAGAAATACAGAACTTGATCCATGGAAAGGAACAATTCCTTTCAATTCAGCTTAATTAACTAGTGTTACTCGGGGGAAATTCTGCAACATACTTCTTTAACGACCTTTAACAAGGACTCTGCTCTCACTTACCAGCTCAAGGTGATTCAAGTACTACATAGACGCTGGGATAGGATGGCCAACCTCTGAATGTCTCCTTCAGTCTTAAGATGACATTGTTCAAAATGAAAAACCTCCCCATTAGCCACATTCACTGAGACTTGATACTCTTCCCCTTTCAGCATTTAGACAAAACAATTTAAAGCCCTGAATGGAATAAATTAAAACAAAGTGTCAAACATGCACACCTTGGAATGCAGACTGCTTGTAATGAAGGGTGGTGGGACATCCTAATTATCCAAGGCCTTGAGATGTCCTTGTTCTTTGGTGTAACAGTGACATAAGATATATTTATAGTTTTCCTGAGACTCATTAAACATTTCCTGAAATGAGACCACTTCACTGAAATCATTTTCTTGTGGTAGGCTGGCAGAGCACAGCCTTTGTAGCAGAGGGCGGGGCATATTTTTTCTTTTACAGAGGATGCAGCCATTGGAGGTAAACAGCAAAGGCTGTTACATCCTGTCCTGTTTAACTCATTAATTTAGGAGAACCTAAGCTGATAGAGTGATAACTAGCATTAGTAATTCCTTTGTGACCGACTTTGCAGCTAAAGAGAAAAACATAAACCAGTCTATTTATATTTTAAATTAACCTAGATCAGGCAGAGAATGGGACACTCAGATCATCAATGATATACACTCTTTTGAACTTATTGTGGCTCCACAGTTGAACATGAAGTCTTTCTGTTTATTTCCTCCCTTTTTTTAAGTTGTCTTTTTCAAGTCCTGCAGGTTTCCACATTTCCACTACTATAGGCAGGAAGACCAGTATAATAGCAAAATGTGTAATCTTTATTATTAAAAAATATACAAACTACATTTTACCACCAAGATCACTATTTCACAGTTTTTCATGTTTACACACTGTGTGGGGGAAAAAAATTAATAACCACACAGATCACCAATGCTAATTCTAAACAAAAAACAGCTAAATGTAGATAATTAGTTGATCTTGAATTACTCATAGACAGACCTGAATAATTTAAGAGTATTCCAAAGAAACATTGTCAAGCGGTCTTAAAAATGGCTCATTTTCTAACTTCAGAGAAAACATTTCAATGGTGGATAGGAAATGATGAGCCTATCTAAATTATTTAGTAGGAGTGACCAGGGCCATATAAAATGCCAACTCCTACTTCTCCATCACTCACACCAGCCCCTCTGATCTTCCCTGGAATGTACCATCTGCATCTAAGACCCTACAAGAAAGGAAAGGGTGATTGATTTGGGGAGTAAAAAGACTTAAGCAGTCACAGAATCAAGTAGTTTGGGGCTAACGAGGATTTGGAAGCAAAGCTGACATTCCTCATATTCTTTAAACATTAGTAAGCACACTGTGGCCACTTGATAAATGGCCGTTCAAAATATTACTAAGTTTCTGGATCATTTCATAGTCTCTCGAGGTAAAGGAAGAATAAAATGAGAAAGAAGAATATTAAGTGGAAAAAAAAAAGAGGAATCTTGAAATATCAGTGTAGTACAAGCTGTAATTTGCCTGTTGACAATCCTACCCCTTTGTCCCTTAGTAACAGAACCTCCACATGAATGGTAGTCAAGTACCAGGAGCTGGGCTAGAAGACCATCACGAAGGGAAGGTTTCAAAGCACCAGAGTCACACTTAGGAAGGAGTTATCCACACCTCATTTCTCTTTATCCCAAGCAAAGCAGAGCTCACAAGGAAAGCAACACTTACGAATGTCCACTCAAAGACTTTACTATTTGCTCCGTGCTTCAACAAAGAATTAGGGAGTCCAGTTATTTTACTACTGAGATTCTTTTTCATCTTTAAAATGGGTACATTTTGAATTTTATTGGATATTAAGAGTAAGCAAAATAATATATGCAAAGCACTTATCACACTGCCCAACACAGAGACAACCTGAAATTTTTAACCATGATTTAGTTTGTTTGTAGCATGTGTTTCAGAGGAAGAGCTCCACCACCTCACAATTCCAAACTCCTAACAACCCCCTCTTATTCCAAAGTTCAACAATTAGAGAAATTCCAAGTACCACAATTTTCCTGGCAACTGACACCATTTCTCACCTCTTCTCGCCACTGCAGTATTTCGCCCTGCCCCCCAAAAAATTGAAACTGGATATGAAACTGTAGCCAAGAAAAATATTTTAATATAATCTAGGTGCAAAGGAGTTGAATTCTGTTGCTCCTAGTTAAAACCAAGAGGGTTTGCTAATACAGAACTGTATCTAATTGCTGCAAAGCAGGTTTTCTCAACTTTAATACTTTTTGCTTCTGTGGCTAGAAAATTCTTTGCTCTGAGGAACTGTACCGTGCATTGCAGGATGTTTAAGCAGCATCCCTGGCCTCTGCCCTCTAGGTGCCAATGGCACTCTCCCAGTTGTGATAATCAAAAAAGTGTCCAGGGCTTCCCTGGTGGCGCAGTGGTTGAGAATCTGCCTGCCAATGCAGGGGACACGGGGTTGAGCCCTGGTCTGGGAAGATCCCACGTGCTGCGGAGCAACTAGGCCCGTGAGCCACAACTGCTGAGCCTGGGCGTATGAAGCTTGTGCTCTGCAACAAGAGAGGCCGCGACAGTGAGAGGCCCGCGCACCGCGATGAAGAGTGGCCCCCACTCGCCGCAACTAGAGAAAGCCCTCGCACAGAAACGAAGACCCAACACAGCCAAAATAAATAAATAAATAAATAGCGTTCCCTTTAAAAAAAAAAAAAAAAAGTGTCCAGATATTGCCAAATGTCTCCTGGGAGACGCCATCAACCTTGTGGAGAACCACTGCTAGTGTAACATCACTGAAATGAGAACCATGACTCTAGTATAAAGTCAGAAGCTCATGGGTTTAGCTTCTCTCGTAAGTGAATCAAATAAACTCTTCAAAAATTAAAAAGTGTTTCCCAATGGGTATGGGGCAGTCGAGGAAAAAAATATTGACTTTCTTAGAGAATGCCACTTTCCTTTGTAGAGGAGGGGGAAAAAATCCTTTTCTTCTCTCCTGCTCAGTTCTAGGCTGGGGCTCTGTATCAAAAGACAGATTAACAAGAGAAAGGGTACAGATTTTTTTAATATAAGTTTTACACAACACAGGAGCCTTCATAAGGAAATGAAGACCCAACAAAGTAGTAAAACCTGAGCATTTTTTATATTAGGTTTGATGAAGAGCACAGAGTCGTGGAAAAAGGTGACAGGACAGAAGGATATGAGCAAAGGGTACAGTGAACTGGGGAAACCTAGCAAGACTTGTTAATTCAGATTCCTCTTGGTGTCTTAGGAAATAAGGATGCTTCTTTCCTCCAGGGCATATAAGGGTCATAAGCCTGCTTCACGGGAAGGTCAGAGAGTTCTTCCTGCAAATGCCACTTCTCAGACTCCTTCAGCTTAAAATAGTCAACATGCCAACAACAAACTCCTACAGTATAGCACAGGGAACTATATTCAACATCCTATGATCAACGATAATGGAAAAGAATGTGAAAAAGAATATATATATGTATAACTGACTCACTTTGCTGTACAGCAGAAATTAACACAACATTGTAAATCAACTATACTCCAATAAAAAAAAAAAATTCAACATACCAAGGTGCCACAGTTTGGGGTAGTGTGTCCTGAACCCTGTCCCCTTCCTCAGCTGTAGCCAACTCAGCATGTTGCTATATACACAGTTCAGTTTGTGAGAAGTGTTACTTTTATGAGTGTTTTATACTATCCGCAGGAAAGACAGATACAAAACCAACAAAAGAAGTAGTCCTGACACTAGTGAAATACTCCCTTATAAAACAAAAATATTCCTTACTGGGGGTGGCTGGCAAGCAATATCTGAAGAAGTTTTATCCATGTTTTGGGGAACTGTCACATTTTAAGAGCCCTCAAACAGACAGTTGATCATTCTAGGGTCTGAGCATAAATTGCTTCCTCCCCCAATTCCATTACTATGGGGCCAGAAAGAACATCTGGCATGATCCCAACTCTAATATAATATGGTTGGCTTCTCTTTTTGGTTTTAATTACCATTATTAAATATGAGGTCAAAGTTACACATACTAGAGTAATTATTACTGCCACTTTCTGAGTTTACAGTTAATTATATCAGACAGAATGCTAGCAAGTTCCTCACTTTTCTCATCCATAAAATGGGGATAATAATCGCACAGGGTTGTTATGAGGATCAAATTAGTCAATATTTGTAAAAGGTTCACAATAGTGTTGGCACATAGTGAATACTACCTATGTGCTTTTTAAATAAATAAAGTTAACATGGCCCTGTTATTTGAAGATGAAATTTTAATGTTTATACTGGCATTCTTCATGTCAAATTGGCTGTATTTTTCTGTTGTTTTGTTTTTCTTTTGGTGGGAGGAGGTGCAGAAACACTGTTTTGAAATGTCGCTTTCTGTCTCTGAACTTTCAGGACACACTCGCATCCTGAAAAAAAAAAAATTTTTTTTTTTCTTTTTTGCAGAAAACAATACCCCAGTATATGTGATGCACTAATTGTGTGTGTGTGTGTGTGTGTGTGTGTGTGTGTGTGTTTATGTACATGTACATGTAAATTCTGGTTGCAACCCAATACATAGACTTCCCTACCGTCATTCATGAATCTTGTCCTACCATTTGAAAAACACCACTTCAGACAAGTATTCCCCAGACTGTAAGATCAGCAGGTATTAAAGAAGGGGTTCTGTGCTCAAATAAGTTTGGGAAACTGTTTATTTCATATACCCCACACACAGTACAAGTCGAGAAATTCCGCAATTAAGAAATGGATTAATTCTGTAGAACTCAACGGCCTCAAATTTATTTATGGACTGGGAACATTTTTTTCTTCCATGGTAACAGAATAGCATCACAAAGCTTGAGGAATCGTAGCTAAATCTTACATTTCTCAAATGGAAGGAAAAAAAAAAAGAGTCTCAGAGAGCAGCATTCTTTGTGACTCAGCCTACAAGTCTCTTAAACCTGTGCCTAACTCAAGGGAGGTGCTTAGGAATTCTTACTCAATTCCGTTAAGCATTTTGCAGTTTCTTAATATCATTTCATGCAGAGTGATCTCGAATTGTTTTTCCCTCAAAAAGGAATGTACTAGTTGAGTACATCCCCCAGCCACCAATGGGGACAATTCAATTCTTTTTGTCTTGGCAAGGCACTCAGTAAGCTGTTGGTTATGTCATTTGCCCACAGGTAGTCAGGTCTGGCTGTTTTGTAGTCATCCATTTACCAAAAATGGTGACCACACACACACACACACACACACACACACACACACAGCAATACACTGCCTCCCTGGCCCCCTCCAGCTTGCTTTGACTCCAGAAGAAGCAGGGCCAGGCACAAGGGAACAAAAAACAGAAAAGATACAATCCATATGGAACAAAACACATAAAAATCTTAAATACGCAAATATTTTTTTCACCTACAGAGAAAGTACGGGAAAATGTGGATAGCTGGAGAATTTTATCCAGCTAATGAGTTGATATGGCACACTTCCGAAATTAAATCTAAAATGACAAAACCATGAAAGCCAAGGAGTACCCAAAATTCCACTGCTGAAGTGTTTCATCTCAGGTATTTTATATGAATTAATTTCAATTTACAGCTAAATGTCAAAGAAAATTGGTTCGTTTTCTATATTGAATTATGTTTGGTGCCCTAAGGCCTTCAGGCCCTGCGTAGCTTGTAAATAATAACATTTTCTCCTGATCGTTACGTAAAATAATTCCCCAGCTTGTGCCTCCTACAGTCCCTGAAACAGAACCCCAAAGTTACAAAAGAATTAGATCTATAAACCACAGTAAACAGTTCCTGAAAGCAGACCAACAAAATGCTAAGAGATCTGGCCTCTGTCCTTTCATATTTATGGTTGTATAGATACTAGGGCTGGGATTAGAATTTGTAAAACCCCCAAACAGAACTGCAAGATAGAACTATTCCCCACAGAGAATTAAGAACGGACAAAAATCATACCATTAACCTAAGACGGGGGGATGGGAAGAATAAACAACAGCATTTCCCTAAATTCTGGCTTAAGATAAATTGTAAGGATTTAAAAATCCTGTATTTATACCTTAAAATCATCAGATGAGTACACTGAGACAAGCTATCATGAAATTATATGATCAAATAACACTAATTATAACTTGCACATCTCTGATTAACTATTGAAGCTTTTAAGTGAAAGCTTTAATCAGCAGTACCTTTTTAAAAATACTTTGCCCTGTGTACTCTGACAGTGTTGAACTTTAAGCCCAAGGAAAGGAGACCAGTTCAATATATACCGCCTCTTTTTGGTGACCCTTTTGTATTCAAAGAAAGGGCTAATGGCAAAAGACCACTCAGCTCTGGAATATTCTGATGAGACCCACCTCCACCCTCCCTCAGGGTGATTCTCTTCTTTTATAAAACCCTGAGTTTTGGGCTTCCCTGGTGGCGCAGTGGTTAAGAATCCGCCTGCCAATGCAGGGGACACGGGTTTGAGCCCTGGTCCAGGAAGATCCCACATGCTGCGAAGCAACTAAGCCCGTGAGCCAGAACTACTGACCCATGCGCCACAACTACTGAAGCCCGCACGCCTAGAGCCCCTGCTCCGCAACAGGAGAAGCCACCGCAATGAGAAGCCCGCGCACCACAACGAAGAGTAGCCCCCGCTCACCGCAACTAGAGAAAGCCCGCCCACAGCAACGAAGACCCAACGCAGAGAAAAATAAATACATAAAATAAATAAATTTATTTTTTAAAAAAAAAGACAAACCTGAGTTTTCTCTCTCTACCTTGAGACTTTCCTCATTAATGAAAGTTTTCCCTACTGTAACAGCCTGAATAAAATGCCCAGTACATTTGCCCTTTTATTATAATAAAATCCAAACTGCTCAAGTGCAGCTATGGTAAACTTTGAAATGGGATTAAAAGTCACCTGGCCAGCCTCATTAAATTACAGTTTGTGTTAGACCCAAGAGCCTGAAAATTCTTGGAAAAGTTCAGTCGAGCTAACTCAAAACCCATGTTTGAATTCTGGAAATCTTTCCTTTAAAAGATAAGAACAAGACTCACACTGGTTCGGCTTATTCAACAGATTTGTAAAACAAATCACTATATGTCACAAACGAAGACATTTCTCTTCAACTCACAGATTTCAAACGCCATCTATGCCCAGGAATAATATCTAAGCAACAATTTAAATTACCTAAAATTTAAACTGCTTGAAATTGTTTGAACAATTTAAAATCTGTTTTGATTTTAGCATCATAAAACCTCTTAAGAGATATATTAAGAAATAAAATGTATGAGACATGAAGATGCTGCTGCAGATATACTGTGAACCATGCAGCTGAATTTTATGTGCCAAAGCAAAAGGACTGAACTGACTCACCCACAGTCTCCTTTAACTGCCCAGTAACCAACCTAAGAAGATGACAAGAGCAGAGTGAAGGAAGCACAGGAAAAGAAGGCAAATGGCGCTCCTCCAAGTGTCCTCACCAGACCTATCGCTCTATATTCTTCCAAGCATTTGTCACTTCCTGAGCACACTTCCGTGGCAGTGGAACATTCAGCTATAAATTTTTCTTCACTCAAGTCGTTAAAATGCAAGTGTGCCTGTGTCACATCAGATACGTTCCCAGCACCTGCACAATAAACCCAAGCAAACCCTGCATCCATTGTGTGGGTCCCTATAGTCTAGAACAGTGCTTGACATATAGGAAGCACCCACTAAACATTTGTTGAATGAACCAATAAATGCCCACTGCTGTTTCTGTCGTTATTACTACTGCTTGGCTGGAAATTGTTACGTTTTTGTTAGGTGGCGGATTAAATAGACAAAACAGAATCCACTGACAAACGTTCCTTCTGTCTCAATCATTTAGACTTGTCCAAATTTACACCTTCATTTTACCAAGACTAACGATGCCCAGAGAGCAGGTAATGTGCCTTTGGTTCACTTTCAGTAGCACAGTATAATATTCAACATACAGGCCCAGCATTCAGCTGAAGTGTGAGACATGCTTCCAGGTTTCTAAAGTCCCAAAGAGTTCAACATTCTCTCCAAAGAGCGAAATACACCCAGGATTTACTCATGGGCAGAATTCACGTACCAACAGCATCCGACTGCCCTCCACATCTACCTAAACCCCAAATGTTTAAACTTTTATATCTAGGAAACAGTAAACTGGATCAGGACTAGCTACTCTATTGTTTCATAATGTCATCACAGCTTGTCAATTTTGAGCAAAAGAAATGAAAAAGCCACATCCGGGATCAAAATTTAGACACACACATTAGAATATGAAAGTAGAGTTAGACCGCCCAAGTGGAGAGCTTGGTGTTGGCTGAAATTACCTAGCTTAACTTCAGAGATCCATTCCTGCAAAGGAAAAGACATGGAACAACTTTAGTCAGTTGTGGGAAACGTGGAGCTTTGCTTAACCTTCCTGGTAAAGGACCTCCACGTGGATTTACGTCTCCTCTCAGCCCCGCAAAAGACTAAAAACACTAGGCTTGCATACTCCTCAACCATAAAAAAGAATGAAATTTTGCCATTTGCAACAACATGGATGGACCTGGAGGGCATCATGCTCAGTGAAATAAGTAACTCATAGACAAATACTGTATGTTATCACTTATATGTGGAATCTAAAAAATAAAACAAACTAGTGAATATAACAAAGAAGAAACAGACTCACAGATATAGAGATCTAGTGGTTACCACTGAGGTGAGGGAAAGGGGGGAGGGGCAATGTAGAGGTAGGGGATTAAGAGATACAAACTACTAGGTATAAAATAAATAAGCGGGCTTCCCTGGTGGTGCAGTGGTTGAGAATCTGCCTGCCAATGCAAGGGACACGGGTTCGAGCCCTGGTCTGGGAAGATCCCACATGCCGCGGAGCAACTAGGCCCGTGAGCCACGACTACTGAGCCTGCGCGTCTGGAGCCTGTGCTCTGCAACAAGAGAGGCTGCGACAGTGAGAGGCCCGCGCACCGCGATGAAGAGTGGCCCCCGCTTGCCGCAACTAGAGAAAGCCCTAGCACAGAAACGAAGACCCAACATAGCAATCAATCAATCAATCTTTAAAAATAAATAAATAAATAAATAAATAAATAAGCTACAAGGGTATATTGTACAGCACAGGGAATACAGCCAATATTTTACAGTAACTATAAACGGAGTATAATCTTTAAAAATTGTGAATCACTACGTTGGACACCTGAAACATATAATATTGTACATCAACTATATCTCAGTACACACACACACACACACACACACAAACAAACAAAACACTAGGCTTGCACCTGCCCTACTTGGTAAATGATAGTCAAAGAAGATAGGTTTTGAATCCAAAAAGTAAGGACTAAGGTAAAAGATTAAATTATTAAATTAAGTCCTGCAAGACACAGATACAACTAGTATAAATTCATATGTAAATTAAATTCCCTTATTATGCCAAAGGATGGCTCAAGGAAAATAATTAGAATCTCTCCAAGAATTTGTTAATCCCTCTTCTCCCAGTTGGAATGGAAATTACAATATGCCACCCCCAACTGATCTGCAAAAGCCACCACTTAAACGGAAATGCCTGCCTTGTATCACACAAAGCTCCAGCCAGAGTTCTGTATTCTGTGTGGGTCTACTGGGGGACAGGCAGAGTGCTGGGGAGACTTTAAGGAGAGGACCAAAAATAAGCACTTGGTTCACTAAACAAAGTAACAAAAGACCATGTTTTGTCTTAATGAAATCTCCCCAGTGCCCTGTTCCTGCTTCTCCTCGTCAAGGGCTCTGTGTCTAGTCAGGCGCCCAGAGCTGGGCTAACAGGATGACCACAGGCCACACACAGGCCTGAGTACTTGTAAGGTGGCGACTGTGACAGAGGAACTGCACCTTAAATTTTATTTCAACTTCACTGATTTAAATTAAAATGACAGTGCAATTAATGGGAAAGTTTTCATTACATTTAAAACCACCTGAATCTACTTTTTCAACTAAATTATTTTAAATGTATATACACATCATTTCCAATGAAACTGTAGCATCCAAACTCTGAGTGTAAAAATACACCTGATTTCAAAGACTCGGTATGAAAAAAAAATGTAAAATATCTCATTAGTAACTTAATATTGACAACCTGTTAAAATAATAATATCCAGAATAGATTTGGTCAAATTGAATATATCATTAAAATTAACTTAATTATTATAATTAATTCATCAATTAAAATTAATTTTATTTATACAATAATAAAATTGTATTATTATTAATTAAACGTACTTCATTTTATTCTTTTAAAGTAGCTATTAGAAAAATTTTAATTACCTGTGGTTCACATTTTATTTACATTGGACAGCACCACTCTTCAGATTCAAATCAGCTTAAACTTTCAGCTTTAAAACTTGCTCTTGGGCTTCCCTGGTGGCGCAGTGGTTGAGAGTCTGCCTGCCAATGCAGAGCACACGGGTTCAAGCCCCGGTCCGGGAAGATCCCACATGCCGCGGAGCAACTGGGCCCGTGAGCCACAATTGCTGAGCCTGCGCGTCTGGAGCCTGTGCTCCGCAAAAAGAGAGTTTGCCATAGTGAGAGGCCCGCGCGCTGTGATGAAGAGTGCCCCCCACTTGCCGCAACTGGAGAAGGCCCTCGCGCAGAAACGAAGACCCAACACAGCCATAAATAAATTAAATAAATAAATAAATAATTTAAAAAAAAAAAAACAAAAAAAAAAACAAAAAAAAACTTGCTCTTAATCTTCTTTGTGCCTGGACTTTGGCAGTCAGATAAAACCCATGGGCCCTTCTCTGAATGATGTTTATAATAAATGAATAAAATAAAATGCGTAAGAATATAAAGGAAACCAATTATACTGAAATACAGTTGCCCAAATAATTTAAAAAATAATTTTATAATTGTGCTTTTTTTAAAATTAAGGCACTGAAAAATCACAAATAAACAGTGATGAGTCTAATAACTAGTATAATTTCTAACTAGAGACAAGCATAAATGAAACTGTCACGCCATATTAAAATAGCTGAGCTTTCTATTGATGGCAAAGTTGTGGGTATTGTTTATGCTGCTGTGGTTTGTTGCCTACTTTCATAATTGAAGGAAATGCTCAAGTTCAGTTCGGGGTGAGGGAAAATGTAGAGGTAATTTTCACCCTGCCCAAATGTATGAATCCCCTGATTTCTGCCTACACACCCCTTTGGGGATCCATAGACTGTAGGTTAAGAGGGCTGTTTTGATACCTGGTGAATTCCTGAATCTGTTTGTCAAAGATGACCCCTATCTTTAGGATGTCATTTTACCTTGGCTCATTCCTGTTCATTTGGAGTTTATGACTCACAATTCCTGTTTTTGACCACAACCAAACCAATATTATAAGGAAACGCTTGCACTTGTTTTTTTCCGATACTTTTGCTT
The DNA here is from genome assembly GCF_028023285.1 of Balaenoptera ricei. NCBI lineage: Eukaryota > Metazoa > Chordata > Mammalia > Artiodactyla > Balaenopteridae > Balaenoptera > Balaenoptera ricei. Next base: position 82,810,420 of record NC_082649.1, read on the forward strand.
GCCAAAGGGAACAGGAAGAGCAGTAAGAAATGTAAATTTTTTTTTTTTTAATTTTACTCAAGTAAAGTTGATTTACAATGTTGTGTTAATTTCTGCGGTATAGAAAAGTGACCAGTTATACATATATACTCTTTTTTATATTCTTTTCTATTATGGTTTATCACAAGATATTGAATATAGTTCCCTGTGCTATACACTAAGACCTTGTTTAGGAATATATATTTAAAAGGAAAAAAAAATCTTAACTACATAGTACCAAAACAACTATTCTTTTGATCTAATGATTAATTTCTGTGTGTCACAATATTCAACAACCAGAAAGACCACATAAATTTCAGTGGCACTTAATACAATTGCACAAAGTATCTCCAAGTTTATTTTCATTTACAAACACTCTACAATACTTACTGTGTGTGAGGTACTGTCTTACGGACTCCAAGTATTAACTTCTTAATCCTTAACACAATCCTACGACCTGGGTACTATTAGTATTATCCCCATATGACAAATGAGAAAATTGAGGCTCAGAGAGAGGTTAAGTAACTTTCCCAAGGTCACACAGCTGGACTTCCAACAGAGACCAGCTGCCTACTGTATTTTCAAGGTGAGGAAAATACCAAACAATGGAACCTGAAGACTACTCATTACAACAAGTAAGCTAAGGGTTTTGTTTTGTTTCATTTTGTTTTACCACCTTCATCCCCTGCTTCTAAATCACTCGCTGAAAAAGCAAAGCTAGATGAGGTAGGAAAGGCCACCTTTATACCTTCTGGCCAATTCACAAACAGGTTTCAAAATTAAACCAAATGCCTTTCTTTGTCTGTGAGGAAAAATAAGCTCCTCTGTATCTTAGGGCAGAGAATGCTGGGCCTGGCATTTCTTCCACTCTTATCTAAAATACGTTCCAGGAGAACTGACGCCACTGATAAGCCAAGTTTGGACTTCACCACACCAGTTTAAGAGAAATTACACACATACTCGCAGGACTGAACCAGCAGGAGAATGACACAGAAACCTGAGTTCCTACGGGTCCAGTCACTGTTGACACTGTTGCCAGGGCAGAGTAAACCCCGCCTGTGTCAGGTGCTCAGCCATGAGTTTTCATCAGAGAAACCAGCCCTACCAGGTGTATCCAGGGAGGCAGGTGTACAAGGGCTGCATTCTTCCCTCCTGTGAACAAACGCCAAGATTGTCTGGGGCTGTGCTGGGCTCCCAAGGCCAGATAAACCCCCCTCACACAGTAATCTCAACACAGAAACATTTTAGCAGGCTGCCACTCTGTAGCACCAGAAGTAAAAATGCTTTGAACGCCAAGCACTGAAAGAAAGAGGCAGATAATGTTACAATAACATTTCTCTAGAAAGACAACGCTCCTTAGGTAAAATGTAACTCCAGCAAGATTCTTCAGGGCGGATACAATCAATTAATATTTGTGGCTCTAAAAACCAACTGCTACCTTTAAAAAGATCTCTTGGACTAATTTAAAAGCTTCTTCTTGGCTGTGTGAACTGCCATCCCCTTGCTGAAATGATAGAGTCCCAGTGGTAACTATAATATGAAATAAAATGACTTCATTTCCTCCAGAGAAATATTTTTACCTTGACTCCCACACTCTGGCACTCAAATACATGCACTCCAATAGCAGGGGGCAAAAAGTCAGGCCTCATAGGCCTGGCTCATTCTCAGATTAACAACCTTGGGGGAATAATCCTATAGGAAAATATTTTCAAGATTTGGGGTAATAACATTTTGGGGCCAGATGAAATTTGTTAGAGTTTGCACTTTTGTTTCTAAAAACCTCTGAAGTCATTTGTTTCCCACAGTTTTTCTCAGAAGCTACTTTGTGGGAAAGAAAGCCAGTTCCTAGGCAGCAAGCCAGCTAGAACTGGGTTGTTCTGAAAGCCAGCCAGCCCTCGCCAAGGCTGGGCTAAATGGCCAGCTCTTGCCAAGGTGGTTAATTTTTGACCCAGGTGGAGCTATAGGGACTGACCTGGAAAAACGTTTGTGACAGCCTGTCAGGGAACAAGTGAGATACACAGAGTGGACCAGGCTTCTTGCTTCAAATTACATAGGAGGGGTTATACCAACCTGTGAAATGCTTATCTCTAGATAAGAGTGAAAGATGGAGGGACAGTGGGAACAAGGCAATATTGTGACGAAGGACATAGATTCTGGAACCAGACTGCCGCCCATGCAAATCCCAGCTCTGCTCCTTCTGACCTGAGTAATGCTGAGTCAAGTTAGTTAAACACTCTCTGCCTCAGTTTCCTCCTCTATAAATGAGAGCCCACAACCCACAGGGCTGTTGTGAGGATTAATGAATGGATATATACCAAGTACTTTAGGCGAGTGCAATTCTCACGTGTTACCTCAAATCAGCAGGGTTAGCTTCTCTTTCTTTCTTTTCTTTCTTTCTTTCCTTTCCTTCCTTCCTTCTTTCCTTACCTTTTTTTTTTTTTTTCTTTTTTGGCCAAGCCACACGGCTTGTGGGATCTTAGTTCCCCAACCAGGGATTGAACCCATGCCCCCTGCGGTGGAAGTCTTAACCACTGGACCTCTAGGGAAGTCCCTGGCTTTTCTTTTCTGACTTATTTTCTCTTAAAAAAGAAAGAGATGGGGGAAGTTTAAAAGAAAAAAAAAAAAGCATATTAGGGTATATTATACTTTTTTTACTAAGAAAAAGAATCTTAATTAATGACAAATGAAATTCCACCAAGTCAAACTCTCGGAGGCTACAAGATGAGGGGTTACTCCTCTCCTGCCCTCCTGGCCTGGCTTGCACCTCAATTCTAGCTGATCTTCCCCAGCCAGGCAAATAGAGCAGAGGAAGGCCACGCTCATACGGACGAGACTCAATAAACCTCAACTGTCTTGGAAAAATCTCTCCTAAGGCTCAAGGGAGGTAGCACGATAAATCCGGGCGCTCAGGGAAGGGAACGCAAACAACCCACATAACTCTCCTCTGCTTTTTCCTCCTCGAGATGTCTCCCAGCTTCCCTCAAAAGAAATATTTACCTTGAGGCTTCTGTTTTTCTTTACATCACTTTTTCATTTATGGAAAAATGCTACAGCTGGTTGTCCTTCGAGTATCAGCATGACAATAACTGATCTTTCAAAAATGCCACCCTCGGTCACCATGTGATGGCAGGAAAGGAAAAAACAACCACACGGGGCTGCCCATCACAATATTTACCAGGGCTAGAGTGTTTTGTTTGTTTTCGGTAGAGGATGCAGACAGTTGACAAAGGAAAAACAAAACTCCTCTGTGTCAAAACACAAGCTGAAGATGATTTCCTTCTCCGCTGCCCTTGTGTCAACCACACACAAATCCAGAGCTGCCCTGGGCTCAAGGAGTGTTTATGGTCCTGCGGAGCCATAAACACACCATCCTTCAAAACACCACACAGAGCCACCCAACATCAAACAAACGAGTTCATTCCAGAAAGGATATACTGGGTTTTGACGTCTAACGCACTGGGTGAAATAACTTTGTTTCCCCTAAAAATAGATAAACTAAAACAAATATAGGAGTATTCCAAAGCAGTGTAGCCAGCCACTTCTTCCTGTGACTCACAACGATCTCATAGCTTCTTTTTTATAATGACCGTGGGCCATGGGCCAGGAACGACATGCTCGTTGGTGGATTGACTCATACTCTTCATACCAAAGCTGTGATGAATTTGAAATGATTCCCATTTTGCAGATGAGAAGACTGAGGCTCACAGAGGTTAAGTCACAGTGTAGGTTTACATAGTTTGCTTCTAGCTTTTGGACCTTGGTCTGTTAGACTGTGGAGGCTGAACTTTAAAAAGACTGGCCCATGTCCTTCAACCAGGGTTTAAGTGAAATTCATTCAAGGTTTCTGGGCTCCAAACCTCAGCCTCATTTCTTTTCAACAAAACCCCAGATTCCATAATGATCAATTTTAAAAATTTAAAGTACACACACTTTTCAATGTCTAAAATGAAAAGATTGGCAATACCAAGCCGGTGAGAATGTTAAACAACAGAAACTCATATACTGCTGGTGGGAATGTTAACTGGGACCACCACCGTGGAATACTGTTTGGAATTATCTACTGGAATTAGATAAATGCATAGCCTATGCCCCAATCCTGCAATTCCACTCCAGGGTTCACCCCAGAAAAATGCAAGTACATTTCATGTGCACCAAAAGTCACAGATGGTCATAATGACAGTAATATTATTCATAATAGTCCCCAACTGCAAGCAACACAAATGTCATCAAAAGTAGAGCACCCAAGGGACTTCCCTGGTGGTCCAGTAGTTAAGAATCCGCCTTCCAATGCAGGGGACTCGGGTTCAATCCCTGGTCCGGGAACTAAGATCCCACATGCCGCGGGGCAATTAAGCTTGCACGGCGCAACTACTGACCCCATGCACCACAACTAGAAAGAAGCCTGCGCACTGCAACGAAGAGCCCACGTGCCGCAACTAAGACCTGATGCAGCCAAATAAATAAATAAATAAATATGTTTTTAAAAAGTAGAGCACTCGAGTAAACACTGCTATCTCCATACTATAATATCATACAAAAACAAAAATGAATGAACTCTAGCTATCCGCAACACAGACAAACCTATTGTATTCAGTAAAGACCTGCTTCTTGTGGTACCAAAGAGGCACACATGTAATCCATCTCAAGAAGAGGCAGACACACACAGTGCCTGGGGTTTGAAAGGATAACTCTCTTATTGCAATGATGAAGTCATTTAGCATTTTAACACACAAGTACCCTAAGCCAGGGGAAAAACTCTGCATTCTCTGCAGCGGCTCCTAAGAGAAGCAAGGTCCAGTCTGCTTTTAAATGTCCTATTGAACATGGCAGCCTTACTTCCAACAGTCCTAGAGAAGACAACAGGGCTCTACATAATATAATATGGCCCATATAAGTGAGGTCAACAAATTTTAAATGTCCATGGTCCTAGTGAGGAAAAATACTCACTTTGTCCCTTGGCCAGTATAGAAAGAATTCCACTGCTTCTCACCCCTGCCAAAGCACAAATAAGGTTTCAAACTCTCCAGAAGCTCCTGAGGGCATGGTAGCTCCAAAAGATACAGACCCTGGGACTCCAAACTGCCTTGTCTGTCTGGCCCCTTCATTTGGTTAACTCCCTGAAACAGCTCAGACCCACCTCAAGCTCACTGCTTCCAAGCTTTCCCTGACCTCCCCCTTCCCTGTGTTAGTCCCTCCACCTTCTAGACCCTTAGAACATTGTTCCTTTCCAATCAGTCCCTCACTCAAATTGTCATTATATCCTTATCTATACAATCATCTGATTCACTGCAAAGAACATCGCTTTTCTGCCCATCTTTGATTCCCTAAGGCAAAATATCTGTGCATAGTGGGTGCTTGATAAAGTCTTAATGAACAAATGAAAAAAAAATCTCTCCTAATACCAACAATAACAACAAAGGCAAAAATCTTCCTGTTCTATTCAAACCAACAACTGCAGCCTGGTAAGTTTCAGGAGTGATCTAAAAGTCAGAAGGGTTTTTAGATAAAGTTCATGTTCCTTTCTGCCTAGATTCCCCATGTGGAAAAGCTCCCAGAAAGGCTTGCCGAGATAAGGAGAAAGTGATGTCTAGACGATTCTGCTTTAGCCTTCTGCTGGGAAAACCTCCAGCTATTTCACTGAACCTCGTATAACCAAGTTATAGTTCACATTTCACAGATTCCTCCCGAGGGTTTTGACATCTTTGGAGAAGAGAGCTGGGGGATGGGTGGGCAGACATCTGTCTTTAGAGTGGTTTCTAACAAACCCATAAGTACAAACAATTCTAAGAAGGCTACCATGTCACTGGTCCCTGTGGTTGCAAAACAAAAAAGGAGGTCTGTCCTATGGAATGACTCCAAAAGAGTGAAAAAGTGCTTAATCATGACTTAATTACAATATTTTATGCTGAAATCACAGAGGAGAAAATCACAGAGGAGAAAAATCTCCCAGGTTTCAAGCTGGAATTGTGGATCTTATTGTCCATACAAATATACACAAGATTGTCCTGGAACAGAACTATGCAGGGAAGTGGGTTCTTGGTACCCTTCACCCATTCCAATTCTCCCACTTCTCCCCTAAAATTTCCCCACCTTAGTTTGCATATAATTTCCCTATCGTTTCTCCTATGTGGCCACAAGGAAAAAAATTCTGAGAAATGTGTTTCTAGTTACATGCATTCCTTCCTTGTCTATTAATAACCCTTAACTCTTACTGACTTTCTGTACCTTGTCTCTAAGCTATAAGCTCTTGGTGGGCAGGGATTCATCTGTCTTTTCCATGTTCTAGGCAGCACATGGCAGGCATGCAAATGCTGATAGGCTAGATGGATGAATTAGGTTCCTTTTCTGCTGTGAAATAACATGAAATGCCAGAATAACCTTTTGAACTTCCAGGACACCAAGCTTCTAGGGACAAAGAGGGATAAGATTATTGCTGTTTGCCATCTGGTATACCCCTGCCTCATGCTGTTTCCATGTGCTGAGATATATCAGAAGGAGGACAGACAGGAAACTACTCTAGATCAAGTCAAAAACTTATTCAACACAAATCTATAGAAACAAAAGTCACCTTGACCTTGGTGAGCTTACGCAGCATCCACTTCTCCTTACCTCTTTGAATTCATTCAGTAACTCAGCCCATTCCTTCCTGGGTGGTAGCTGCTATCATCATTTTCAGCTCAAATTCCTTAAGCAACACTGAACATGTGTAAATGAACTGCACACTGTCAGCACTGAATAAATTACTAGGGTCTTGAAGATTCCTCATGTAAATTAAGAAAAAATATAAAACCAAAAAAATCCATTGAAAAATAACGTGCATACTGCATGGCTGACTTTAACAGTAGAAATACCTTTGTATATGTGCTATGCTGGGAATCTTGGGAAACAATATTAAAATGGAGCCCTTTGGGAGATACCAATGAGATCAGGAAGGTCTGGTACCTAGATCGTGCCTCAAAAGGCACTTTATGAAGAACAGGTATCCTGGTTTTCAATACAGTCAGGAGCTGAACAGATTATACAGAACTACATCCGTTCGTGTCACTTAACATGTTTCAAAAAACAAGCTTTCCAATAAAGACAGACTCCATTCCTCTTCCCCCTGACCTTCCTGTCAGACTTGCCTTAATGAAGTTTCTGCCTGATGAACGTCATGAATGTTCCATTGTGCTGAGAAGAAAGAAGCTCACGACAAGTTGCTTGGTTTGAGCTAAGCGCTTGGGAGCCACCTGAGCAAATCAGCTAAGTTCTTTGGAAAAGGTTATTTCTCCAGTTGGGACAGTTTCCATGATTAGACTTGGCATACTATTCAACAACAGGATCTTTTTCTTCTACTATCTTTCTCATAATCAGTAGTATCAGGATAAGAAGGAATCATATTTGGCTTGTTTTTTCTCATAGACACTCCTCAACTATATTGCTCAAGCGTATTCAAGTTTTTCCAGGAGTTATACACACACGCATGCGTGCACACACACAGAACAAATCTACTTTCCAACTCAGTTGTTTGAGAAGATGGACTTTGTTACATCAAAATAGCGATTAAAAAGTCATGACACAATGGGCAAAGAGATATTAAGTTTCCTCTCATAAGCAGTCAAAACAAGGAAAAAGAACATTAAAAGAATATCCATTTTTTTTCAAATACTGTGTATAAAATAATGAAGTCATTTGTTCCAAGAGTTCTGTTATTGAACAATGACACCCCAATGTAGAATGTGTAGCTCATAACTTCTCCATAATAGATATTTTCTAATTTTTAGAAGAGCCCTATCCCCGTTTACAGACACTAATTTATTTAAATTTCAAAATAATCTTAAATGAGAAGGAAAAAAATTCTGTGAGGGCAGAGAGCTTTGCCTGCTTTTTCACTCATTTATCTTAAGATCTGGCACAGTGCCAGGCACACAGTAGGTATATAATAAAGTCTGTTAACTGAAGGTCATATGTTAGACAAATGCAGCTCATAACTCTCAAGCAACTTGTCTGAGACCACAAGACTATTAAGTGGCTAAACCAGGCTCCCAAGAAAAGGTGGTGGCATTTCTGAGTCCCGACAGGACTGTGGGTCTGGTCCTTCTAACACCACTTTTAAGATCACAACACTTCTCTGCAAGGCAACTATGAGACACCATCCTGCAGACTGAGAAACAACACAGTTTTAACCCAGTAACAAAGTAACTGCCCTACCCACGGCTTTCACTGTCCTTTCACTGTCTCTTTCACAGTGTACCTCAGCCCCCAACAATTACCTTAGAGTCACAGCTCCATGGGGAACTGAAGACGACGAGGACTCAGGAGAAGCGAAACCACAGGCCTGTGGATACCATGGCCCCTGCTGGAGGAAGTCACTTTTGTACTGATATCAAAATCAGTCCCAAGGAGAAGGAAAAAGGAAAGGGCAGAGGTGGCTCATCTGAAATCACCCTGACATTCCAAATGGGCCCCATATGCCTGTCAGCAAGTGACTCAAAGGGAGAGAAGAACTCTTCACAGAGCAGGGGCATGAGTCACTGGCTCCCCGTTTACCAAGAGATGCAAACAAAAGGAGTTTCCCTTTATGCACCTAAAAATCTCCCAATCTCTCCCAATCAATCTGTCAATCAATCGATCATTCAATCAATCTCTTTTTCTCTTTTTCATTTGCTCCCATTCTCAAGGGTCCATGAATTGGAACAAGCTCTTACCAGTGAGCATCTGCTTCTCTTTCCGAGGTTAGATCTTGCCCTTACCTTCCCTCCTTTCCAAACTTCAGGTGATTTAGCACTAACCCAGCTCAGACATATTTTGTGAGCAGCTGCAAACCTTTACCTTCCTAAACAGAATCGCTAAGAATCATGCCAATCCTCAGGCTTATCCTCGATTCACTTGCAGGGCACTCTCTGAGGATGCCCCTTTTTGATGGTCTTCTGCCTTATGAAGTCACCCCAAGACTAACAGACATACAGTACCCATTTCCTGGTGTCCAGACACATAAGAAACTCAAAGGGTTTCAAGGAGAAGTTAAAAAATCAGCCTCCAACTCACCTACTCTAGGTGCCAAAGATACCAAGGGCTGTCTCATGAAAATATGCATGCTTGCCCAACGCCCCAAGGCATAATTATAATTAGTCTTGCTCTGAAACCTTTCAGAGGCCAAAACCTACTGCATATACTTTCTTAGCCAAGAAACAGATGTAGGGTATAAAGGATTTTCTACTGAGCATCTTCAAGACAGATGCAACTTTCTGATAAATATCCCCTCTGCCCAGAGTATCTACTGTCAAAGGAGACAAGACAGACAACCCTGAGGATCAGTCAGTGTTTTTTTAAAATGCCATCATTGGGCTTCCCTGGTGGCGCAGTGGTTAGGAATCCGCCTGCAAATGCAAGGGACACGGGTTCGAGCCCTGGTACAGGGAGATCCCACATGCCACGGAACAACTAAGTCCGTGCGCCGCTTAGAACTAATGAGCCTGCACTCTAGAGCCCGCGAGCCACAACTACTGAGCCCGCGTGCCACAACTACTGAAGCCGCACGCCTAGAGCCCGTGCTCCGCAACAGGACAAGCCACCGCAATGAGAAGTCCGCGCACCGCAACGCAGAGTAGCCCCCACTCGCCACAACTAGAGAAAAGTTCGCATGCAGCAATGAAGACCCAACGCAGCCAAAACTAAATTAATTAATTAATTAATTATTTAAAATGCCATCATTTGCATACCCATTCTGACGACTTTTGCCACAACTGAGTACCATTTTACTATCCCATCTTAGCTTCAAAAAAAAAAGCTTCTTTTTATGTAATTAAATGTATTTTAAGTGGAAATTTTATATTACTTCTATAAGCAAACATATAGAATCAGTTGCCATAAAAATAAATAACTCCAGGGGCTTCCCTGGTGGCACAGTGGTTGAGAGTCTGCCTGCCAATGCAGGGGACACGGGTTCGAGCCCTGGTCTGGGAAGATCCCACATGCCGCGGAGCGACTAGGCCCGTGAGCCACAATTGATGAGCCTGCACGTCTGGAGCCTGTGCTCCGCAACAAGAGAGGCCACGATAGTGAGAGGCCCGCGCACCGCGATGAAGAGTGGCCCCCACTTGAGGAAGCCCTCGCGCAGAAACGAAGACCCAACACAGTCATAAATAAATAAATAAATAAATAATTCAAAAACTGACAAAATAAATAAATAAATAACTCCAAAAGCAGATACAAACAAGGCAAAATGATGGCATTCAAAACCGTGGCCTCTCAATTAGAAAGGGAGATTAGCAAATGTTAAAGGGTATTAAAGACATATTAGCACCTAGAATTAAGGGGAAAGGGGGAAAGGATTGAATCTGAATGGAGGCAGGAACTCCAGTAAGAAGACAAAAGCCGAGGCTTTATTTCAATCTCCTCTTTACTGCCTGAGGTCTGCGCATAACACAGCTTACTGCAGACTTCCTTTCCAAGACAGAGATGCTATCAAGGCCACAACTTTCACCCTCAAGTGACCAACTAGGGCAAAGCTTCTCCTCCAAACATCCAGGTCTGTTAGAAAGTCAACTGTCACATTTATTTCTATTTGCTGCCCTTCTTTCCACAAAAGATTTTGGACAGCAAGTTGGAGCTATGCCTAGCACATAAGAAGTTAAACAGTTGACAAATGATGGCACGCCAAAACACCCCAAGGTAATTCCTACCCAGCGAGGTCAGCCAGCACACCAGACAGCAGGAGGACCCAGAACTGGAAATGCTAATGGGAAGGAAAGAATTTTAACAAGACACACAAAAAAATGGCAAGTTCTTTCTTCTACAAGACTGACCTTCAACAGCTCAAGGTCACACCAAAGTGGTAAAACTTTGGGTGCTTGTACCTGCTTCCCGGAGTTCAGAGGAAGGTTTTTTTCCCCAACCATAGATATCTCTGTCACCTTATATAATCCAGCAATTTCTCCATCTCATGATTTAAAAAGAAAGGGCAAAGCCTAGAGATTATGACCATTGGAGTAGGATAGATTTGTGATTAAATCCCGTTCCTGCCATTTACTGGCCTCAGCTTGCTCATCCGCAAATGGGATAATCTGTTTAAGATTATTGTGAGGATCAAATGAGGCAATGTACATACACTGTCTGGCCCAGTACCAGACACACAGTTGCTCCTCCCTAAAATCCAGGAAATCTATTAGTTTTTTTTTTAATCCAGGAAATTAAAATTAATTTAGCACTTTATGGCATGTATTAAATGACTAATATATTGTATCCTCTGTTCCAAATGCTGGACATGTACTGATTCAGTTAATCTCACAAACCCCCTGAAGTAGACACTATTATTATTTCCATTTTGCAGATGAGAACACTGAGGCAACAAAGAGGTTTAGTGACCTGCCCAGGATCACAGGGTTCAAACAGCAGAGCCAGGATTCAAACTCAGGCTCCACAGCTCACCCTCCAAACCACCCTCGTGCCATGATGCCTCTGAAATGCCAGAGATATCACTAAAAGAGCCCCAAATGACGAATGGGGAGATAGCTATGCAATAAAACAAGTATAGTAAAATGTTTATAGCAGAATCTATTAGCAGACATATGAGTGTTCGCTATAAAATTCTTACAACTTTGCTGTATGTTTAAAACTTTTCACAATAAAGTATTGGAAGGAGAGCAAGGGAAAGCCCAGTATGCTGTTTCCTGCTCAAAAATGGAAGAACACTGAAAAGAGGATTTGCCAATAATGTCATGGTGAAAGGATTTTTTTTTTAAGTGTCCCTGTTCAATTCCATAGGCCAAAGAATCAAGTTACAGGTAACCCCAAACGGGGTGGAAGGCTGAGAAAGACAGGAGCTGGGGGGATGGAAACCTTGGTCCTCTGCCAGCTTAGCTGGAGAAACCATCTCCCCACTGAAAGCGTTAATGGAGATGCCAGGCCAAAGCAGTCATCTGGAAATCATTTCTTGACACTGTACACGCAAACATACACGGTTTTTTCTGAAATGGCAAAGAATGCAGTGGTCCAACCATGCCTATCTTTAAGTACTGGCAAGCACCCAAGACAAGTGAACAGATTTTGACTTTTTGGGTGCTAGAGATGAGTACCAGCTCTTAAAAGCCTCCCAAGAGAACGAACAGCAGAAAGAGTGAGGAAAGGGATTTCACCCAGATGAGGCTGAGCCAGCAAATAAAGGGGAAGGTGGTGGTGGGGGTCCCAGCAGCACTGCCTACCCCAGCGAGGGAGGAAATTTGAGCAGTGCTCACAAAGGGGAACAGGTTTGCGCCTTTCAAGAAAGCTCCTGTGAGATAAACCCTTCAACTGAAGGCCTCCCAACTTCTAGACTGTGTCCGGGGGCGGGAAGGGGGTTTGGAGAGAGAAATGAGGCGGAAAAGATTGTAAGGAAATAGGAGAATGAAATTTTAGGCATGTCCATAAACAGTAGGTCAAGGTACATCTTAAAAATGGTGCATCTTTTTAAAAGGGGATTTTGGCAATATGTCATAGAAACATAAAATGTACCTGCCTTTTGAACCAGAAAGTCCACTACTGGCATTTTATTTTATAAATACAATTGTATATGCATAAAGATCAAGATACAAAAATATATTACTCATTGCAGCATTATTTGTAAAAACAAAAGGTTGGAAAGGCCTGTAATGCGCATCAGCAGGGGACTGGTTCAGTGAATTATGTATGGAACACTGACACGAAGGCGAACTTCAAGTCATTGAAAAGAATAAAGCCAATCTCAGTACTGATGGAAAAACAGCTCCAAGGAAGAGTTGTAAATATTAACTGAAAAAAATAAGGAACAGAGCCTGACACATACAGACCATCCAAAAATACACAAAGTGTGTGTGTGTGTGTGTGTGTGTGTGTGTGTGTAGCACACATACATAAATACATACTCTCGTTTCTATCTATATTTTTTCTATTTATTCTTATTAAAGGAGGGAAGAGGAGAAAGAATATCCTTATATAGTATAAACAATTTCTAGAACAAGAAACCATCAAGGGTAGTTAGACCTGGGAGAAAACTGGAGAAGACAGAGGTCAGAGACCTTTCACTCTATATACCTTTTTGTACTGTTTGAATTTTTTACTCCACATCTGCATTCCTCTTTCACTATAAATAAAAGTAAATACATATGCAGATATTCTAAATCAGACCATTAAAAGGCTCTTTTATATAGGCTCACAATATATTTACTGTTTTTGTTTGTGAATTTGTACTAAATTATTTTCCCTAGGGGCTGTGACAATTAGTGGCATATCCTAAAATACTTTAAATTTGTATGACTTTAGTCACTTTCATTTGCATTAACTGTTCTTTTTTTTTTTATGGTTTGAAACCTTGTGACTTTGGTTTTGTGTAATCTTTTTTTTTTTAATTGAAGTTGGGTTGATTTATAATGTATTAATTTCTGCTGTACAGCAAAGGGATAAATGGTAAAGAATATAAAAAAGAACGTTTGTATGTGTACAATTAACTGCTCTTGATTAAAATCTCCAGCACAAAAACGTGTCCCTCCCATGGACATTCTGTCAAGGATTTCTTCAGTGACAAAATCAAAGTCTTGGGCTGTGGATTTTGGGAAATCGTGTTCATTCATACCATTTCCAAGTGATTAAAACTCAAGTCTTCTTTAAAAAAAATCAGAGGTCCCCCTTTAAGTACATACAGGTCTTTCAGTCCATACAGGTGACAGTCCATTTGGAATGTAGTTAAAACGTCTCCATGAGCTTACTGCGCTGAATGCCTACTCTGTGTAGACATTTCATAGGACGGCCTTAAATATAATACCCAATTTACACAGGGTGGAACTAAAACAAGGAAGGAACATGTAGCAAAAGGCTAAGAACTCAACTCAAAATAATTCACGTGAAAGAGGAAAGGTTTCCAATACTGAGGTCCTTCACAGAACCCCAATGAGGGACAGAGGCCGGTCTCAGGTACAAGGAAGCTGGAGGCTGGACCCCCCGTCAGGAGTCCCCAACTCTGTGGCTGCATTCTCTCTCGCTGACACCAGCTTCTTCTACATGCCAGGAAACATGGCTCTCAGATCCCGGTTCTTATCTGTAAACAATTCACCAGGAGCAGGAACACATCTCTACTTTGGAATTATTAGCATTTGGGGCCACCGTTCTGTGGTGCCGGGACTGCCCTGCTCATTGTAGGAGGTTTACCAGCATTCCTGGCCGCCTCCACCCTCTAGATGAGATGCCAATAGCACCTCCCTCTCCCTGCAGCTGTGACAATCAAAACTGTTTCCAGACACTGCCAAATGCCTCCTCGGGGTAAAATTATTACTGACCTAGAGAAATCTGAATTCCTTGTTCACTCTACCTTCCAAAGTGCTGAGGAAGGGCTCCGATTGGCTCGCTTGTTGCTCAGACCTGGACAAATAAATTATGGCCATCTTGCACTCACAAGGTGACCTTGACAGGCTTGTGATTTAAGAAGAAAGTTTTCAGAAGGAGAGAGCTGTTGCTCCACAACTACCATATGGCTTCCCCTAAACCCCCTAAGTCGGTTCTGTCCAGTAGAACTTTCTGCCACGATAGCCATGTTTTATATCTGCACCATTCAATACAGTAATCACTAGCCACATGTGGCTATTAATCATTTGAAATGCAGCTACTGCAAATGAAGAAGTACATTTTAAAATTTCGTTTCAAGAATTCCCTGGTGGTCCAGTGGCTAGGATTCTGCACTCTCATTACCGAGGGCCTGGGTTTGATCCCTGGTCGGGGAACTAAGATCCCACAAGCCACAAGGCACGGCCAATAAATAAATAAATAAATAAATAAATTTTGTTTCACTCTGATTTATACTTAAGTAGCCACATGTCACTACTGGCTACCAAACAGGAAAGCACAACTCTATGTATCGAGAAATTTCAGGGTCATTTAGGAAAGCTGCTGGCACATACTAGGTGCTTAATAAATATTCGTTGAATTAATGAATAAATGAATGGACAAGATTGAACACAGCGTCTGAAGTGAAAAGGATTATTAGGCAAAGTCAGATGACTCCAGCCATAGAGAAAATGGAAAATCAGTGACAAGGAATCAGGAAAATGGAAGTAACCCAAGTGTCCACTGAAATATGACTGGATAAACAAAATATGGTGGATGTATACTATTTAGCCCTAAAAAGAAAGGAAAATTAGACACATGCTACAACATGGATTAATCTTGAACACATTATGCTAAGTAAAATAAGCCAGTCACAAAATAATAAATATTATATGATTCCACTTTTATGAGATTCCTAGAATAGTCAAATTCATAAAGACATAACATAGAAGGGAAGTTGCCAGGGGCTGGGAGGGAGAAAAAATGGGGTGTTTGTGTTTAATGGGTACAGACTTTCAGCTGGGGAAGATGAAAAGTTCTGGGGATGGATGATGGTAATGGTTGCACAACAATGTGAATGTAGTTAATGCCACAGAAAGAAGTATTAGATTTTTGTATATTTTACCACAAAAGAAAGAGAAGGAGGGAGGATGGACGGATGGATGGATGGACAGACGGACCTACAAAGCTTAATACAGTATGGTGGACTGAAGTATGCCTCATGATTCTTCATGCTGCCTCTGTATTAAAATTATACACCTATGCCCTTTGCCATGTAAGTCTGTAGTTTTCTCTAATATGGATGGAGTATATTTCCCTTGCACCACTAATGTCGAGTTTGACCATGCAATCTGCTTTGGCCAATGGAATGTTCCCAGGATGACATGACACAAACAGAGGCTTCCAATGTGCTTTGGCAGTCTGGCTTGCCTTCTCACACTCTGGTGATACACCATGAGAAGAAAATGCCACGGTAGCTGCTTGTGAGAGAAGAAAGAGGAAATAAATAGAACAGACCCAAACTCAACTCCATACTCTGGAGCCGAGACCAGCCAACCCACAGCCTGACATAAAGCCACTTCACCAACCTGTAACTGAGAGAAAGACATGCTGTTGTTGTAGGCTATGGGGTGTGGGGGCAGTTTGTTACACAGCATGTTTATAGCAAGAGCTACCTGATACAATGGGTTTCAATGGTCATGGCTTTGCCACCAAGAGAATCATCATAGAGTTAATGAGTACTTGCCACAAGGGTGCTTAGGAGGAATTGGATTCCAGAATTATACATATATCTGTTCTTTTAAATATAATGCCCTGAACTATAAACTTTTATGAATTAATATTTAGGAGGCCCACCAGGCCTCAGAGCCTTGAAGAAGGTGAGTCCAATGTAGAATTGTGCTTCATTCCTTAAGGCCCTGTGGCTTATGGTATTAAGTGGTGATAAACCTGAAGAAAACGAATTCTGGCACCTCTCATGAGGCATTATCATCCGAGAAGACCATCTGATTCAAAAAGGATCCAATTTGAAATGCTCCCTGAAGCACTTCAAGCCTCACTCAGCATTCTCCTTTTAAAATTTCTCCTTTCAGCAGTCCCTGGCAGTCACTCCAAGCTGGCAGCCAACAGACTCTACAATCTGAGACCCCTCTCCCACGGAGGAAATAAAATTCGCATCCAAGTCGAGCACGTGTTTTGACGCAAGTCAAAGAAACCAAACCATGAACAATCAGAGGGCTCACAGGAGCCCTGTCATCATGCACAAAGATCAGTGAAGCCAACTCCAAAACACTATCACTTCCACAACACAGATGCCTTCCTGCATCTTGCTGGGAGGAGGTTTCCCGGTTTCTTCCTGATGTGCTTCTCTGGGCTTTCAAGAGCTCCACGTCCTACCCCAGCCTCCCTTCACCTCTGTACCAAGTGAGCGAAGGAGGAGGAATGGTTTGGATTATTTTTCTTCCCAAGGGGCAAATGTCTTAGGCTGCTAGGCCCCAAGCCCACCCTTGGGCACATTCAATAATCATGCTGATAGACTTCCGTGATGGCGTAGTGGTTAGGAATCCGCCTGCCAATGCAGGGGAACACGGGTTCGAGCCCTGGTCCGGGAAGATCCCACATGCCGCGGAGCAACTAAGCCTGTGCGCCACAACTACTGAGGCTGCACTCTAGAGCCCGCAAGCCACAACTACTGAGCCCGCATGCCACAACTACTGAAGCCTGCGCCTAGAGCCCGTGCTCCACAACAAGAGAAGTGAGAAGTGAGAAGCACTCTCACCACAGTGAGAAGCCCACGCCACGCAACGAAGAGTAGCCCCCGCTCGCCACAACTAGAGAAAGCCCACGCACAGCAACAAAGACCCAACACAGCCAAATAATAAATTAATTATTTTTTTAAATAAATAAATAAATAATCATGCTGCACCGAGCAAGAAGGAGCAGAAGAAAAATCCAAGGGCGAATGGAAAAAGATTCTATCCAGGGGATGAGAGGAACAGCACCTGGGAAAAGACTGATTTCTAGGGCACAAGAGAGAAGGTATCAAATCAAGGCTTTCTCAAGCACACCCCTCCATCTGTGCAGCCTTCTAGCCAGTCCCAAATTCTGCCACATCACAGAGCAAAGCAGTACCCATTTCTCATTTGGAAAACTGACAGAGACATAAGATAGCAGGTAGGAGAAAAACACACTAGCACCAGTGAAAACAGTAGAAAGGAGAAAACCATTAAAAGAGGGATTTGTGACAGAAAGTCATTGTTTTAAATTGAAAATGTTAAGTAATGTAAAAAGGAGCATAGCCTATAAATACTTTAGAAAGAGGTTCCTCAAAAGATGAAATTTCGCTGGCAATTCTATTTTTATTTTGGGGGGGGTTTTATTTTTGGGGGGTTTTTGCTGTCAATTTTAAACATTTCCTGATGCGGTAACATTCCATTGCCCTATGTGTATTGTCATATGCATATGTTTCTTCTTTTATTTAAATTGTAAATGAACTAAAGATGTTTCTTTTAACTTAGTTTCTATTATGTAACCTCCTGGGTAGTCAGCACCATCTGACCTTCACTTGGCTGGAACCATTTCCTTCCCTAATTTTTATTTGAAGTTTCTATCCAGCCTATAATCTCGTGTATTCTTGCTAAAATCATGATGATGCCTCTGAAGCCTGCTAATGATAAGGATGACGATGAAGAGGGGGAGAAAGGAAAAAAAAAAAAAAAAAAAAGCAAGAAAAGTGACCCTATATTCAACTATTAACAGTCAACATTTATTAAGCACATATATGCATTTACTCAGTCCTCAGAACAACATAAAAGTATGCTAATATTATTCTAATTTTACGTATGGGAAAATATACTCAAAAATGCTTAGGCATCTTACGGAGGTCATACACCTGGTAGAGTGGTGCTTGGATTAAAGCCAGGGCCAATTAATTCAAGTCCTGATCTCTGAAGGACTTCCCTAGTGCACTGCCCTCCAGGTGGGTGACAGACACAGCTTTCTGAAGACAAAAGGTAAGGAGGCTTGTTCTCTTCCAGGAGACATTAGTCGACTCATCTCAGCCCCCTCTCTTCACAGTGATCAAAATTTAATGAGATAAAGTTTTCCTGAAACCTCTAATCTGGTATGTTCTCTCTCTTTTTTTTTTTTCTTCCCAACTTCAGCACCTTTACGAAGGAAGTACCAAAGAGTTCCTCTGGGTTGCACAGGATTTGATAAGAAACCTCCATTTAAAGTTCTGACTACTGCAGCCCCCATGATATTCTGATACAAGTTTGGCCAAATCATGCTTTAAGGGGTCTGTTTACACATAGCAAACAGGACAACTGAGAGTATCTGGATAAAACTATAAAGTCCTGAAACATGTAGCATGGCATTGTGTATCAGTTCACAAGCATATACATCTATGTATAACAGCGTAGCTAAGATCTTGAGACCTGGGTTTGAAAGTCACCTCCTTACTTACTTTTTGGACTTTGTGCTAATTAACTGTTCTAAATCTTAGTTTCATTAACCATAAAATAGGGATAATAATTATAATACCTTGTGAGGATTAACGGAAGTTATGTACATAAATTACTTAGCATGGAATCTGGCATGGAGAAAGCACTCCAATCAATATTAGTATTTACTATTACATATTAATTTGGCTCAAATCAGATTTTCTTCCTGAAATTCCTTAGTAACTTTTCATTTTTGGAACAATTCATATAATCAGGGGAAATTATAAACAAGTAATACCAAGAATTCAATTAAAGCATTATATACAACTTATAAATACTGATGCCATATAATATATTTTGCATTAATTTCATCTAAAATTCATTTTTATAATGTAAACCAAATATTATTTAAATTAATGTTTATTGTTATCTGTTTTGAAGTAGCATAAAGAACATAAAAAAGGAAAGACAGAGAAAAACAAGAATTTTCTTTAAATATTTATTCACTTTTCAAAGTCTAATTTAACCTTAATAAAGTGAAAAGGTAGAATTCAAGTATGGCTTTAATGGGGAAAACTAGATATTTTGCTCCTTGAGAACATGGATTGTTGCATTCATATTACCTTTTAATCACCGAGCACAGTTCCCAGGACAGAGTAAGTCCTCAAATATTTGTTGAAAGCATGGAGAGTGGGATGGATGGATGAATGGATGGGTGGATGAGTAGATGGGTAGATGGGTAGATGGTGGGTGGATAAATTAACCAATCTTATATTATCAGACTGTATTTGTTATCTATTGCTGTGTAACAAATTACCCCAAACATATTAGCCTCAAACAACAAACCTTTATTATCTCACAGTTTCTGTGGGTCAGGAAACCAGCAATGGCTTAGCTGGGTGTTCTGCGTCAGGATCTCTCACACCCTTGTAGTCAAAGCATTAGTGGGACTGCAGTCATCTGCAGCTTGACTAGGTCTGGAGATACTCTTCCAAGCGCACTCATATGGCTGTTTTCATGTTCCTCACCACATGGGCCTCTCCATAGGGCTGCTGACAACGTGGATTTCCCCAGAGTGAGGGATCCAAGAGAGAGGGAAAGAGAAAGAATGCTTAGGAAAGAAAGCAGACTTTTATAAAGACATACCATCACTTCTGCTAGCGGTCACACAGACCAGTCCTGCACAAGGGTGTGAATACCAGGAATCATTGGGGGACATCTTGGAGGCTATAATGTTTGAGATCATCAAATCTTCTAAATCCTGGAGCCAAGCTCAGACATTGACAAATTAACACAGCATCAGAGGCAGATTTATTTTTGCACAGTTTCAAAAGCTTATACAAATCATTCACGTTGTGTTGCAAAGATAAAAAAGGAAATATCTATAAAGAAGAAAAAGTAACTATCTATGGTAAATGTCAACTTTGATTTTCTTCCTGATCCAAAAACGACTGAAATACCCCTACTGTCTAACCTCTAACTCATGGCAATAGTGGTTTTCACTCTAAAAATTCAGAACTTAACTCAGCAAACACATCAGTGCCAAGAAGGCAAATTGCCAAAATCATATCCCGCTCTTTCTGGAGCACAGGTTAGATCTAAATGAAAAAACAGTTTAGACCACAAAATAGGCTGGTGTTTCTAGCCCTTGTATAAACACATTACATTTTATGCAAGGCATAAAATAGAAGGAAACACTTTTCTAGAATGCCTTATTACCCAAGTGTGAATTGGAAGATGGCTTTTACATCACCAAAAGCTTTGCACCAGTTTCCCTCTATTTCTTTGTCTGAAATCAAATGTCACTCAGACTTGAACTAAAATTAAGTCATAACTGACAGATGTTGACCCTTGTTTTTGAGCTCTTCCGTGACTGGATCAAGCCCCTGAGTATCCTTATATGGCACATTCTTCCTCTTTTTAAATGCTTCCAGAGGAGGGTGGCAGTGGCCAGCATATATTAATACAAAGCACTTTAAATCTTTTTTTTTTTTTTTTTTAAATCTGGAATTAAGGAGAAACAAATGCCAGGCTGCACTCAGTCGCCGCTGAATGATGGAGAGGGTCCCTCTCCCAAAGGGCAGTCTTTATGGCTGCTTCCTATCCTGGTACCTTCAAAATTGCCCTTTGCAAATGTTTCATCAAAGTTCTACTCCAAGTGCTGAAAAAGCCAGAAGCATTTGGTAACCTCAATTGTGTTTCTTTCTGTGAGTTATCACCCCTTGCTGCCCCTCCCTAGCCAGCCTGTATGTGACACTAGACGATATTATAAAAGCTGCTGAGTCGTAAGATATTCTCAAGTAAAGCAAATCATCGCCAACACCTTCAAATGGTGGAAATTACTGTACATGACTATTTTTTAAACAAAGTGAGGTGGGAGTGTTAAAATACAGGCCATGCAAAATTTATTTATAAGACTTTTCTCAGGTTTCTCAGAGAGAGAAACAAATATCATATGATGTCACTTACATGTGGAATTGAAAAAAATGATACAAATGAACTTATTTACAAAACAGAAACAGACTCACAGACATAGAAAACAAACTTATGGTGACCAAAGGAGAAAGGGGGCGGGGCTATAAATGTGGAGTTTGGGATTAACAAATACACACCACTATATATAAAATAGATAAACAACAAGATCGTACTGTATAGCACAGGGAACTATATTCAGTATCTTGTAATAACCCATAATGGAAAGAATCTGAAAAAGTTATACACATACTATTATATTGTATTGTATTGTATTATATGTATAACTGAATCACTTTGCTGTACACCTGAAACACCACATTGTAAATCAGTTATACGCTTCAATTTAAAAAAATATATATATATATATAAAAGTCTTTTCTCACCAATGAGTCTATTGATGGTAAAACATTTTTCATCATGTTTTAGAGTTAATTACTCTTGCATTTGATTCTGTTCGTCTTTTGAACCAAACTCAGTTACATATAAGAATCAATCAAAACGCACTTACCTTAAAGGACAGGTAAACCAAGAAAAGCATTAGAAGTCGTGATAGTAAATTAGTAGAAGCTTATTACCTGCCCTAATTCAAATTACACACTTTCACACTTGCTTTGTTCAAAAGCAACAACAGGCAGAAGGCATCTTCAAAGAACACCTTCTTTCTCAGCAGCGTCTCTTACAGGTATTTTCAAGCAGAAATCGTCTGAATATTTCAAGTTAATAAGAAAAGGAAACCACTCCAGCAGGCAATTATTCAAATTTTAATTTCAGGAAACCAAAATGTCAATTAAAGCGCTTAACCCTGGGCTTTTTTAGTGACGCTCAATACCTATTTATAAACGATGGTGGTGTTATGGGGTTTCCTTCCATTTAATTTGTACTTTAAGCACCTCAGTGTTGGAAAGGAGACCAGAGGTCATCATAGAATCTAACCCTGTGGTCTCCTTCCCCACCCGATGGCATGCTTGTAAGGTTGTCAACATCACTGCCAGTGTCATTGTCACCTTCAACCGGCGGGCAACTCCACTTGACTTCATCCTGAGAGCACACTTAAGTACAGGTTCCAGGGTAGCTTTTCCAAAACCAGATCACGTCACTGCTCACTACAACACCCACCTTACAATATCCTTACAATAAAATCCAAGCTCACCTCCACGGTCTACAAAGCTCTACATGAAATGGCCGCTACCTCGTCTTTGAGCCATCGTTCGTTTGTATGCCACTAGAGTCACACTGGTCTTTTAGCTCTTCCTCAGGCTCACTAAGTTCTTTTCTGTCTCAGGGCCTTTGTTGGTGCTTCCCCCTCTGCCCCCAGATCATCAAGAGGCCAACTCCTCAGAATCCGGGTCCTGTCTCAAATATCAACTTCTCAGAGAAGCCATCCCCGACCAGCCAATCTAATATTGCGTCTCCCATTATCTCTCATCATTAGCTGTTATTTTTGTCCACATTTATTCATTAACATGCCTATTACCTGTCATATGGGTACACATAAAGCCGTAAGCTGTATAATAAGAGCAGCTGATAAAAAACTAAGGCTGATGTTGTATATAAGACTCACTAGGTGCCAGGCATAGTTCTAAGTACCTTAGTTCTCTCAACAACCAGATAAGGCAGCTAATACGTTTATCCTCATCTCACAAATGGGAACACCAAGCACATAGAGGTTAAATAACTTGCCCAGGACACACCACTACTCAGTAGTAAAGCTGGGATTCAAATCCAGAAGCATGTGGCTCTAGAATCCATACTCTTAACCATCACATCCTGTGCCTTCCCATCAGAGCAGAGATCTTCTCTGTTCTGCTTACTGCTGGATGCTGGGAAGAATGGGTTAAATGAAGGGCTCTAACTTATCTCCTACCCCAGGTCAATTTCCTTCCCCATCATCCCAAATACTACCAACCTCCACCAGTGGGCTCAGCTTCTTCACTGCCAGGTGTAATCTGAAATCATATAACATGGGTGACACAGCTCTACATTTCTTCAATCACAGGGTAACGATTTTAAGGATACAGAAAGCATCTCTTCCTTCATTCAAAGAGACCAAATATCCACTTTACTCACTCACTTTGTTTTAATTCCAGAAAAAGGAGTCAAGTTAGAGAGAACAGCCAGCTTTTTGTTTTGTTCTTTTTGTTTGTTTGTTTTGTTTTCTGCCACAGCCAATACACAGAGATCTCAACATCTCTGGAACAATACATAAGAATTCAACATTAAAAGCCCAGTCCAATTTTTTTTTTACAGTAATTTATCAAACAAGGCACAACCTCAGCCTACAAGCCCTTGCTGCTCCTCCAGCTTCTATGTGGACCACAATATTTCTATCTACAAGAGGTCACATTCCCAAGGCTGGGAAGTAGCCTGCTGCTTAATCAAAATACCATGCAACAAAAACCTTCCTAGAGGTTAAGTTCGGTTTCCTTCAGAAGCAGTTGGCTGAAAGCTCACTGGGACGGTGGTTTCAGCTATTCTTACTCTTCAGGGTTGTGCTATTTTTCCTCAAAGCAATGTAGCCCAGCAACCCCAAAGAACCTTAATTAGCTTCTTTGGGGATGTGCTTGTAAAACTCTTAACTGTTTTCACTTCAGGGAATTGAACGGCAGCATCTCTGTTTTACTACAGCCGTAAAATACCCAGAGAACTATGAGCAAAAATTGATGCCTCTTCTGTAATCTTCTTTCTCTCTCCCTGTTCCTCATTTTGTTTGCAGAACGCAGGCCAGCAGTAGGACCTGGGACCTATACCTCATCTCTCTAAAGAAGAGCTGCATTGATACACTTGATGATATGCGGTCCAAAGGAACTCATTAAGAGTGAATACCTTATGTGATAATAGGACATGCCAATTACTCCAATGTCTGTGGCAGCATCGCTCAGACGGTTCTAGCACCAGGCTATGTGACCAAGGATACAAAGTGAGTCTCCTTGTAAACTACGAGCTCAGCAATATTCCAGGATTCAGCTGCACCCACCCCTGGGTTTAGAGAGTCATCTTGAAAATATGTGCTGATGACTCAAGAAGAACTGGCCTGCAAACTGGGTCA
Organism: Balaenoptera ricei; assembly: GCF_028023285.1. NCBI lineage: Eukaryota > Metazoa > Chordata > Mammalia > Artiodactyla > Balaenopteridae > Balaenoptera > Balaenoptera ricei. Next base: position 82,834,711 of record NC_082649.1, read on the forward strand.
GTACAACGGATCACCATTCCTGAAAGAGCTGCTGAGCCCTTGGCCCTGGGTGAGAGCACCCCTGAATAACAGCCAGGGCTAGATGCAGGTAAGACGACTGAGGATGGGGCGTCCGAGTGCAGGGTCAGATCCTGAACTTATCTGAAATTTTAATATTGTGTCTTTCATAAATTTTTTCATTAATTCTGATTTTTGAACTATTGCATTCACTATTATTTACCTTGGTTATTGAGGTTTTGGCACCCCTTAAATTTTACAGCCAAGGTGAGTGCCTCATCCAAGTCCCTGCCCTGGCAGCCCATCTCTGTGGAGTAACTGCCTACATCTGAAGCTTCACGTGCCAGTTGACTTACTCATCTCTGTTATGTCATCTGATTTAATCCTTAGGGTAACAACCCTAAGAGGTAGGTACTGTTATTATCTCCCATTTTACTCAAAACAGGTTACGTAACTTGCCCAAAGATGCAGGGAGTCCAAGGGCTTCACTCCCAAAGCAGCTGGTGGGAAATTTGTAGCTATACTGATATCCCTTGACAGGTAAGCTTAAAACCCCTTCCTTAATTGCACTGCCTATCTTCACTTAAAAGAAAGGGCGACCGAGGAATACAACATAGTTCCCAATATATCAGCCCAAAAATAGCTTGAAAGAAGACTATTGGACTATCACAAACGAAATACAAGCAATGTAAGACTTCTCCTTAAAAGAATATTTAGACAAACAAGCTTCTCAGGTTCCAATTGATGTTTCAAATATGATTAATGAACCACAGGAGAAAACAATCTCAGTTCCCCAATATGAGCCAAAACCAAACTTTCCGCAACCTTGGTAAGGCATGCACAAGCCTTAGAAAACGAGATTAAGTGCATCAAGGGTGAAAGGAACAGGGATGTGTGCATTTGCACCTGGGGAACATCAAAGCAAGAGCTAATTTTAGGACTGGCTGGCCTGTTCGAATCCCTTTACCTTAATTACATACTTCTAGTAGAGCATAGAGGTTGGCCCTGATTCAGATGCAAGAGACAAATTCAGGTGCACACCCCAACTCATCCATGGATAAAATTCGTATAGGTTGTAAACGTATTTATAGAACCTATTTCTTCAACTGAACCTAAGGATCTCTGCAAATATTAACTCTTCTTCTAAGATAAGCCAATCTTTCTTTAAAGTTAATATGGGTAAAATCTGGGACATATCAAAAAAAATCATGTCATATTATCATGAATAACACACATGTTTCATTTCATGTACCAATTCTCATAACTTGAGAATAACTCTGCAAACACAACTACGTTTTGGTGGGAGAAGGTGCCAAGATTGATAGGCTGTGTCTGCCGTGGGCTTGGGGAAACAAGACCTAACCTATTTGCTACCCCAGTCCTAAACCCTTACCCTTGAGTTGGTTATCCAAAAGCCAATGAAGGATAGGGATCTATCAACTAGGGTAGAATTCTGCAGCATTTAATACAATACATCCTTCTTGACTTATGGTTCTAAATTGAGTCATGGTGTAGGTTAAAAATGGACACTAATTTTGTTTTAGTTTTCTATTTCCAGTTCTCTTGGATTTTCTGCAATACCACTAGCCTTTTCACCTGAACTCACAGATGCAAAAAACTTGAGCCAAATTGGGTCTATCCCAAATCACTGTCTGAAATCAGAGCCCTATTGTTCTGGGACAATATGACATTTCCTCCAAAAAGGTGGTTAGTAAATAAACAATCCAATACTGGAAATGAAGTTTATTTTAGACTCTCAAAGTACCAGGGGAAAAAAGGCAAGGGATTCGTCCTTTGACACAGTCTGTTAGTCTTGTACTCACTTCTATAACCTTCAATCTCATCGAACTTTTCAGAATGACACATGTAAAGAATTTTCAGTGAGACCAAGACAGGTAGATAGGCATTTCCAACTTTTCCCAATTGCTTACCACGTACATTTCCAACAAGGAAGAGCCTGGATACCAACTAGCTCCAACTAGCCATTGACAATATCCCTGCATATGACCAAAATGATCAGGCCACCAAATAGGCCACTGTGATCACTTTGGCCCTTCTTAGAAGAGACTGAATTCATGAACAAGGTCCCAGCTTAAATGCTATTTCCTGCAAGTCCTTGACCTGCCACCCTCTACTCAGATGATGTTAAGAACAACCTCTCACATGTTCCTGAAACACTGCAAACTCCATCCAATACTCAGCATGCTTCTAGTTACACGCTCAGGGCCAGAGAATGGCTACTAATTCATCACAGAACTCGAGAGGCTAACAGTCTTACAAAAGGCTCACATACATGTTCAATAAATGAGGAAATGGGGCTGCCATCAGTACCGAAAGTGGATTGCAAGGGCTACTACAAAAAACTGGACTCAGGTAGAACTTCAAGTTGCTCCAAAGCAAAACAAAGGAAAAATCTCCCCTCCTAAAAAAAAAAAAAAAAATACTCCCCTCCTCTCCACAGCACAACATGAATCTGCGAATAAAATGGTATTATATTTATATATTTAAAAGGGGGAGGTAGATACAAACATGCAGATTGGCCATCACAATTCCATTAAGCATTCCCTTCCCAGTATAAACAGAATTTTTTTTAAATAAATAAATATTAGTTTCAAGAATCCATGAATGCAAAACCACCTCTTTCCATTAATATCTGGCACACTGCCTTTGAAGAAGGCATTCAGTTATTGAATGAACGAGGGAGCAAGTGAATTAAAGGATGATGATGATGATGACCAATAATAAAAACATCAAAAAAACCCAATATTAATGACAATGTACTGAGGACCTCCTGGGTGCCGGGTACTTTATATGCATTAACTCATTCAAACCTCCCACCAATTTATAAACTGTACCTATGGTACTTACCTTCTGGGGCTAGTAACATCACTATTCCCATTTTACAAATCTGGAAAACTAAGACACAGCAAGGTTAAGTAATCTGGCAAAGTTACCAGAAAGTAGCTGCTCCCAACTAATGAATGTTTCCGTCCACTCTAGGAGTGCTGAGGGATGGAATGAGTGAGGGTGTGAGTGAATAATGAGAGGATAATTGAGAGGAAGAGGGGGATATGGAGGGGCAGATAAATGACTTATTTAAAACGCTGGCCACCAAACCCTTCAATTTGGTTTTTTAAAAAACATAATATTTATCTAAAAAGAAAACGTACTTAGAGAAAAGCACTCAAATTTGGAATCATGCTATCTAAATCTCGTTGTCAGTTCCAGTTATCTCATTTTATTCTATTTTTTATTTATTTTTTTGGTCACACCACTCAGCTTGTGGGATCTTAGTTCCCCAACCAGGGACTGACCCTGCACCCTCGGCAGTGAGAGCGTGGAGTCCTCACCACTGGACTGCCAGGGAATTCCCATCAGCTCCAGTTCTTTTAATCCCAATTATGTGAGCAAATTTTAAAAGACAGAAAAGCCCAGAGTTGCCATGCTCGCCAGTTGTTTTAAAGTCACTTCACAGAGACCTCAGAAAACCACACTGTACTTCACATTATTTGGATAAAAGAACTTCATTTCGTTTCACAGCTTCAAAGGGGAACACAAGTAAGCAATGGTCCATAAATCAGGAACTACTGAAGTAGAAAGCAAGATGAGAGAAATAAATAGTAAGTCCACATAATAGAGAAAAGAGAAGCAAATATTTATGTCAGAAAGCAAACAAGTTCTGCTTTATGAGGTAGACTGGATCTTTCCTCTCCTCTAAGAATCCCTATGCGTTAAAATATCCACATTCCTTGCTGTTAAAAAAAAATTTTTTTTTCTAATTTTTATAGGCTAGACTGTTCCCTCCCAGGGCTATCATGAGAGCTTTTGAGAGCTTTTAGTCCCAGGATCTCTTAGTCACAGAGGGCTTCAAATTCAGCCTTCCAGCATTGTCTCATAGTGAGCTTAGATATACGTGACTATAATCTACTGATTGGAATGAAATTATACCACTGTCACTACAACTTTACACAGGAGCCTCATTACCAGACCACACATCCTCCGAGACATCAGTAATTAATATCTTTTATGAAAACACAATCATCTAATAATGGCAGTCACTCTACATGGCTATTTTGTATGCAGTAAGAGCACTAATTTATTAGGCATAAATATTTAAAATACACCATCATTTTTATAGCTGTGTTTGGCATTTATTCCCTTTACGAACGCATGGTGGAAAGTACCCGAGTGTCTCTCGACCTCTGCCCAGGACTTGGAATGAAGTGTGTTGCCGTTGAGGAGAAAGGTAACAGAACAAGGATCTGCCTTTATTCTGGAAGCTGCACGCTGCGTAGGAAAATCTAGCACAAGACAAGGAGCACACAGCCTGCCCAAGTTTAGCCCCAGAGATAAGGAAAGGGTGGGAATTGAACCTCAAGCCAATCTCAGGCTGAAGTGGTCATGGAAACCCTCTCCCTAAGTCAAGTGCTCTTCCCAGAGCCACTAGGAAAGGGCCAGATGCCCAGGGGCCTGGGTCAAGAGGTGCAGGCACTTGTCTTCAGACTAAACGCAGCTGCAGCCAAAACGGCACTGCAAGGAAAATATCCCTCTACTATTTTAAGTTACATAATTAAGATGTTCACTCCTACAAGGTCAGAAGGTGCTGCACTGCAGTGATGTTTAAAGAACTTGAGCTCTGAAGGCAGCTAGAGGCCCCCGCTTACAAGACCTGGGGCAAGTGCTGAGCTGCATGTAAAATACATATATGCCATCTTTTGAGCTCTTAGTATATACAACATCTCATATAATATTTACAAGAAGTCTGTAAGGGGGCTCTGACGATCCCGATTTTACAGACGATCACTCTGAAGCTCAAAGAGGATAAGCAGTTTGTCCACACTGTCAGATAACTGACAAGAAGGAGAAACCAGGATGAGAACCAGAAGACAGTATAACTCCAAAGATCTACTACTCTTGATGGCTGCATTTTACCAAATCTGCAAAACGCAAACTGGGGACCATAAGGTTCATTACCTGCTGCGGCAACACTGTCCAATAGCACTTACAGTGATGACCAAAATGTTCGCGAGCTGAGTTATCCAGTTACAGGAACCACCAGTCACAATGGATACTGAGCTCTTGAAATGAGGCTAGTGTAACTATGGCATTAAATGTATGATTTTATTTAATTGCTATTCATTTCATTGTAATTATTTAAATGTAAATAGTATAAACACAGGACAGGGTACGCTCTAGAGCACATGGATGATCTGTGGCCTGGTCAGCACTAATAAGTAAACTTCCAAACTTTCAGGCCAATGCTCTTTCCTCAGTATCACACATCAGGACACCTGTGTACAAACTAGTTCTCTGACCTACACCCTACAATTAACCAGTGTGAAACTTAGCTACTAATTAGAAATTCTTTGCTAAGTTACAAGGATCCCCACATGTTATCCTTTAATTCTTCATAAACCCAGGTACTCTATTCTTATAGTCCATGAAAATGTGGCTCAGAGAGGCTAAGTAATTTGCCCAGTGCCACACAGCTAGTAAGCGGCAGAAGCCAGAATTCAAAACACTTACCTCCTGACTCCAGCTTATTTAAAGCTGGATTTTAACTGCCACCACCGTTTACTTCTGTCAAATGAGGATGACGCCTTTCCTGACTACCTCATAGTGTTACAAGGCTAAAATGACAGTGGGGATCTGAAAATGCACTGAAAATAGAAGACAGGTGTAAGTTACTATCTGAATGCTTTTTTTAAAATTTGAAAAACAAAAATCTTCTCAATTTTTTGGAGCTCATTAGTGGGGACTTACGACATTCCAATCAAAAAAGAAACCTACGCCAGTAGGTAATGGAAATATTCGGGAGCCTCTCCAAGTCACTTAAATCTCCACTTGTCCTGAAATTCAAGGTACTAGTTTGTCTGTGAGATCCAATGTTTTTCAGCCTATGGTTCCCAGAAGCCAGGGAGGCCAGCTATTTTCAACTTGAAGGTTAAACCAGGCATAATTCTGTTCTTGACAATGTTAAAAACTGTCCCTAGTAAAGGAGGAATCCACACAGCACCCCTAAGTCCACTGGGAGATGGTAAGGGTAGATGTTTCCCTTCACCCACACCCCTCCATCTGGGCCATCTTCCAGAGCAAAGCAAGATTTCTACCACCGATGTGGAAACATGCAACTTCCAAGACTCCACCACAAATGAGGGCAAATCCAGAGCTAACACACTGCAGCAAAAACAAACACAATGAGATACAGTGAAAGGGAATCTAACTTCGAGACACCAAAATCAGACCAGACTGTATATTTTATTTTAGTTGTAATTAGCAGCCACTGTTCATTTCAAGCATTAAGATGAGCCCAGCTGTTCCATTTCGAAGACTGTGAGTAGTCCAAGAGCAAAAATATAGAGTAGGTTCTATAATTATAATTAGCAAGAAGTCTTTTTTAAAATCACCACCACTAATGTGAAATATTTTTCCTCATATTCTTCCTATCCTATTTTTTATCTTCCCCCAGACTTGTTAATTAATAATAGTTATATGCCATGATACCCTTAAGACAGTTGATGGCACTTTTTAAAAATGCATTTTCTCATCTGATCCTTACTGAGCTGGGAGATACACATGGTAGTGATGAGTCTCTCCATGTGGCCACTGACTTAACCAAAGCTCAAAAAGATGTAGCCATTTGCCTACAATCCCCAAGTTAAAAAGTGGCAGAACTGAGCCTAGAACCCAAGTTTGCTCACTTTCACTCCAGTATCACAAAATTATATACCTAAGATGTTCCCTCTGCAGATACTATTCACAGCACTGTAATTATTTCTGTATAACCAAAAGTCTTTGAAAATCACAGTTTTAAGAAGATTAACATAAAAATAATGTAAAACATGGATTAAAACAGGTAGAGACTAAAGATAGTAAGACTATTTGACCCTATTCTAGGCTCCGTGGTTTTCAATTTCAGCACACTAGACTCACCTGATAAACTTTTTTGAAAAACTCTCTATACCTGTATCCCATTCCCAGAAATTCTGACTTAACTGATGAAGCTTGGGACATCGTTTTTTGTTTGTTTGTTTGTTTGTTTGGCCATGCCGCGCGGCATGTGGGATCTTAGTTCCCGACCAGGGATCAAACCCACACCCCCTACAGCAGAAGCTCAGAGTCTTGACCACTGGACCACCAGGGAACTCACTCAGTTGTTTGTTTGTTTTTTTTAATATCCTCCCACATGAATCTAATACTTCAGCTGAAAACCACTGCTATGGGTCAGAGCTTGGTACCCAAAGTACATGGGCAAGGATGGTAAGTGAAATGATTTTGTCATACCAGGCAAAAAAATTAAAAATTAAAAAAAATTTTTTAATGTTAACAGTTGTGTGTTCATTTTAATGAATATTTGGGAAACATTAGTAGCCGTATAAAACCAATGATTTTACAGATTTTTTACAGACTATCATTTAAAAAGTTTCTGACCGAAAGAAAAATATGAGTAAAAACCTGTACAGGTGGTAGACAGATATGAAGAAATTATGAAGGTGGTTCAAGTATGACTGAAGTCTAGATCTTCAATGATAAAAGCTGGGGAAGAGGGGTCTTGGAGAGAAAGGAGAGGGGGAAAAGCAGACACAGGAAGAGAGGAAGACTCAGCAGGAGGCAGCGAAGAGGCAGAAGGAGTGAACAAGAGTGAACCATGACATGAGACTTCCCTAACCGTCCAGTGGTTAAGACTTCGCCTTCCAATGCGGGGGGTGCAGGCTCAATCCCTGGTTGGGGAGCTAAGATCCCACATGCCTCGGGGCCAAAAAACCAAAACATAGAACAGAAGCAATGTTGTAACAAATTCAATAAAGACTTAAAAAAAAAAAAAAAAAAAACAGTGAGTCATGACAAAGTGCAGGAAAATGAAGTCAAGTTCTCAGTTCTCTATCTTGCTTCAAGTACTATAAACACCTGCTAGGGTTTCAGTAAGCATTCCACCATGGGCAGAAATGGAAAAGCTAAAGATTAAGGAGGCTGCTGATGGAAGACCAACATCTAAATCAACTGCTCAGGCTAGTTGCCTTAGAAAGATCTACAAGTCCCTTGAGGAAGATGCCACCTACTATGGCAGCCTGCCAGAGAACGGCCCCCAGGGTAAGGGAGACTCTCCTTATTTAGCTGAAGCTTCTAAAACCATCTGAGCATAGCTGACAAGCCATTCTCAGGCACATGCAAGCTTCAAGTTTCATTCTTCAAATTCAGCTCCTGCCATGGTGCTATGTTCCTCTGAGGCAGTCTGCCTCTGCACACAAGGTAAATGATGAACTTGAACTCAGTATAATATAATGTTCCCAAAGTCGACGTGTTATAAACTAAACCACTTGCTCAGGGATGACTCTAGAAAGAGAATTCCAACCATGAAAACTTACTTATCTTCAGGCATATCTGCCAATGGGCAGGAGAATTCCAATGGTATACAGACACAGAAATAAGTAAGAGTGAATCACATTTTGAGAAAATTATTTCCTAATTCTCTTTCAATCCTTCAGATTTTGGATCTCAGAAGGCCACAGTTTGGAACTATAGGGTTTTTTTCCCCCACCTTACACTGGTTAATTGCACTCTTTAATGAATGGACAACAGGACTCAGGTTCAGAAGCTTGTATTTATGGTATAGCTTATATTCATAGCAAATAGTGCAGGTTTCCACTTATGACTGTGATATAAAGCTTGCTCCTGGACTTCCCTGGTGGTGCAGTGGTTAAGAATCTGCCTGCCAATGCAGGGGACACGGGTTCAAGCCCTGGTCCAGGAAGATTCCCACATACCGCGGAGCAACTAAGCCCATGTGCCACAACTACTGAGCCTGTGCTCTAGAGCCCACGAGCCACAACTACTGAGCCCGTGTGCAGCAACTACTGAAGCCCATGCGCCACAACTACTGAAGCCCGCACGCCTAGAGCCCGTGCTCCACAACAAGAGAAGCCACCGCAATGAGAAGCCTGTGCACTGCAACAAAGAGTAGCCCCCGCTCGCCGCAACTAGAGAAAGCCCACATGCAGCTACGAAGACCCAATGCAGCCAAAAATAAATAAATAAATTTATAAAAATTTAAAAAAAGCTTGCTCCTAAAATACACCTAATTCTTTAAAAGTGAATCAGTTACAGAAAAACAGGTCAATTGTACAATAATAGTATGTGAATAGGGGGAAAATCGTGAAGGTGGTTTCCAAGTGACTCATATTTGAGGACTTCTGCTTCAGATATGTGTTTTAGTGTTCTTCAATGGCATTATAAATGTTTCTCTACAGCTTCAGTGTATTTATGAAACGTAGGTGTTGGAAATGCAGACCTAGACATCACTTTTTCTCATTCCCAGGAAACTGAAAAAATAGCTCGTATGAGCTCAGTCCTAGCAGACTGTCTCCTTGGCCTGCTTCTGATGCAATGAAATTCAAATATTTACCAACCACTATTACATTTAAGACTTTGCTCTGATCGATCAAATATGTGTTTTGACTTGGACTCTTTTCTTGCTTAGATTCTTACAAAATCTCATGATGATATTGGTTTAAAAAATAAATCCCAGTGGCATGAGAAAGAAGTGTGCAGGATGATGGCATAGAAGGGTTTAGGTGCCAGAGAGATGTGGGGTTTGATCATAGGCAAGTGAATTGATCTCCCAAAATCTCCAGGAAGTTGTAAGAGGATTAAATGAAATAACACACAGAAGGCGGCTCGCACACTGACATATAAGAGGCACTTAATAAATGTCAGCTCGCTTTCCCTTTCTTGAATAAAACAGCCAGTTACACGGTTAAGGCAACAGTACCTCACCAATGTCCTGACACTGACATTCAGTCCATAATCATTTAGGACAAGTATTTGCTCTCCTTCCCTAGGTCCTCGAGTGATATCCTTCATTCTCGTAATAAAATACATGGATTGAATACAGTTGGTACTGAGCCAAAAACAGTGAACAGCCTTGTGATCAAAATTAATTGTGTAGGGGATTTCCCTGGTGTCGCAGTGGTTAAGAATCCGCCTGCCAATGCAGGGGACACGGATTCAAGCCCTGGTCTGAGAAGATCCCACATGCCGCGGAGCAACTAAGCCTGTGCACCACAACTACTGAGCCTGAGCTCTAGAGCCCACGAGCAACAACTACTAAGCCTGCGCGCCTAGAGCACGTGCTCCGCAACCAAGAGAAGCCACCGCAATGAGAAGCCCGCGCACCGCAACGAAGAGTAGCCCCTGCTTGCCGCAACTAGAGAAAGCCCGCACGCAGCAACAAACACAGAACGCAGCCAAAAATAAATAAATAAATAAATATTTTTAAAAAATTAATCGTGTAGTAATAGTGTATCTTGTCTGCCTGTACGTAGCACTTTTACTTTAATATTCATGCGCCACAACTACTGAAGCCTGCGCGCCTACAGCCCGTGCTCCACAGCAAGAGAAGCCACCGCAATGAGAAGCCCGTGTGCCGCAACAAAGAAGAGCCCCTGCTCTCTGCAACTAGAGAAAGCCCGCGCGCAGCAATGAAGACCCGACACAGCCAAAAATAAATAAATAAATTATTTTTTAAAATGGAGAACCACTGCACCGGGCCTTATGTAGTTAGTTAAAATGACACAGAACTAATCTGCCTACTTCGCGTGATTTTACTGGCAACCCATCTGATGTCAGTTTCCCCACTGACGCTTCAAACTGACAGCTCTGTGGCCTATTATTCCGCAGGGTGTGGCCCTGCGTTGGTGGAACAAGAGCCGATGTAGCTAGAGGCTGCTGAGTCGCTGTAGGAATCCACAGGCAACTAGAAGAACCAGCAAGCCCTTACTGAACACCTACTGGCCAAGAATAACTTACATCCAAACAGACTTCACACATTAGTCATTCATTCAACAAACACTGGTGAGGCACTAACTGTGCCAAACCTGTTCTAGGTTCCGTAGATTGAACCCAGAAATTTGTTCACTACTGTAGCCTTGGTAGACACTTTTTTTAATCAAATTGAATGAAATTTGGTCACAACAAGCCTCTGCGTTAGGCAGTTCAAATACTATCTCATCAGACCGCTTGCTACATCATCTTACATAGTTTTCAAACTCCATGAGGTTAACATTATCTGTAGTTAAGAATCACAGGGAATTCCCTGGTGGTCCAGTGGTTAGGACTCTGCGTTTCCACCGCAGGGGGCTCGAGTTCAATCCCTGGTCAGGGAACTAAGATCCCTCATGCCGTGCAGCGCGGCCAAAAAAAAAAAAAAAAAGAGATCTCACACACACACACACACACACACACACACCTCTCTTGGGGTGGTTAAGTAAACTTCTCCCAAGTAACACAGCTAATAAATACCAAAGAACAAACTCCCACCTGATTGTAAGATCCATGCTCTTAATCTCTAGTCTGAGCTCCCTCCTCAGAGGGGAGAAGCAATTCCCTGCCTGCCCTCAAGAAGTTTACCATCTCATGAAAAAGAGAGTACAACCCACAGGGGGAAGCAGTTCAACAAACACAGAAAATGGTAAACGGTAAGCCAAAGTCAACACTTCCAACACAAAATGCTCTAGAACTCAGGCAGCCCAATGCCCTTTTCAAAATACTTTTAACTTGGGAAATTGTATCAAATCACTTTCTTCCCATCCATATACTAAGCTCCCAGAGGTAGAGAGACCAGCCCAGTGATGGACCTACACTTAGTGCTGACTAAATATCTCCTGAATACATCTGTTTCGATTATCTTTTTTATACCAAACTAACCAAAACTTAGTGGCTTAGAACAAACAACAACCATTTCATTATTTCGCAAGTGGTATCTGCTGGGACTGGGGCGTCCCAGACACTTTGTACACTCACGAGTCTGGGGTCCCAGCAAGAATGGCTGAAACAGGCAAGGCTGGTTAGAAATGCTTACAAAAAGGTTAAGAAGTCAGGTGCTAAATGTGAGGGGCACGGAGTCTTGGACGGGAAGCTCCTCCACCAACGTACAAGCTTCAGGGGGCGAGAACACTGTCTTGTTCCTCACTGACCCCCGGAGGCTCACGCACTACAGGCCCCAAACAAACACGGAAGGCACAGTGACCCTCTGATGAGTCACCCAGCTTTGGCTTCTCCCTGGCGCAGACAACAAGAAACACATTTCCATAAGCGCGCTGAGATAAGCAGCAGCATAAATAATACATGCAATTGGGTCTTGGGATGGATTTGCTACCCAGTGGTGCCTGACCAGAGGGTTTGGTGATGGCCAATAACTCCAATGAGTCATTAGGAGGTAAGTGGCTGGAGGTGTCCCAACATGCAGAAGCCAAGAAATAATAACAGACAGATTTGGTCCCCCTGGAAGCTCAAATTAATTAGAAATTTAAAATATTTTTTAAACAGTATAGCTGATCGAAACAATAGGACACATTCTTTTCTCCCATTTTCTCTGTAGGGAATGATGGCTTCCTTAAAGGTTTTTTGGAGATAAGGGTCAGATCCAAAGTGTGTCTCCAGGCCCCAAACAATGAATTCAAATCCTACTCCAGCTATAGTCAGGGGAGGAGGGGAAATGAAGGAACCAGCAAGCACATTCCTAATACACCAATTTAACAACCTCCCATAATCTGTTCCAGCTGAGAGAGCACAGCTCCGCTGGGCCCTTCTATTCCCATTTGTAATTATTCAGGTGTGTTCGTTTCCATAGTACTCAATGTCTACCAAATCCATGCTGTGGGAACCCTGGGAATAGGTTCTTTGCAACAAAAGTTTGTGCACCAGTTCAAAGGACTCTTTTTCTGCTTTCTAAAAAATAAACAGGTATGGATCGCAATCTAGGACCTGCCACTCATGAGCTTGGTAACCTTGGGCAACTACTGAACATCTCTGAGCCTCAGTTTCATCATCTATAATAAGGGATTATAACACCCATAAGGATGTTAGGAGGTTAAAAAAAAAAAATGATATCATGTCTGTCAAGTGCTTCACCCAGGACATGGCACCCAATAAGCTCTCAATAATTGCTAGCTACTATTATAACTTGTCTTTTTATACTGCACCTAACCCTACATTAGCAGTGAGACACTCCATTCTTTTTAAGTCTCCTAATTCCATCCCATTCAAGTCTAACTGAATTTCAAATATACACCAAAAACTAAAAAAGAGTTACAGGCACAGCTGCCAAATGGAAAGTAAAAAGCCGCAATTTTCCATCATTGGAATATATTTAGTGATAACTATAAATGAAAAACTAAGAAAAAGAAAAAATATCCCCAACTTCAAGTCACCCTCCCAGTCTGACGGTCTGAAAACCAAAAATGAAGTTAGACTTCCGCTAGCTTTGCTCCTTTCCACTCCCGTCTGTCAAGGTTGGGTGGAGAACTCCCACATTTCCTGTTCTGGGCCCGGGAGCTCTCTGCCAGGTAAAGCAAGAGACACTGCAATTTGTGTTGACAGCTGGGACAGTCGGGGGGAGAGGCTGGGAACTCAGGAAGCTTTCTACCATTCTTTCTGGGGTATTTTCCTATGATATCAGCACCCTGAACTGTGAGAGGGCCCCAGCCAGCCAGGGTAAAAGGTTCAATCACCAAATAACTAGCATGCCTGCCTCTTAAGCAACTGTTTGGGGCCATCCACAGTATCAAATGACGTCATCTCCAGGACACACCTTGTTGGGTGTTCAACTTCCAACTTCTCACACCTGAAAAGGAACTAGGCTGCTGGCTCCTACTGTGCTTTGTGGGGGTAGAAATTTAATCGGGATGCAGATGGTTCTTTAGATTTTATCCTGCAGGCAACTGTTGCCTCCAGCCCTTGACAACCCCTAGAAAACAGTTTCTGCTCCAGGGAGTACTTAAAAACATGTATGAGTGCACACCTCGGCCTTGATGGACGTGGTCTGACAACAGATTTCCTCACTTCCACTGACCGGCACGTGTGAAACTTTATACAAGATCCAAACCACGAAAACCTCCACCAAGTTGTCCACAAACCAAAGTTCAGATGTGCCAAGACCTATAAAACTATAGCAATATCATACTAGCAAGAAAAGAATATCAGCCCTAAAGAACTCAATACAAATGACAAAGTTTAATATACATATATGACATTTCATCTAGTATGTTCTACCTCATCACCTCACCCACTGTCTAAGTTATCTTGTTCAAGTATTTGCTATTGTGTTTACCATCTTTTCCCTCCACTCCTGCCCCCCCACAGAAAACAAGAATAAAGACCCCTGAGAGCAAGGCCTTTATCAATCTTGTTCACCACTGTAACTTTGACCTCACAAGGTATAGAGCAAATAGGAGCTGTGGTGGCTTCGATTATTTTCTGGCAAATATCTCTCCCTCCTTCTCCTCTAACCAATGGGGGAGGAATATACTTCATTAACATGCTTTGGATATGTGCCTAAATGACAACGTCATGTCAGTTCCAAGACCAGACTTACTTGTCTACACCATTCCTGCTTGTTCCTCTGGGAGCCTGGGTTCTTGCCATAATGAGAACCTGCCCCAGATTACCAATATCCCCACCAGCCCCTCATTCCCCATCCAGAATGAGACACATAGACCAGAGCTCCCTAGCCAACCTGCAGACCTGGGAGTGTGAGAATAAATACTTACTGCTGAATGCCATGGAGTTTGGGGTGACTTGTTACACACCATTTTTGTGCCAACAGATGACTAATACAGCAGGCTCTCAATATATTTTTTCATTTTTTAAAATATATATTTGTTTAATTAACTAATGAAAAAATTTCACTGTACTTAGTACTTCCAAAACTCCATTCATTGTGACAATTCTGCAACACATCAAGTTTTAAGCCTGGTTTTTGCTTTTGAATATACTTCTTTGTGTAATAAAGAATACATATTCAGAAACTGGGACCAAAGAGACCAACACTGATCTGTTTGGTCTTCCTTATTTAACCTGAGCCAAAAGATAATGACTACTTCTTCCATCTATAGATTATACTCTGAAACCATTGGTAGGTTTTTTTTTACCCCCTCCTTTCCTAAAATGCTGGTGAAAGCTTCAAGCTCATAAGATACCAATTTTTATGGGGTAGTATCCCTTTCATCTAGTGCAAAAAGCCTTGAAGCTCATAAAATTGAGGCTGTAAACTTTCAAGGCATCTAGCTTTGTAGGGTTACTGTTGATGTATTTCCATTACTTGAAACATTTAATGGAAGTAGTTTTACAGTTCACTTACATACTGTATTTACAATTACTTCATTTCTTAGCAGAGAATAGAATCACATCTAAATGGGGATAAAACCACATTACATTCTCTAAGTACCTTTTCATTCTGACCCTTTAACACTCAAGGCAACGGCTATGAAGAAATCTCTTTTTAATAAAATTACAATTTCAGGGGTGTGGAGGATAGACAGACAGAAAGGGGAAAGGACCAATAAAATCTGAGACCACAAAAAAAAGAAAAAAATCTGAGACCAATATGTCTCCCAGCTATGGTATCGATATGTTTAATTTGAATGTGCCAAGCATATGAAATACCAAAATTTCATATGTGCAGATGGTTATAATCTATCAATTCCTTCTCCCCTTCCAAGTGTGAAAAAATATGGGAGAAGCACCTAACAGAATACCCAGGCCCGATGGTGAATATATGGTGAAATATTCAGCGATTTTGATGACCTAAAATCCAGATTACTTCAAAATGCTCTCTAGGACACCTTGGGAAGTCCATCATGTTCTCTATGTTGGAAAGCTCAAATCACTTTTTGAGACATGGTAGTAATGTTGGTTTATTCTCTTCTTTATTGTCAAGTTTTTAAGTTCCCTTTCAAGCCATGATAGGATATACCTGTGGTCCATAATCTTCTTGCCATCCAGAGCTAATTGCATCATGTTTTGCAAATACAGCCCCGTCATGAAAAGTCTGTGCTCCCCCGCTGCACTTATGAACTAATCAGTAACTTATCTGCTCCCAAGATAGCCAATGAAGCCAACAGAGTTGAGATAATTCCAACTAAAAGTAAGGAAACTTGATATTTTAGTTAACCTAGGTAACTGTACCTTTAGAAAACCTATTTTTGTCCACTAGGTTTTGTTCTCGTTTAATACTGAAAAAAACTTGAGATTCCCTCCCCAAAGGTTTTTTAAGGACTCCAAAGAGACTCAGAAAACCAGGTGCAGTTTTCATCTTTAGTTTCCCTTCTCTTTCTTCCTATCTCAATTAAATTTTCTTATTGAATAAAAAGTAGGCTTAAAAAATAAACTTAATATGACTAAGGCAAAAATACTCCCTATACACACACTCTGATGCTTTAACCCTGGTTATCTACCAAGAGTGACGAATGGTACATGACGGGTCTGTAGGGAATGAAAACGAAGACTATCCAAAGACACCAGGCAAGATGAAAAGTGTTCCAAACTGGAGTATCAAAAAAGGAAGCAGGTGGGCTGAGAACCTGGCTTAGCTCCCATGCCTCCCTTGGGGGCACTTAGTGCAGCACTCAGCACAAGGGGTTGGGCCAGCGGTGCGCACTTAATGAATGTTTATTCCCTGTTGGCGACAGGGCAGTCCCCTGTATCATGGGCTCAATCTTCTCTATCAGGCTTTTCTGAAAGGGCAGCAATTATTTACGTTCTCAGTCCACCAACCTCAGTGACAATCCACGGCAGGCTAAGCCCTGTCTAAAGTGCTTCACACCCATGATCTTGTTTAATCACTCCGACGTTCCGGTGAGCAAGAAGGAAATTGAGGCTCCAAGAGTTGCAGTCAGCACGCAGTAACATATTATGAAGATACCTTGTCCTGGTACTGGAAGTGGTGAAACGAAGAGGATGCAACTATATTTAAGGGGCCTGCCATCAAACAGAGGAGACAGAAGGGTTTTCAGACGGTCACTGAATGTAGTAAGAACTAGAAGCAAGTACAAGGTATCCAAAAGAGGCCCCTAAGCTGGTATTTGGGGTAGAGGTTCCCAAGGCCCTGATGTTTGAGCTCGGTCTTGAAGGACAATGAGGGGTTGGTTTGACAGGGATGGAGGGGGGAGATAAGGGAGTGAAGACCTTCCAGGATGAAAGAAATCACCTCCATGGGGCTTTCAAAAGGAAAATCTTGAAATAAACGTTGAGTATTCCAAAAAAAGATGTATAACATCTAAAAATCAGTGTGATTATTATGCGTCAGGCATTGTCATAAACTCTCGACTGGCAGCATCTCTCTCAATCTTCACAACCGCTAAAGGAGGTAGGTCCTATAACTAGCCCTATTTTACAGTGCGGAAAACTGAGGCTCAAGGTGGGGGTTAAGTAACATGGCAAATAAGTGATTAGACTCCATTCCTATATAACGCAGAAACGTACATGATTTCTGCCTTAAAGACTGTTCCTACCTGCCCTTCAGATTTCACTTCCTGTCCAGTTCATAACAGTATGTCTGCCTAATCAAAAACAAGTAGTCTGAAGAACAATGGAAAATTTTGGACATCTGTGCCAATTTTAATGAAATAATTGCTTGCCCACAGGCCAAGCCGTAAAGTCCTTAGGAAAAGATGGACGTTAAAAGCTCTCGTGTATATAAAACAAAAGCTACCCTCTACGATGACTGTCAAGGTCCAAATCTTCCCCCAGCCTCTGCACTTGTTCATGACAGAAAGCTCAGGCTTAACAAACCACTTTCTGCCTCAAGCCTTCACACCCTCTGAAGCCAGCTGACATGCTTGCTGCCTCAATCTCATGGAGTGAGTCTCATAAACAAAAACAAATGGTCAGCACAGAAATCTCTTGCCAATAAAGTAAAGGCACTCGCATCTGTTGTCCTCAGACAAATCATTAACTTCCATAATCATGCCTCGAATCATGCTTACAATCAACTTCTGATCAATGCTTAGAAATCAAGAATTTTTAATTAGCATTTTTAGAAACAAAGGGCAAATTTGCAGAAAAGAAAAAATATGTTTGCACAGGGAGTGAGATCTCACTATTTTAAATGTCTCTATGATAAAGAATTCCCTACCTACCCACTTTAATCACTTGACATTTTGTTTCCTTTTGATGCAAATACACAGCAGACAACACTACAGCCCCAATTTTATTTGTAAGGATATAGGTCTCAGGCAAGAATTAGAGCCTATTTTTAAGACATTTTGGAGGGCGCAAGATGATGTGTGTCTTCACCAAGACGAGTGGGTACTTCTTAAGACTTGCCTGTCCCAACATAGACCAAAAATAATAATAATAAAATATAAATAAATCAAAAGCAGTGCTTCTGATTCACTATTTCAGAGCTGGCCTTTAATATTTTCAGGTACAACTGGCATGAGAAGGACCATTTGCTCAGGCAGGTAAATTAATGATTGACCCAACAGGAGAATCAGCGCAGGGGTGGAGTTAACAATACACACACAAACACACATCATCCAAGCAGTATTAGATCTATATTCATACATGAGGCAAAACTTTCCCTTGAACTACTCAGACCTGTTTGCCATGAACATATGAAAGAAGAGGAAATGGTAACTTTGATACCTAATAAAACAGTGACGATGAACAGGACAGGTAGTGCAAAACCGTAAAGCCCTTTTCCCTTGAACGGCAGCATCATGGGAGGGCCATAAACTCTCACCCAAACTATCCCTTCCCTCCCTCCTTCCCAGCCGCTCCCCTTTCTCACTGGCATCTGCACTATGCACTGGCAATCTGGCCACAGTATAATGGAAAGTAAATTGGCTTGTTGATTCCTAAGGCTGAAAGGGGGTAGGCATGAGAGAAAACTACTACACTACAGAAAAAGGGAAAATCTACTGTCATATTATTTGTTTCTATCACTCATGGGCAGATAAAATTTTTTTAATGTATCTACGTATTTTTGGACCAGGAAAGAAACGAATGTAGTAGTCCCCAGGGCATCTCTTGTGAATGCAAAGAGCTTTTATTGACACTAAACCGAGCTTTAGGCAACTTCTGCCTCTAAACAGTGTGTGGTGTCCCAGGAAAAGTGCTGGCCTGAGAGCCAGGAGGCCAGAACCCCAGTCTAAGCTCTCCCACATCCTGGCTGTATGACCCCAGCCAAGTCATCTCTCTCTCTGGGCATGGGCTTCTGTAAGATAAAGATAACAGATGAGGTGACTTCCAAGGTCCCTTCTAGCCTCGAGACTCTTTACCAGAAAGTGCCTTCTACCAAATATGTGTCAAATCTGGTTTAGAAAAATCATCATAGGTAGGGAGCTAGAAAGGAAGATATTAACTCAAAACCAAGAATACAGCAGGTCCTAGGGAATGTCAGGAAACCAAAAGCTTTCAAACGCTCCAAGTTAAGGAGAAGCTTCAACTGCTTTTAAGGCTAACCTGGTAATTTAAGGCTAACTTGGTAACTGACTGGAGCAAATTCTCACCTTCCTGCTTATTTGTTTTAATAATAGAACAGTACCAAGAACAAGGTGTAGTACATCACAATCATCTACCTGTACCCTTTTTTTAAGCTGACAGTGCTACTTCCTTTATACTTGGGAGGCAAGCTAAACAATTCATAAGGTGATGCTTTATGCAACAAAAAATATATATATGGTGGCGGGGGGGGGGGGACAACTCAGAATGCACTTGAATGGAATGCCTTTTTTCAGTCTCTCTCTCTCTCTGGTTACTAATGCTCTGAAACAAATCACCCCAAAACTTGGTGGTATGAAACAACCATTTTATTAGGCTCAGTGGTTCTTAGAGTTCAAGAATTCAGAGCAACATGGAGCAACATGGAGACAACTGGACTCCACAGTGTCTGGAGCTTTGGTTGATGGGTGACTTGACAGCTGGGGGCTGGAATATCTGGAGGCATCTTCACTCGCATGTCTGGAGGCTGACACTGGCCATCAGCTGGAACACCTACACATGGCCTCTCCATGTGGTCTCTCTACAAGGGCTAGTTTGGGCTTCCTCACAGCATGGTGCCTTCCAAGAGTAAGGCAGAAACACATGGCATTTTTATGGTCTTGCCTCGAAAGTCACAGTACGACTGCTATCATACTCTGTTGGTCGAGACAGTCACAAAGGTCTGCCCAGGTTCGAGAGCAGAGGATATAAACACCCCCTCCCTACTCTATGGAAGAAGAGTCACAGACATATTATAAGATGAGCACATGGAATGGGACTTATTTTGCCTCCATCTTTGGAAAATGCGGTCTACCATGCCGACAGACCCCTGACAGAAGAATCCCAGGAACAAGAGAAGTACAAAAATCTGGGTCTCAGGCACCCTTGAATATTATAGATTTAAAGCCAACACTTTGATAGGCAAAAAGATCACAGCCAGGAGCTGGAGGAATGGCATTTTAGCCACAGAAGCCCATCGAGTTGCCTTTGAAGCCACGATTACAAACACTGGTTCTGGTAACAATTAGATGGGTCCTCGACAGACAATATATACCTTTGCTGTTTTATTACAGCTTGGTTCTTTCTGTATCCCACTGACATACGATTTAAATGTACAAGAGTAATAAAGCATCTGCTGAATTACAATTCCAAAGTTCAGATGACATTGAGATGAAATCTATGAAACTATGAATTGACCATGTTAAACAGATTTTTTTTTTTTTTAATTGAATACAGAGAGCAGCTGTTTGTAAAGCAACCCCATATGCAGAGATGTGGGTTTGGGTTAATTTGGAGCTGATGTGACCTACAGGTCTTTGGATGTATTGCAAGGGAGACCTCAGTGTTCAATAATGCGGCACCTCATAGCAGTCCTGCTCTCCAGGACGGCAGGGGAGGAGAGGCAGAGCAGACGATCGACATTGAGTATCCCATGATTTTCAGCACTTTCTCCCCTTCTTAAACCTAAAATCCCTACTCCAGCCTCTTCTTCTGTCTTAGAATGCAACAGACCCATCTTGCAGGTTCCTAGTGCCAGCACGAACCAGGGCCACCATCACTATCAGATATTAAGCTAAGATCCTTATTTTGCAACAGTCCCACCCCACTTGTTCAATAATCAATATTCACTGCCTCTTTGCCTCCCCTCACCTGCCAAGAAAATCTTTGGCATTTGCCACTTACTACTAACCCCATTCCTAAAACTCCTTGTGTTTTACTCTACATATTGAGGCAATCAGTGTGTGGGGGTGGAAGAGGGGAAAGTAAAGGGAGATAAGAAAATAGCAGCTGAAGGACAAAGAGAAAGAGAAGGTGGAAGAGACCAAGAGGAAGGGCAGCAGGATGTCTTAGTAGAGAATAAGGAACATACAAGAAGGAGACAGTCAAGGCATCTACCAGGTACCAAGAATGGGACTAAAGACAAATTGTCAGAGAAGGGAAGTGTTGCCTGAGTTCTTCTAAATGTTCTTCAAGAGACATAAGATGGGAATCACTTCTACCCTTGGACCCTCTTTGTTTGAATGAGACACCGCTCCAAGAGTCGGCCACTTAGGATCTCTAGATTTCCTTGGGGTCCACATAGCTGATAAAAATGAGGCTTAGAGGGAATTCCCTGCAGGTCCAGTGGTTAGGGCTCAGCACGTCCACCGCAGGGAGCCTGGGTTCGAACCCTGGTCGGGGAACTAAGATCCTGCAAGCTGCGCAGGGCAGCCAAAAAAAAAATAGAAGGAGGCTTAAAGGCTTAGAAAGGTCAGTAACTGGAAAAGTGACAACTCAGTTCTGCCTGTCACTAAAGTGATTTACCACTGCATCACACTATGAGGCAAATAGAAATCCAAACATACATTTAGCCCTTATCATCAACTGCTCCTGAGAATGAGCTATTCACCAGGTCAGGACCTGCAACCAGGAAAGGAGGCATCTGTGTTGTTATTATGCAAATAACATCAGCAAAGGAGAATTAACTCATGAGAGGCTGAAAAATTACTGCCAGTGGTGGATGCGAAACAAAAGGAATTCCCACTTTCTAAGAGAGAAAACGGCCAAGGATTTTATTTGGAGTTTTAAAGTCTTAGGAACTTCTCAGTGTCAAGCAAGTAATTTTTTACTTGCAACACAAATATACACGCACACATATGTATATAGGAGTTTATATATAGCTACATTTAAGTATATATTTGAGTGTATGTATGTATGTGTGTGTGTGTACCTAAGTCAAGCTAAAAGGATTTATTTTCAGCAAATGCCAAACCCTAGGCAAATGCCGAATAAAGCTTTTTTACTGGCTTCATGGTAACCATCCTACGGTACCAGGACTTAAGGAAGATTCTAATGATGTCACATATTATACTGTTTAAAGTATAATGTCATATAGACATAAAAACACCTGAACACACAGACACATGAATATTTACAGAGAATGGGATTATAAATTTTTTAATTTTGTTTTGGTTTGTTTTTAGCTCAGCAGTTTTCTCTTTAAAAAGCATAAACTTCCTATAAATTGGATTGAGTTCCACAAAGCTCAGGGCACAGTGCAGAGGCCGGATCCCAGAGTCAGGGGAGGAGAGTGAGTCCCTGGTCCCTTCTTGGTAAACATTTATCAGTTCTATCTTATTATCTCATCTAAGCCCCAGGTCACAGTGGCATTACCATCTTCCCAATGAGTCACTGCCTCTTTTCCCATCTTATTAATTAACTGGCAAGAATCAAGTTGCAAACAAGAGGATAAGGGCAACAAGAAGCAGAAAAGTTGGGCCATACACTCGAAACCTAATGGATGCCTGAGACACCAGGAGTTGCCTCCAAGCCTTCTGACACGGCAAGTCAGCAACGCAGTCCAACCCCAACGGGGAGGAGGAGAGAGGACAAAGAAACTCAGCTGCACAAATGTACAGGGATAAGAACAACGGTGCAAGGCCAAGGAGAAATCCCTTAATTGCCTCCCAAGCGGCTGTAGTCGGTAAGACCTGCTGTTGCCGAGTTGTCTAGGAGGAAACATTTCAGGACCATTCATCATGGGTGTTGGGACATGATGTGGACGAGCCTGACACAAAGGAGAAAATATACTGCAGACAAGAAGGAAACCAGAGAACAACTAAATGTGACAAGCCACAGCACAGAGGTAACCATGTCAGTGTATTTGCTATACTTTCCTCAGGAGCAGAAGAGAACGAAAGGTACAGAATGGGGGTGGGGGGTACGCACCCCAGCCACACGTGTTCTCTGGATCCTACCTGGCTGCTCAGACTCTTATTATTCCAAGCGTGGCCCCGGGACCAGCATCAGCATCACCTGGGAGCTTGTTAGAGCTGCCCGACCTGGGCCTACGGAGTCAGAATCTACATCCCCAGGAGATTCACATCCACGTTCAAGTTGTGTGTGGATTTACCCTCCTGGGCCCTACACCATTTGGTGAACCCAGAAGGTTCCATTTTCTCCTCCTCTCTTCATTCAGCTTGTCTCCAAAATGTGAGCACCCACAGCATGCAGGCACCACCCCTGGCAGGGCCTGTGGATACAGTGGTGATATGAAAAACAGAACATTACTGGCCCCCATGCAGCGTAGAGTTCAGCACTGTGGCGGGGGGGGGGGGGTGGGGGTGGGGGGGCGGGGAGGGGGGGACAGACACGACTCATACAACCACAAATACACATAAAAGTACAACAAAAAAGTGTGATGAGTGCTGTCAAAGGGAAACGTGTGGTCTTATGAGAGTATAAAACAAGGAGATCAGACCCTGTCAGGGATGGCTCCCTAGAGAAATTGATGATAGAAGTGAGATCTGCAGGGGGACTAGACATTAACTCGGTAAGGAGGCGAGGGAACAGCATTCAGGTAGAGAGGAAAGGCATATGCAAAGGACCTGTGGCCTGAAGGAACACCACACATTAAAGGAACTACAGGGGAACAGCATGTGCAAAATGAGACTGGTGAGAGAGGCGGGGGCCAGACCATGCAGGCTCCTGTAGATCCATGAAGGATTTGATCCTAAGAACACAGCGAAGCCCCTGACAGGTTTTAAGCAGGTTACCCAAGGTGAGAAGAAAAGAGAGTGAAGAGAAGTGG
Organism: Balaenoptera ricei; assembly: GCF_028023285.1. Classification (NCBI taxonomy): domain Eukaryota; kingdom Metazoa; phylum Chordata; class Mammalia; order Artiodactyla; family Balaenopteridae; genus Balaenoptera; species Balaenoptera ricei. The sequence continues at coordinate 82,858,538 of NC_082649.1, forward strand.
ATAGATCCCAGAGGTTTTACTCTGGAAGCAAGACTGAGACCCCAGACAACCCTGTTTGTACAATTTACCTTCCCTCCTTTTGATCCTGGGCTATATCCTGCCTGCCACCAATCCCACAAGACAAAGTGAGCCCCTTTCGTACTGAAGAGCAGGCGAGAAGCACCCCAACGCTACAGCAAGAGAAACATACATTTAGGCTAGTGAATAAGCCTAAATGGCTTCCCGGAATGTTGGAGGGATGTTGAGTAGTACTTAAGACTCTTAGAAACACGGAATATCCGAATTCAGACCTGGTTCTACCACTGACTACCTGGACACCTCTGAGCCTCCATTTACTCAAAGGGCATAATTATCTCTACATCACAAGGGTCTGACTGGTTTGAACAAGGCAGACAGAGTCTACAAGCCCGGAGCAAGGCACTCAGCACACAGTAGGTGTTCAATGGAAGATGTAGTATCTTTACACATCACTGGTTCTCAGCCAGCCTCCAGGGACACATTATTAACTCTTGAAGCTACAAGTTTCTTCGTTAAAAGATAATAATCATTAGCATGGAGCAAATGCTTAGACACAATGCTAAGCCCTCACCTCAGGTTTATTATCTCATTAAGTCACCACAATAGCTCTGCAAAGTGGAAGCTGCTATCAGCCCTACTGTACAACGAAGCACAAAGAGGACAAGCGGTTTGCTCACACACCAAGTGAGTCCAGGCCCTAAGCAGGCTCGTGGCTCCTCAGGGCTCCCAGTGGGCACACCCCGTGTGGTAAGGGAGGCGATTCCCACAAAGGGCTCTCCCACTCACCCCTGAGCTCCTTGAAGCACGGCACTCTCAATTCACCGGTGCCCAACAAGGCCTGGTGCACCCAAATTCTCACTGAATGAAAGCTGGGATGAAGGAAGCTGCCCCTAAAAGAATCTGACCCTGTGAGTCAGGTGAAGAGGAAGAAAGGCTGAAGACAAGTGTACATTCCAGGAGCACCTCACTATACCTTTCTTGCTCAGCTGGTCTGCAGTGTCCTTAGCAGGCCAGTGACCCCAAAAATCCCTCAGGACTGAGTTTTGGTAAGATATAACTTCCTCTTTGGAATTTCCTGTTTGGGGCATTTAGAGGAATTGCTTCATCTCTGTTTTCTTTCAACCATGAACTGAACTACCTTTATTTTCCAATTTTTTGCACACCATGGACACCACCAGCTTGGTATTTACAAAACACCTTTGCCCTCAGGATTTCCAGGCAGTGATAAAAGCATACAGAAAATCTTTCATAGCCAGTCCTGTTCTAGTGATGTCGGGGGATGTGCAGAATGCCAGCCAGCTGTAAGCAAAGGACCAGGACTTGAGAACTTTCTCAGAGGAAGCCAAGTGTTCCCTGTGGGATTTTAACGGTAAGGGGCCTGGTGAGTCAAGTGCTTCCCCAGGGAACTGGAAGGACACCAATTTGTTCAAAGTCACCCCGGCTGAGGAACATAATAGAGGGCTAGAGTTCAGACTTTTTTTCAGACTGATGATTCATTTAGGACAAATGATGTTACCTTTCCTTTCACCCCCTGTGACAAAAGGTATGTTGGAGAAAGCCAATTCAGCAAACTTCAAGGATGTCCCCACACTGCAGCAGATGTAAAGCCACATGCACAACGAAAGGGGCTGCCCTGGGTATTCTTTTCTGTGGCAACTAACATTGCAAGCAGTAAAACACTGCAAACAGTAAAAGTCCCAAAACAGGTTTGGGGACTAGTCAAACGTGAATTCAAATCCAGACACATCTACTTTCCAGATGTGTGTTCTCGGTCAAGTTACTCAAGAAAGTGGCACTTAGTAAATTAATACACACACACAAACTCACCTGCATTACACGCTCATGTGAAGTGAATCCTGTCTACGCCTCCCTCCCGGATCCCCGGTCAGGACTCATCTTGACAGTAGGGAGCTGCCATCCCAAGGGTCACATCACCCCCCCAGAAGCAGCCCACTTCCAATGGCTAGCTGGCATGGCCACCCTAACCCTCTCGTCCCAGCTCAGGACAATGATGAAGAACCAGCTCAACTTCAAAGCTTCCTGTGGGTCAGCTGGGGCCTTTGCTGAGACAACCCCACAACCTAACTTCTCCTCCAGCCTCAGCCCTCCACAGGGGTTGATTCGTAGAGCACCGCGGAACAAACATCCCATGTGGTAATCTCCACCTCTGAGTTTGCTTTCTACGGAGCCAAACAACATACTTCACCAAGAAACTAGAGGGAGGGAGGGCAAACTATGACCACTTCACAGTACTATAGTATTTGATTGTCATTTCTCCAAGGTTTAAGTAAAATGCAAATCTGAATAACAAAAAACAAAAAACAAAACTGAGGTCATTTTTTTACATGGTAGCCAACAGACACTAAACATTTCCTCTTTACTTAGCTCCAGTTCTCCCTATATCACATAAACTTGTCTACATCAGATATGCTTGTGTTTCTTTTCATTGGAATGAACAGCAAAGTGGATATTTGAAAGTTATATCCTTTAAATTAAAAAGAATGACCAGGACTGACACTATTTACAGTCAGCTAACCTGAAACAGCCAACTTTAAAATGCATACAGGGGCTTCCCTGGTGGCGCAGGGGTTAAGAATCCGCCTGCCAACGCAGGGGACACAGGTTCGAGCCCTGGTCTGGGAAGATCCCACATGCCGTGGAGCAACTAAGCCCATGCACCACAACTATTGAACCTGTGCTCTAGAGCCCTCAAGCCACAACTACTGAAGCCCGCGTGCCTAGAGCTCGTGCTCCGCAACAAGAGAAGCCACCACAATGAGAAGCCCGTGCACCGCAACAAAGAGTAGCCGCCGCTCGCCGCAACTAGAGAAAGCCCACACGCAGCAACGAAGACCCACCGCAGCCAAAAATAAATAAATAAATTAATTAATTATTTTTAAAAATGCATACAGGCTTTAATCTGTTAAACACTTAAACAAAACTTTTCTTGGACAAGTAATCCAGTAATATCTTAAACTTACTTTGTAGCAGAGGACAAAGAAATTATACCCTGATCCACTAAATTTGAATAATACGAATGATACTTTATCCAGCAAACAGTCATTCCCAGTTTTTCTTAGGCATAGAAATATGAAAGAATAGAGAGGGGGCTTCCCTGGTGGCGCAGTGGTTGAGAGTCTGCCTGCCAATGCAGGGCACACGGGTTCGAGCCCTGGTCTGGGAAGATCCCGCATGCCACGGAGCAGCTGGGCCCCTGAGCCACAGCTACTGAGCCTGCGCGTCTGGAGCCTGTGCTCCGCAACAAGAGAGGCCGCGATAGTGAGAGGCCCGTGCACCGCGATGAAGAGTGGCCCCCACTTGCCACAACTGGAGAAAGCCCTCGCACAGAAACGAAGACCCAACACAGCCATAAATAAATAAATAAATAAATAAATTTATTTAAAAAAAAAAAAAAAAGAATAGAGAGGGTGGGAGGGAGGTGCAAGAGAGAGGAGATATAGGGATATATGTATAGGTATAGCTGATTCACTTTGTTATACAGCAGAAACTAACACACCATTGTAAAGCAATTAAACTCCAATAAAGATGTTAAAAAATAAAATGAATAAAAATTCCTGGTAAAGTAGGAAAAAAAAAAAGAAATATGAAAAGAGATGTATTAAAAGTTCCCTGTCACCAGACTTGCCTTGAAACACAAAGCAAAGATCTTAAGGCTCAGAAATAACCAGCTAATTACAAAAAGCAGAGGTGGAAATGGATGAGAGAGAAAAGCAGATGGCGAGACTTTGTTAACTCACTTAGAAGGAATTTTCCAGGAACGAGCCATTAACTGGCTGAGCAATAGACTTGTATAGTCTTTAAGGAGAAATGCATGGCATAAAGGCCAAATATCACTAAATAATGTCACCAAAGCCTCTTGCTATAACTCTGAATGGAGGCATATGGAATTCGTAACATGAGCCTTCATGGTTAAAGCACATACATACATCCCTGATGGACCAGAGGATGAGCGAGATTAATCAGCTAAGAAATGTCTTCTTAGTTCAATATTTTCAACCTTTGCAACATTTGACCAGAGCCAAGGTTAACTAATATGATTTTCAACTGCTTTTTCCTAGTTCCCAGGTAATAAAAACGGCATGCAAAGAAAATTAGACCTGGAAGAATACACAGCCAGCCAAGTGTAAGAGTCTCTACCTTTGCTTGCCTGTTCTTAACTCCTGATTTGTCTGGATTCTATGACGGTCTTTGATTTTGGTGTCGTGTAGCCATTCTCAGCCAGGGACTATTCTGCACAGCCCATGCCTCACCTGGGGACTAATTTTAGCAGCGTCTAAAGACATTTTTTGGTTATTAAAACTAGTGGGTGAGTGGGTTTACTGGCATCTAATGAGTAGAGGCCAAGGATGCAAGGATGTAGCTAAACATCTTACAACACTCACCGCGGCCCCCATCCCAAAGAATTATCTAGCACAAAATGTCAGTAGTGCTGAGGTGGAGAAATCCTAGTGGGGTGGAGTGAGCACTAAAATCCCAGATCAAAGGAGCATGAATGGAATCCACAGTACCTGGGGCAGGAACTTAGCTTTTCTGAGCCTCGGTTTCCATCGGCATAAAATGGGCCTAAAAATACTCTTGAAGAGTTCTGGTAAAGAACACATGAGATGGCAGATGACAAATGACCTAGCACAGTGCACGGCACATCAAAGGTGCCCATGATGTCTGGGCAATCTGAATCACTGCTATTTTTTAACTGCAGCTACTTCCCACCCATCCCCATTTCCTCTAGGATTTTACCAGGAAGCAAAGAAAAGAGGAACCCAGCCAAGTCTGAAGCCCACTCTAGGTCAAGAGTTTGCATTTAGCTCATTTAATAATTCTGAATCCTATTGTGTCTAAATTTACGTTTGAGGAACCCAGGGGTGGGGAAGGCCACAATTTTTACATTTTTTTTAAAGGTGTGCTGTTTTTCCAAAGGAGAATTTCAATTCAATGGCTTAGGAGCCAAATGAAAGAAGGGAATGCAAAAATCCCCACTAGGTCAATGAAGAAGCATATTAGTGGGAATGCTAATAAGTACTTTTCTCAGACAAAGGAATATCTTCAATGAGTTGAGTGAAGACTTATTTAAGCAGAACCAAGTAGATACTCAGATATCAGACAAAAACAAAAAAAGTAACTTCTCCCTAAGTAATGACCACCCATGGTGGCTCAGCAGAGAACCACTGCATTATGTATTAGGGGCATAATCCTCAATACCTTATAAAAGTAATATTTGCCTGCTGTAAACTATACCAAGTCACGTGGTGACAGCCAGTTTCCCATTCCTCTTGCCCCAATTCTAATCCTCAGAGGAAGGTAGGGTAACCATATAATTCATCATCCCAACCAAGCCACTGAAGACCAAAAGGGAGCACAATGAATAATTACACTAGGATAACAGGTGTAGACCAGATATTTCTCCAGCAAACGGGAACAGATGGCCACCCTACTCAGAGGTAGCCATGGCTAATGGTTCCCTGTCGTTTACATTTTTAAGGCACACACAAACACACCCATGAGGTCACCTGTGAACGAGCTACACCAATGGGATGAGTCTCTAGATGCTCCTCTGTCTCCTGCTCTTTTAATTTAATATATCATGAGGTGTCTACATGTCAGCGCACAGAGATCCATCTCATTTCTTTAGTTAACTGCAGAATGTGCTACTGTACGGAGGTGCCATAATTTTTCAATCACCTATAACACGTATAAAGTCAACTTCAAATTTTTGTCATTACGAGCAAGGCTACAGGGAACATAACCCTAAACACATCTTTTAAGGGCTTGCGTATTTCCACAGAATAGGCTTCTAGCAGTGGAAATGCTAAATCAAATGTTACCATTTTTGAAGGGTTCTTCTGAAGTGCTCTCCACAAAGGCTATGTCAGGTCACATCACGACCAACAGTTACTCAACAGTTTTGAATTTCTGCCAAGCTGATAAACGAAGCATGCTAGGTAGTGCTAATGTTCACAGCAGCTCTATTTACAGTTGCCAAGGTATGGAAGCAACCTAGGTGTCCATCGACAGACGAATGGATAAAGAAGATGGGGTATACAGTATATACACAGAGGAATATTACTCAGTCATAAAAAAGAATGAAATTTTGCCACTTGCAACAACATAGATGGACCTGGAGGGAATTATGCGTAGCGAAATAAGTCAGACAGAGAAAGACAAATACTGTACGATATCACTTATATGTGGAATATTAAAAAATAAAACAAAATAGCAAATAAAACAAAAAAGAAGCAGACTCACAGATACAGAGAACAAACTAGTGGTTACCAGCGGGGAGAGGGAAGCGGGGGAGGGACAATATAGGGGTAAGGGGAATAAAAAGGGTTACTATGGGATTATATGAAATCATGTGTGTGAAACTTTTGAAAACTGTAAAGCACTATGGAATTTAAATAAACTTTTATTCAATTATTTTTTTTTAAGTACATGTACACAAATTAGAAAGAAAAAAAAAAAGATAAGCAGGTAAAGTGGCCTTTTGTGTAGGGGTCGGAGACCACGCTCCAAAAGACTTGACCAAATGATCCAAGATAAGATGTCAAAGACATTTCTATCCTCATACCCTGATAAACTGTGCCAAATCTGAAAAAAAAAAAAAGGATGTCATCTCATTCCATGATTTCCTTATGTGGTCCCTCAACTCCAGACAGTCTGGGCCGTGGGTGTACATGGAATTTTCCACCTCTAGGCCTTTGCTCTGCTGTTCTGTCCACTTAGAATAACGTTCCACCCATCCCTATAAATACCCTACCAACAACAAACATAACCTCCTCCATAAGGCCTGTCCTGAGCCTGACTACAAACTGTCTTCACATCATCTTTTCCTCCTGGGAAAGCCCACAGCGCTGCTAATTCCCCCCGCTGCACCCATTCCTGATAACCTGAATCAGCGTCCACAGTCACCCCTAAATCGTGCAGACTCAGAGACAAGTGGCTACGGGCACGCACAGGCACAAAGACCTGCCCTGCCCCAATTTCCAGGCCTCAGTTTCTGCATCTGTAAAATGGGGATTATATATAGTACCTACCTTAAGTTTTATTTTGAAAACTATATGAGCAAATGTATACAAAATACTTAACATATAAGATGAGATAAAGAAATGCTAACAATTTATTACTATTTAATAGTGGAATTGATCCCTTGATGACATGTTTCATTCACTCGTGAGTCCTTTGGAATCTCGCACATTCATTTGCATGTAGAAATCCTACAATACATGCGTCTGTTGAATGAAGACTTTAATCCTGTTGCTCAGTGGATCATATAAAAATAATGATAAAGGCATGTCACGTGAATTGAGCACTTACTATGTACAAGGCACTCTGATGAATATTTCTCATCCACTATCGTATTTTAATCCTCACAAACGATACTATGAGGTAGGTGCTTTACAGATAAGAAAACTGAGACTTGAAGAGGTTATAAATCTTACCCAGTGCCACAGGTGGATGGGGATTCAGACCCACAATTACCTGACTCCAGAGTCTATACCTAACACATTCCTGAGTCTGTGTCCCTACGCTGCACCCCACACTGTAGCTAAAATCACATTACAGAGTGAAGTCAACAGAGTCCCAAGACCTCCTCATCTTACTCACATATGAATTCTTTCCTAGAATATAAAATAAATACTTTCATATCTGTAGGGCCTGGATTTTCAGAGGGGAGAAAACCTGCTGCTTAGTGCAATCACCGCTCAAGTGTCCCTGTCCTTGACTCACCCACCCCTCACCAGCTCTCCCCACCAACGAAACCAAATATTTACTTTAAAAATAAAAGGAGGGGCTTCCCTGGTGGCGCAGCGGTTGAAAATCTGCCTGCCAATGCAGGGGACACGGGTTCGAGCCCTGGTCTGGGAGGATCCCACATGCCGCGGAGCAACTAGGCCCGTGAGCCACAACTACTGAGCCTGCGCGTCTGGAGCCTGTGCTCTGCAACAAGAGAGGCCACGATAGTGAGAGGCCCGCGCACCACGATGAAGAGTGGCCCCCACTTGCCGCAACTAGAGAAAGCCCTCGCACAGAAACGAAGACCCAACACAGCCAAAAATAAATAAATTAATAAAACACTGACATTATCGGAATATTCTGAACATGAAATAAAATTTTAAAAAATAAAAATAAAAAATAAAAATAAAAATAAAAGGAGCCCAGACAGCAGGGACAGATGAAACAGTGCTGTGGAGGGAGAATGCCAGGGCTCTAAGGCCAGGCTCAGCCAAGGCTTCTTGCAGTGCTGCAGGTCCTGAAGCTGCTCCCACACTGCAGCCTGCAGGCCCAAGACAGATTCATACAGCTCTGCCTCAGCCTGCGGCCCCAAGACAGGAAACAGGACTGGGCATTGCAGCAGTTTGGGGAACAAGTCCAAAGTGAGCCTTGCACCAGCACCATATCAGCAACTTCTAGCCCTGTGGGGGGCGACTGCACAGCCAAAGCCATTGCTGGTACTTAAGGTACACAGAGACCACATCCTTGTGATAGATGCTCGGCCTTGGTAGACATGCAAGTAATAACTTCATTGAATTCCAGAAATTTGCCTTGACATCTACAAATATGGCACAGTAGCCTTTCTACAGACAAAGAAACTGAGGCACCGGCATTATAAAGTAGCATTATAAAGTATTCCTACTTATCACTTCAAAGTAGGAATAAAATGGAATAGTTGGGAAGTACAATGTTTTCCCTTCAACAGCCATGCTGATCTGTTACATCATTTGCAGGGCTTATCCAAACTGCCCCTGTCATATATTGATGGTCTTTCTGGATTTGGAAAAATGGAAGACATAATGTACATGTACTAATTGATAAATGGTGATTGCTGTGATAAGTCAAAATCAGCTTAGGATACGGCATCAAAGACCTGGATGGGCGGAACTATATTCAATATCCTGTGATAAACCATGATGGAAAAGAATATGAGTAAGAATGTATATATATTGGGTTGGCCCAAAAGTTCGTTCAGGTTTTCATAACATTGTACGAAAACCCGAACGAACTTTTTGGCCAAGCCAGTATGTATAACTGAGTCACTCTGCTGTACAGCAGTAATTAATACAACACTGTAAATCAACTACACTTCAATTAAAAAAAAAAAAAACCTGGATGGGCTCTGCTGACCCTAGAGAGGTCCATTTCCTCATCAATAAGTGAAGATGCCACCAACCACCTCCCAATGCTCAGAAGGGCATCCATCATTCCAGGACCTGAGAACCTACTTTGTATCCTAGCACTCTGCCATTAACAGCAATGGTAGAGAATACTTTAACTTCTCTAAGCCTCAATTTCTTCTTCTGTAAAATGGGAATGATTATAGTATCTACACTCCATGGAGTTGTTTGAGGAGAAAATGAAATAATATAGAGCACTGACAGCAAGCATAGCACACAGTAAAGGATCTAACTAGCACTTTTTATTTTTTTGGCTGCGTCGGGTCTTAGTTGCAGTACGCCGGATCTTTCGTTGTGATGCGGGCTCTTCATTGCGGTGCGCAGGTTTCTCTCTAGTTGTGGCGCGTGGGCTCAAGAGCAAACGGGCTCAGTAGTTGCAGTGCACGGGCTCAGTAGTTGTGGCGTGCAGGCTCTAGAGTGCATGGGCTCTGTAGTTACGGCACGTGGGCTCTGTAGTTGTGGTGTGCGGGCTTAGTTGCCCCGCGGCATGTGGGATCTTAGTTCCCCGACCAGGGATCAAACCCACGTCCCCTGCAACTGAACCACCAGGGAGGTCCCTAACAAGTACTTTTAATAAGGATTGAATGAGAGAACAGTATACAAAATTTTTAATAAGCAATAAATGTCTAGCAGTTCCCTTGTGATCCCATTCACAGCTGGAATGATCAATTGCAAGAAAAACTCAACAAACCAGGTAACTTTCCTGGTATCAAGTTTACTGGAAAATACCTATCTTTATATCAATCATTCTAGAATTCTAAAGACTCAGGAGTCATTTAATTGCTCTATAATCATTTGTAGCTTTCCACAGAGTGGTGACTAAATTCAGACTTCAAGAGAGAGAGCTACGAAAAATAACATAAAGACATAAAGATAGTATACTTAGAATGTGTCTCTATCTAATCTGCTCCATATAATTTGGTCCAACAGATTCAGCTCCATAAAATCTAAGAGGAGGTGTTAGTGCCAGGGAAGAAGATTAAAACCCAGTGTTAAAAGAAGTGTTTTGAGTCAATTATGCAGTAAATTCAGCACCTCCACAAACCTAAAATCAAAATCGATCAGATTCAAAAGAGGGAAACTAACAAATATAATAATAACTATCATTCATTCAATGTTGCCTTTGCTCTCTGTTCCACGCTGAGAGATTCCCTGCAACGTTTCCTTTAATCCTTGCAGCAACCATACGAGGTGTGTGTTCTTATTATCACTACATCACAGAAGTAAAATCATGCACACAAGGTCCCATAGCAAGTGAGTAGTGGGACTGGATGTGAACCCAGATTACCTGAAATGCAAAGCCTGTATCACTACTGAGCATACGGTCTCTAACCCAAAAAGGTGAAATGTTGGCCAAGTCAAAGCTGATGGTGGGATTGAAGCCTCCAAGACCAGGTGACCAGGGGCAGCATTAATTTTAAAAAAAAGCAAAAAACAAAACAAAACAACGAAGAAAAAACCTGGTGACCAATACCCATACGCTTCACAAACTGCTCTAACTGCCAAAGAGATGACAAGGACACACTGCTGGCAAAGCTCTACTCAGGCAACAAATTCTCCATCCTCAGAGCCAGAGACATTAGGCAAATGGCATTCCTGACAGACCTGGGAAGGTCAGGCAAAGCTATGAGAAAGGAGAAAAAGCAGAAGAGAGGAGACATCAAGAAAACCTAACTGCACCTGCTTCTGAGGGCAGTGGGAAGACAAAAATCACATAGAGAAAGGTAGAAATCCAAATGCCCATTGGCAGATGAATGGATAAATAAAGGTGGTATATCCATACAATGGAATATTACTCAGCTGTTAAAAGGAAGGAAATTCTGACACATGCTACAACATGGATGAAGCTTGAGGACAGTACGCTAAAGTGAAAGAAGCCAGACACAAAAGGACAGACACTGTATGATTCACTCATATGAGGTACCTGGAGTAGTCTGACTTACACACACAGAGACTGGAATAGTACCTGCCAGGGACGAGGGGAGGGGAGAATGGGGAGTTAGTGTTTAATGGATACAAAGTTTGAGAAGGTGAAAGAGTTCTGGAGATGGATGGTGGTGGTGATGGCTGCACAACAATGTGAACGTACTTAATGCCACTGAACTATACATTTTAAAAATGGCTGAAACGATCAAACTTTTATGTTACATGTATTGCACCACCATTTTTCAAAAAGTCAAATAGAATCTTGCTATGGCCATAAAGTGCAAGTTCCATCGCCTGGAACCATGTCAGGAGAAAGCTGTGTGTCTGCACTGGAAGAGGCAGGCACTTGTGTCCGGACCCGCACAGGGCATGGCTGCAGATGGACAAACAGAAGCCCTGAGCTGTGATGAGCCAAGCAGACTCACCCCAAAGCATCCCCGGGGCACCGATGTTTCCTTTCTCATGGAGGACACAAGGACTGTGGCCTCCCTGAGCACAAGAAAGGGTACCTGGCTTCCGGCCTTCCCCAGACCACACTCCAGAAGCTTCTATACCCTGAATTCGCACAGTGGTGCAGTGCCGTCTGAAGTAGATCCCACCACATGGCACGAAGCAATAATGCAGCATGCTGGTGGAAGCCTGGAGGAAACCCATCGCTGTCACTTAAATCCGAGGAGTAACCTGGGACAAGTCATGACTTTCAACCCTCAGTGTTCCGACCTCTAAAATGGGAGAATTGTACACACGCTTCATGCCTCGTGCTGAGGATTAAAGATCAGGCCTGGGCAGCCCTCAGAGCAAAGCCAGACCTGCCCAGCACTGAATCTCGTTTTGCTCTCACTGGCATCATTGCTACTAGCTTTCTCTGCTAGGCTTTCACTCCCGTACTTGAAGTCCAACTGGCAGACGATGTGAGGAGGTGAGAGCTGGAAGGCTTCCCGACTTTGACAAGAAAGACAGACTTTTAGGCTCACACGATAAAGTAGGAGAAAGGCATTAGAGTTGAACTGTGAGAATGCCATGACCCAACATGATAAAAGGAAAAGCAAACATCCTTACTCTTCTTTGGGAGTTAATATCTGTCAACTGCTTTATTATTTGGGATTCCTTTATTTTTCTCCCTTTTATCTTGGTCAGAGATGGGGTCCCTAATTATTGCTGGCTATACTTCACACACACACACACACACACACCCATGAGACAAAGATAAAGTGAGGACATTTTGTTGTGTGCATGTGCACATTTGATGTTATTATATTTTACAAACCTGGAACAAAATACCTTTAACCACTCCCCTGCCACACCACACACACACACACACACACACACACACACACACGAGCAGCCCATGCATATCCTCACATTTGTAACTTTCTGCTACCACCACTCAGGAGATGTAAAAGCAGACTATTTTCCTCCAAAGACTGTTTGCCTGGGTAACAGCATTTGGCCACATTCTCTTTCCCTAAAGATGGCATCCCCCCCTCCACCCACCTACCAGGGTTTTCGGAGCCAGGATTTGAACCCAATGTGCAATTCCAAAACTCTTAAGCATGGAGCTGTGTGGCCTCCAGCCAGGCACTATTATTATCACTGCTTTTTACAAATGAGGAAATTGAGGCACAGAGAGGCTGAGTCACATGCCCAAGGCCACAAAGCTGGTAAGGAGTAGGCTGGAGTTGAAATCAGGGCAGCCCACTGTAGACACTTAGCTCTCTTGATTCACAGGGATCATGGTTCCCTATGGCCTGGGTTCCAGAGGTACGTGCTACAGCTAATGGGGCTGGTGGCCTTCTTTGCATCCCCTGCATTCTGGGTACTCAGGGTCTTAATCAGCCACCCAAGCTCAGGCTCTTACCTCACTCAGCACAACACAGGCTTGTCCTGCTTACTTATCTCCCATTTTCCTCTTCAAGTCAGTGCTTGTCAAGCTTTGCCAGCAGACTGAGAACTTGTCTGCTCATCTCTCACTCTGCCCTTGGGGAATCCACAGCATGTCTCCATAGCTCTCCAGCACTGCTCAAGGCTCCTGGTTAACTTTCATCTCTTCCCCGAGCCACTTCCACATCGGAAGGCACCTCCCCACCATGAGAAGGCAGCCATTTGGGTTGATTCATTCATTCACTGGTCCATTTAACAAATGTTTGTGCTGCTCAGCTGTCAGGTGCCAGGTACTGCTTCACCATAAGAATAAGAAAGTATATGATTCAGGTTCCTGCCCTCAAGATAATTACACTCCGGTGGGACAGATAATAAACAAAGGGGCTAATTTCAGATAGTGATGAGGGTGAAGACAAAAGTAGAATGATGAAGTGATGAGTGACTGGAGGAGAGGAAGATTCTATGAGAAGGTAACACTTGAGTCTGGACCAGGGTTTCTAAACCTTGGTTCTATTGCAGTAGGTTACAGGTGGCCAGTGATTTGCTTAAGCTTCCAGAATTGGTTTAGGGATTGCAGACCTAAGTCACTCAGCACACAGCATATGGCATTCCTCTCAGTCTCTCTCCCCCTAGCTGTAAATAAGCAGGCATGTCACCCCTTTTGCCATGATCACCCATCTGCAAACAAGAGAAGCCATTCTAAGGCCAAGCCAGCACTGTGAAGAGAGCAGCACTGAGAGAATCAAGGCTATCCCTTACAATACCTAGGCTGTGTCCCTACAGCTGATAAGTATAGGCTGAAATCCAGCCCATACTCTGCTCTCCAGGCCATGCACGGATATGTCTGCCCAGAAGAGATATATAGTTTCTACTTTGAACAAAGACATCATATGGGCTAGTGGCAGCTCTGAAGCAAATCAGAGAAACAGGACCCATGCCCTGATCAAACCCTACCTGAAGCTCCCTCCTTGTTCTGAAATTCTTGGTTACTTGCATCAGTTAATCTTCTTTGTTGTTTAAGTCATTTGAGTTGATTTTTATGACTTGTAACCAAAAGCATCAAGGTGATAAAATGGTTTATGCAACTCCAAGATAACTCAGAGTCTCCCTCTCTGCATAAAATACTCAAATTGAGATAATTTATTCAACCATTTGTTATATTAGGTGCTGGAGACAGAGCAGTCCACAGGAAAAACACCATCCCTAGCTTCACAGAACATATCTGTTCCATATAAACCACTCTATTTGGGAGAATCAGCACATCGCCATACACTGAGCTTCTTTAAGAAAACTGTCACCACTAAATACATTGATAAAATGGTCAAAAAGACACTTAAAAACTTTCACATTTAACAAACGTCAACACAACGGGTCACTCCAGCCTCTTTTTCTTAGAGCAGCTGAATGTGTCAAAGAAATATGACTGTCCTCACCATTTGTAACGGCAATGTCTCCCGTACTGTTCAGTCTGGTAGACACAAGCCATGTGTGGCTACTGAGAGTTAAATTTAAATAAATTCCATGTAAATAAAACGAAAAAATTCATTTTCATAGTGTGGCTGGTGAAAGGTAGCCACACCAGCCACATGACAAGCACACAATCTCCATATATGGCTAATGGATAAAATACCAGACAGCATAGGTAAAGAACATTTCCATCACTGCAGAAAGTTCTATTGGATTGCACTTTCCTTCCTCCAGAGTTCCTTTCCTACTTTAAAAAGGCATGTGGTGGTGAGGAAGAGGTCTCTTCAGTTGCCAGGTTAATGCTAGGATCCCGAAGCAAGAAAATGACCTTCCACATACACACCTGCACATAGCCAGTACGTGCCACCCTAGAAGAACCAGAGGCTCGAGTAACTCAGTTAGTCTTTCTCTTCTTGACTCCCTTCCCCAATCAGTGTTCATTCGAGTATACAGTGGGGTCTGTTACCATCATTTATTAGGGAACTGGATTTGAAGTGGCCAGCATGTTAGAGCCTGGAGTCTCAAGCTTTAAATTTCCACAACTTTTTCTAAAATGTGTGGATTCACAGGGACCACCCCCTAGGATTTTTTATTCCACAGGTCTGAGATGGGGCCTAGTAATCCCCATATTTCATAAACCTTCCGGATGATTCTGAACCGGTGACCGTTCTGTGGACCATTCTTTGCAGTTGGGGTTATCAGGACTCCGCTGGGCAGGGAGACATGAGTCAGCGTCACTAACAAACTCGCCCGCAGATGCCCAGAGATTGCAAACTCGCCCAGGTAATTCTGATGCACTTTCCATTTACCTAAAACCCAATCTGTGGGCCACTGGTTCTGAAGCTGATCATTTTCTCCAATCAGCTCTGCCTGCGAGCTGTTGGCAGCCATCAGGTGAATATAAGTGCCTGGTAACAGGTGCCCAGGGCTGCAAATTTCCCTCACAGCCTTTTCAGGATGTCTCTCTTCCTTCAGGAATTCAGGCAATAGGGTGACTCATCATGTTTTATTAAAACCCATGGATGGGTTCCTTCCACCAAAAAAGACTCCAACAGTGACAACCGGCTATCATCTTCCCATTAATGCCATGTTCTCACAATTGTCTTCCTTGGAGATAATTATTTCATGCAGAATAACTTAAGCTTACATTTTTAGCTAAAATGTCTCAGAAACAGATTCACATTGCTTAAGAGAGCCTGGTCCTTTCTTCCTTATGGCAGTTTTTTCCCGCAGACTTAGACAGAAATAGGCAAGAGCTGCATCAATTTTTCCTTTGCTGGCCATCCTATCTCTCTGATATTTCTCTTATAAATCATGATATGTGTACATTGTATCAATATTGAAACAACACTTTGTGTTTTCTAAAGTCTTCCTAGACCCTGTGCAGGTACTAAACTGTGATTTTGCATATGGCATGATTCACTATGGCTAGACTCTTTACCAAAGACCAAAGCTCGGGAAGTTTACCAATGATTGTCCAGTCTCAAACACCGCATAATATAAGTTTTCCTGCTACATCTTATCCTTGGGCATTTTATGATTTTTAAAAAATATGTATTTACTTGTTTATTTATTTATTTTTGGCTGCACTGGGTCTTCATTGCAGCCCGCGGGATCTTTAGTTGCGGCACGCGGGATCTTTAGTTGCGGCATGTGGGAGCTAGTTCCCAACCAGGGATCGAACCCCGGCCCCCTGCATTCGGAGCACGAAGTCTTACCCACTGGACCACCAGAGAAGTCCCCCTTGGGCATTTTAAAGTAGAACAGAAGCCAAATTTCATGTCAACTTGGGGGAATCCTGGGTGCCCCAAAAGTGGTGATCATAATGAAGGAGGTAGATCAGGGCATACAGTCATCTCAACTGGAAAACGCTCCTTAGTTTTGTCTCACACCCAGAGTACTGGATCACATATAGAATGTCCTATCTAGAATCTGAATTCCTAGACAGTCTCTTGGAATGTTCTTACTCCGATACGGATATGGAGAAAGGGAAGGAGACGAGAGAAGAGAAACAGTCCCAATCCACACCTGGCAGAGTTTGAACTCCATGTCGGGCTTTTGCTGACAACTACACAGTTTTCATTTTACACGCCCTTCCTTGCTTAGCTCTTTAACAGAAAAACTGCACTGCCTAAACTTCTAATCTGAATTACCTAAGCTCCCTTCCCCATCCTAGTCCAGAAAACCTGGTGCCTGCCATGAACTCTGCAACGCAGAACAACCTATTTCGCAGGCAAGAAAGAAAGGCTGCACTGGTTTTCAAAATACAAAATTCTACCAGATAACGCTGGCCTGGAGAACAGATGCTCGCCAGTCTTAGAGGTTAACTGTGTTCTGAAAGCATCCACTCTTGGAGTAAAAGTCAGGGTGCTGATTTACCTGTAGAATGCCCAAACGAGTCATGTTATTAGGGATTTTCTTGCTATACCTAAAACCGCCCTAAGAAGTATACATAAAACTCATTCTTTTATTTGTAAGACCACACATTTCCCAGTAAAATCACCTTAGAGCAGAGAATGTATACTATTCCCAGTACATATTCATATAAATGTCATCATCGAGACACTATTTTGCACCCAGTTCTAAGATTCAGCAGACCACGACCCTGCAATAAAATAGTCCAAGAATCACGATCAGCTGTCAAAATATATCCTCTCCCCCACTCCTCGCAACTCGACTGGGAGAGCTGTCACTGGCTGAGCCTCCAATAATCTTACGTGGGCTACAGGGACAAACTGGACTACTTCTGGAACTTATTATTCACTTCAACCCACATTTGTGGACCTTTACTGTGTGTTGGTCGCTATCCTGGGCCCTGAGAACACAGACAAGAGTAAGAAATGTGATGACTGCTCTTGAAGAGATGAAGTGTGAGAGACATCAAGTGAGAAAGACAAATATGTCAACCAGAGGCTGCAAGCTTGTTGCCTGAGGACCAAATATGGCTCCCAGATGTGTTCGGCTTGGTTTATCCATGCTTTTGGATAACTTTGAATCAACACTTTTACATTGGCAAAGTTCATTTTTTTAACAATTCAAGCTTCTGCATTCTCTTGAAAGCTTGAAAAATCTGGCAACGGTGGGCAACGCCCCCACATGTCAACAACAGGCTGAAGCTGAGTGGCAACTGCTCCCTTTTACCCTAGTCCCCACCACTCCCTAATGCCCTTTAAAATACCCAGTCAGTATTTGCGTTTGTGATGACTATTATAAAGGAACAATCCCAGGCCTACGTAGGATCTATTCTAACTGAGATAAGTAAAGAAATACAGGACTCTCACATGCAGGCAGCAAGGATTTAAGTTGGTAAGTGGTCTGAAGAACAAGATGATGGTAGGAATTAGGTCTTCAAAAGATAAAATTCATGTGAGCCAAGAAGTTCTAGATATCTATCCAAACAAAATAGCTGAAGAAGTTCACTAAAATGTATACATAAGGATATTCATCAATGTGTTGTGTAAAATAGGAACTGAAAACAACCTAAATGTTCACTCTGAAAGCATGATTTAACATATTATAGCACAACCAAAAACTGATTCCACAGCCACCAAAATGGTACAGTCGATCTACATGTAGCATAGAAAAAAAGTCTGTGATATATTGTGAGGCACAAAGAAAAATCTGACCAAAACAGCGTGTGTGGGATTATCCAATTTTCAGAAGAAAAAGACCCTCCCAAAAAAATCTACCAAAAAAACATGTGTGTGTATTTATATATGTTTACATATATAAATGTCTGGAGGTGGGATTATGGGCCACGTGGATACATTTTCCTTTCATATATTCACATTTTTCTCTATCATACACATTGTTTAAATGAGGGAAAAAATTAAATTTCACCATGAAAAAACCATAAGCTGTGGAAGCACAGACCAACAATGGAGAGTGATTGACAGTCATCCATGATCATAAAACTATTTGAGTTTTTAAAAGATTAGAAACCAAAAAATCTAGATGATGCCTATGCTTTCTAAAAAAAAAAAAAAAAAAAAAAAAACCTACATGCTCCAACACCAAAGAAAGTCCTCTTTTAACAACTTGATCTTGAGTTTTGAATTCTTAACCAAGTCACACAGACTTAAACAGGCTGATAGTTGGAGGAGGAAATGAACAGGCTCTCCCTATCAGATGTAAATTCCAACGCTTGGCCAAGAATCCAGGTGGTAAAATACTGACTCTATTTAAATCAAGCCAAAGTGATGCCTTCTGTGGCCGCGTTACATAAGCAATAGGCTCCATCACTGCACACATCTGGTCAGAATAAAGGCCCTCTAAGACCTTCAACACAATTAATTCAATATTTTCCCGACAGTTCAAAATGCTACAACAACTGGCAGACAACCATTTTAAATCATCACAGAAAAGTCAGACATATGGCTAAGTATATTTAATATGCTTTAAAAATAAGCCGCGGATCTTCGAGCCAACAAGATCTTAGGCAAGAATTTTTCTTATTTATTTAAAAGTTATGCCTACCCATTACCTCAAAAGAATTCAATTCAAAAGTGATTGCTTGAGTACCTAGAGAGGGCAGAGATTGCAAAGAGACATAAAACAGGGATGCTGCTTTCAAGAATTCAAGAAACACATAATCCAGTACAGGAGACAGAAGAGCAAATCTACATTACAAGACACTATTGTGACTCTTGAAATCATGTTGTGTGTGGGGAAAAAGAAAAGACAGAGAGAGCACAGAGGAGGAAAGAATCAACAGTGTTGGTGAGGGAGATCAGGGAAAACAGAAGGAGAAGGCAAATAAGCAGAATTGCTTGAAACTATATAGCAGCACCCTCTGTGTTCTGGCCAACAAACACTTTGGGAATCCTTTTTTTTTTTTTAATTTCTGGGACTCTCTTTGGTGGCATCACCAGGCATGGTATGCTGTCTCAGGCAGCAATATTACAGCCTAACAGAGGTCAACACACTTCTAGTGTGGAAACCTGGGATAAGGATTTTGGAACCAGGCGGATCTGAGCTTGAATCTCACCTCTGTCAGCTGCCTGGAGGCCAGGATAAATTACTTGACCTCTCCAGCTGATTTTCTCAGGGCTAAAATAAGAATGACATCCTCTACCCAGGTTAAAAACCTAACCGGGGTCTCAGGGACATGTCAGAAGATCAATATATAATAGTGATTACAGTGATTAGTTTACTGCTCCTATTTCTGATTCTCCGTCTCAACAATGAAGTTATACCTTAGAGAAGAGTTTTTCAGTCTCAGCCTTAGTGCCATTTGCGGTTGCACACCTCTCTGCCATGGGGGCTGTACTGTGTAGGAAGTTTAGCGGTATCCCTGGCCTCAGCTCCCTCAACGCCACTAGCACTCCCCCTTCCTGAGCTGTAACAACCAAAAATGTCTCCAGACATTGCCAAATGTCCCTTGGGGGTCAAAATCACCCCCAGTTGAAAATCACTGCTTTAGAGGAAATCATTGATGGGTCTTCACTTCTCAACTGAAAGTGAACATGGCTGCTATTAGGTAGGTATTGCAGTAAGCACTATTTACACGCCAAGCAGGGGACAAAGTATTTTGCATACGTT
Organism: Balaenoptera ricei; assembly: GCF_028023285.1. Classification (NCBI taxonomy): domain Eukaryota; kingdom Metazoa; phylum Chordata; class Mammalia; order Artiodactyla; family Balaenopteridae; genus Balaenoptera; species Balaenoptera ricei. Next base: position 82,878,562 of record NC_082649.1, read on the forward strand.
TTCTCATTTAATCCTCACAACCACCCTATGAGGTAGGTATTATTCTCATTTTCAACCGGAACAACTGAGGTTCTGGGGGGTTAACATGCCCATGGTTCTTCAGCTGGAGTTGGACCTAACCAGCCTGACTCCAAACCCTTATAACACCAAGCCCTACTGCCTCCCCAGCCTTTCCTGATTTGGGAGCCCAGGTATGGTGCCAGGAAGATCAGAGGACCTCAGTGTCAAGTTCTCAAGGATCACCCTTGCTGGTACTGCCCTGCCCAGGACCTCCAGGGAGTAAGGAGAGGACCTGTCCTTCCTCTACACATTACTGAACCTGGGTCCCGATGACGATCATTAGAATCAATTCATCACCAGTGACAACGTAGAAGTTCAGGCAGCTCAGACCTCTACCACACGGTGAAATCTAGAGGTTTCCTTCTTACTTGTCTGAACTAATCCAGTCTCAGCCTTTTTAAATAGTGGCATCTGAATCAGGCAGGAAAATGAGGGCTTTTTCTAGACTTGAAAAGCTCTCCAGGGAACTGTGTACCACAATCTCTGTCTCTCAAGAGATTCTTTCTTCCCTCCCAAGTGCTTTCCAACAGGGAACATTCAAACAATAACAGAAGCCAATATTTTGTGGGCGCTCAACACGTGCCAGGCCCTGTGCCTGTGGTTTACCTCAGTCTCCTCATTTTATTCCTCCATCAGCCTCAGGTACTAGGTATCATTATCCCCATTTGCAAGAAAGAGGGGAAGTATCTCGCCCTGAGTAACCCAGCTAGTAAATTGAAAAGCCTAGTGTCTAACCCCGATCAGCCTGAGTCCAAAACCTGCCGATCTACAACACATCAATAAATGGATACTTGTGGATTATCTTACAAGCGGCACTGCAGGCCTGTTAACACTGTATATGGCAAGACTTGTGAAACATGGCTTGTAATCAGGGCATAATGGCCTTTTAATTGCACCATCATGCCACTGTCCATACAGAGAGCTTCGAGTCTCACAATGGGCTGAAAGATTAGCCTTATTGTGGAAAACATAACTGTATTCCGTTAAAGGCGCACACTAATGGCTCTGTTGGCAATAGGAATGGGGCTGACACCTTAGCCGGGAGGATGTAATTCTCTTACGTAACTCATTCTCACCACACTGCAGATGGTAACAGGAAAAGTCTATACACACAGCTTATGGTGCCCAGAAGAACATCTCACAGTCCGCTGGAGGGTGAGAGAGTGTGCAAAGTTCGCTGACAGACTCAACATGGTGCTGCCTTAAATCCCTAAAATAAAGACCATTTGAGCCCGGCCAGCAACACTCACTGTCTTCAAGAATATTCCTAGATCAATCAGTGAAGCTCTATTTAGCCCAAGTCATGGACTGCAAATGTTAAACCCTTATCAAGTTTGATGCGATCCATCACAAAGTACCTACATTTTCAGAGACTTTCAAATATCGGAATTTTCAGAGGCAACCGAGCTCAGGAGAGAGTTATTCTAGTTCTAAATCTGACAGTGGACGTTCAAGAAATACTGGAGCAATTAATATGCATCAGGCACCATTCTCAGTACTGGGATCAACAACAGCCCTGCCCTCTCGGAGCTTATATTAAAGAAAGAGAGACAAAACAAGGAACTTAGTTATTTTGAAATGATCGACATATGATAAAGTAAAATAAAGCAGAGGAGGGAATAGGGAATGACAAGGCAAGTGGGAAAGACTTGAAGTTCGTGAGAGAGTAAGCCTCCCAGGTGTCCAGGTCGGGCCAGGAGGCCACGGCCAGGGAGAGAGAAGACAAGCCACAGGACAGATTGTGAGTCACTGGGAGGACTTCCGTTTCCCCTCAGAGAAAGGGACTAGAGAAATGATTGTATGTAATGGATTACTCCATACTTTAATCACTTGGCTATAAAAAGAGAAGATTACTATTTAATCATAAAAGACATTGTTCAGAACTTCCTGGCGGTCCAGTGGTTAGGACTCGGCGCTCTCACTGCCAGGGGCCTGGGTTCCATCCCTGGTCGGGGAACTAAGATCCCGTAAGCCTCGAGGCACGGCTAAAAATAAAATAAAACAAAAGACATTGTTCAAATTATGTTTGCTACGTGCCTTCAGAAAGGATGACATCCAGAACACGCTGGACCCTCCATGGGCCACTATACTATAAAGCAAAAGTCAGCATCACTTGCTTGTCCTTGACATCATGGGGGTTCAGCTGTGAACACACCAAAACAAATTCACCAGACATACTATATGGATGTCGACATCCATAGGGGTGCAGTAGAGCAAAGCGCCAATATTTACCAAGGATTTTTCAAGGTTATAGATCTCACATATGAGCTGCATAAAGACAGGCAGGAAGGCAGTAACCTACTTTTTTAGGATATGAATGTCAGCCCTTAACGAATTTGACAGCCTTTATTCTCAGTGTATACAAAATCAGTATATCCTGTTACACATATATACAAACTCAAGGAAGGGACCACTAACATCAGAGACTGGTGTTTTGCATTAAATAACCATCGTTTATAAAGCAACATCCTTCATGTAAACCCTTGTGGTAAGGAGATGTCAGAATGTTTTCTCTTATAAACCACTTAATTCCCCTTGGTGGATATCATCAATTCTGCCATCCGAAACTAGCTGGGTAATGAATGCCAACAAATGCAGTGAGCCAACTGTATGCCACTGCATCATAAGGTCAAGCTAATCTATTTTTAAATAACACAGCCATTGGCAAAGGGAGGCCTCCAGAAACAATGGACATGTTGGGTTGCCTGTCCTTGCGTTATTTTTTGTAAAAGCCGTAGAATGTTCCACAATGTAACCTAAAAATATCCTTCAGAGAGTGATCTTTTGGCAGCAAGAACAAAAATAGATTGATTTTTGAAAGTTTAAGTTAAAAAAAAAAAAGACGTAAACACCAAGCACAGTTTAAGAGCAAGAGGGGACAAAAATCAGACTATTTTCTGTAGCAAAGATCCAGTTTGCTGTCAGCTGGAAACACTGTACACAGGGACAATGCTACAAGAAAATGGAGGTAACGTGTCATTCTTCTGGATGCTGACATAGACCAGGTCCCGCATGAACAGAAAACAGAAAAGCTCCTCATCATCCTGCTTGCTGAATGAACATCTGAAATTTCACTTCTTAAACTCCACCTAGAGTCAACAGGCAGAAATACTTAAATACAATTCATTAAGCCTTGTCAGTCATTTATTTATTTATAGCTCGGTATAAATTATTAGACACTGAGAATCAGCTGATTGTAAAATCTGGTGATGAGAAAATGAACATATTAGGATCCTAAATGACAAGAAATCAAAGACGAATAGGGAGGAAAGAAGGAAAGATGTGCATGTCCTGGTCTGCACTTACCATCCGAATAAGAAGCAACAAGAGAAAATTCATTCATGCAGCCAACAAATTTTAGTGAACACCTATGACTTGCCAGGTACTATTTTAGGTGCTGGGAAATAGAGGGGTGAACAAGTGAGATAAACTTCTTGCTTTCATGGACCTTACATTCCAGTGGGAAGAGAGACAGACAATAAAGAAGCAAAAGAAGAAGATAATGTGAAATTACACGGTTTTTTTTTTCTAATATATAAATTTATTTATTTATTTATGGCTGCTTTGGGTCTTCGTTGCTGCACGCAGGCTTTCTCTAGTTGTGGCGAGAGGGGGCTACTCTTCATTGCGCTGTGCGGGCTTCTCATTGTGGTGGCTTCTCTTGTTGCAGAGCACGGGCTCTAGGCGTGCGGGCTTCAGTAGTTGTGGTGCGCGGGCTCGGTAGTTGTGGCTCATGGGCTTCGTTGCTCCGTGGCATGTGGGATCTTCTCAGACCAGGGATCGAACCCGTGTCCCCTGCATTGGCAGGCAGATTCTTAACCACTGCGCCACCAGGGAAGCCCAATAATGTGAAATTATGTCAAAGCTTTGAAACACAAACCACGATGAGGGGATGGCATGTGATCCAAGGCGCTATCTTATATGGGGTCAGTGGAATGGTGGGGCCAGCTCCTACTGGCTCTGGAGAACCAATTACATGCATCTCTTCCCAACTCCAGTGATGCTACAAATCAGTCTCCCCTCCACCGGAGCCGGCTGTTAAGCCTTTAGCAGCACACCATCAGATGAGAAGGTCTTTCTGAAGAGACACTAAGGAGAGGAGTCAATCTTGTGACCATCCTGGAGGAGTGTAGGGGTGGGGAGGAGGCAGAGAAAAAGCAAGACCGGAGACCCCAAAGCAGAATTCACAGGAAACTAAGCAAGACATGGAGCTGTGTTTCAAAATGAGAACAGAATTATTTTGTTACAGAGCTGTTGTAATATATTCCAACTGGTCAAAATAAACACACAATGTCAAAACAAAACCCAGAAGGGCACAAAGAACTATATTCAATTGTATGTGGTCCTAAGTCCCTCATTACGGTGAGGGGAAGGGTCTGGTGGTGGTGTTGTGGTTTTTAAATTGTGTCTTATTTATTGCCTCCATTCTGTCTATAAAAAAAGTGGAGGGACAGTTTGGTTCCTGGGTAATTTGCAAAGCCACAAAATTCACTTACAAAAATATGTAAGTGTGACCTATAATATTACCAGTTTGGGAAACTACAATCACACCCTTCTAAACTTTTGGAGTCTGGGTTATTCAGGGAATCTTAGCATTTTAGGAGCTCAAAGGATCTAAAAGGATACATCTACTTATTTTAGGTATGAAGAAAGGCCCAAAGAGGTGACTCACCAGAGATGACAGCACTAGTGGCCTAGCCTGTTCTAGAACACAGATCACCTGCCCCCCTCGATGCCATATTTTCAATGCAGTCCATACCCTAGGCCAGTGGTGCTCAAAATTGAGCATGCATCAGAGTCACCTTGTTAAAAACACGGCACAGGCTCCACCCTCCTAAGTTCAGGTATCAGTAGGGCTGAGGCCTGGGAATCTGCATGTTTAACCAGTTCCCAGGTGATGTTAATACCACTGGTCTGGGGAGCCTACTTTGAGACTCAATGACCCAGGAACTAGAAGCATGGCTTTTGAAATACAACACGGCTGAGTTCCAGCTGTACTTCACCCACTTGTATGACCCTTGGAAAAGCCACCCACACTCTCTGGACCTCAGTTTCTGACACGTGAGTCCAGTTGAGAGGAATAAAGAACAAAATGCCCATAAAGCACTAGCTTAGCCAAGGGCCTGGCACTTCCTAAACCAAGTGCTCAAAAAATACTAGCTATATCCTAGAGCTAAGCTTCCTTAATTGTAGTAGTTCCCCCTTATCTGCTGTTTTGCTTTCTGTGATTTCCGTTACCCACAGTCAACCACGGTCTGAAAATATTAACTAGAAAATTCCAGAAAAACACAAAATCATGTTTTGTAATTGTACACCAGTAGCAGGATGAAATTTCCCGCCTTCCCCCTCTGTCCTGCCCAGGACATGAATCATCCCTTTGTCCAGGGTATCCTGCTACTAGTTATTTAGTAGCTCAGTTATCAAATTGACTATCCAGGTACCGCAGTGCTTGTGTTCAAGTGACGCTTATTTTACTCAATAATGGCCCCAAAGCACGAGAGGAGTGATGCTGGCAGTTCGGATCTGCCCAACAGAAGCCGTAAAGTGCTTCCTTGAAGTGAAAAGGTGAATGTTCTCGACTTAATAAAATCGTATGCTGTGGATGCTAAGATCTACAGTAAGAATGAATTTTCTATCTGTGAAATTGTGAGAAGGAAAAAGAAATATACAGATTGCCAACAAACACATGAAAGAATGCTCAACATCATTAATCATTAGAGAAATGCAAATCAAAACTACAATGAGATATCATTTCACACTGGTCAGAATGGCCATCATCAAAACATCTAGAAACAATAAATGCTGGAGAGGGTGTGGAGAAAAGGGAACCCTCCTGTACTGTTGGTGGGAATGTAAATTGATACAGCCACTATGGAGAACAGTATGGAGGTTCCTTAAAAAACTAAAAACAGAACTACCATACGACCCAGCAATCCCACTACTGGGCATATACCCTGAGAAAAACATAATTCAAAAAGAGTCATGCACCACAACGTTCATTGCAGCTCTATTTACAATAGCCAGGACATGGAAGCAACCTAAGTGTCCATCATCGGATGAATGGATAAAGAAGATGTGGCACATATATAAAATGGAATATGACTCAGCCATAAGAAGAAACGAAATTGAGTTATTTGTAGTGAGGTGGATGGATCTAGAGTCTGTCATACAGAGTGAAGTAAGCCAGAAAGAGAAAAACAAATACAGTATGCTAACACATATATATGGAATCTAAGGGGAAAAAAAAAAAAAACGTCATGAAGAACCTAGTGGCAAGACGGGAATAAAGACACAGACCTACTAGAGAATGGACTTGAGGATATGGGGAGGGGGAAGTGTAAGCTGTGACAAGTGAGAGAGTGGCATGGACATATATACACTACCAAACGTAAAACAGATAGCTAGTGAGAAGCAACCGCATAGCACAGGGAGATCAGCTCGGTGCTTTGTGACCACCTAGAGGGGTGGGATAGGGAGGGTGGGAGGGAGGGAGATGCAAGAGGGAAGAGATATGGGAACATATGTATATGTATAACTGATTCACTTTGTTATAAAGCAGAAACTAACACACCATTGTAAAGCAATTATACTCCAATAAAGATGTTAAAAAAAAAAAAAGAAATATGTGCTAGTCTTGCTGTCGTACTTAAAACTGCACAAGTTGTAGCCATAGTGCATGATAAGTGCTTATTTAAGATGGAAAAGGCAATAAATTTGTACAGTAAGATATTTTGAGAGAGAGGGAGACCACATTCCCATAACTTTTATTATACTACATAGTTATAATTTGTTCTATCTCATGTTGTTTTTAATCTCTTACTGTGCCTAATTTGGAACGTATCACCCACAGATAAGGGGGAATTACTGTACTTTTCCTCTTTTTCTACACTAGAATGGCTAAAGTTCAAAAGACAGACCAGGTCAAAGATTGGCAAAGACGTGGCAGAACTGGAACATTTACAGCAGCTTTACTCATAATAGATGAAAAAATAAACAGTCCAAATGTCCATTGACAAGCAAAAATATAAACAATCTGGTATACGTATGCAATGGAATACTACTCAACAACACAAAACAACCATGATACACACAATATGTGAAAAAGCCAGACACAAAAGAGTACACATTGCATTATTTCATTTATATGAATTTCAATGACAGACAAGATTCATCCATGGTGAGAAAAATCAAACAGTCAATGCCTCTGGAAGAGGTGGGGGGGGGACTGACTAGAAAGGGACAGGAGGGAAATTTCTGGGGTGATGGAAATGTTCTGTATCTTGATTTGGGTGAAGCTAACATGAGAATATACATTTGTCAAAACCCATCAAACTATATACTTAAGATCTGCGCATTTTATTACAGGTAAATATATACCTATAGTATATATAGTACATATATATGCTTTATTATATATATAAAGTAACATATTTTGTATAACATATATATGTATTTGTAAATTCTTTTTAGGCACTTCTGTGACAAAAGACTGTCCTCTCCATTTAAAATGAATCAACTCTAACCTGGTAGATCCATTTAGCTTGATTCTTTCACAATCCAGTCCTGCTTCACATAATACCATTTGCTACAGACTATTTTGGTCTGTGCATCTTTTCAGAGAGTTGCCATGAAATAGAAACAGCAGAATCTTCTCCCACAAGAAGACCGTGACATTTTCATACAGACAGCACCCAGAGTGACGCGTGTCCCTGGTAGTGGCTAGTTCAAGGTGCAGACAACACAAAAGTAACATTTTCCTTTACCATGTACCAAGTAGAAGCCTATCTAATATGATTAAAACACAGTAATGAAAGCACAGGAAGAGCAATTTCGTAGTATAATTTAAATCTTATTCTCAATATAAAAGAGAAGGCTGGTGAAATGCTTTCTAGTGCCGTCTTTCTGTAATGAAGATGTTAGAAGAGCTACCTGTGCCTGTGTAATCATTACAGGAAACAGTAGCTTTTACACTTTGGTGGATTCCAGGCCATTCAACCGTCCCCATCCATATCTTTATTCTATCCCATTACAAGAAGAACAAGTAGATTTGCCTACACATATTCACACACATACGTTCTATGAGCATTCCTACGGAGCACACAGAATAGTTCCGGGTGAAAGGAAATAAGATGGGGAGACACTACAGTTTCCTTCGAACCCAGAGAAACCTGACTCCAAACACACTTTGTTAGCTGACCAACCCTTCCAGACTGCCATGATGAGGTAGCCCTGGGACGATGCCTCCCAATCTTTGGTAACTGATGGAGGGAGGCTCAGCCACATGCAGTAGCTTGCACGCTGAGAACAAGCCCCCACTGGACCCATTAGACACCAGTAGACCCCCGCACAGGATATGCAGGAACTCCTGCCGGTCCTTCCACCAGCTCGGTCCTTCCACCAGCTCGTTCTCCAAAATGCCCCTGCACGGCGACCAGCAGCTGATCCCATCAAATGCTACAGTATTTTCTCTACAGTTCTATCAAGTCCTAGTAATCCAGGTACTGGTATTAACTTCATAATTCAGGTTCCTGACACTAAAAGCTAGACTTAGAAATAAATAACTGCCCCAATTCACTTTAAACATAACAATAATAGCTAATCTTTATTGAGCACTTACTATGTGCCAGGCACTGTTCTGCACCCTTTGTGCTTATTAGTTTATGTGACACAAGAAAGCCAGTTTACAGATGAGGGAGGACACATTCTCAAGTGAGGCAAGGTGATGGACCTCAAGCAAAGCTGGGGAGATGTGCAATGAATGAGCCACAGTCTCTCCCTTCAATGAGCTTACCACCTTGTATAGAAATGAGGGGAGGGAACTAACATAGTTCAGAGTAAGTAAAAAACTACAAGATACACCTTTAGGGGAGTCCAGAGGAAGAAGGATTTGTTCATCTGGGCAGGATGCCTGAGGGCTTCTTGGAGGAGGTGTGCAAGCGGACAATGAGGACATAAATGGAAGGAGCTTTCCATAACCGTCAGTCCCTCAGCTCCCAAAGCTACCAAAAGGCCCAGCTCTTCTCCCTGTCCCCCTCCTCCGTTTCATCTGGAACGGGCCTGTTTCCAAAAGAGGACTAGCTCAGCCCAACCCTTCTTTCCTCTGACACATTCCTCCAGCTGCTGCTTGCCCTTCCAAGCTCGCGCAGGCACATATGGGAACTTTTCACCAGGGCTCAACCTGGCGCTTTCACGGGGGAGAACCTGCGTCATGGTGCATGGTCGTACAAGGGCTCCCTTTAAGGGAGTCCAGTCCTTCTCTATTGGACTGTATCAGGGACAGCCCCATGCCTGCACCGAACTAAGATGTAAGGGGCTCCCCGCCCCCACCAGCAGCCATCATAAAGGTCATCACTCCTCTCCGGGCTTCTGAGAGATGAATTTGCTTCCACTCCCTCCTCTCAAGTGCGCTCCTCGGGGCTCCCACGGTCATTCCCCCACCGCTTCCTCCTCAGTGCTTAAGGCTCTGCAACAAGGGCTCAAACCCTCACTCTTGGCATCTGTGTGACCTTGGACAAGTAACTGAACCAACATCAGTCCCAGTTTCCTTATCTGTAACATGGGGTTTATAAGAACAACTCGTTCTCAGAACTGTTGTCAATCAGAACAAGATAGTGCAAGGAAAGCATTTTACATAGAACCTGGCACGTAGTAAGCTAACAAGAAATAGCAGCTATCACCATCATCACAGGGATGATGACGGTCTTAGTGATGGTGATGGTGGTGATGTTGGTGGCAGTATAAACTTGGGCTTGAGTAGCACTGAAATACCCTCTCCATTCTCTCCCCCCACCGCCACCCACGAGCCTGGGGCCGGGCCACACGGTCGAGACACATGCGTCATCCTGCTGTGGGGTGAATGCAGGATCTTCAGGCGGCGGGCTTTGGAACTGCCAGGCGGTGATGCCCGGACTCACCTGGGCGGTCGCGGGTGACGCTGATTTTCTGATGGAGGAAGCCCAACAACCAAAGACCCTCACCTCCTTCGTACCCATTCTCCAGGTCTGAAAACAGACAAGTGGCCAAAGAACGCAGCAACTGCGCCTGCTGCAACACTCGCCCAGGGAGTCAGGAGAGCGTCCACGTTGCCCCTGCCAACTCTCCTCCAGGTGCAGGCAAGCTGTGCTGCACTTGGTGGCGGAGATAACAGGTTGGCAAACCAGGACTGGGAAAAATCTCCGCGCTTCCCCGCGCAAACCCAAGCCCCTCTTCCCAATGCAGGTGAGCAAACAACCCACAACCTCTCAACAACTTTGTATATTTCACTATCACAGGGCGCACGGCCTCAACTTCCCCTCTAAGCCGCATTCGCAGGAGAAAAGCGGGAAATCGAGTCGGGGGGCGGGGAGAGCCTCCGCAGGCCGATCCCCTTTTCTGGGGGCGCCTCCCGGAGGCGCGTCCCGTCTTACCTTGTCTGACGGCCCTGAAGGTGACGGCCTCCTTGCAGCTGTCGATAACTCCCAGTACGTCATAGCGGGGTAAACCGGACACCCGGATCCCCTGCACCTCTAGAAGCAGCTCCCCCTCGCCCAGCCGAGGGCTCTGGCCGCCGCCGGGAAGCCCCGCCGCCTCGGCCGCCGCCACCGCTCCGACATACGGAAACTCTCCGTTCTCCGCGCCCCCCAGCACCGTCACCCCCAGCTCGCCCTGGGGTCCCCGCTTCACGGTGCATTCGTGAACCCTGCTAGTCCAGTGGTTCTTCTTCTGGATCACTTTCGACATGATGACTTACGCCCCTCCTCCCCCCCCAAAAAAATAACAATAAAATGAGAGACAGGTGCCTTCCACAGCACAAGCCCCCAAGCCCACACTGGTTCAAGGGAGAGACATCTCCCCTCAAATAACGCAACGGGAGAGAGAAACTTGGCAGACTCGCTCCCTGCACACACTCGCGCACTCAAGCCATCATAAAACAAACTTTCTGGGCTTCCCCGCGAGCCCTGCACAGGCGCCCGCGAGCTTTGTTTGCATTCCGGTGCTTCTAGGTCCACGTTCCGGCGCCTGACCGTGCTCTCCGGGACCAGAGTCCACTCTGCGCCGCTTGGGTTATTTTTTTCCTTCCTTCCTTTCTTTCTTGCCTCTTAGAAATGCGGTGTCTCCTCTTTGCCTCCCGCCTGGCTCGCCTTTCCTCGCTGGCGCGCTGTTCCTGAGGGTTAGGGAAGCCCTTCCAGCCAGTTGCTGGGAGCCCTGGATACGCGGTTGCGGAGCGCGGCAGGGGGGGCGGGGGGGCGGGGGAGAGGGACAGGAGGGAAGTGCCTGCGTCCCCTTTAAACAGATACAAAGGCTCGGCTTGTTTTGTTACAGTTCATTCTATTCCGCGCCGCCGAGCGCAGCGGCCGGCAAGAGGAGACGCGCGCGCATGCGCCCCGCGGCCGCCTGCCGGCCGGCCCGCCCCACCCCGCCTTCCCGAAGGGAGAGATTCCAATGTGCTTCCCGTTGGGTCCTAAAGCCGCTCTAGCAGAAGCAGGCAATTTTCCCCCCCTTCACACACCCCTCTTATTCTTCCTTTTCTTTCAGTGCCCACGCCTCGACAAATCCCTTTGGGAGTTTGCGGGATGCGCAAGTGTTTTCCTCCAACCGTTTGCAACTTTTGAAAACATAGGCAGTCTGGCTTTGGCATTTTAAAACCGTTTCAAACAGGTGGGGGTTGGGGAGCCTCATACACTCACCCTGGCGCTCACACTCACGCACACACGCACGCACTCACGCCGCCCTAAGCTTCCTTACCGCCCTCGGCCAGTGGCTGGCCCCGCTGTCGGTCACCGAGCCCGCACTGTCTGCCGCCCCCCACCCCCGCCCCCGGCCGCATTTCCATATAATACGCAGTACCCGACCCCGAAGCTTCTGTCCGCCGCCTGCACAAAGCCCTCGGGTTCGGCTCCTGGAGTGGGGTCTGCCCGTGGGTCTGCGATCCTGTGGAGGGGGACCGTGAGTGTACCCTGGGTCTCCCAACTGGGATCCCTGGAGAGTCACACGCTCACACACACACACACACACACACACACATACACCCTTACACTTTGGGGCCAACTTTTTTGGACACAGGGGAAAACTATAGGTGAGGGAAAGAAGCCAAAAGGCAAGAGGGGGTTCGGGTCTTCAACCGAAAAGGGGTCTAGCTCTTTAACTCTCTCGCCGGGAGAGACTTCTGGAGCCATGCATCTGTCTCGGGCTCAAGTTCCTGGCTGAGCTGGGCAGCCTTTGGACCCGTCCCAGGGCCAGGAGATAAGGATCACTTCTGGGTCTGGGATCTGCACCCGAGTCCTGGCGCCCGCGGGGGCGTGGGCGCGGCAGCCACCTCTCGGAATTCGCAGCCCCGGGGACTGAGGTAGAGCCAGTTTCTATCCCTGCTAGCTTTCGGAACGTGCTCGGGGGCTGCGGACAGAAAGAATACCGTGCACCGGCAAGGCTGCACTCCCCACATACTCCCCAACTGGCCTGGGCGATAGTCTCCCAAGCATTTTCTTTCCCTCAGTGATTTATAACTTGTTTATTCATCTTTGGTCACAGGAGAGATTTCAAGTGCTAACTAAGGGAGGTGATTGTAAAGGACTCAGAAAGAATGCGGTGCTGCAGAGGTCACGGTTGAGAGCCGGGCTCTGGGGTTTAGGTTCCCACCGGTCCAATCTCTGTGTGACCTTGACCAAGCGCCGGGACCCCTCAGAGCCTTCGTTTCTCCCTTGTTAAGTAAGTATAACAATACCTCACAAGATTCTTGGGAGTATTACAGGGAGAACACTTGTAAAGTGGCATATAATGAAAACTTAGTAGTATTAGTAGTAATAGTAGTAGTTGGAAAAATTAGGAATCATTTGGGGTTTCAAGTTAGATGATGATAATTCCTCCTCTCCTTTCTAAAGCTTAAAATATATAGGCATACATTTAAATATTTTAAAGCACTGTTTGTAGGGTGCTATTCTAAGCCAATATAAATGAAAGAAGAATGTTGCTGTTTCTCTCTTGAGATATCCAGAATTGAAAAATCCTATTGCCTTGTAGTATTTGTAAAAAAAGGAAGTGGCCAGTTTTCCACGGCTCTTCTTGGTGAGGGAAACTTTGTCTTCAGCCTCTTTTCCTGGAAGATACCCATTTGTTTCCAACTTGACTGAATCAAGATGAGTGAGAAATTCAAAAGGTTCATTCCCAAACCCAAACACAGATCTAGCCAGTCAGAATCTTAGGGATGGGTTCTATCATCTGGACTTCTAAGGTTCCCCTGAAGTGGTGCTGGTATACAACATGAAGACCACAAGTCTAGCATCTTGATTCCTGAGCATTTTTTACATCACAGACCCTTTTAGGAGAAGAAATCTGTGGTCCACATCTTCCTGTAGAGTGTAAGCTCCAGGAGGGCAGTGAAGTTTGGTTTACTGATGCATTCCCAGTTCCTAAAACAGTGCCTGGTACCTGGTTAATGCTCAAGTATTTGGTGAGTGAATCCTTCCCCCCAAATGCACATTTTTGTGTAACACCTTAGACTGAAATCACAGATTCCCCTACAAATCACCGGTAAGCTTGACCTTGTATGTTCCTCACTTCTGCAGCCCATATTCTAGGATTGCTTGCCAAGAATTCCCCCACCTGCCTCCAATCACTGGTCCCCTACCTCCTACCTCACTCCCACCTGGAGGAGTCCAAAGGATGGGCAAGACCAAGTGGTTTGCGATTCCTCCCACTGGCAGAGCACCACCTTCCCTCTCCAGGATTCCACGTGTTTCTGAGGCTGAGAAGAGGAAAGGACTTGGAATTTAGCCCACTTCAGATTTTAGATGTGGAATAACCCCCCAAAAAAGAAGGGATACCTAAGGGTACAGACAGCAGGGTGGAGAGAGGTATAGAGAGACATATCATCCAGGAACATAAAAAGAAGTAATTTGAACCTCCGGTGCAGCTAAGATTGTCAATTTTTCATTAAGTTTATGATATTCCCAGGCTCTCTGCTCCTCCTCTGACACTCTGTCTACTCTGTTTCTCCTGGTGCAGTTCCTATGTCCCAGATTGGAAACAACTTCAAGGCAGAAATCATATCTATCCTTTTCCAACCTTTGAATCCTCAGCACCTAAATCCATGCCTTGAGGGGAGTGTGCACCATACGCACCTAATGAATGAATGCATGAATGCCCGGATTAAGTGTGATCTTAAACTGGATAATATATGGCCTTCAACATGAAGCCCATTTAGATGCGGTGGCTAGAACCGATTTATAGATTGTTATTTTGAAAGAGCTTATAGTTATCTTGGAGTATATTTTTCTTGAATAGATGTAAAGTGGGATCCTAGTGTTCTGGCTTCTCTCACTTACGTTGTGACTTTGACAATACATTCCAGTGGACAATATAATGCCATAAAATATCTAACTTGGAGGTTTATCATGTGTGCCAGGATAATTATGTGCATTATTTTATTTAATCACTACAACAATCGTGTGAGGTAGGTAAGACCTTGATTTGCATGAATGACCTTGATTTTACAATTGAGGAAAGTGAAGCTAGGCAAGTAAAGAAACTTGCTCAAGAGCTTGGAAGTGATAAAGCTAGGATGTGAACCCAGAGGCACAAACCAAAGCCCATTCTGAGAACCACTGCACTCTGAAGGTGTAGGATGTGGCCATCCACCATCTAGCATATTTGGGTACCAGCATTCTTTGGCTCCTGAATCTGCCACATAGTGTGTGCATATCAATTAAGTCACCCTGCTATCTCTTCCCTTGAAACTGAAAGAATACAGTGTTCCACTCCAGAATCCAATCTCCATTTCCCCTTCTGTAGGCTCTGAAGATCGAATAATTTACTGTAATGTAAAGAGGATTAATTTGCAAACATTTCTAAAGTGTTTGGAGATCTGTGGGCTCCGGTACAGGCAACGTGCCAAATGGCCTTATAACTGTTATTGCGGAAGCATTTCAACAGTGAACTCTTAATAAACACAGTGGATCGAGATGAGAAGTAAACTGTGACACAATGAACTCTGCACAGATGATGATTTAATTTTCATATAGCTAGGTGAACTAAAAGGAAGAAAAAAAATCCACAAATATAAATTGTACATTGCTTTTCTTTCTCACAAATAACATTTCTTTTCAAAGTTTTCTAGTTGTGAGTAAGGAAATCATTATTGTAGTCTAAAGTGGTAACTTACCTCCTTTTTCTGAAAATGCGAAGATGGGAGATAAGTTCGTTGGTGTGGGGCAGAAGAGGACATGAAAATTGGTTATCTTTTAGTTTCTGAAGAATGCCATCGAGGCGTATATTATAGACATCAAGGTAAATATTTCGTATTCAAGAAAGATAACTGATGCCAAACTGGTAATTTAGAGCAGAAGATCAACAGAGGAGGTTAAAGCCCTTAGTTCAAATTGAAGGAAATAGACAGGACAACTTTCCAAGTCATCTCCTGGAGAGGCTTTTATGATTCGCTTGATAACTTGTTCTTTTCCTCACAGGGAGGCAGATGGGTTTTTTCTGACCATGGTACCCCTCCCTTTAGTCCTTTCAGCTAGGCAAGAATAAATAAAATGTTAATTCTTGTGACCTTTCAAGACATCACATGTGAACTATTATTTTAATACCCCAGAGGAGGAAGAGAGTTTAATACTGGCTAATGTTCTGGTTCACTTCCATGGGAAAAAAATGAATATTGGTAACTGGAAGATTTGAAATTTGACATTGGGTCCGAGAAAGCAAGAGAAACCAAAGAATTTATCATGGGAATCTCTCCTAAAATTTCCAAAATGTTCAGCTGTAATGTAGCATATCATCCTACATAATTCCACTGAACATATACCTCATGATATTGTTAATTCCTTGAGAACAGGGTGTTTGCATTTTCTTCCTAATAGATATTTGTATCTCTTTTATTTCATCTCCCACCAACTCTATGAAAATATAGTAATTGGAATATGGTAGATGCTTAAATAATACAGGATTTTATTATTGAAGGTGTTCACTCATTATATGTCTTCTTCTTTATTGTATGTTTTTAACAATTTATTGCACGGAAACTGAACTGAATGAGAGAGAAGGAAAATACACGTTGAAATCAAAGATGGAATGCCCATATTTTTAAAAATACCCTAGTAATGTAAGTTGTTGCAGAACAATTTTAAAAATAGGTAACTAAAAAGGCAACATTAAATTTAGTTATTCAAAATTGTATTACCACAAGGGACTTTCCTGGTGGTCCAGTGGTTAAGACTCCACACTTCCAATGCAGGGGGCCTGGGTTCGACCCCTGTTCGGGGAACTAAGATCCTACCTGCCCTGGGGCGTGGCCAAAAAAAAAAAAAATTGTATTACCACAAGATAAGCACTTTCTACATTTGGGTGTATCTATCTCCTCCTGGACTTTGGTCAATACAAGTATGTACACGTGCACGCAATCTACTTTCTTAAGTTGTCTCTCTCTCTCCCTCTCTCCCCATTTGGGATTTACAGTTAATTTATGGAATAAAATAATCCTTTATACCTTTTATTACTTACCAATATATCCTCAATTTTCTATTTGTTAAATATAAACCTCTACTGACCACTTTTATTAGCTCAATAATATTCTATTCTTTGAATGTTCCAAAATGTATTAAACCAATGCCCTATTAGTGATCATTTAGGATTCTGAACGGAGCTGAAGTAATTACCTGTATTAGGATGTTTTGGTTGCCAGTGACAGAAACCTAGCTGAACTAGCTTAAGCAAGAAAGGATATATATTACTCCATATAACTGGCAAGAGTAGAGATGAAACTAGTTTTCATCAAGGCTGGATGAAGAGGCCCAAGCGATTTGGTTATTTTTTCCTCTGTTGCCCTCATCCCCTCCTACTACATACAGATTGGCCTTCTCCCGACAGCCGGGAAAGATAGCCACGTGCAACTTACGTCATCCAGGTTTAGCAATCCCAAAATAAAGGAGATTTTTCACGAACAGATGGGAAGAGCAATGAGAGACATTTCAGTCTGTATTAAAGCCTTCAGTTTCAATTGTGGAGAGTAGACGGAGTCTGCCTACTTTTCAGTAGCTTTGAGAATAAACACAAATGAGTCACAGACATGATTGGCTGCCTGATCAAGCCTGGCAGAGTATGTGTGGACTTGAGACGACTCAGGGAAACCTCATTAAAGTGAGTTCCTCTACAAGTTCCGATCGTGGTCGCCTCTTCCACAGTTAACTAAGAGTTCCAAGAATTCAAACGTAGTGTGAGTTTGATTTCAATCGAAACTGCAGTGGTTGGCCCACACATTGGTAGCTATTTTGAAGATATTCTGAAGCTGGCAGTAGTGCAGAATTGTACCCTTTACAAAGGAAGCCAGTCAAGTGTTACACTTGTTTAATACAGATGGTTTGTTAAACTACACAACATCAATTTCAAATATTCTGAAATGAATCTTAAATTTTTCTGAAGCTAAACTAAAAAAGAAAATTAAGTATTCTAAGATGGCCCATGACAGTTGGCAGATTGTTTTCATTCATTTTTTCATTCAACAGATGTTCATTAAATACTTATTTTGTCAATTCCTACTAGGCACTGATGGTACAGCACTAAAAGACACGCTGTTTTTTTGCTGGAGGAAGCTTACCTCCTAATTGAATACTCATTGGATACTGAGACAAGAAAACATACCAGTTCAATAGTGTTGGGTAAGTTCAATGCCAGGGACCCTAGGGTGATCCTGGTGGACATCTCTTTGGGGAGGATTGTAATTCACAAATATATCTTCAGAAACTAAAGGTGCCATTGTTAGAAGAACTTCTTGCATCCTCCACCTATAATTTATTTTAATAGTATTTTAATAAGTGAAAGACAATGTCCAGTTTTATGATCACATTATGATACTTGAAGGTGTGCTTTATGGAACCATTCACTGAGTTCCCAGATGGTTACAGTTGCCCACAGTGTGAATATATGGTTCCATAAAGGACAACCCTGTCTTGCCACAAAGCCGATCCAGCAAACACTAGGCAGAGTTTTAGAAAATGACTCAGCAATCTGGAATCTGAGCAACCTTGCTCCTTGAACTGTACCATCTTTGGAAAATTGTTCCCCATAAAACCTTGTAGCCAGATGAATGAGGACCCCAAAAAATGTGTTATTCACTTTCCAGATTTAGCACATTCCTGGAATTTTAAACTCATTTTTGTGGACTGTTGCCCAGGTGAGGGGAGGCTTAGCCAAACTGGGAGTGGTTAAGAGCAGCGTCCCCCAGGGAATCAGTGCCCAAATTTGGCGTGCTTGTATCCTGAACATTCCTGACACTCCTGGCTGAGAAATTCAGCTTGCCTGAGTTTGGGTACCCCAAGGATTTTACATGCAGCAGAGAACTGCTGAATTAAGCTAAGTGTTGGAAGACATTGCAGTTTTAATCATTAAGTTAGTTCCCTGCTTCAGTGAACTTAAAAGCTGGCATATGCTTGGGAATGTTTCTGCTTCCAAACGCACAGCATGTGCATTTTTCAGATGTTTGACCTTGATCTTGTGACCTTTCCTCTAAAATCCTGAGAGTGCTGGGAACACTCACAGCTGAGTGATGGGAGCAAAACTAGACAGATAGCAATTCTTTTTTTCTTCCCTCTCTCTCTTTTTCTTTCTTTTTTTTTCTTTGCTTAAATCTTAGGTTACTCTGTTTTAGACTAGACCCCTAGTCTAAATAACTTCCCCTTCAGTTATTAATTTCCTTTTAATCTATCACTTTGGTATGACTTTACATTTTGAATTGATACCACTAAAGCCTAAAACTAGTAAAGCTATGTGATCCACCTGCTAAGGCAAGCTGGCATTTACAACACCGCTCTCCAGATAACCTTCTCTAGGTTAATGTTTTCAAATTTTTTGATTGCTGTTCAGAATAAGAAATGCATTTTGTTTTACCACCACATATACACGCATAAACATGTATATAAATAATTGAAACAAAAGTTTCAAGAAACCATATTTATCCTTTCTTCATATGATGCACTATGCCTTGTGTTATGGCCCACAGCCAAATTTATTTCTTAACCTTTCCCTGTATTACCTACAAGCTAAGAATGGTTTTATGTTTTTCAGTGGTTAAAAAACAAACAAAATATACTGAGACATATTTACAATGTGTCATGTACTCTTCTAAATCTTTGCATTTATTAACTTGTTAAATCTCTGGTGGTTAACATATTTTGAGGGAGTGCTCAGTGTGCAGGATGCTTTGGTAAATGCTTTCAGTGATGCACTTACTTAATCCTTTCTACCTTATGAGGCAGGGAGTATTAGCAGTCCCACTTAATAGATGAGGAAACAGATGCTATGTGACTTGCCCAGGATCACACACCTAGGAAGTGGCAGTTGGGATTTAATCTTAGGTTTCTCTGCTTCCAGACTTTTGATTCTTAATGCTATTGATGTTTGCAGCTTTGTGACCACAGCTTAACACATAATATGGGCCCAATGCATATTTGAAGAATGAATGAATACATGTATGAATGAATGAAGGATGCAGAGATAGAATGATGGTATCCCATAAATCCTGACCAACTATGGGAACACAGATAAATTAGGTGATTGCTTGGTGCTTTAAGAAGCAAGCAAACAAACAAAGTAAATCCCTCACTTATTGAGTGCTAAATACTGCATGTAAGTGCTTTCAATACATTTTTTCGATTGACCCTCATAATGACACTATGAGGTAGATGCTATCCCTATTTCGCAGAAGAAGAGACTGAGGTTCAGAGAGGTTAGATACCTTGCCTAAGATGACATGGCCAGTATATTTAGACCTGGTGTGACTAAGACAGACGATGTTCTTAATTACTGTGCTATGTACCACCATTTATTAATTTCTACTGTCACTGTAATACTATCTACCCCCATGATTTTGTAAGCAAAATAGACAATGTATCAGAACCTTCATCAATAACTATAATATTTTCCAATGACATATTTCTCTATCAAAAAGTTAAAAACTCAAGGTGGAAGAAGTAGAGGAGGCAGAGAAATGCCTTCCAGTACATTTGATATGGAGATTGTGTTATTAAAATGTTGTTATATAATTTTTGCAAATGTTCTATAAATCTAAAATTTTAGATTATTTATTATTATCTATTCTAGAATTAATTTTTTTTAAAAGAACAGTACTAAACACATGAAAAAATAATGTTTAACTTCATTAGTCATTAGAGAAATGCAAACCAAAACCCCAGTGAGATACTACTATACCTCCACTAGGATGTGTACAATTTTTTTTTTTCGTGGAAGATAACAAATGTTGGTGTAGATGCGAAGAAATTAGAACACTTATGCATTGCTGCTGGAACTGTAAAATGATGCAGACACTGTGCAAAACAGTTTGATGGCTCTTCAATAAGTTAAACAGAATTACTATACCATCCAGCAATTTAGTTCCTAGGTATATATATCCAAAAGAATTGAACACAGGTGTACAAACAAAAACTTGTACATGAATGTTCATAGCGGCAATTTTCACAATAGCCAAAGATGGAAATAACCCAAAAGTCCATCAAAAAAATTAATGTATAAAGAAAATGTGGCTATCCATACAATGGAAAATTTTTCAGCTGTAAAAAGGAACAAAGGACTGATATACGCTATAAATAGAAGAACCTTGAAAACATGATGTCAAGTGAAAGAAAACAAATACAAAAGACCACATAGTGTGTGATTCCATTTATCTGAAATGTCCAGAACAGGCAAATTCATAGAGATAAGAAACAAATTCGTGGTTATCAGGAATTGTGGGGAGGCAGGAGGAGGAGTGCTGGTTAATGGTTATGGGATTTCCTTTTGGGGTGATGAAAATGTTCTGGAACTAAATAAAGGTGATGGTTGCACAACACTGTGAATGTACTAAATGCTACTGAATTGTGTACTTTAAAATGGTTAAAATAGGGAATTCCCTGGCAGTCTAGGGTTTAGGACTTGGCACTTTCACTGCAGTGGCCCCGTTCAATCCTTGGCTCTGCAAGCCAGGAGGCCAGAAAAAAAAAAAAAGGTTAAAATAGCAAACTTTATGTTATGTGAATTTTACCTAAATTTAAAAACTCACTCTGACACCATTTTATTTATTTATTTATTTATTTTTAAAATTATTTTTATTTATTTATTTTTGGCTTCATTGGGTCTTTGTTGCTGCACGCAGGCTTTCTCTAGTTGTGGCGAGCAGGGGCTACTTTTCGTTGCGGTGCACGGGCTTCTTATTGTGGTGGCTTCTCTTGTTGTGGAGCACAGGCTCTAGGCATGCGGGCTTTAGTAGTTGTGGCACGTGGGCTCAGTAGTTGTGGCTCGCGGGCTCTAGAGCGCAGGCTCAGTAGTTGTGGCACATGGGCTTAGTTGCTCTGCGGCATGTGGAATCTTCCCAGACCAGGGCTCGAACCCGTGTCCCCTGAATTGGCAGGCGGATTCTTAACCACTGCGCCACCAGGGAAGCCCCCTGACACCATTTTAAAAAGGTGGCATACTAAAATAATATAGAATGTGCTGGGATATACGATACAATTTACAAAGGAAAAAATATAAATATTACATGAAATACCAGTACTCAGTACAGCATCCTGATTTAGAGTATGGACTTTCAAAACTAGCAGCTCTAGAATCAAAGCCCTGTGCTGTCACATAATGACTAGTTATCTTTAGGCAAGTTTTATAACCTGTATAAGACTCGCTGTCCTCATTCATCAACTATGTGTAATTGCTGTTAGTTATAATGTAATACTTTTTATATAAGTTGTCACTTAGCCTAAATATGATGATGAAGATTAATATATACTTTGATCTTTTTTTCCTTTGTATATATGTGAATTGAGTGTTGCTTGTCTTCCTAATGATCATTTCATTAAAAGCAAAGGGTTTAGGGAGATAGTCATCATAGTTTTATCACCATATGTGTCTTTCTACATCCCAGGAAAAGTATCCTGTGAACAGATCTTTAAAATAGCTTCCAGGGACTTCCCTGGCGGTCCAGTGGTTAAGACTCCGTGCTTCCACTGCCGGGGTTGCGGGTTCCATCCCTGGTCAGGGAACTAAGATCCCACATGCCGCGTGGTACGGCCAAAAAAAAAAAGTAGCTTCCAAAGGAGTCTAGCAATTCACTATAACTATTATGTGAGGTTATATTGAAATTCAGGCTAAATTGCTTTAGTAAAATTTCTAGGCTGCTCCCAACCTGTTACTAAGGAAGAACAGTCGTGGAATATGGGAGTTGATAGGAAAGACTTTATTAAGAAAAAAAATACCTATTTTTCCTTCCCTTCCCCTTGAGGATAACTAAGCTGCCCCCATGAATATGAAGACTGCTATTTCTTCTTGAATTTGCATATGGCATCCTCCCAGGTAATTTATGGAACAAATCCTGACACAGCTCCAGAAGAAACCATATAGCCCCTTTAGTATCATTAGTAACTGAAAGGCCAAACGTTTAAAGAGGCAGAGGAAATCCATCTCCCAAAGGTTCAGACCCAGCGCTCTCTGCTCTATACCCGATACAATTCCTCCACCCACACAACTCAACCTTTCGTAAGAGAAAGAAACTTCTAGAACCCTGCCCTCTAACCTCTGTTCCTCATCTTCTGGAGCCCTCCTGGGAGTTGAGGAATGCGGGGAAAATAGCTGCAGGGTTTGACTTCCAGTTGGTCAACCCTGACACTAATTGCTCTCTGGGAGATTTTCAATCTTTGTTCTTGGCAAGAAACTGCAGGACAACAAAAGCTGCCAGCTGAGTGACTATATGAAGAGCAGGGAGGTGGGTCTGATAGGTATCTGGGAAGGGAAGGGAAGGGTTTAACAGTTTCCACTCCTGCTCAAGCATTCTAGTCTTACCAACGACTGTAACAAAGTTTCACTGACCTACAGGCATACCTCGTTTTCTTGCATTTTGAAGATACTGTATTTTCATAAACTGAAGGTTTGTGGCAACCCTGACTTGAGCAAGTCTATCCGCACCATTTTTCCATCAGCATTTGCTTACTCCAGTTCTCTGTGTCACATTTTGGTAATTCTCACAATATTTCAAACTTTTTCATTATGATTTTATTTGTTATGGTGATCTGTGATCTTTGATGTTACTATAGTAATTGTTTTGGAGGGCCACAAACCATGCCCAAGTAAGAGTTAACTTATCTGATAAACGTTGTGTGTGTTCTGACTGCTCTACCAACCGGCTGTTCCCCGTCTCTCTTCCTCTCCTCAGGCCTCCCTCTTCCCTGAGACACAACAATATTGAAATTAGGCCAATTAATAATCCTACAATGGCCTCTTAAGTGTCCAAATGAAAGGAAGAGTCTGATGTCTCTCATTTTAAGTCAAACACTAGAAATGATGAAGCTTAGTGAGGAAGGCAAGTCAAAAGCATAGATAGGCCAAAAGTCAGGCCTCTTGCACCAAACAGTTAGCCAAGTTGTGAACACAGAGGAAACGTTCTTGAAGAATATTACAAGCGCTGCTCCAGTGAACCCATAAATGATAAGAAAGTGAAACAACCTTACTGCTGATATGGAGAATGTGTTCATGGTCTGGATAGAAGATCAAACCAGCCACAACATTCCCTTAAACTAAAGCCTAATCTAGAGCCAGGTCCTAACTCTCTTCTATGCTATGAAGGCTGAGAGAAGTGAGGAAGCTGCAGAACAAGAGTTTGAAGCTATCAGAGGTTGATTCACGAGGCTTAAGGAAAGAAGCCATCTGTGTAACATAAAAGTGCAGGGTGAAGCAGCAAGTGCTGATGTAGAAGCTACAGCAAGGTATCCAGAATATCTAGCTAAGATAATTTATGAAGGTGGCTATAGCGAACAAGAGATTTTCAATGTCGATAAAACAACTTTCGCTTGGAAGAAGATGCCATCTAGGATTTTCGTAGCTAGAGAGGAGAAGTCAATATCTGGCTTCAAAGCGTCAAAGGACAGGCTGACTCTCTTGTTATGGCTAAAGCAGCTGGTGATTTGCCATTGAAGCCAATGCTCATTTACCATTCTGAGAATCCTAGGGCCCTTAAGAATTATGCGAAATCTACTCTGCCTGTGTTCCATCAATGCAACAACAAAGCCTGGATGACAGCTAGCACATCTGTTTACAACATGGTTAACTGAATATTTTAAGCCCGCTGTTGAGAACTACTCCTCAGAAAAAAAAGATTCCTTTCAAAATATTACTGCTCGTTGACAGTGCACCTGGTCACCCAAGAACTCTGATGGAGACGTACAACAAGATTAATGTTGTTTTCATGCCTGCTAACACAGCATCCATTCTGCAGCTCATGGATCAAGGAGTCATTTTTACTTTCAAATCTTATTATTTAGGAAATATATTTCATAAGGCTATAGCTGCCCTAGATAGTGATTCCTCTGATGGATCTGGGCAAAATAAATCGAAAACCTTCTAGAAAGGATTCACCATTCTAGATGCCATTAAGAACATTCAAGATTCATGGGAAGAGGTCAGTATTAATAGAGGTCAAATATCAATATTAACAGGAGTTTGGAAGAAGTTGATTCCAACCCTCATGTATGACTTTGAGGGGTCCAAAACTTCAGTGAAGGAAGTTACCACAGCTCTGGTGGAAATAGCAAGAGAACTAGAATTAGAAGTGGAGCCTGAAGATGTGACTGAATTGCTGCAATCTCAGGATAAGACTTGAATGGATGAGGAGTTGCTTCTTATGCACAGAAAATGGTTTCTTGAGATGGAACCTACTCCTGGAGGAGATGCTGTGAAGATTATCAAAATGACAACAAAGGATTTAGAATATGACATAAACTTAATTGATAAAGCAGCAGCAGGGTTTGAGAAGGTTGGCTTCAAGTTCTACTGTGGGTAAAATGCTATCAAACAGCATTGCATGTTACAGAGACATCATTTGGTAAAGGAAGAGTCAATTGGTGTGGCAAATTTCACTGTTGTCTTATTTTAAGACATTGCCACAGGACTTCCCTGGTGGTGTAGTTGTTAAGAATCCGCCTGCCAGTGCAGGGGACACGGGTTCGAGCCCTGGTCCGGGAAGATCCCACATGCCGCGGAGCAGCTAAGCCCGTGCGCCACAACTACTGAGCCTGCGCTCTAGAGTCCGTGAGTCACAACTACTGAGCCTGCGTGCCGCAACTACTGGAGCCTGCATGCCTAGAGCCCGTGCTCCGCAACAAGAGAAGCCACCGCAATGAGAAGCCTGCCCACCGCAACGAAGAGTAGCCCCCACTCGCCACAACTAGAGAAAGCCTGCGTGCAGCAACGAAGACCCAACGCAGCCAAAAATACATAAATGAATAAATAAATTTATAAAAAAAAAAAAAAAAAGACATTGTCACAGCCACCCCAGCCTTCAGCAACCACCACCCCAATCAGTCAGCAGCCATCAACATGAAGGCAAGTACCTCCACCAGCAAAAAAGCTCAGGTGATGGTTAGCATTTTTTAGCAATGAAGTATTTTTTAATTAAGATAAATACATTGTTCTTTTAGACATAATACTATTGCACACTTAATGGACTATGGTATAGTATAAACATAACTTTTGGCATTAGGAAGCCAAAAATTCCTTGCAACTTGGTTTATTGCGATGTTCACTTTATTGCAATGGTCTGGAACTGAACCCACAGTGTCTCCGAGGTATGCCTATATTGGCTTAATGCAATCAAAATGGCTGAAACCCCCTTTTTATTCTATATACCTTATATGACTTACAAGGAGGTTAAATGTTCTGCATTTGTTTGAGCAGCACCTATACTTCTTCATACAGGCACTTACTCACTCAAAAATATTTACTGAGTGCCTACTATGTGATGACAATTTGCTAAGCACTAGGTACTGATTCAGCCATTCATTCAATAAATATTTACTGAGCACCTAATATGTACCAGACAGGTGAGCTTCCAAGGAAAATGTAGTCAACGAAATGAACAAAAGCTCTATTCTCATGGAGCTTCCATTTTAGTGGAGCAATACAAAAATGAAGAAAATAGAGTCTTTGAATAGTAGAGGTGCTCTGCAGGGCAAGATAAAGGGAATTGTGATGCCCTGAGTTGGGACTGTTATTTTGTGTAAAGGAGTTGGGGAAGGCCTCATGGTTAAGTTCATATCTGAGCAGAAACCTGAAGGAAGTCAGAGAGTGGACCATGTGGCCATCGGGAGACAGTGTTCCAGGCAGAGGGAGCAGCACGAACAAAGGCCCTGTGGTGGAGCGTGCTTGGTATGGCATGGAAATACAAAGGTGAAAACACTAGACACTGGTTTTACCTGCTTGGAACGTAGAGTCTGGTTGTGGAGGCAGAGAGTAATCAAATATCTCCCAAATAGATGTCTAATTCTGAAGAGCCCATGTGCCAAGAGGGAAACACAGACGGGGCTGGAAGATCCTACAAAAATAGCTGATCGAATCTCAGGGAAGGATTCCCTTAGGAAGTGTAGTTTAAACTGAAATCCAAAGAAGAAAGCGAGGTTAACCTGGTGAAGGGGAAGGAGGTGGTAGTGTATTAGGGAGGCTATTTCCTGTAAAGGGAACAGTGTGTGCTCGAAGTGTTTGTGTTCAGAGGGGTGGATGGGAACAGGGCTGGTTCTAGGACAAAGAAGATCCAGGCATCTGCCTTGCAGAGAATGAGGGGGAGAGCTTCCTTGATAAGCAGGAGGGTATGAGCAGGGGACATATCGCACAGGATTTCTGCAGTTTGTAATTACTTAACTGTTTAAATGAGTATGTTTACTGTCTGCCTTCCCTGCTGGAGCAAGTTCCAGGGGGCTGGGACCCTGTCTCCTTTCACTACTGTATCCCCAGCTCCTACTCCAGGTGTGGCCCCCTGCAAGGGCACGGTTTGTATTTGTGGGCTCCGTGGCTGGCTAATATCTCCAGCAATCTCACAACCAGCTGAGAGCCTCAGTGGTAACAAGCAGCTCGCATTTTGTGAGTAGTTGGCTCTGCCAAATTCTGGGTTCAGGAAAGGCCAGCAAACTCGGCAGTATTCAGAGCTGAGATTTATGTTTCAAAATCATAGATAAAAGCCGACTGTGACCATGGAGATCTCCTCCCACGGAGAAGCAGAGTCCAAATGGCACTGTTCTCCCTTCGTCATACTAAGATGACGTTTTCATCTTGACTTGGTGATAGTGTACTTCTAGGATGGGTGCTCATTGCATAGTATTAAAGAGTCAAACTGTCAGATGAGAAAACAATATTGTTTTTTTATTTCAAGAACATGTGATGTTATCTAAGACACCGGTTGCCCAGCCAGTAGACTGATTGCCAAGGCATCTTCACTGTGAGAAAAAAAAAAAAAAAAAAAAAGGGAGGGGGTGTATAGCATAACTCTGGGACAAAGTGCAGAGATTTAGCCAAGCCCTCATTTTTGCAAAGCTGAAGATCAACTTTTGGGGGACAATTCCTGGTATTTCCTATCAGCCTCCACTCCCCGGTTCTTCCTTCCCAACAGCTGTTATCTTGCATTTGAGGCCGCCTGTGGTAC
This sequence comes from Balaenoptera ricei, assembly GCF_028023285.1. Taxonomy (NCBI): domain Eukaryota; kingdom Metazoa; phylum Chordata; class Mammalia; order Artiodactyla; family Balaenopteridae; genus Balaenoptera; species Balaenoptera ricei. Next base: position 82,906,040 of record NC_082649.1, read on the forward strand.
CAGGGAAGTGAATTCTACCCTCCCCAGGGTTGGAGCAGGGAAGCCAGGTGCAGCCCATTCTGTTCACGTGGCCACAGTCACGGATCCCGGGCTGCACGTGGGAGCTAGGCTGGTTCCTGGAGCGAACCTCGGGCGCTGCACTTGGAATGCTGGGATAGAGGCTTCCTTCATGCTGGGCTGCGTGGTAACGGCAGCACCTGGAACAGCGGTGGTGATTTTTGCCACCAATAGGGCATGCCACCCCGGGGCCAGTGCTAGTTCAGAGGAGGCCAGATTGAGAGAATTGAATGGAGAGAGCGGTGAAGCCCCAAAACGTGGTGAACCTCAGAATCAAATTGCACCTGAATCCTGCCATGCTTCTGGACTCTTCCATGAAGTAAGTCCATACATTCTGTTTATTATTGAAATTGAGACTTCTGTATTTGGTGGCCAAATCATCCTAGATGGTAAGGGTAATAGAAATGCAGAAACAATTTTCTGTCCTCTAAAAATATAGTAGCATGTACAAAAAATCAGAATGCAGGTGTAATTGCTGCAAGATCCATATTCTCCTAATTTTTTTTAAGTGAAATCTTCCAAGAGTTAATGCCTTAAGTATGTTAATGACATTTTGAATAAGTAAAAATACATGTTTTCTTAAAAATGACAACAGTATGAAGGGGTAGACAGTGAGAAGGGCATCTCCACCCCGTTCTTCTCAGTTCTCTTCCCCAAAGGCAACATTTTAATTCCTTTACAAGCTTCTTATGTGTACTTCTTTTTTTTTTTTTTAATTAATTAATTAATTTATTTATTTTTGGCTGTGTTGGGTCTTCGTTTCTGTGCGAGGGCTCTCTCTAGTTGCGGCAAGCGGGGGCCACTCTTCACTGCGGTGCGCGGGCCTCTCACTATCGCGGCCTCTGTTGTTGCGGAGCACAGGCTCCAGATGCGCAGGCTCAGTAGTTGTGGCTCACGGGCCCAGTTGCTTCGCGGCATGTGGGATCCTCCCAGACCAGGGCGCGAACCCGTGTCCCCTGCATTGGCAGGCAGATTCTCAACCACTGCGCCACCAAGGAAGCCCTTATGTGTACTTCTTAAGATAGTCTGTGCATAGATCTCCCTTTTAATTTACACAAATGCTGCTATATGCTGTCAGCATCTTGCTTTTTTTGCTCACAAATATATCTCAGAGGTTGTTCCATATCAGAAAAGATACAAGCTGCTTCCTTATTTTTTATTTCAATTGAAATACAGTTGATGGGCAATATTACGTTTCAGATTTTTTTTTTAATGAAAAAGCTGCTTCTTAAATATGGCTACGTGGCTAGGAATTTTTCATTCTTCATTTCACTGCTACCTGCAAACAAGGGTGAGTAAATTAGTTTGTTTAATCAGTGAAATGAAACAATGGTAGCAAACACCTTTCATACACTTCTGAGGAAATTCATTTAAAATTATGAAACAGCTCCAAACTATTCCATTTTTTGGTTCTGTGATTTATTTAACCAAGTTCCCATAGAGAGTCATTTAGGCTGTAACCTTTAGCTACTTTACACAAAGCTGCAACAAATGTTATGTATGCTCCTTTGTTTGAAAGCTGTATAAAATGTTCTCAACAACAGTCTATATAAATATAGGCTGTTCAATCAAAAGTTTTAAACCTGAGACTGAATACAAGAATTCAAAAATTGTTTTTTGTTGACTTTTTTTGTGTGTGTGTTAACCTTTCCCCACCCCCCAACAAATAGATGGATTCCTTTTTTAAAAAAATTGAATTATAGGGGCTTCCCTGGTGGTGCAGTGGTTAGGAATCCGCCTGCCAATGCAGGGTACACGGGTTTGAGCCCTGGTCTAGGAGGATCCCACATGCCACAGAGCAACTAAGCCCGTGTGCCATTACTGAGCCTGCGCTCTAGAGCCCGCGAGCCACAACTACTGAAGCCGGCGGGCCTAGAGCCCGTGCTCCGCAACGGGAGAGGCCACCGCAGTGAGAGGCCCGCGCACCGGAACGAAGGGCGGTCCCCACTTGATGCAACTAGAGGGGGCCCGCGCGCAGCAACGGAGACCCAGCACAGCCAAAAATAAATAAATTTTTTTAAAAATTGAATTATAGTTGATTTACAATATAATGATAGTTTCAGGTGTACAGCAAAGTGATTCAGTTATATATATATATATATATTTGATTCTTTTCCATTATATTGATGTTATTACAAGATATTGAATACAGTTCCCTGTGCTGTACAGTAAATCCTTGTTGTTTACTTTATATGTAGTAGTGTGTATCTGCTAATCCCATACTCCCAATTTATCTCCCCACTGCTTTCCCCTTTGATTATCATAAGGTTGTTTTCTATGTCTGTGAGTTTGTTTCTGTTTTGTAAATAAGTTCATTTGTGTTATTTTTTAGATTCCACATATAAGTGATATCATATGATATTTGTCTTTCTCTCTCTGGCTTACTTCACTTAGCATGATAGTCTCTATGTCCAGGTGGATTCCTTTTTCTCACTCATCCATCCATCCATTCATTCATTCAACAAATAGTTATTGAGCACTCACTATGTGCCAGGGAATATTTTGGTGCCGATCCTTACCTCAAGGGCCTAACATGACATGTTCGTTGGAGAAGAAGATAATAGGTCCAATGGACGGCCAATCATCTGTGGTTATTTATACACATTAATATTTAAGTGACTTTAGTTGTAACAGCTTCACAGTTACTTCAGTACAAACCAACTCAGTCTTGGACCTGTATCAGAAGGGGTCATGTCTATGCTAGGTCAGTCAATATTTCTAGGTGATAAAAGCAAGGGACCAACAGCCCCTTTCTAGGGAGAGCATTCCCTACAATCTCTTACTGCAAGAAACAGCTCCAAGCCATTCATTAAGCATCAATGCCCATGTAGCTTCCCTGTAGCCCCAGCTCTGTGGCCTTGGCTGATTGGACCAGGGGTGGGCATGGGACCTCAGGGCAACCAGTTTATAGGTTGGCTGGTGGCCTATGATCTGGCCTGACTCCAAAGCTTTGTCCAATAGGAATGCTGGTAACAACTTGCCCCAATCAGATCCTTTTGAATTGAGATACAGAGAAAATAAAATAAATGTTAGCTAAGGAAGCAAAACCAAAGGAGAGGAGAAGCCTAGTCATGTAACTGTTGAAGTCAAGGTTTCCAAACCCAGTGACTAACCGGAGTTAACCAGGTCAGGTCTGGTCTAGGGCAATGGTTCTCAAACTTGCAGAGACAGTCCATGCTTCTGGACTCTTCCAGTAAGTCAGTCCATATGTTCCACTTCTTGTTTATCTTGAGACTTCTGTTTAATTGGTGATTGTTGTCTGAATCATCCTAGATGGTAAGGGTGATGGAAATCCAGAAACAATCTTCTGCCCTTGCCTGGAGGGCCTGTTAAAACAGAGATGCTTGTTGCACCGTCAGAATTTCTGATGCAGTGGGTCTGGGGGGTGGTGCTGAGAATTTGCATTGCTAACAATTCCTAGTTGACGTTGATGCTGATGATCTAAGGACCACACTTTGAGAACCACTGCTCTAGGGAAATCTTCCATCCATTCAGGTCTCTGTGAAGTAAGATGGGTCCTCTTCTTACCGTTAGGCTAGAGCGTTGCATTTTCTGGGTCCCTGTGAGATCATGTTACCACAGAGCTGAAATTCCTGATTGCCTTTTTTTTCAGGTCCTTTTGACATCTCCACATTTCTGAGTCAGTCCTTACCGCATTATGAGCCCCCAAAATAGAACATAGTAATAGGTATCATTTATTGAGCCTGCACTCTGTACAAATAGAAAGCATTCAGTAAATGATAACTAGATGTTCACTAGGGAATTGCAATGACTCATAAATATTTTGTCCCTAAATTCACTACTGCAATATTGTTTATTTTGTATTTTTATTTTTAGAAATGTTTATTTCCTCTTGATTCTTACTGTCAATTATATAAGAACCAGTTTTTGCTCAGCATTTGCAATTTTTTCTACAGTTGTAATGTTCCATCATATCCTCAAAAATATTAAAACTCAGAGAAAATCAAAAGCAACTCTAACAAATGAGACTGAACTCTTCCTTTGACCTAGATATACTGTTCCTGACAAATTAGTGTGTTATTAAAATGTTTTAACTCTGAGGACATCTGTGATCACATTTATTACAAACAGAAAGAGGAAGATCTATTGGAAGTTTATTTATATCAAGTCCCATCCTAATAATCTCAGGTCTCTGGTTATGTCTTTTGTCAAACTTTAAAATGGAATATTTATTTTACGATTATTTCCCGTGTTTCTGCTCCACTGGACTCTGAGCTTTCTGAGCTCTGCAAGTGGGTCTGTTTGTCCATCAGTTTTCTCTTAGTGCCTAACACATGACAGGTGTTCAATAAATACTGGTGGATGTTATAGACTCAATGTTTGTGTCCCCCTCCCCGCCAAATTCTGACTCCCAGTGTGATGGAATTCAGAGGTGGACATAATTAGGTCATGGGGTGAAGCCCTCATGAATGGAATTAGTGCCTTTATAAGAAGAGGTCAGGGAGCTCCCTTACCCACTTTCCTTCATGTGAAGACACAAGGAGAAGGAGGCAGTATACAAGCCAGAAGAGGACCCTGAGCAGAACCTAACCATGCTGGCACCCTCAGCTCAGACTTCTAGCCTCCAAGACTGAGAAATAAATTTCTGTTGTTTATAGGCCATGCAGTCTATGGCACTTTGTTACAGCAGCCCAAATAGACTAAGACAGTGAAACTGAATTACCCTGGCTGTACACTTACCATTAAAAAGTGCTAAGGCAAGCATCGTTTGTATCATATTAAACTAAAAGAATAATGTGAACATAATTAAAGTAGAATAATAAATTGAAAATAATGTAGCTCATTAAGTAAGCCAGTGAAAAAGGAGAAGCAACAAGGCTAGGAATTTCTTTATTCCTCATTCCATTGATAAGAACTCTGCCTGTGGCCAAGGGCAAGTAGATTGTTCTGTTTAATCAGTGAAGTAAGGCAACCACCTTCAACTCATTTAAAACGATTTTGCCCCATATTCTGTAAAAGAAATATAAGAGAGCACATAATAAAAATGACAGCGTGATACACCAAAATGACCCCTTTTATCTCAAGACCTTGAGGCATTTTGCAAATGATAATTATCTCTTATATCATCCCCTCTGAGGTAAGAATTATTTTCCTCATTTATAACTGAGCCTCCATAAAATTATTCCCTCCCAAAGTCCCAAGTCATGGCTGCTCTTTGAATCCCTCACCTCCTGAGATATGTCTAAGTTAGCACATAAATCACATTGTTAAAACTTTAAATCAGGGCAAAAAGTTATGTTTGAGCTATCCAGAGAATAAGCTACTAAGGGATTTTAGATTTCAAGTAAAACTTTCCCAGTGATGAGTGGAAATGGGAATGGATTGGAAGAATTTTTTCTTTAATTTGCTTTTTTTTTTTAAATTTTATTTATTTTTGGCTGTGTTGGGTCTTAGTCGCTGCACGCGGGCTTTTTCTCTGGTTGCGGTGAGTGGGCTTCTCATTGCAGTGGCTTCTCTTGTTGTGGAGCCTGGGCTCTAGGTGCGTGGGCTTCAGTAGTTGCAGCACGTGGGCTCAGTAGTTGTGGCTCATGGGCTCTAGAGCTCAGGCTCAGTAGTTGTGGCACACGGGCTTAGTTGCTCTGTGGCATGTGGGATCTTCCCAGACCAGGGCTCGAACCCGTGTCCCCTGCATTGGCAGGCGGATTCCTAACCACTGCGCAACCAGGGAAGTCCTGGAAGAATTTTAACACTAAAATCTGTTCAGTTCTACTTCGTATTTTAATGACGTTTTCAATATTTGGATGGCCTGAGAAATGAATTGACTTCAAAACACAATCTGAAGTTGTAGGTGATCTGAAGCCAAAATAAAGAATATCTGACAAAGAATACGTTCTCAGAGGAATGATAATAAAATCCTGGACTGGGAGAATGTTCCATTTTATTGCCCAAATCCATAGAAATTGACCATGACAGATCAGACTTTTAATATCTGGTCACAAGGACATCATTCTTAATGATCCCCAGCTGCAGAGAGTATGTACTTGGAATTTTCATCCCTACCTTTGTGCTATTAGGGATCCTACATTTTAGATTTACAGAATTTTTAAACTTCTATTTGCAAAGAATTACAAGTATCAAACGAAAATTACCAGGATAGTACAAAAAAACTCCACAATGCCCTTCACCTAGATTCACCCATTGTTAAAGTCTTGCCCCATTTACTTTGTCATTTGTCATATATAAAATATTTTTCCCAAACCATTTGTACTTATGTTGCATTCATTATGCCACCTTATCCTTAAGTTCTTTAGTGTGTATTCCTAAGAACAAAACGTTCTCTTACATAACCGCTCTATAGTTACCCACTTCAGGTAACTAAACATTGATCAATACTTTTATTTAATCTACTGTCCACATTCCATTTTTGTTGACTGATCCAATAAGGACCTTTATTGTATTTTTCTTCCACAGTACAGGATTCAGACCAAGATTGCCTATTACATTTTGTTATTATGTTTCCTTTAATTTTGATCAATTCTTCAGCTGTTTGTTTTTTTTTTTTTTCATGACTGATATTTTTGAAGAACACAGGTCCCTCTTTAAATAAGTTACATAGAAAAAAATTTTGGAGAAATGTAGGTTTAATGGTGGTGGTTATTGTTTTTCAGTTAACAACTTTTTTAAAAAATTGAAGTATAGTTGATTTACAATGTTGTGTTAGTTTCAGGTGTACAGCACAGTGATTCAGTTTCATATATATATATATGTATATATATATATATATATATACACATATATGTATATATTATTTTTCAGATTCTTTTCCCTTACAGGTTATTACAAAATATTGAGTATAGTTCCCTGTGCTATACAGCAGGTCTTTGTTGGTTATCTATTATAGATAGATAGATAGATAGATAGATAGATATAGTATAGTGTGTGTGTATTAATCCCAACCTTTAATTTATCCCTCCCAGTTAACAACTTTTGATGGTAACTGCAAGAAAAGGAGAGATCGGAATTGCATAACTTCTAATTCAGTACTGTCAGTGAAATTCATAACAAATCCATTCATGTGTAATGTGCTAAAGCAGTGCCTGGCACACAGTTACTGGAAAATAAGTGTCCTCAAGAGCACCTTTCTTCCCCCTTCCAAACATGTATGTTCCATGTGATGAGGGCCATATATGAGTCTTGTTGGTAATTTCATCCTAATTATCTAACACAATGGGTTGGTGTTGAGTAGACTCAGTAAAATGTTTGCTGAATGAATGACTCCTGCAAGGATGAGGTGTATTCAGATGTGTTAACTGGTACCATCTCTTTTTTCTTTAAAATTTCAGTCACCTAACGTAGTGACAAGGCACAAAGTAATTGAGCAAGTATTGAAAGCCTTCACCTTCTCATGGAAGTGAGTTTCACAGCAGGTGTCAAGGATACTCCTGCAACAAATATTTTGTTTACTTCCCAACTGCTTAAAATCCACTGACAATATGGTGTTCTGTTATCATTTTTTTTAAATTTATTTTTATTTTATTTATTTTTATTTTTGGCTGCATTGGGTCTTCGTTGCTGCACGCGGGCTTTCTCTAGTTGTGGCGAGCGGGGGCCACTCTTGGTTGCGGTGCGTGGATTTCTCATTGCAGTGGCTTCTCTTGCTGTGGAGCACGGGCTCCAGGCGAGTGGGCTTCAGCAGTTGTGGCACGCAGGCTCAGTAGTTGTGGCGCACAGGCTCAGCTGCTCCGTGGCATGTGGGATCTTCCCGGACCAGGGCTCAAACCCGCGTCCCCTGCATTGGCAGGCGGATTCTTAACCACTGCGCCACCAGGGAAGCCCTGTTCTGTTATCTTTAATGGTCATTATACATAATTTCCTTCTCTTCTTTGTTCATTCCTTCTCTCCACATGTTAGGATACCAAAAACTCATTAACTTAAATTCTGATAAATTGAAACCTGTGGAGTTTTTGAAACACTCTCTGTCATCTGAACATGCTAAGCAAATTTTAAAAGTAAATAAACCATGTAAGGGTGCCCATTTAGTTTACTTAGGGAAATCAATAGTGCTTTGCTGAGGCACTATTTACATACAAGTGATGGGTTAATGGCAAAGAGCTCTACACTATTATTTAGTTAGCAAATTGAGGGGACAGATTTAGGGGACTGCGTTGCTGTTTACTTGTTCTTATCCCCACACAGCCACGTTTTAGCCACAGACAAAATGATTGATGCTAAGAGAGAAAGAACTAGCCTAGGGTCCCACAGGTGGTAAGTGGCTCTGCTGGGATTTGGATCCAAGTCTTTAAGTTCTGCCTTTGCTAGACCACACTCTGTGCCAAACAAGTTTGAGTCGTATGAGTCCTTACTGTGCTGAGTCCCTGGCAGGCAAATTAAACCAACAAAGCAACTTCACCAAGAAAAAATTTTTGAGAAAGAATTAAATATGTGCTATTTCAAGGAAATCAATAATGTAGTCCTTGGGGAAAAGTAGAACTTTGGCCTTTTTTCCCACTTATCTTAGGGTCATTTTTATTTTGAAATACAAGGTGGGGGCTTCCCTGGTGGCGCAGTGGTTGAGAATCTGCCTGCCAATGCAGGGGACACGGGTTCGAGCCCTGGTCTGGGAAGATCCCACATGCCGCGGAGCAACTAGGCCCGTGAGCCACAACTACTGAGCCTGGGCGTCCGGAGCCTGTGCTCCGCAACAAGAGAGGCCGCGCGATAGTGAGAGGCCCACGCACCGCGATGAAGAGTGGCCCCCACTTGCCACAACTAGAGAAAGCCCTCGCACAGAAACGAAGACCCAACACAGCCAAAAATAAATTAATTAATTAATTAAAAAAAAAAAAAGTTACAAAAAAAAAAAAAAAGAAATACAAGGTGGGGTGAGGGAAGAAGCCATTGTAATGTCTTTGGTCTTTAGAGCCTCTTAAAGTACTCATTGCAGCCCTGCGTCCTTTAAAAGGAATAAAACAGTGTTTCATTTAAAACTATCCTTTTCATCATTTTAGAGAAAGCTTCCTTCACATTGAGATAATGAGCTTTTCCAGCAAAATATGGTGGTGAAAGACTTTGCTTTTGAATTTCGCAACTCGGAGCACATTTTGAGCAATTAGAACAGCTCCTGAGATAAAAGGAATCACCTGATAGAAAACACATATTTGTGTCTAGAGAGAGTTACAATGAAGATTTCAGAGTAGCGTTACTTTCTGATTTTTCGTTGTTTATCTCTGGTCAGCTAAGGATTAAATTCTTTCTTCATATTCTGATGAAGTGCCCTTCAGAATGCTTAATGGCCCACTCTACTTATAGTTGATTTTTTTATTTCTTTGAACATGTTTTTGTTTTTTACTGGGGGCCATAAGGGATAAGTTATGGGAAGAATCTGTTAGGAGTGTGAAAGGAATTGTATTAACCTAAAAGGAAGAATTAATAAATGGTCCATCTACTCCTATTTTAAACGCTCCTTTTATATCTGTGACTTAAACCGTTCCTAAGTATGATTGGTTTCGTTTAAGTTATATGCATTTTCTCCTAATTGTGCCCCTCAAAAATGATGAAAAAGAAAACAAGACGTAAACCTAACTTTGCACTTGACCTGTATAAACTGATGAATGAATGTTGTAGAATAAACATGTGCTTATTCATAATAGCTGGGGTGAGATTGTCCTAAATGGCTGGCTGGTGGGCAGGCCAAGTGGTCATAGTCATGGGACCTAATATTTACTGAGCAGTTGCTATCTGCAGGCACGAAGGAAAGCACTTCACTTTCCCTTAACCCTCACCTGAAACCTCAGAGGCAGTGACTATTATCAGTTTTGTAGATGAACACGATGAGGCCCAGAAAGGCTATGGGTGACAAATGCCCCACGGCTAATGATCCCATTCCATCTGACTCTAGAGGCTACACTTTATTTTGGATAGATCTCACTGGCATTTGTCAGAAGGGGGAATTAGAAGGGCATTGAGTAGATCCAACAAACTAGAGGAAGAACTGTTGCAGTAGTCCACGTAGGAGGTGATGGCAGCTGGGACTAGAATTTTTTCTTAATTTTTTTTTAACGCATTCCTCCCATCCTTCACCCTCCCCCACCCCACCTCTGGCAACCACCAATCTTCTGTTCTCTGTATCTATGATCTTGTTTTTTTGTGTTTTTGTTTTTCTATTCCCCATATAAGTAAGATCATTTGGTAATAGTCTCTTTGAATTATTTCACTTAGCATAATACCCTCAAGGTCCATTTATGTTGCTGCAAATGGCAAGATTTAGTTCTATTTTGTGGCTGGATAATGTTCTACTGTACATATATATGTGTGTGTATGTGTTTAAAAACATGGGGGTACATATATCTTTTCAAATTAGTGTCTTTGTTTTCTTCAGGTAAATACCCAGAAGTAGAATTTCTGGATCATATGATGGTTGTATTTTTAATTTTTTGAGGAACCACTGTCCTGTTTTCCATCGTGGCTGTACCAGTTTACACTCCCATCAACACTTCTCCACATTCTTGTCAACACTTGTTATTTCTTGTCTTTTTGATAATAGCCATTCTTACAGGTGTGAGGGGATATCTCATTGTGGTTTTGATTTGCATTTCCTGGGTGATTAGTGACTTTGAGCATCTTTTCATGTACCTGTTGGCCATCTGTATGTCTTCTTTGGAAAAATATCTATTCAGCATATCTGCCCATTTTTTAATTAGATTTTCTTGGGGTTTTGCCACTGAGTTGATGAATTCTTTGTATATTTTGGATATTAGCTCCTTATCAGATATACGATTTGCAAATATTTTCTCCTATTGAGTAGATTGCCTTTGCATTTTGTTGATGGTTTCCTTTGCTGTACAGAAGCTTTATCATTTAATGTAATCCCACTTATTTATTTTTGCTTTTGTTGCTTTTACTTATGGGGTCAGATTCCAAAAATCATCATCAAGACCTATGTCAAGGAGATTATTGCCTACGTTTTCTTCTAGGAGTTATATGGTTTCAGGTTTTATGTTCAAGTGTTTACCTTTTTTTTTTTTTTTTTAAAGACACCAATTGTACTTGAACATTTGTTACTTTTTTTTTTAAATTTATTTATTTATTTATTTTTGGCTCTCTTGGGTCTTCGTTTCTGTGCGAGGGCTTTCTCTAGTTGTGGCAAGTGGGGGCCACTCTTCATCGTGGTGCCCGGGCCTCTCACTATCGCGGCCTCTCTTGTTGCGGAGCACAGGCTCCAGACGCGCAGGCTCAGTAATTGTGGCTCACGGGCCCAGCTGCTCCGCGGCATGTGTGATCTTCCCAGACCAGGGCTCGAACCCGTGTCCCCTGCATTGGCAGGCAGATTCTCAACCACTGCGCCACCAGGGAAGCCCCACAAGTGTTTACCTTTTTGAGTTAATTTTTGTGTATGGTATAAGACAGTGGTCAAGGTTCACTCTTTTGCATGTGGCTGTCCAGTTTTCCCAGCACCATTTATTGAAGAGACTGTCCTTTTCCCATTGGATATTTTTGGCTCCTTTGTTGTAAATTAATTGTCCATATATTCGTGGGTTTATTTTTGGGCTCTCTATTCTATTTCATTGATCTATATGTCTGTTTTTATGCCAATACCATACTGTTTTGATTAATATAGCTTTGTAATATAGTTTGAAACCAAGAAGCATGATATCCCCAGCTTTGTTCTTCTTACTGAATGTTGCTTTGGCTATTTGCAGTCTTTTGTGGTTCCATATGTATTTTAGGATTATTTATTCTATTTCTTTTTTTTAATATATTTTTTAAAAATTCATTTTTTTTATTATTATTTTTGGCTGCGTTGGGTCTTCGTTGCTGCACACGGGCTTTCTCTAGTTGTGGCAATCGGGGGCTACTCTTCATTGCTGTGTGCAGGCTTCTCATTGCGGTGGCTTCTCTTGTTACGGAGCACGGGCTCTAGGCATGCGGGCTTCAGTAGTTGTGGCATGCTGGCTTCAGTAGTTGTGGCTCACAGGCTCTAGAGCGCAGGCTCAGTGGTTGTGGCGCATGGGCTTAGTTGCTCCACGGCATGTGGGATCTTCCCGGACCAGGACTCAAACCTGTGTTCCCTGCATTGGCAGGCGGATTCTTAACCACTGCACTGCCAAGGAAGCCCTATTCTATTTCTTTGAAAAATGCCATTGGAACTTTGATAGGGCTTATATTGAATCTGTAGATTACTTTGGGTAGTATGGACATGTTAACAATATTAATTCTTCCAATCCATGAGCATGGAATATGTTTCCATTTATTTGTGTCTTCTTCTGTTTCTTTTATTAATGTCTCATACTTTTCAGTACATGGGTTTCACCTTCTTGGTTAAATTTATTCCTAGGTATTTTATTCCTTTTGATGCAATTATAAATAGGACTGTTTTCTTAATTTCTCTTTCTGATAGTTCACTATTAGTATATAGGGACACAACAGATTTCTTGTGTACTGATTTTGTATCCTACAGTTTTACTGAATTTAGGGACTTCCCTGGTGGCACAGTGGTTAAGAATCCGCCTGCCAATGCAGTGGACAGAGGTTCAAGCCCTGGGCCGGGAAGATCCCACATGCCATGGAGCAACTAAGCCCATGTGCCACAACTACTGAGCCTGTGCTCTAGAGCCCGTGAGCCCCAACTCCTGAGCCTACGTGCCGCAACTACTGAAGCCTGTGCACCTAGAGCCCATGCTCTGCAACAAGAGAAGCCACTGCAATGAGAAGCCCACGTACCTCAACGACGAGTAGGCCTCACTTGCCGCAACCAGAGAAAAAGCCTGCGTGCAGCAACAAGGACCCAATGCAGCCAAAAATAAATAAATAAATTTTTAAAAATTTACTGAATTTATTAGTCCTAGCAGTTTTTTGATGGAGTCTGTAGGGTTTTCTACATATGACATATGGTATATATGATATCATGTTATCTGCAGTTAGTGACAGTTTACTTCTTCCTTTCCAGTTGGATGCCTTATATTTCTTTTTCTTGCCTAATTGCTCTGGCTTGGACTGCAAATACTGTGGTGAATAAAAGCAGTGAAGGTGAGCATCCTTGTCTTGTTCCTGATCCTAGAGGAAAGGCTTTCAGTTTCTCACTGTTATATATGATGTTAGCTGTGGGCATGTTGTATATGGCCTTTATTATGTTGAGGTACCTTCCCTCTACACACCTTTGTTGAGAGTTTTTATCATAAATAGATGTTAGGGACTAGAATTTTGAGGGTGAAAATAAAGGAAAATGTGTAGCGATGGTCAGGTCTTGGTGACGGATTTGATAGGGACATGCAAGAGTACTGAGGGTCAACCCTAGGTTTTTCCCTGACTTGTTGTGAAATATGTATTTGGTCTTCATCAAATTTCGGGCACAGAGCTCCTAAAACTCTTGGAATTTCCTAACTGATGAAAGTGACAATTTTTTTTTAGTGACAATTTTTTTTTATATTAGTGAGGCAACTTTTGTATCACAACTAAGGGTGGGGGGTCTGGTTGCCAGGAGAACCAACCATGTGATTAGAGTGTTGGAACTTTCAGTCCCTCCGCCTTGACCCCTGGGGAGGAGAGAAGAGAAAGAAACCAAAGGCAGTGGAGGAGGAGCTCTGGAGAAAAAGATCTATGAAACCCTCATTTGTCTGACTACTTGTTAGAGGAAGTTCAGTCAGAATGAATGGAATATCAGAACGGTGAAATATTTTTAAAGGAAACAGCTTCACTATTTCCAGGAAATAGAACCAGGCTTTAAAATGATTCCTTCGTTGATCCCCAGCACTTGTTTAATAGAGACTTAGAAATGGTTTGCCAATCACAAATCGGTTGGACTGCCAGTGGTGCTCCTCAAGTGTTTGAAGGTGATTAAAAGCAGCTTGTTTTTCTAAGGCATTTAAATAGTCCCTCTGGAAATCTTGTTAAACTCTTCATTTGCTTCCCAAACTCTTTCTCTTTAAAGAGAGGAAAACCTAAACTCTCGCTGAGCCTCTCTGTGTCCCAATTAATGAGGCTTTACTCATTTAAGAAATATTGACTGGCTGCATTAGCCTGCGTCTTCCTCTGGGGTCAATAGAAGCACTTTTCACCAGGCACTTAAACCTTAGCTGGTGTTAGTGACTATTTTAACGATCGCTCCAGTTAGCATTTTGCATTCTGCCAAATGGACTGATGAGGTAGGGGTGGGGATAAGGGGCAGAGTCTCATAGCCCACTTTGCCTGGAAACAAACCCCAGATCATGGAATTATGTCGTGGTGGAGGTATTTCCTCTGACATCTGTTGAATACCTACACATGCCAGGCTTCCACACACACTGTCCCCTTAGTCCTCATGACCACCAGATGTGGAATATTTCATCCTTCCCTTTTGCAAATGATAGAATCCAAACCTTAAACCTGTATATCCAACTGCCTGCTGACCATCTTCACTTGTACATCCCCTGAGCAAAGGCCCAAACAACGAATTCTTTTTTTTTTTTAACCTCCTCCTTTATTTGGGGTCAGCAACCAAACCAATTCATCCATCAACAATTAGAAATCTAGACTTTTTTTTGGCCTTGTTGCGCAGCACGTGGGATCTTCGTTTCCAGACTAGGGATCAAACCCATGTCCCCTGCAGGTGAACCACAGAGCCTTAATCACTGGACTGCCAGGGAAATCCCTAGACTCATTCTTGGTTCTTCCTTCTCTCTCGCTTTCTTTTTTTAAAGCTTGTATATCCTACCAATTGCCAGATCTTAATGGTTTCACACCTACGTATTTCTGTACATCTGGCACTTGAACAACAGGTTTGAGCTGCATGGTTCGGCTTATGTGCGGATATTTTTCAATAGAAAATACTACAGCACTACATGGTCCACTATTGGTTGAATCTGAGGGTGCAGAATAATCACTGACAGGGAGATCTGACTGTAAATTATATGTGGATTAACACTCATGTTGTTCAAGGTCAGCTGTATTCGTTTTTTTTTAATCCTCTGTATTAGTTTCCTATGGCTGCTGTAACAAATAACCATCAACGTAATGGCTTAAAAAAACCCACAAATTTATTCTCTTACAATTCTGGAGGCCGGACATCTGAAATGAGTCTTACAGGTCTGAAATCAAGGTGTCAGTAGGGCTGGCTCCCTCTGGAGACTCTAGGGCAGAATCCATTTCCTCATCTTTTCTCGTTTCTGGAAGCCGCCTGCATTTCTCGGCTGATGGCTGCTTCTTCCAAGCACATCAGCTTTTCTCTCCCTGCATCCGTGGTCACTCATCCAAGGTTTTCTTCCTCTTCTGCAGCTGAATCTCCCTCTCCTTCCCTCTTATAAGGATACTGTGGTTACATTAAGGGCTCACCCAGATAATCCAGATAATCTTCCTCTCTCAAGATCCCTAATCACATCTGCAAAGTCCTTTTTGCCATGTCAGGCAACATTCACAGGTTCAACATTCAGGATGTTGCCATGGACATCTTGGGGGGCTAAGCCCACCACATCCTCCTTGCCTGGCTCACCTGTCCTCACCTCTCACCTCCTCACTGCTCTTCCTGTCTAGTTTAATCCATCCTCTCTTCCTGCCACCTGTGACGTAGGGCAGTGGTTCCCCAAAGCAGATCCATTAACTGAACCCCGAGAAGGTTGTGAACAGTACAGGTGCCTGGATTCTACCCCTAGAGATTCTGAGTCAGAAAGTCTAGTGGATCTGTATTTTATAAAACCACCAGCGTACTGATTAAATAAGAAAATGAACAAACAAAGCTTGATGACCTTGATGACAGCTCCAAAATTTCAATATAGGGGAAACTCAGGAGTTTGTTTTGGAGAGTGCTTAAAAATAATTTAAGTCCCCCCGCCCCAGGGGACTTACCTGAGCCTGTGTTTGCACAGCAAGCATGCTGTGTTTACACTGATTGCATGTTACAGATCAATGAAAATAGCAAAGTTTTCTAAAGATGGCTCTCTGCAGATACTGCATTTGTTTTTTAAAAATTGTTTTTACTTCAAAGTAACTTTACGGGGTGGATGGAGGTGATAGGGCGGGGGAGTGATGCTTAAACCTTCCTTTCCCATGCCATACCTTACCACCCCGCTGTTTCTCCAGGTCACTGATGCCCAGGGAGTTTGGGAACCTCTGATTCTGATCACAAACTCCTTGAGGACAAGGATGATATCAATACCTTGTTCTGTGTTTAGTCCCTACCTCCTAGGACTCTGGCACTCAGCCAGCTTTCAAATACTGTATGCTAAATGCACAATTCAACAAATTAATGGAATTTGTTAGTACATAATGTGAGTACAAAAGCATTTGTTGAGTTTTTACTAAAAGACAGCCTACTTTGTTTTTGGTTTTTTTAAAAATATTTATTTATTTGGTTGCACCGGGTCTTAGTTGCGGCTTGTGGGCTCCTTAGTTGCGGCATGCATGTGAGATCTAGTTCCCTGGCCAGGGGTCAAACCCAGGCCCCCTGCTTTGGGAGTGCAGAGTCTTAACCCCTGCGCCACCAGGGAAGTCCCAAGACAGGCTACCTTGATGAGAAACTGAGGTGAGGGATTAAAGGATCTGCTGGGAGAAGCACAAATACCCAGGTTGTTCAGAGGTCAAGGTGAGCATTTGCTGTTGAAGAGTGTTACTAATGCTGGTTAGTGGTGATGCATGTCCAGAGTGGACCCAAACACTCCTGGGAAGTGAAACGCCAAGCAGATGTATGTTATTTGTATCTGTCTGAATATGGGGTATACAGATAATAGCTAACACATAGCACTTCCTATGGGCCAGGCACTGTTCTAAGCACTGTATATGTACCAGCATGTATGTGTATCATCTCATTTAATTTTCACAAGGACCTTAATAACTCACAAAAAACCATTTAAGAATGATGAAACAGAGTGGTTAAATACCTTGGCCACGGTCACACAGCTGGGGAGTAGGTTCAAATCCAAGCACCCTGGTTGCAGAGGTTTTACCCACCATGCTGCACTGCCCAGAGACCTGAGCTGTGTCACAGGGTACAGTACAAGAGAGATGGAAGAACAAGCCCTGAGTGCATGGTCCAGTTAGGTAGAAAGGACACAAACATAGACAACATTTTGAGACTATGACAAATAATTTAATACAAAGGTATCTATCTCCTGAAGTCTTAAGGAGGGCAAGTGACTTGTCCAAGATCATGCAAACAAATGGCACAGCTCAGACTAGAATCCACATGTGTCTGAGACCAAATCCAAGTACTTGCAAGTGGGATGAAGCTTTCTAAAGTAGGGGCCAAGGGAAGGTATAGCAAGGGTATTTTATTTAATCTCAGGCTAAGAAAAGCCTGGCCTTATTATTGTTATTTTAAAATTTTTGGTATACAATTCAATGATTTTCATTCAATTGACTGAGTTGTATAACTATCATCAAAATCCAGTTTTTAGAACTTTCTCATCACCCCTATAAGCTCCCCCATTCCCATGTACAGTTAATATCTGTTCTATCTCCAGCCACAGGTAACCACTCATCTACTTTCTGTCTCTATAGATTTGCTTTCTCTAGACATTTCATACAAGTGGAATCACACAATATGTTATCTTTTGTACTGACTTCTTTGATTTAGCATAACATTTTTTTTTAACATTTATTTATTTGGTTGCATCAGGTCTTAGTTGCAGCAGGCGGGCTCCTTAGTTGCGGCTCCAGAGCTCCTTAGTTGCAGCAGTCAGGTTGTGGCATGCGAACTCTTAGTTGCAGCATGCATGTGAGATCTAGTTCCCTGACCAGGGATCGAACCTGGGACGCCTGCATTGGGAGTGTGGAGTCTTATCCACTGCACCAGGGAAGTCCCAAGCATAACGTTTTTTAGGTTCATCCATGTTGTAGCATATATTAGTACTTCTTTCCTTTTTGCAGCTGAATAATATTTCAATCTATGGCTATATCTCATTTTGTTTATCCATTTGCCAGTTGACAAATCTTTGGATGTTTTCCACTTTGGGGCTCTTAAGAATAATGTCGCTATGAACATTCATGCACAAGGTTTTGTGTGGATGTTATGTTTTCATTGCTCTTGGGCACATGCCTAGAAATAGAACTGCTCAGTTGTTGTGGTAATTTTGTTTACTTTTGCATATGTTTAATTTTTAAGAAACTAAAGGCTGACATTTAAGCAAAGATATGAAGGCTGAAAAAAGAAAGAGCCAAGGGAGAGGGAAGGGACAATGTTCTAGGCAGTGGGAAAAGCACCAGTTTCTTTATTCCTGATGTGGTACCTATAAAGTAATAACGATTGTATGTTGCATCTTAAACCCAAGGCAAAATAGTGTTATCAAAGGAAAACTGTCAATTTCTTGAGGGTGATTAATGTGCCTGAATCACAACAAGGTTGCCTTTTCTCAGTTTGGTTTGAACTATTCTATGAGAAATCATTAAAAAACAAAAACAAAAAACAACAACAAACACCCAAACAAAGCAAGCAAACTAAAAACCAAAACCCTGGCCCTGATAATCTGGTATGAGAAGGGCACAAGCCAAAAGAAAGAATCTACACTACTCCTTTTTTTTTTTTTTTTTTTTTTTTTTTTTTTTTTTTTTTTACACTACTCCTTATAGTCTGTCTTTTTCTACGTTTCAGTGAGTTAATCCCCTCACGTGCATAGCAATAATATTTGCAGAGTCTAAAGGCCACAGCTCTGTTTGCACTGCTTCCCAGATGATAAATGGTGTTCCGCAAAATGCAGGAAAATAATCATACCTGAGCCACCTTTCTCCAATATGCTTTCCTCCTTTTTGTCAGATTTAGTCGAAGTTGTTTTGTGTGCGTGTGTGTGTTCCCTGTTCGTGTGGTTTTCAGTGCAAGACAGAGCACGTATTCAGGGCCCCAACAGTTGTGCACACAATACATTGGTTAATCTAAGGTGACCTGCATGTTTCAACTTTGTTTGCAAAGGCAGCTACAATACAGCCATGGAGGCAATTACAGCATTACAAACCAGGGACATAAAGTTGGAGAGCTGATTTCTAAAAGGCCCAAAGAGAGGTTTTACTTCTTAGCTTATGACCAGAAGTTCATGGCACATTAAGTTTTCCATTTGAAAGCTAAGAGAATCCCTTCCCACAGCTTCCAACTTCTCAAAATGATTGGAGAGAGAGAATGTCAGGGTTTCTCTTGGTGAAAAAAAGTACTCTCCAAGTGTAGTGACAGAATGCCAGCTTTGTCTCTGTACTTTAAGACTGAGTAGGAGGCAGGGATTGGTGGTCTATCTGCACAGAGGTCAGTAATGGCCATTTTTTTTTTCATCATCTACTTAAAATTCATGTCCCTGACTTCTAGATATGGCACCTTGATTTTCCTTTGTGAAATTCTTGAGTTCATGTAGTTTGGTTGTTCTGACACCATCACTATGCCCCGGGGTAGGCAGACGAGACCATTTGGAACAATGCGTATCCCTGGTCACGGTGATGGATTCACGAATGGGCATGTGACCCAAGCTGGGATAATGAGAAGTCTAGAGCTTTCTCTTAAACAGTCAGAAAAAAGGTGCCCTCTTTCCTTTGGGTCGTTAGGCTGGTAGAATTGAAGTCTAGAAGTGCTGATGAATATCTTCTTCTGGCTTCAAGGAGGGATCCTATCTATAATAGGAGAGAACAAAGCCAATAGAGAGGAAAGTAGAACCCAGAGATGGGGAAAGACAGGTTACCATGGCATGATCTCAGCATTCAGTGCTAGCTGTGCTAAAACCTATACAGCCCCTGCAGTAGTCCACTATTTAAACGAAGGATTTCTTTTGTGTGTGTTTAGATGGAGGGAGGGTTTTGTTACCTGCAATCCAAAAAAAAAAAAAAATTTCCGACTGATTTAGGGATCACCCAAAGCTGTATTTAGTACTAAAAGAAAATGGGCTTTCTCCATACCTTAAACCCCACCTCTGAATCAACATCAGAATTTGAAAATAGTCTCAGCGAGTGAATCTGGGTTCAGCATATTTTGCTTTATCTACACACAGGTGCCGTATGTAAAAATTTCAGCAAGCTAAACCTGGAAGACTCCCAGTAGGTTTGTGACCTAAAAAGGTGAAGTTACTGTCCCAGGACCGTATGTTGTGGTATAATTGAAGTGTCCTGGTGTCAGAGTCTTCCACTGTCTTTCACTATTTTCAATGAGATGAATTTCAAAATGTAAGATCCTACACATACGTGGATTGTAGTATCAACTTACAGGAAGTGGTCAGCTTTTTAAAATAAATGAAATAGAATAGATAATATCAAGAATACATCACATAGGGACTTCCCTGGTGGTGCACTGGTTAAGAATCCACCTGCCAGTGCAGGGGACATGGGTTTGATCCCTGGTCCAAGAAAATCCCACATGCCGCGGAGCAACAAAGCCCTCAAGCCACAACTACTGAGCCCATGTGCCACAACTACTGAAGCCTGCACACTCTAGGGCCTGCGTGCCGCAACTACTGAGCCCAAGTGCTGCAACTACTGAAGCCTGTGCACCTAGAGCCCATGCTCCACAGCAAGAGAGGCCACAGCAATGAGAAGCCCGCGCACCGCAACGAGGAGTAGCCCCGCTCACCACAACTAGAGAAAGCCTGTGCGCAGCAACAGAGACCCAACGCAGCCAAAAAAAAAAAAAAATACATCACATATAAGAAGAGCAAGTACTATTTTATTTAGTTTCATTTCAGTTGTATATAAAAAAATGTATATATCCATGTATACATAGAAATCAATATAGTGAATCACTGAATCTGACATGAACTATGTGCTTCTTACTGTGAGTCTTGGTCAAAGTTTGAAAGCCCCTTGAGTGCATGCTGGGGTTTCTTTTATGAGCACGTTTACATTGGAGGGGGGAGGGGAGAGTATGTTTTTCATAACAGGAAAGGGTCCCTGGCCTCCCAAGCCAGCCTATTGTGGCGGGCACGGGTTCTAACGAAGGTTCCAAGCCTGAGTTGTGAACACAACAATTTCCCTGTTTGTCTTCCCCATCACTGAGCTACCAGTAACCAGAGCATTCTTTCGGAACGCTTTTGGAATTCTTTGGGGGATGAAAGTGCTGTATAAAATCAAGCCTGGTCTGTTTATGGATGTAATTCCCTGCGCCCGGAGATCAGGACCGAGCGCTGCGGTCTGAATTACACTGCATCTGATTCTCATTAACTGCCATGATTTCCCCCCCTGGATCCGGCTCCTTGGTCCTCTCTGAATTACCGCGCACATGGCTGGCTTCCGCAGATTGCTCAGTCCCGCTCATCTGCCATCCAGTCTGCCGCTCCGTTGGAACCCACACTGCAATTTGAGTGGACCCATATCAGGGGTGCTTTCGACATGAAAATTCTGTCTAATGATTCAAGAAACTTCCCGAGCTCAATGCTGCTGACTTTACACAGTTTATTACCAAACACCATGGGGAAGAGGTAGATTCGATTTCTTCGGCCTGGAGAAAGAAAACTGGACGTGTTTATTACCAAAACTCGGACCGCAAGCAAGGCCTATCTCAATCCCTTTTTAGTATTAAAAGAGTGTTGCATACTTTTTCTTAACTTAATAATTACTTCCATAGTGCCTACTATTTACTAGTCATGTTCTCAAAGCTAAACAACTATTAAGTCATGCAATCTTCATAGCAACTCTCAATCGGGGTGGACTCAGTGATGCTAAGTAAGTAACAACTCATATTTCAGTGTTTAAAACTACAGGTGTTGGGCTTCCCTGGTGGTGCAGTGGTTAAGAATCCACCTGCCAATGCAGGGGACATGGGTTCAATCCCTGGTGTGGGAAGATCCCACGTACCGCGGAGCAACTAAGCCCCTGCACCACAACTACTGAGCCTGCGCTCTAGAGCCCGTGTGCCACACCTACTGAAGCCCGCGTGCCTAGAGCCCGTGCTCCGCAATGAAGAAAAGCCACCGCAATGAGAAGCCCGTGCACCACAACGAAGAGTAGCCCCTGCTCACCGCAACTAGAGAAAGCCTGCGTGCAGCAACGAAGACCCAACACAGCCATAAATAAATAAATAAATAAATAAATAAATAAATAAATAAATAATTAATTTTAAAAAATTACAGGTGTTTACAAAACTACAATGAGGTACCACCTCACACAGGTCAGAATGACCATCATTAAAAGGTCTATAAATAACTGCTGGAAAGGGTGTGGAGAAAAGGAAACCCTCCTACACTGTTGGTGGGAATGTAAATTGGTGCAACCACTATGGAGAACAGTATGGAGGTTCCTCAAAAAACTAAAAATAGAGTTGCCAATTGATTCAGCAATCCCATTACTGGGCATATATCTGGACAAAACTGTAATTCAAAAAGACACATGCACCCCTATGTTCATAGCAGCACTATTCACAATAGCCAAGACATGGAAACAACCAAAATGTCCATCACAGATGAATGGATAAAGAAGATGTGATATATATATATGATGGAGTACTACTCAGCCATAAAAAAGAATGAAATAATGCCACTTGCAGCAACATGGATGGACCTAGAGATTATCATGCCAAGTGAAGTAAGTCAGAAAGAGAAAGACAAATACCATATGATATCACTTAAATGCGGAATCTAAAATGTGACACAAACTTATCTATGAAACAGAAACAGACTCAGACATAGAGAACAGACTTGTGGTTGCCAAGGGGGAGGGAGGGATGGATTGGGAATTTGGGATTAGCAGATTCAAACTAGTATATATAGAATGGATAAACAAGGTCCTACTGTGTAGCACAGGGAACTATATTCAATATCCTGTGATAAAACATAATGGAAAGGAATATGAAAAACAATGTATAGGGACTTCCCTGGTGGCGCAGTGGTTAAGAATCCGCCTGCCAATGCAGGGGACACGGGTTCGAGCCCTGGTCCGGGAAGATCCCACATGCCGCCGAGCAACTAAGCCTGTGCGCCACAACTACTGAGCCTGCGCTCTAGAGCCCCGCGAACCACAACTACTGAGCCTGCGTGCTGCAACTACTGAAGCCTGCACGCCTAGAGCCTGTGCTCCACAACAAGAGGAGCCACCACAATGAGAATCCCGCGCACCACAACGAAGAGTAGCCCCCGCTCGCTGCACCTTGAGAAAGCCCACACGCAACAACGAAGACCCAACGCAGCCAAAAATTAAATAAATGAATAAATTTATAAAATAAAAAAAAACCAAAAACAATGTACATATATGTGTAACTGAATCACTTTGCTGTACAGCAGGACTTAACACAACACTGTAAATCAACTATACTTCAATTAAAAACAAAAACAAAAAAAACTACAGGTGTTTTAGTTCTCCCTCACACTTAAGTCTTCCTTGGGCTGGTGTTTGTATAGGTGGGGGGCTCCTCTCCACGTCATCCACTCTCTACCTTGACTGCACCTGGCAGATTGCAAGCTCTGTGACAAGGGAACAGAGGGTGGCAAATTGTGCAGGAGTACTTACAGACTCCTACCTGGAAGTGACACCTTCCGCTCACTTCTCATTGGCTGAAGCAAGTAATAGGCCTCACCTAACTTGAGGAGGACCAGACAGTGCTTTCCTAGCATGTTTCTGGAAGGAAGAGAAGCAGACATACTTATTGAACAAGAAAAATGACGACTGCAACCGTTCTATGAAGAATGTACTTTTACTATGCCCATTTTACAGATGAGAAAACCGAAACACAGGGAGTTTATGGAACTTGCCCCAGGTCAGAGAAGCAGTAAATAGAGTAGGGTGGCCAGGTTTAGCAAATGAAAATATAGGATGCTCAGTTAAATTTTAATTTCAGACAACAAATAATTTTTTAGTATAAATACAAATATCTCATAAGCAGATTTGGGGCTCAAATGTACTTGCTGTTTATCTGAAAATTAAATTTAACTGGGTGCCCTGTATTTTATCTGGCAGCCCTAAAATGGAATGGCCCAGATTTGAACCCAAGAATTCTGGCTCCAGAGATGAAGCGTTTGTTTCGTACTGTTCTCTGGCTTCTGTGACTTTGTTCCGCTTCCAATGTTAAATTAGTATTTGTTCCTTAATTATATGAATAAGGCCCTAAGCAAATTTGAAGATTTCTCTATCAAAGAAAAAAAAAAAGCATTCTAGAAATGTTTGCTCGCTGCTAGCTTCATGTAGTGTCCTAGGAGGTGGGAGTGGGGCTGCGGAGGGGACAGGAGATGGGGGAGGTAAGAGTACAAGGGGGAGTAAGAATCTGTCTACTTTCAGACCCATCTCTGATCTGCCCCCTAACATGCTTAATGGGAGGGGAAATGTGGGGCAGATAATGAAAATGACAATCAATCCCCCCTGTTTTCCTCTCTGACTTTGAAATGTGGCATATTTACCTTTTAAATTATGAAACACTTAGGCTGATAATAAAATTAGTTTTCATTCTTGGTTCACAATAATTGAGGATATAGGCTTGAGGAGTTGGATTTACCCCAGTGGCCGAGAGTGGGCATATGATTTATTTATGTGGCTGTGTGTAAGTTTAGGGGTGGGTGGGTTATGAAGCCAGCCTAAGACTCCAGATGTTTCAGATACTTTCCCACCCAGTGGATAGTTGGTATGCAAATAATTATTTAATAATTAAGTTATTAAACAATATCTGATGCATGATTAGCGTTTGATAAATACTTTGCCTGAAGCAGAGCCTAGCAATAATGGAAATTAAATATTTCTTGAATCAATGAATGATTGATACTCATAAAGTTGATGCCTTTATTTGCCCTATTTTATTTTTTTATAAATTTATTTATTTATTTGTTTGTTTTTGGCTGCATTGGGTCTTCGTTGCTGTGCACGGGCTTTCTCTAGTTGCGGCGAGCGGGGGCTACTCTTCATTGCAGTGCACGGGCTTCTTATTCCGGTGGCTTCTCTTGTTGTGGAGCACGGGCTGTAGGCATGGGAGCTTCAGTAGTTGCAGCACGCGGGCTCAGCAGTTGTGGTATGCAGGCCCTAGAGCGTGCGGGCTTCAGAAGTTGTGGCTCGCAGGCTCTAGAGCGCAGGCTCAGTAGTTGTGGCGCACAGGCTTAGTTGCACCACGGCATGTGGGATCTTCCCAGACCAGGGCTTGAACCTGTGTCCCCTGCATTGGCAGGTGGATTCTTAACCATTGTGCCCCCAGGGAAGTCCCTGCCCTATTTTACAAATGAGGAATTAGAAGTTTAGAGAGGCTAAGTGACCACTGATTAAAGTCAGACCAATCTCTGAAGAGCTTTTGGTCTAGGCAAGAACTTTGATTTGCTGAAAGGCTGGTGTTATTACTATTCCTTTTGATTTGACTTGGCCTTCTAAGGCCTTGCAGCAAAGGCAGTTAACCTGGTGACTCATCATTCCTATTAGGAATAACGACAAACAAACAATTAGGAAGAGCTGATTGGTATGCCTGAGCCCTTGGATAAAATGATAACCCAGTACAGAAGATTAGCATTTCCTTGCTGCTAAGTGGCCTGAGTTTCAAGTCTTAATCCTCTGCAAAGGGAAACAAAAATCTTTCCGTAGGCTAGGTTTTAAAGCAAAGTATTTGTTGTGGTTTGATGATCCCATCAACTGAACTACCTTTTTTAAATCAAGTTCTGCAAAGACACAACCTGAGTGGTTTTGTTCTAGAAATAGATGCTGTATGCAAAAGCACCATGGTGCTTTATTTTAATCTTGCTGGCTTGCTTGTTGTTCAAAGAAACTACCTTCTCAGTGAGGCCTGTACAGACTACTTTCAGATCTGAGCAATGGAGATTATCCTTATTTCGTGCCTTGGTGCAGAGACCAAGGAAAAGAAAAGTAAATGCAAGTCTGAAGTTGTTTCTGATCAGAAAACTGCTCAACACAGATGTGTTCCTTGGGCTGTTTAATACATTTTGGCTTGGCACTAGGGGTATATCAATAAGCTGGACATACACATCTCAAAGACTTTAATAGTGTAGCAGAAAATAACACTTGGCATTAATTAATTTCTACTGGGAATACTATTATTTAGTCATTATTATATCCCAAGCTCTGTCCTGTGTTCTTTATCATGATCATATTTTATATCCTTCAAAACAGGCTTATGGAATATTCTAACACTGTTGGTGCGTGTACAGCTTGGTAAAGCCACTTTGGAAAACTGGCACTATCTCCCAAGCTGAACGTATGCATACACTATGACCCAGCAATTTCACTCCTCAGTGCATATATACCCAACATAGATGTGTACAGGTGCTTACCAAAAAACATCTTCTAGAATGTTCATAGGAGCACTGTTAGTATTAGCCCCCAAAGAGGAACTACCCAAATACCCATCAACTTTTAAATGGGTATATGAACTGTGGTATATTCACAGTTGCAGCAATGCAAATGAACGATCTGCAATTACATACAGAAGAATTAGTGTATTTCACAAACATAATATTGAATAAAGGAAGCCAGCACAAGAGGCATACTGTATGATTCCATTTTTACAAAGTTGAAAAATAGGTAAAATGCCTGTGTTAGACGTCAGAGAGTAGTTACACTTACATGATGGTGTGGTAGAATTCCAAGGCGGCCATGTGATCCCTGCCAGTAGCCTTACTCCCTTGTATAATCACTGCCACTTGAATACAGTGGAACCTGTGATTTGATGGGATATTACTCCTGTAATTAAGATCCCTGATCACCTAGGAGATTGGCCTGGGTAGGCTTGAACTGATCAGGTGAACTCTTAAAAGAACATTTAGAGGTCAGAGATAGAAGTCAGAGAGACGAGCTGTTGCTGGTCTGGAAGAAAGCAGCAGTGTGAACTGGACGAAAGCCATGTAGCAAGAACTGTGGGCAGCCTGTAGGGGCTGAGATTGGCATCCGGCCAACAACTAACAAGAAAGAGGGGACCTCAGTTATTCAACCATAAAGAAATGAGTTCCGGGGCTTCCCTGGTGGTGCAGCGGTTGAGAATCCGCCTGCCGATGCAGGGGACACGGGTTCGAGCCCTGGTCTGGGAAGATCCCACATGCCACGGAGCAACTAGGCCCGTGAGCCACAACTACTGAGCCTGCGCGTCTGGAGCCTGTGCTCCGCAACAAGAGAGGCCACGATAGTGAGAGGCCCGCGCACCGCGATGAAGAGTGGCCCCCGCTTGCCGCAACTGGAGAAAGCCCTCGCACAGAAACAAAGACCCAACACAGCCAAAAATTAAAAAATAATAATTAAAAATGAATATCTGCTAAAAAAAAAAAAAAAAAGAAATGAGTTCCACCAACAAAATGAATGAGCTCAAGCCACAGATGAGACCCAAGCCTTGGCTGACACCTTGATTCTCACCTGTGACCTGAGCAGAGGATCTAGCTGAGTCACGCCCCAACTCCCAACCTATGGAAACTGAGATAATCAATGTGTGTTGCTTTAAACCACTAAATTGGTTTGTTACATAGCAGTAGAAAATTAATATAGATCGTAGGGACTGGAAGGGAGCTACTGGGGCACTGAGAGCATTCTGTTTCTTGATCCGAGTGATGGTTACACCAGTGTGTGTGTGTGTGTGTGTGTGCGCGCGCGTGTGTGCGTGTGTGCGTGTGTGCGCGTGTGCGTGTCTGTATAAATTTTTTTTTTTTGGCCATGCCGCGCCACTTGCAGGATCTTAGTTCCCCAACCAGGGATTGAACCCTGGCCACGGCAATGAAAGTGCCATGTCCTAACCACTGGGCCACCGGGGAATTCCCTACACAAGTATATTTTTAATTTGTGACAATTCATTGTGCTTTACACTTAGGATGTGTGCACTTTTCTATCTATATTTTGTATATTGGTACAGAATATCAATACAATATTATGAAAGGTTCATCAAATTATGACACAGTTGGGGCTTCCCTGGTGGTGCAGTGGTTAAGAATCTGCCCGCCAATGCGGGGGACACGGGTTCAATCCCTGGTCCGGGAAGATCCCACATGCCACGGAGCAACTCAGCCCATGCGCCACAACTACGAAGCCTGTGTGCCACAACTACTGAAGCCCGCGCGCCTAGAGCCCGTGCTCCGCAACAAGAGAAGCCACCACAGTGAGAAGCACGAGCACCGCAATGAAGAGTAGCCCCTGCTCGCCCCAACTAGAGAAAGCCTGCTTGCAGCAACAAAGATCCAACACAGCCAAAAATAAATTAACTTAAAAAAAAATTTTGACACAGTCTTATGAAATAAGTTGTATGGTATGATCTCTACTTTACAGTTGAGGAAATGGAAGCCCAGAGACACACAAACCCAGGCCCATGTGGTTATACTGCAGCCCCGTCCCTCTCGTTCATGGTCAGGCAATAAAAATCTCCCCTTGGGGTTGGTTCTACTACAAAAAAAAAAGGCAGCAGGGAAGTTACTCTTTAGAAGGAATCAGACCTTTGTGATATGTCATTTCAATTATTCAGAGACGCTTGATGATAATTCCAGTCATTCTCCCGTGGTGCAGTGAGTGATCTCTGCTAAGTGCGGCCTTTTATTGCTGTCTCCCTGCCCCTCCTTCCTCCAGGGGCCAGCAAAAATTGTAGCTACTGAAGATTCTGACTTCTGACCCCTCCTGTCAACAGTGGAGAATGAAAGTAGAGATGAGGATGAGAGGTAGGGCCTCACCCAAGCATCCCTTACAGCTGCAGTTTCTTTAAACGAACAACCCAACACCAGCTGTCTTTTAAAGATTACCGATATACAACTATACTCCAATAAAAAATATATAAATAAACACCTTTTCTATTGAAAGAATGAAAGAAAGAAAGGTAGATTACCGTTATAATACACGATCATTTTAACAGAATCAAGCAGCCTTAGAAATTAAAAACCTGTAAATTTAAAGACTCTCCTAAAAATAAGCACTGTTAACTCTTGGGCAGGTCTTTTGTTTTTTGTTTTGTTTTTTAATGATCTGTTTGAATTTAAAAAGCGAGTGGAAAGTTACCAAAAAAACAGAATTCATTACCCTATTGTTCTGCAGAACGATGGCACATGCCTACCTAAAACCACACTGTCCAATACAGCCACCCCTAGCCACACGGAGATGTGCTATGTAAAATACAGAGGATTTCGGAGGCCTAGGGAAAAAAAAGAATGTAAATATATCAATGGCATTACATTGATTATGTGCTAAAATGACAATCTTTTGGATATATTGGGTTAAGTAAAATATTTTATTACTTAGAATAAAATTTTATCTGTGGCTTATTTTCCATTGGGTAGGCTAATCTAACGTATTGCAAAAGATACCTGCAAAGGAAAAAAACTGGAGATTTAGTTCCATGGCATCATTATTTGTTTCTTAATAATCTTTTTTTCTGATTGTAAATGTATGATAGTACAGTAAAAAAAAAAAAAGGCAGAAGTACAGAAAAGAATAAATTAGAAAGCAAAAGCTCTCCCGTAATCTGAATCATTTTGTTAACGTGATGACTTGTACCCTTACAAACTATATTTACACATACATAATGTGTATAGTCTGTTCTATAAACATTTTTTCACTAAATCTATCATAGACGTCTTTCCATAGTAACATATAGGTAGATATTTCACTGTATGAATATACCACGAGATTAAGGTTCTATATGATCCATTTTTCATGGGGAGAAAAAAATTAAAATGTCACCTACTGGAATTCTAACAGTACTTTTATCATTAATTCATAGCTATTTTAGGGTTTTAAGTCTTCAAGGAGTGCCTGGAAATTAGTAGGTGCTCAATTGCTGTAATTAACGGAATTAGAAGAAATATTCAATGCCATCTAGCCCACCTTTATGCTAGTAGAATTAACACCATTTTATTAGACATATAAAACCACTCTGTATTCAGAAACATACTTCGGTCTACAAATGTACACCTCTAGGGATTTAAGGTCCAAAGATTATCATTCTGTACTGTACACTTGTCATGAATTAAAAAAAAAAAGGCAAAAGTCACCTACTGGTGCACGATGGAAATTTTCATAGAAGGGCTTGACTAGTTTCTTCTGGAGTTTGGAGGGCCCAGAACCTGACTTACACGGAATAGCCTAAAGATGAATAGCCGAGGGATAATCCCTCCTGGCAAAGCATATAGAGCGGCCTGTGAACTAAGAGCGTGGACACTCCATTGGCATTGATAACCTTGTTTGATTCTCTGAAGATTCCCCCCCTCTGAAGAGGAGAGTAGCTGAATGTGGCATTATGGGCTATACCAACAGAGTAGGCTGGGAGGCGACACATAACTGTTGGTGAAAGAGTACATTAACTAAGGAAATAGGGCACTGTCAGAAGTCCCTGGTTTTGGTGTTCAGTAAGACCATATTGTCTGCTTCCGTAAGCTCCTCCTCCTCTCTCAACCCCAACTCTCCGTGATCCAGAAGAAGCCAAAAATGGCTAAAATTGGAGGCCAAACAAAGAGAGAAGCCTCAAATCATTTTGCCTTACCATAAGGGGTTAGGTCTGAGCTACTGGGGAAAAAAGTCTGAAGTGGATGAAAAACTGAAGTTTTGATATTAAAACTACATTGGACATCTAATACCTGAAAATGAGTTTGTTAATACTCAAATGTTCCCGAACAAGCCATGGAATCTGCCCTAGATATTGACCTGGGGTAGAGGAGAAAAGCACAGTAGAGAAGATCTGAAGATGGCAGTGGGGGAATTGAATTTGCTTCCTTCTTTCTCTTATCAAGTTCAATTCATTTAATTAGCCAGTTTCTCGGATAAACCTTCATTACTATGTAAACCGTATCTCAGTTTTTACAACCTGAGATGACCTGATTGACCCAATAATCATATGTGACTTGTTAGTTTGGGATCAAATGAAGATTCTCTGCTAGAACCAGGTGGCTCTCTTTGACTAAACAGAGGACTGGTCCAGGGACCAGCAGCATCTGTGTCCCCTGGGAGCTGTCAGAACTGCAGAATTGCAGGCTCCATCCCAAACCTACATAAGAGGGATCTATATTCTAACAAGATCCCCAGGTGATTTATACACACATTACAATTTTATTTTTAAAGAGCTTCTGACTTATTTATTTATTTTATTTATTATTATTATTTTTTGGCTGTGTTGGGTCTTCGTTTCTATGCAAGGGCTTTCTCTAGCTGTGGCGAGCGGGGGTCACTCTTCATCGTGGTGCGCGGGCCTCTCACTATCGCGGTCTCTCTTGTTGCGGAGCACAGGCTCCAGACGCGCAGGCTCAGTAGTTGCGGCTCACGGGCCTAGTTGCTCCACGGCATGTGGGATCTTCCCAGACCAGGGCTCGAACCCGTGTCTCCTGCATTGGCAGGCAGATTCTCAACCCCTGCGCCACCAGGGAAGCCCCAACATTACAGTTTGAGAAGCATTGATCAGAGAACTCTCAGGATTGTGAGATGCTGAGTTAGTGGGAGCTTGGAATTATGAGACCTGGGCCCTAGCTGTGTTACTCTGGGCAAGTCATTTCTAGGACTCTCCTTCTGCTTTCTCAAGGTTGTTTCATCAGATGAATTGTAAGGTCCCATCTGGCTCTGACCTTCTGTAATTCTAAGAAATTTCAGGGAATTCCCTGGCAGTCCAGTGGTTAAGACTGTGCTTCCACTGCAGGGGGCACAGGTTCGATCCCTGGTCAGAACTAAGATCCTGCAAGGCGAGTGGCGTGACCAAAAAAACAACAATAAAACACCAAACAAACAAAAAAAGAAATTTCAGTGAAGCAGAAGAAAACAATAAGTTGAGACTTAATAAACTCTGTAATAAGTTGATTAAAGAGCCACTGCAGCTTTACCACATCCTTGTGTAACTGGGATGGAGGGTATTGTCCATGCATTCAAGCACATTGCGCTGTCCTTTGTGTTAGCCCAAATGAAAAATAGTTTCCTGTTTAATAACAATTATCTCTTCTTCATTGAGAAGGAAGTGTACTTGATGGGAAAAGAAGATTATTGCTGAAACAAAATAATATTTAGAGCAGCAGGCTGCCAGGAGCTTCTAAATCATTTGTATCGGAATGATTAGTAAATTCTTCATTTGGAAAAGATGGCTAATTGGGATCAGTTTGGTGTGTAAGGATTTCTTTTGAAGAAAACTCTGTTGAAAAACAAAACAACCCCACCCTCCTGCCCACCACACTCACCCCAGACTCATATCTGAGTTCTGAATGAAGTCATGTGTTCGTGTAGGGGTTCAGTACTCAGGAGTACGTGTCGGGTGCATCGCTGATTCGCTGTGTAACCATAGCAAAGTCTTTTTCCTCTTCCCTGGTTCAGTTCTATTATCTTAGACATGATCAGATCAGACTGTTCCATCCTGCATGTTAATTGCTGCTTCCTAATAGAGGTTGCCTGGAATTTGGGGCCCAGAATGACAGCAGGACTTCAAGCCAGCTCAGCGGGAAGGAGTTGATTGATTAGTAATGTCTGCTATGGGCAAAGGAACAGAAAGTGACAAAGTAAGTTCCATTTGTTTGCAAATTCCTGGATTCTCTGGGCCCTCTGAGGACATTGATTTTTAAATATATTTCCTCCTGAAAACATTTATAAAAGGTTCTTCTTATAGGATAAAACGAAAGAAATAGACTGATTACTAGGTTTGCTATTGCTCTTCTGGAGTCTTTTCAAAGCTTCAAGTACATGTGTGTTTTTGTGTTCTCGATAGAAACATGCAGGGCAAGCTCTAAGGAAAAGAAAAATGTGCCTGGATTTAAAAGAAATTCAGTGTGAGATATCTGATGGGTTGAAAGTGATTTATGAAATGAGTTCTCTGTTTTGTTAGAACGTGGAGTGTTTTTCCATCCAGGGCCCCTTGATATGAAACAGATGCCCCCATCTATAAATCAGGCACCCTGCAGTAAGGAGATGGCATTTTTGTATAAATTATTATGGATCCAGGAAGAAAAAGCATGGATGAACAAATTTTTATTGGCTTCTTGGCATAGAAGTCATTTTATTGGTCATCTGTCTGGGCTGATCTTCCCTCCCTATTCTTCCTAGGGGATTGATGATGAGGAAAGAGTTGAAAGTTCTGTGGAGAAACATCCTCTTTGACCTAACAAGTCCCTCCCCAGGTTTAACTTGACTGGGTGGGTAAGTGCCTCTTTCCCAGCCTGTAGAGAGAGCACTGCTGTTGCACTGGGGTTTCAATTTCAAATGTAAATCCCTGAAAGGAAGCTGGATTAGAGAAGGAGTACATTTATAGTTTTCTTTTTTCCCTTTTAGGTCATTAAGCTCTTCCTTCAGTGGTCTACTTTCTACTTTCCATTTTAAAAATGAAAACTTCACTGTTTTCATGCCATTCCTTGGTTCTCTGATAGTTTTTGACAGTCAGCTAATGATCATTCTCTCTGCACTTGAAAGCAGGAAAAGCTCATTTGTTTATTCACTGGTTCAGGAAAAAAGTATGCATTGAACTCCCTGATTGAGAGTAAGACACATACATGCCTGGCCACCCAGTTACAGGGTTGCGTACAACCTCGCACAGGGCCATAGTATTTTCAAAATGACAGAGAATTCAAAAAAAAAAAAAAAAAAGACAGAGAATTCAAATAAGGATTCTGAGTTGGGAAGTCCATATTCATTTTAGATGTTAATAATTTTCTTTATTTTGATTTTATTATTGGAGTTGGTCCTATATTCACATGACTCAAAAATAAATTGCAATCAAAAGAAGTCTTATTGTCACTCCTGACTCCACCTACCCAATTTCCCATCTTCAGCCCCCTGTATGTAACCACTCATTAATTTCTTGGATAGCCTTCTAGTGTTTGTGTTTGTGCAGATATAAACAAATATAAATACATTCTTATTTACCCCCTTTTTACATAGAAATTAGGAGACTACATGTATTGTTTTGCATCCTGTTTCGCTTAATAGGTTTCCCAAGATATTTCCACAGAGCGTGGAGAATTGCATTCTCCTTTTTGCAGCTGTGTGATACTGTGTGGCAGTACCATGGTTTATTTATCTACTCCTCTTTAGATGGACACTTGGGTATTTCCAGTCACTTGCTCATGCATGCACATAGCCCTGTGATCAGTAATGGGGTTTATGTCACTTTACTTCATGCTGGTTTAAGTAGAGCTGTAAAAAAAAAAAAAAAAAAATTCTCAGGAGTGAAACTGCTCAGTAAAAAAGAAAATGCAGTCATAATTTTGATAGGGATTGCCAGTGAGCTCCCCAAAGTGTTGTGGACCATTTTGCACTCTTGCCAGCAATGTGTGAAAATGCTTAATTCTGCTATTTATTATAGGACATGATGCATAAAATTTTTGAATTGAATTTTTGTCAACTTGATAGGTGAAAAATGATGTACTGGTGTAGTTTTGACTTGCAGTTTTCTTATTATAAGTGAGGTGGTCAAACATCTTTTCAAATGGCTAAGAGCCATTTATTTTTCTGTGACCTGTCAGTGTTCCTGTCATATTTCTCTTGCTTTGCTGATATTTTCTTCTTCACAGTTTCTAGGCGGATTTACTCTTACTTATGAACATTTATTTTAAGGATCTGAGCTAAGTCCTCTTTATACGTGTCCTCGTTTAATCCTCATAACATGCTTGGGAGTTGAGTATTGCCACCCCATTTTAAAATGAGAAAACTGAGGGACTTCCCTGGTGGCACAGTGGTTGAGAGTCCGCCTGCCAATGCAGGGAACACGGGTTCAAGCCCTGGTCTGGGAAGATTCCCACATGCCTCAGAGCAACTAAGCCCGTGCGCAACAACTACTGAGCCTGCACCCTGGGCCTGCAAGCCACAGCTACTGGGCCCACGTGCCACAACTACTGAAGCCCACCTGCCTAGAGCCTGTGCTCCGCAACAAGAGAAGCCACTGCAATGAGAAGCCCGTGCACCGCAGCAAAGAGTGGCCCCCGCTCGCCGCAACTAGAGAGAGCCAGCGCGCAGCAACGAAGACCCAACACAGCCAAAAATAAATAAATAAAAAATAAAATGAGAAAACTGAGATTCAGAACAACTAAGCCACTGACTGCAGGCCATACATCCAGGAAGGGGCAAAAGTGACGCTCAGATCCAAGTTTGTCTTACTCCAAAAGCCTTTCCTCTTAATCCTCCAGTAGTACTGTTTCTCTTAGGCAGAGACCAGAATTAACTAATTCAAACTGGCTTTCATTTCCCCAGCACGCAAGATGACAGAGGAGGGTTTTGCTGAGATCATGCTGGGTGGCATGTGGAAGCCCAGCTGGGATTAGAAACATGCCTCGCATAATCCACCCAGTGAATAATCCACAGGAAGATTGATGGTACACCCCCTCCCCCGCCCCCAGGAAAGGATTGCCACAATGCATCTGAAGCCAAGAGGAAACAGAAATGACAAGTGGCTGAAATTACACAGGAAAAGGATCACACCGAGTCAGGCATCAAAGCATGTGTGTGGCCGCTGTGAACTGAGCACAGAAACCAGACTTTACCAAGAGAGCCGTCCCGTTAGGAGCCCAGGCAAATTTTACATATTGCAGTTCCTTCTGCCTCTGCTGCCTTAAAGGAGGCTTCAGGAAAACCTGAGTGATCGGCGGGGTTGGCAGCCCCTCACCTAGTTCTTCTCACACAAGTGGGGCCAGCACGTGGCGCTCAGACGTGGAAGGATGATTTCCCTTTAAGCTGTCCTGTCTGCTTAAAGTTGCCTGTGCTATGATTGAAAAAAATAGAGCTGGCCCCCAGAGATGGAAAGAGAGAAAACTGTGGTTCATTTATAGCATTTGACAAATCTGCAAGATTTGAGGGAAGTGCATTACCAGTTGATTAAAACCCCAGGTTCTCCCCTCCGAGAATAAGTGTGTGAGAACATTTCATTACTAGCTGAATAATGTAATCCCTGCAGTTTTCTGCCAGTTCAAAAAGACAGCCAAGATGCCCATTTTCCCTCTATTTCCCAACCACGTTCTAAAAGCCATCTTCCCCAAGGCGACTTTCCTCATTTTCTTTCACTTTCGTTTATTGTGACTTGATAAAATATGAATCAAGTGGATTTAAACTTACTTAAGGCTATCGTCACGTTTTTCAGCGAGGCAGCAGGCCGTACACAAGGGCGTGTGCTAACAGGATTCAGGGAGTGTCTCCTTCCTGGTGTACAGACTGATCATGCACACAGGAGGGGGGTTGGTCTGAACAGGTTTGGTGTTGCCAAGCATTTACTTAAAGTTTTCATTAAGGTACAGAGGTCCAGCATTTCCCCTGAATGTGTGGGTTCAGCAGTGGAAAAATCCCTGGAAACAGATTTTTAGTGTTGGTCCCAAGTCTTTAGCTTGATGTGACAGGGGAGCTGGTGTAGTGCAACTAGGAAGACCTTTAAACTGTAGCCACATGAGAGAGCAAAGGTTGGTAAACTTTTCTGTGAAAGGTGTTGACCTGAAATAGACTGCTGGATATTTCTCCAGCAAAATAAAAGGGTTTACTTGGGATCAGCAGAGAACTGCAATTTGGGGTCTACAACTCTGGCAAGCCGTGCACAAGTGCCGTGCTCGGCCAGGGAAGGAGACCGCTTTTATAGAGGGGAAAGGGAAGTTGGGAGGGCTAGAGTAAACAAAGGGTCTATGGCTTTTCATTGGCTGAGTCCTTGCCAGGAAGGAGGAAAAGTCTTTCTTTGTAGGGCATGAGGGCTCCCCCTTCTGGTCTCCTGACTCTATTTAACTGAGGTTTCTGTTTGTGTATTTATTTATTTCATTTTATTTTACAAAAGACAGATTGTCAATACTTAAGGCTTTTTAAAAATTAATTTTTATTGGAGTATAGTTGATTTACAATGTTGTGTTATTTTCTGCTGTACAGGAAAGTGAATCAGTTATACATATACATATATCCACTCTGTTTTAGGTTCTTTTCCCATATAGGTCATTACAGAGTATTGAGTAGAGAATACTTAAGGCTTTAAATGGCTCTGTCACAACCCCTCACCTCTGCCACTGTAGTACAAAAGCAACCACAGCCAACACATGAATGAACAAGAGTGGCTCTGTGCCAATAAAACTTTATTTAAAAATAAACAGGCAATGGGCAGGGCTGGGCCTGAGAGCCATCCCTAAGCTTGCCATAGAGCAGAGCGTGAGGGCTTTCTTCCCCTAGGTGGGGAATCCTGCTCTGGGCAGTACCTTCAAGTTATAAAAATTTGCAAATGTGATTGCCTCCAGACACAAAATTAGAACTGGACACCACCAAGAGGACTCTGGAGGTGGGTCTAACACCGATTCTTTATTTTCAGCCTTCTTCTGTCGTGCGCCTCTATGTTTTCAGTTTACTTTCTCCCCTTTCCTGGCCGACCTTGGAGATGGTATGGGGCAGAGGGTAAAAGTTTGGCCTTGACACTAGTTCACACCTGGGTTTGAATCTTGGTTCAGTCACCTATTTAAGTGCTTGACTACTGGAATTTTGTTTGACCTTGCAAATGAGGCTTGAGGTAGAGAATCAAAAGTTACTGTGATATTTGCACATGAGTATGAATGAAGCTTCACAAATTAGTACTCAATAAGTACTAAAAAAAATGTACAAAATAAGTTTAAATTGTTACTGGTTTGTAGTCTCTGGAGAGAACTCTTCTTTTATGAATCAAATTCTGAATTTCTTCCAGACTTCCATATTTTTTTTTTAATTAATTAATTAATTTTTATTTTTGGCTGTGTTGGGTCTTCGTTTCTGTGCGAGAGCTTTCTCTAGTTGCAGCGAGCAGGGGCCACTCTTCATAGCGGCGCGCGGGCCCCTCACTATCGCGGCCTCTCTTGTTGGGGAGCACAGGCTCCAGACACGCAGGCTCAGTAGTTGTGGCTCACGGGCCTAGTTGCTCCGCGGCATGTGGGATCTTCCCAGACTAGGGCTCGAACCGGTGTCCCCTGCATTGGCAGGCAGATTCTCAACCACTGCGCCACCAGGGAAGACCCCAGACTTCCATATTTGATAAGGTGGGAAGCAGAAACATCCCCAGCAGAGAGTACGACATTGTTTTGGCTGGGAGTGACAAAAGCATGGACCAACAGTGGCTCAGAGAAGAGCAGCTGGGGCAGCGTGGCGCCCAGGATGGAGGCTCCTTCTGTCTCGGGTCCCCCACGTCCACTTTACTGTCCAGTAGGGATGCTCTGGTTCTGTGGGCAGTTAAGCGATCAGAAAGGTCAGGGCAGAGAGGGCGAGGAGCAAAGTCACTTGGTGACTCCCTCAGGTGCTCTCTGCCACACAAAACTGCTTTACTTTTGGCACAAGCCATAATCATCTTGCGTCTTTCTTGTTTATTGCCTGTTTCCTCCCAAAAGAATATAAGCTTTAGGAGTTTGGGGACTTTGTTTTATTTGCCACTGTTTCTCCTGTACCTGATACAATGGCTGGCGTGTGGTAGATGCCCATTCCATATCTTTAGAATGAATTCCAGAGTAAAATTATTTCGCTTTGACGTACTGAAAGCATTCATCTTTGTGTCCCTCAGAGTGCTTTGCGCATAGTAAGTCCTCATTGCAAATACCAGGAGTGAACACTTGAACCATGAACAGAATATCCGTCAGCTTGGGTTCGTGCCAGAAAATAATAATAGTTAACCATGATTACGTGCTGAAGGCTATACAAAGTGTCTTACCTGCTTGATCTCCTCCGCCTGCCCCAAATCCAAGGACTGTAGGTGGTAGTAGCAGTAGTGACAACAGTCACCTCATTTTAATGATCAGGAGACTGGACTTCAGGAAAGTTCAATAACTTGCCCGAGGTCATACCACTGAAAAATGAAAAAGCCAGGACTTGACCCACGTGTCTAGATTTGAAGGGCTCTAGTCTCAAACACCAGGTTGTATTACCCACAGAGGGACTGCTGAACTCTGGATAGAAGCAGATGATTTCTGGATTCCTGGACTGATGGGAATAAGAGATATTCGAGGTGCGGTAGACCCGTCTTTAAAGGCATGGAAAAGAGATACCAAGAAGCACTTTGAGAAGGAATTACTGTGCTTAGTCATTGACTTGACAATGAGTCTGTCTGAACTTGTTCTTTTATTTTATTACAATTAGTGATAGACATTCAACTTAAATTCAAGGGAAGGTTAATGAAGTGAAGTCCGAAAGTTAGCAAAAGGAGAAAAATAAATCAAGCTGATAAAAAGCTAAACTGGAATATCTTTTTCCAAACATTTGAAGTCACATTTTCTTTATCAAGTGTCATGTCCAAGCCCTTTTTAAATTAGGTATTTTGGGGGGGATAGAGTGCAGCTAAAATCATGACCATAATCCGGGTGCTAAGAACTATATAAAATGACTTGGAATTCATTCTTTTAAAATACAAATCAAAATCTTCCTGTTTAAGGCGGTGTGGGATAGCAGGAAACCTCCAAGACTTA
Source organism: Balaenoptera ricei (assembly GCF_028023285.1). NCBI lineage: Eukaryota > Metazoa > Chordata > Mammalia > Artiodactyla > Balaenopteridae > Balaenoptera > Balaenoptera ricei. Next base: position 82,945,195 of record NC_082649.1, read on the forward strand.
GAAGCAGATGCATCTGTCTTGAAAGACTGGCTTTGCCAGTATCTGCCTGAGGGGTCAATGTCTTCTTGCTTCTCTGAGACCTGGTTTCCTCATCTCAAAAAGGCTACTAAAATCTCCTTCAATGTTTTGTCAGGAAAAATCAGTGAAAAAAAAATCACTTCACATAATGTGAAGTGCTGAATTGGGCTGTGAATTTAACATCTGATGTCTCTCCTGGGGACTTGCTATATTCTTTGAGAGCACCATGATGATAAATAGTACATGTCTGGACTTTTATTAGGAGCTTAGCCCCATGCAAATCACTGAGCTGGCTCATCTCTTTTACTTAAAGTTGATTTGATTCTTCTTCTTTTTTTTTTTTTTAGCGCTTTAAAAAAATTGAGGAATAACATACCTACAGCAAAATGCATCCATCTTAAGTGTAGTGCTCAAGGAAATTTAAATATGTATGCACCCCTGTACTCACAACCAGGATCAAGATAGAGAATATCTAGTACCCCAGGTTTCCTTATATCCCTCCCAGTTGGTACTTCCCCCAAGGGGAACAAATATTCTTTTATGTTTTTTTGTAACTTTGCATTTTGAAATAATCTCATCTTTACCAAAAAACTTGCAAAAGTGGGACAAAGAATTCCTGTCTACCCGTCATCTACTTTTCCCAAGCGATAACATATTTCTGAATCACGGACCATTATCAAAACCCGGAAATTAACATTGATGCAATACTGTTAACTCTTCTACAGACCTTATCTTATTTATTCTGCTCATGTTCTTTTTCTGGTCCAGGATCCAAGCCAGGTTCACACATTGTATCCTGCTGTTATATCTCTTTAGTCTACCCCAGTCTGGGACAGTTCCTCCGTCTTTCCTGTCTTTCATGACATTTTAAGAGACCGTTTCATTATTTTGCGCAACGTCTCTCAATTTAGGTCTGTGTGATGTTTCCTCAGATGAAATTCAGGTTATACGTTTTTGGCAAGAATGCCCCAGAAATAATGTTGTGGCCTGCTTACTGCTTTCTAATTGGAGACACATGATAATGTCTCGTTATTATTGACATTAGCCTTGATCACACCATGAAGGTAATGTCTCCCGGAGTTCTTAAATGTAAAGATGTTTTTTTCGCCTTTCTAATTAATGATTGTCTTATTGGGAGATATTTTGAGACCATGCAAGTATCTTATTGCTCAGACATTTACCGACTAATTTTAGCATCCATTATTTGCCAAAGGGTGGTTTTCTATTTTTATCATTCCTTCTCCATTTATGAATTGAAATTCTCCTGTAAGGAACAGCTGTCCCTTCTCCTCCATTTATTTCTTCACTTAATTATTTATTAATATTAGTCTGTACTTGTGGGGATTTATTTTATTCTATGTGTTATAATTCATTACTATCAGTATTTATTTTCTTTCTCAAATTGTCCATTGGGCAGCTTAGGCCATTGGAAGTGCCTTCATGTTGGCTCCTGTGTCCTTTAAACATGTCCCATTATCTTTTTTTTTTTTTTTAATTTTATTGGAGTAGAGTTGATTTACAATGCTGTGTTAGTTTCAGGTGTACAGCAAAGTGATTCAGTTATACATATACATATATTCACTCTTTTTCAGCTTTTCTGATATAGATTAACACAGAATATTGAGTAGAGTTCCCTGTGCTATACAGTAGGTCCTTGTTGGTTATCTATCTTATATATGGTAGTATGTGTATGTCAATCCCAAGCTCCTAATTTATCCCTCCCCCTACCACGTTTCCCCTTTGGTAACCATAAGTGTGTTTTTGAAATCTTTGAGTCTGTTTCCGTTTTGTAAATAAGTTCATTTGTATCGTTTTTAAAAATTAGATTCCACATATGAGTGATATCATATGATATTTGTCTTTCTCTGTCTGACTTCTCTTAGTATGATAATCTCTAGGTCCATTCATGTTGCTGCAAATGGCATTATTTCATTCTTTTTTATAGCTGAATAGTATTCCATTGTATATGTACCACATCTTTATCCATTCCTCTGTCGATGGACATTTAGGTTGCTTCCATGTCTTGTTTATTGTAAACTGTGCTGCAGTGAACATTGTGGGGGGAGGCTTAGTCTTTTTGAGCAGTTTCTTATTTTCTAAAACCATAGGAAGTTCCAAGCTCATCTTGTATTTTCCCTGCCCCAGCCCTGGAATCAACCATTTCTTTAAGAAGTCCTGATTCCTTTTATTGGGGAATAGTATAGAGACCATGATCTGGGAATTACAGATGCTCATTGCCACTAAGTATCATTGTTTTCATTACTTCTGGATCCTCTCAGCAGGATCCAGAAATATATATATTTATGCTTGTATATAAATATTTATATTTATTATATATACGTGTAGACTAACACAATCTACATCTGTTTCTGCATCTATCTATGTGTATAACTGTGTATGTTTGTGTGTGTATTGTATATACCTCATGGTTTCATACTGATAACTCTAATGCCAACCCAACACCACAGGGTTTAGATATTCTAGTCTTCCTTTTTTTTCATTTGTAAGTCTTTTTTCTGACAGTGAGAAACCCATATCTCATCCATAATATATTCACTAACTTGCTCCATCCTTGAATACACATAAGATAGCTTCAGAATTGCTAACCACACCCCTGTTTAAGACAGTTCTTTAGTGCTACAACATAGAGTGGAAACACTGTTTTCCAAAGTTACTTTAGAAAAAGGTTCATATCACCTCTCATCCTGAGTCATTCTGTTATTCAGTTGTAACACAGGTTCATTTGTTACCGTTTATATTGTGTTTGGGTTCCCCCCATGTCCTGGTTGATTTCAATTGTGTATTTATTTTTGAGAATGCAAAATATTAGCATGGTTCTCGAATCCAGAACTGTACTCAGAAGTGTTGCTTACTTTGCATCTTTTCTACCCCATTCCCATTTCCCCATTCTTTCCACCCCATTGCCACCCAGCTCCTATTGGGAGCCATTTTCATTAGTTTTCATTTTACCTTTCCTGTGTTTCTTTTGTACACATAAACAGACACATGCATATTTTCATAAGAAAATATTTTCTTTCTTACATGAAAGCGAGTCTACTACAGATACTCTTCTGCACTTTGCTTTTTTCACTGAAAACATACTCTGGAAATGACTTTATATCCATTCATTGAGACCCTCTTCATTCTTTTCCTTCACAGCAACACAGTACTGCACTGTGTTTGAGTGCACCCTGGCTATTCAGCCAGTCTCCTGTTGGGGGGCATGTAGATTATTTCCAGTAGTTTGCAGTTCCAAACAAGGTTGTAATAAATAACTTGTGTGTATGTATTTTTGTATTGCTGGAGATGTAGCTTCAGTATAAATTCCTAGAAAGGGGATTGCTGGATCACAACACCACTTGCTGAAGAAACTGTCTTTTCCCCATTGTATATTCTTGCCTCCTTTGTCGAAGGTTAATTGTCCATAGGTGTGTGGGTTTATTTCTGGACTCTCTATTCTGTTGCATTGATCCATATATCTGTTTTTGTGCCAGTACTACACTGTTTTGATTACTGTAGTATTGTCTGAAGTCTGGGAGGGTTATGCCTCCTGCTTTCTGCAGGATTGTTTTGGCAATTCTGCATCTTTCATGGTTCCATATAAATTTTAGGCTTATTTGTTCTAGTTTTGTGAAAAATGTCATGGGTAATTTGATAGGGATCACATTAAATCTGTAGATTGCTTTGGTAGTATGGAGATTTTTTTTTTTTAAGTGTTTTTTTTTTTAATATTTTATTTATTTATTTATTTATTTATGGCTGTGTTGGGTCTTCGTTTCTGTGTGAGGGCTTTCTCCAGTTGCGGCAAGTGGGGGCCATTCTTCATCGCGGTGCGCGGGCCTCTCACCATCGCGGCCTCTCTTGTTGCGGAGCACAGGCTCCAGATGCGCAGGCTCAGTAGTTGTGGCTCACGGGCTTAGTTGCTCCGCGGCATGTGGGATCCTCCCAGACCAGGGCTCGAACCCGTGTCCCCTGCATTGGCAGGCAGATTCTCAACCACTGCGCCACGAGGGAAGCCCTGGAGATTTTTAACAATACTAATTCTTCCAATCCAAGAGCATGGGATATCTTTTCATTTCTTTGACTCATCTTCAATTTCCTTTATTAATGTTTGGTCATTCTCAGAATATAAGTCTTTCACCTCCTTGGTGAGGTTTATTCCTAAGTTTTTGGTTTTTTGCTGCAATTTTAAAAGAGATTGTTTGCATTACCTTTCTGATATTTCACTGTAAAATGTTCTTTATATTTTAGAAGTTTTAGTCTTTATGATGCTTGTTGCATATATTTTCTCCCAGTTTGTCATTTGTTCTTTTACTTTGTTTATGGTGTTTTTTGGTCATGAAAAATTTTGAATGTTTGTGCAGTCAATTTTATCAGTCTTTTATTGCCTCTGAATTTTTACATCATTTTTATTTTTATTTTTATTTATTTATTTTTTTAAAGAACTTTTATTTATTTATTTATTTATTTATGGCTTTGTTGGGTCTTCGTTTCTGTGCAAGGGCTTTCTCTAGTTGCGGCAAGCGGGGGCCACTCTTCATCGCGGTGTGCAGGCCTCTCACTATCACGGCCTCTCTTGTTGCGGAGCACAGGCTCCAGATGCGCAGGCTCAGTAGTTGTGGCTCACGGGCCTAGTTGCTCCGCGGCATGTGGGATCTTCCCAGACCAGGGCTCGAACCCGTGTCCCCTGCATTGGCAGGCAGATTCTCAACCACTGCGCCACCAGGGAAGCCCACATCATATTTAGAAAGGCTTTCTTATACTAAATTTGATGAGGAGTTCTCCCATGTTTTCTTCTAACACTTGTATAGTTTCTTTTTGATTTTGATTTTGATTTTTCCATTTGGCTTCCTAATCCATTTGTAACTTATTCTTATGTATGGTGTGAAGTATGCATTAAATTTTATCTTTTACAACTGACTACCCAGTTATCTCATCACCATTTATTAAAAATCTATCTTTTGCCCTAGTGATTTGAGATGCCACCTTTATCATATGTTAAAATTTCATATATCCTTGAGTCTATTTTTGGGCTCTCTAGTCTATTCCACAGGTCTATGTGTCTTTTCCTTTGCAAGTGCAACACTGTTTTAATTATAAAGACCATTTATCTGATAGAGCAAGACCACACATGAAGTTTTTCTTTCCTAGAATGGGTAACAACTATTTTGACTACCATCACTGTAGGTTAATTTTGCCTGTTTTTGGTCTTCATATAAATGAACTATACATTGTGTATTATTTTGTGTCTGACTTCTTTCACTTAATCTTTTTGTGTTTTTTTTCACTTAATCATATATCTGTGAGATGCATCCATATTGTTGGAAGTACCAGTAGCTTGTTTATTTTCATTGTTGTGTAGTATCCCTTTATATGCTGGTGCCACAATTGCCTTACCCATTCTTGTTGATAGGCATATGGGTTGTTCCAGTTTGAAAGCTGTTATGGACATTCTTATGCCTGTCCGCCCACACATCTCTTAGGAATTCCAAGGAGTGAAATTGCTAGGTCATGGAGTAAGATATTTTTAGCTGTAGTAGATCTTACCAAATAGTTTCTCAAAGTGTTTGTGCCAATTTAGATTCCTACCAGCAATGTATGACATTTTCAGTTGCTCCACACCCTTGTCAGCATTTGATATCGTCAGCCTTTTCAGTCGCTTTATGGAAAAGAAAGAAAAAGGAAAAAACTTTGCATGGCTTAAGTCCTTTTCTGGAGACTCAGGAGACATTTCCAAAGCAAGGAACACCCTAGAAAGAAAGAAACAAAACACAGCAGGCCCCATTTTTCATCTCATCTGATAAGTTAATAGCAGTAATGAATAATTCAGTTTTATAGAAAAAGTACAAAAAAGCAATTATTAGCCTAGATTCAGTGTTGTACACAGTTTGTTGCCCTACTCAAAAGTTATTTTCTCTCTTCTTGCTTACTAGCAGGACCTCAGTTTTGTTCAGCAGCCATCCTTCACGGGAGGTGAACCGATGATCACCAGCTCAGGGGTGAATCCTGATTAAGCTAATTATGGTTTTCCTATTATTTTCACCAGTAATTAGCTAAGGAATAAGCATTTGACATACGTCCAGTCAATGAGAAAGGAACAAAGTCTGTTGAGGGAGACAGGGGCTCCTAGGAAAGGTTTTCTTACTATTAAGAAGGAGCTTCCAGAAGAAATTATCCCTTTTTGCCTCTGGATGTGGTATGTGATACATGGAACTGCAACAGCCATCTGACTGCCAGGCTGAAAATGAAGCACATGTGTGAAAGAATCACAAGAAATGGAAATAGAGCCTTAAATAGTGGGTCCTGGAACCTGCCCTATCCAAGTTCATGCAAAGTAATAAATTTACATATTGTTTAAGACCATTTGGGCTGAGGTTTTTTTTATTACCTGCCTCTGTAACTAATGACCCTGGTATTAGGCTGTGTTAAAATAACAAAGGAATGCTGTTACTCATCCCTTAAAATATGTATAGCAACCTCCTCTTTGCCTAGACCAGTGGTTCTCAATCTTCAGCATTCATTAAAATCACCTGCAAGGCTTATTAAGCTATCTTGCTGGAATCCATTAAAGAGTTTCTGATTCAATAGGTCTGAAATAGGGCATTTTCCCAAGTGACGCTGAAGCTTCTGGTTCAGGAACCACTCTTTGAGAACTGCTGCTCTAGAATATAGACACTATCTTACAATATTTAGCAACATGCTTTTAAAACTCAAATCTTTCATGGACTTCATTTTCATGTCAATGAATACTACAAATCTTTATCATCATCTTGAGTGACTACCTCGTATTATATTGTGTGGCTCCATCAGAACTTGCAAAACCATGTTACTAATAATAGATACTTCTGCTATTTTGGGGTTTCATATTATTACATTAACGTGAACAGTCCTGCCATGAATATCATTTTAGAGTAATTCTAACTGTTTAGTAATTTCCTTAAGGTAAATTCCTGGAAGTACACTGCTGATCAAAGGGAGATATTTGGGATTTTTTTTCCCTTCTTGTTTCATTTTCAAAATCCCTCTAATCTACTTCCAGATACATTGTCCTTAGGTTTAGGTATTTTGTCAGAGGACTCTTGGTTGATCCTAACTCAGCAGGCCAAGACCTTGGCTATTTGCCTTGCAGTGATCCTTCTTTCATATTAAAAGAGTCGAGTACTAAAGATCATGGCACACAGGCTATTTTATTCTTAAGAGTTAATTTATTGATTTTACTAGTGGAAGTGAATGGGAGTCTGGGAGCTTCTTGAGTCTTTCTGTCTTTCTCTACATCATGAGAATTTGAGCATACTTTCTATTTTTGTCATAATTTTATTTGAGAATAAAGGAAACCAACTGCTCAGTGGTCCAGAGATCAATGCTTGATTTTGGATGTCATCTGTCAATCATTTCAGGCATGAAAGAAGGTCACCCTGCAGGGGGAAAAGCTGGGTCCAAGTTACGGCTGTGATGCTTGAGCATGGAAGCATTTCTTTTCAGATGTACCTGCCTTCCTAAGTTGGAGTAGCAACTTTGGTTTCAACCAGGATATTTAGTATATTTCAGGGGAAGAGTGTTCACCAGAAGAAAGCTGGCAAACAGAATGCAGATAATACCTGATTATTACTGGTCTTGGCTTGAGTTCCTTAGAAAGTAGAGCCTGAGGCAAAGATCGAGGCACCTAATACATTTTCATTTTAAATATCAAAGTTTCTCTCTCTTACGTACAGACCCAGCGATGAATGGTCCAGTACTGGCATGGCAGCTCAGCCATCACTGATTTGTAGCCTCCAAAACTGTTCAAATCATTGCTGTTTCCCAGCCAGTGAGGAGTGGGGTCATAGAGAGACAGAAAGAGAGAGGATGGGAGGGAGGTGTATACTCAGTTGTTTTTAAGGGCAAAACCTAGAATTTGTATATACCACCTCTCCTCATATCCCATTGGCAAGAACTTAGTCAAATAGCCACACCCAGATGCAAGGGTTTGGTCTCTCGCTGTGAAGCCATGGGTACGGCACTAAAACTTTGATTTGGGAGGTTCAAACCCAGGGAGGTGATGGTGAGGGGAAAAGTATAGCCAGGAAAGGAAAGATGGGAAGCAGCGTGATGCTTTGCATGATGAGCCAGTGATGAGGAGACACATGGACCACACTCCTCAGGCTTGTTGGCTTTGCACACAATGCTTTTCTGCAGGTTGCGAGGAGACATTGTGCCTGGGAGTAATCCATGGAAGGAGAAAAGGAAGGGGATTTATTTGTTCCTCTTCCTCCCAGTTCCCATTTCCCATTGTCAAATTACCCTCATGGGGAGCTAATTCTCCTCTCTTCCTGTTGTATCACCCAATCCCTTGGCAACTGCTCAGGAAAGAGATACCCTGCCCCGGAAGTAGAAGAAGAACCCCACGTGAATGAGGCACTAACCAGGAGAGAAAAGGGGGGCAGATAGAATCTGAGAAAATGTATGAGATATGTGTTTTAGTACATTACTTACTGTCGTTTTGTGTGTTTTTTTTGTAATTTATTTATTTTTGGCTGCACTGGGTCTTCGTAGCTGCGTGGTCTTCCTCTAGCTGCTGCGAGCGGGGGCTACTCTTCTCTGCAGTGTGCGGTCTTCTCATTGCGGTGGCTGCTCTTGTTGAGAGCATGTGCTCTAGGCACGCGGGCTTCAATAGTTGTGGCATGCAGGCTCAGTAGTTGTGGCTCACGGGCTCTAGAGCGCAGGCTCAATAGTTGTGGTGCACAGGCTTAGTTGCTTTGCGGCATGTGGGATCTTCCCGGACCAGGGCTCGAACCCGTGTCCCCTGCATTGGCAGGCGGATTCTTAACCACTGCGCCACCAGGGAAGCCCTTACTGTCGTTTTGAGTGGACTGTAAAAAGGACTTTGTTGAAAACGGTTCTAACTGAAGTCTATCTCCTGGAGTTCTGAGCCTGCCCTCAATACCTTACAAAATGAACTAACTGATCAGAGGCTGGTACGGAGAAGGGAGCCTCCCTTCATCTTTGGCCAAGGACTCTCCTGACAGAGGGATGGCTTTCTTTTTTTTTTTAATTTTTATTGGAGTATGGTTGATTTACAATTTTTATTGGCATATGGTTCAGGTGTACAGCAAAGTGAATCAGTTATACATATACATATATACACTCTTTTTTTTTTTTTAAGATTCTTTTCCCATATAGGCCATTACAGAGTATTGAATAGAGTTCCCTGTGCTATACAGCCGGTTCTTATTAGTTATCTGTTTTATATATAGTAGCGTGTATATGTCAATCCCAATCTCCCAATTTACCCCTCCCCCTCTTATCCCCTGGTAACCATAAGTTTGTTTTCCACATCCACGACTCTACTTCTGTTTTGTAAATAAGTTCATTTGCACCCCTTTTTTTAGATTCCACATATAAGCGATATCATATGATATTTGTCTTTCTGTGTCTGACTTACTTCACTCAGTATGACAATCTCTAGGTCCATCCATGTTGTTACAAATGACATTATTTTGTTCTTTTTTATGGCTAATGTTCCATTGTATATACGTACCACGTCTTCTTTATTCATTCCTCTGTTGATGGTTGTTTAGGTTGCTTCCATGTCCTGGCTATTTGCTACAGTGAACATTGGGGTGCATGTATCTTTTCAAATTATGGTTTTCTCCGGGTGTATGCTGAGGGATGCCTTTTGTTGGGCATGTCAGGAACTTAAAGGATGATTTTCTCTCCTTGGTCTCCTCCCTACATTGATGTCAATTAGAGTGCTATGAGAGGTTGTCCTTCCTCCTTTCCCTCCTTCCTTCCTTCCTTCCAAAGGGAGATTTATGTGTGATTACCTTTGTTTTGTTAAGAAGGTTAAACTCCTTCACGGAATTTTTCCTGGAAAACAAGCAGTGTGCAAGCCAACCATTTCAAATGACATGGAACGTGGATGGCTAGCCAACCAAATCAGTGTATACTTTAGGACGTCTTTGAGCTTGACATGTTTGTTTACTGTGAATCTGTGGATTTAGAAATACAGCCAAATCAAAACGTAACTAAAAGCCCCCTCTCCAATGAGAAACAGCCTCTGGGGGTTTCGAAACACCTGTTTTCAAAGGATCTTTAAAAACAGAAATCTGATCTTATTGGCACAAAGTCTGTTTAAGGGGCAGAAAGCTTAGTGGTTAAGTTCACTTCCTGTAGAATCAGAACACCTAGAATTAAGTATCTCAGTGCCCTTGGGCATGTTACCACATTCTCAGACTCTTAGTTTTATTTTCTGTTTAATGGGGACTATAACGACGTGTAGTGTTATAATAGTATTTGTCATTATACTAGTATCTACCTCGCAGCGATGTTGTAAGAACCAAATGAGATGACACATGTCGAGCTCCTGGCACATAATATGCTCTTAATAAAAGGCAGAAGTTATCATGGTCATCATCATTGTCATCATTTTATTGTATGGGTCACTCTTGTTCCATTCGTTGACATATTGTTCCATGTTGTTAACATTTGAGGGTTTTTAGTGAAACTTCACTTCATTAAAGGGATAATGGCCATCATCATAAGGCATGAGGCTACGCAAGGGTGGTGCTTGTAGATCAGTCTTCCGATCATTGGCTGGTTACAGATTATACCACCATTATGTTAAACTTCCTTTAAAAGTCATTATAGCTGTCACTTGTCAGAGGACAAGTGTAGTTACCTCAAGTTTATTCCCATTGTCTTGTTAGGAAGCCTTATAAATAGCACGTGGGGATTGTTGAAAGCCCTGTGGAAATTCCAGGTCTCCCCTTCATAGTGAAAGATTCTCCTTGTCCACTGAATCTTCTTGATGCTCTGGCTCAAAAGCATCACACCCAACAGTCAAATTCCTCCCTTGTCTTACTTAAAAACAACAGCAACAAAACAAAACTCCTCTCTCATGTTAGCAGAGTTTGTTAGGGCAGTAATCCTGCGGAATTGTTCATTGCTGGCAGGCATCATTAATCAATTTGTTTACACTTGGTCTAGGGTAATTTGGCAGTTATAAAGTCTGTTCTATGGCTTCTAACAGAAACCAAAAGCTTATCCCATAAATTCTGCAGCTGTGGAACTAAGGACATTAGGGCTGTCCCTTCATATTTTGGAGCATATTTCACTGCAGTGGCTCCCCGCCCCTCCACCTCAGGATAAATGTATTACAGATGGAGCGTATGTCCCATAAAGCAAAGCATCATCTTTTCTTGACTTAGCAATTCTTAGCTGCAGAGACCATGATTCATCTAGTCCATGCCAGCTTCCAAATGAGAAGGAAAAAAAAAAGTAAAAGAAAGAGCGTTAGGAAGATTCACCCGTAGGCTCTCTCTTACCATTTCCCCTCCAAGCCTACTCTTATAAAACCACTGGGTTCCAGAATCAGCATCAGTGGATCTGACCTTTCTAGCTCTTGACCCTCAAAGAAGACAAAAGTAAAGCCAGAGTGAGTCCAAGAGTGAAGCCAGAGTGAGTCCAAGAGTGAAACCAAGGTAAGGTCTGAGGCTTACGAAGTTGTGGACCAATGCACAGGCTGGCTTCTCTCAGACCACTCCTCTCGACTCAGTACCTCTTCCACCCTCAAGTCCAACCACACTGGTCTCCTTACAACCCCTCAGATATGCAAGTTCTTCCATGATGACTTGGAGCTCTTCCCCCCAGATCTTCTCATGCCTGGCACTTTCTCAACTCAAGGATCACTTCTTCAGAGAGGCTTCCCCAGTCACCCTGCTGAAAGGAGCACCCCCAGCTCACCCCAGCAATATTCTTTTAACACTTCACCCTATCTTATTGTTTTCTTAATCCATTAGACTCTCTGAAATTATTGCTTATTCACTTACCATTTCTTTTGTTTTCTTTTTTTGGCTGTGCTGTGTGGCTTGTGGGATCTTAGTTCCCTGACCAGGGGTCGAACCCGTGCTCCCTGCAGTGGAAGTGCAGAGTCCTAACCACTGGACCGCCAGGGAAGTCCCTACCAGTTTGATTATTTTATGTCTTTCCCATCTACCACAGAAGGTGTATGAGAGCAAGACCCTCACTTGCCCTGTTCCCCACTCCATCCCCAGCTCCTGGAAGAGACCGTGGTCCTTAGTACCAAAGAGCATTTGACAAGGGATCAGATGATTTGGGTGGCATTTCTGGCACTGAGCAACCTTGGCTCATTCCCCCATATTCCTGAGTGTCCTTCCCTCACCTGTAAAATGAGAGAATACTTAATACCTACCTCACAGAGTACCTGTTAAGATCATGGGAACAATGATCCTGAAAAAATTTTTTAACCTGTTATTATTTCACATGGGAGAAATACCGGGGTTTCCTAAAGGACCTTGGTTAGTGAATGGATGAATGGAATCTCATGGGAAGAAGGGAGTCTTACCATTTGAGACAGATAAAGTGTAAGATGCTTATCCTACTCAGAAAAAAAAAAAAGTATGGAAGTTACTACCTGAAGAAATTACATAAGTTGACTGTACAGATTCTAGAAAGTTAAAGCAGAAATAAATGTCAAGCTATAGTCAATTGAGTTTTATTTATTTATTTTTAATTTTTTTGGCTGCGTTGGGTCTTCGTTGCTGCGCACGGGCTTTCTCTAGTTGAGGCGAGTGGGGGCTACTCTTCGTTGCGTTGCGCGGGCTTCTCATTGCGCTGGCTTCTCTTGTCGCAGAGCACAGGCTCTAGGCACTCAGGCTTCAGTAGTTGTGGCGTGCAGCCTCAGTAGCTGTGGTGCATGGGCTTAGTTGCTCCACTGCATGTGGGATCTTCCCGGCCCAGGGCTCGAACCTGTGTCCCCTGCACTGGCAGGTGGATTCTTAACCACTGCACCACCAGGGAAGTCCTCAAGTGAGTTTTAGACTTGGATTTCTGGAGTCCTGGGGTCTTCTTGGAAGTCCCCATGGAGTCTCACTGCGGTAGAGGGGAAATCTTAATAAAGGCGAGACTGAGGTGACAGGAATATCTGCCCCTCCTCCCCTAATCCAGTCCAATCGACTCCTTTTCATGCCTTTTGCCTTGTTTCAGAAGCTAGTTCAGAAGCTATTTCAGAAGCTCAATCCTCCTCCCCCACTTCCTTCCTATACCCTGATTTTGTGTGCAGTGGCAATGGACCCAACTTCAAGTTAGGGTCTGATCAAAGTCATTCATGGCAATCCCACCCCTCAATTCCTCACCTTGCTGGCAGCTATGGATTGGCATATGACCCAGCTTTGGCTCAGGAAACATGAGAAGTTCCTGATGCTAGAGCTTTGGGGAAACTTTGATTTCCCTACTAGTGAGTGACATGTGTGGCTTGTTCTGACCTTGACTTTCTTCCTTCCCCTCCCTTCATGGCCAGCATCACGTCTGCTACTCCATCAGCAATCTTGTCACCATGTGTCCATAAGCATGGTGGGAATGCCTGGAATCAGAGGGACATGGAATTTGATCAATGAGCCACTGAACCAATGCCAGCAAACATCTGGCTCCAGAATTCTTGCCACGTGAGGAAACGAACCCCCTAGGTTCATTGTCTAGGCTTTTGTCACTTGCATCCAAAAAAGCATTCCTGCGAGATATACACACAGGGTGCTTCCAGATAAGATTTTGTTTAGATCAAGGAGTCTGAGGCTAAAAGGAATTTGAGACATCCGTGATCTTGTGTCCTCTTCTCCTTATCTCCTTATCTTCCTTAAAGATAAGGAAAGAGTTGTAACTGTCTATTATTGCAGAACAAACCACCTTCAAACACAGAGGCTTCTAACAGCAGCCTGAAGTCTCTTACAATTCTGTGAGCTGACTGGGCTCAGCCAGGCAGTTCTTTTGCTTGTAGTGACGTCTGCTGGGCTACAGTTATCTGGGGGCTCAACGGGTTTACTTGTCTACCTTGACAGGAACAGCTGGAAGTTTGGGCTCAGCTAGGACACTGGGCCTCTCTCTCTCTCTCTGCGTGTCATCTCAGAGCCTCTCCCTCCCCACATGGCCTCTCCATTTCGCCTCTCCATTTGTTCTCTCTAGCCAGGTAGCTGGATTTCTTACATGGCACCTCAGGGCTCCCCAAAGCACAAAAGCAGAAGCCACCCGGGCCTTCCTAAGGCTTAGGCCGAGGTCGGGCATAGTGTCACATTTGCCACATTCTACTGGTGACAGTGAGTCATGGGCTATTTATTTATTTTAACTTTTTATTTTATATTGGAGTATAGTTGATTAACAATGTTGTGATAGTTTCAGGTGTACAGCAAAGTGATTCAGTTATGCATACACATATATCTATTCTTTTTCAAATTCTTTTCCCATTTAGGTACTTACATAATATTGAGCAGAGTTCCCTGTGGTATACAGTAGGTCCTTGTTGTTTATCCATTTTAAATAGCAGTGTGTACCTGTCAATCCCAAACTCCCTAACTATCCCTTCCCCCCACCCTTCCCCCCCGGTAACCATAAGTTTGTTCTCTAAGTCTATGAGTCTGTTTCTGTTTTGTAAATAAATTCATTTGTATCATTTCTTTATAGATTCCGCATATAAGCGATATTATATGATATTACATTATAAGCGATATTATAGATATTATCTCTTTCCGGGTCTGACTTACTTCACTCAGTATGACAGTCTCTAGATCCGTCCATATTGCTGGAAATGGCATTATTTCATTCTTCACGGGGCCATTTAGATTCAAGGGTAGAGGACTATACAAGGCCGTGTGTATCAGTGGGTGTGCTTTATTGGGGGCAGTCTTTGTGTATTAGCTACTCAGAAACTGAGACCCAGACTGTGAAGGCTTGTGGTCTAAGCTGCTAGAGTCATAACTATTGAATTTAGTAGATCATTGAAGGGCTGAGAGATGCCTAGTGGGATGGAGTGGGGTGGGGAGGGAGGAAGGAGGGAAGGTACTTATCCCTACCCCAGGATTTTCCAACCTCAGCACTCTTGATATTTGGGGCCGGGTCATTCTTTGCTGCAGGGGCTGACCTGTGCATTGCTGGATGCCTCCCTGGCCCCTACATACTAAATGCCACTGGCACCTCCCCTCTAGCTGTAACAACAAAAAAAAGTGTCTCTAGATATTGCAGATGTTCCCTTGGGACAAAACAGCCCCGGCTGAGAACAGTGGCCCTCGCCTTAGTGGTGTTTAGAGGTTCTGTTACTTCGCAGAAGCCCAGCTGGGCTGGAGAAGCTGATTTTACGTGTGGGCCAGCGGAGCACATTTATATTCTTAAAATCTTCCAGTGGGAAAAGTCTGTATGTAATAGAAAAAGATAGGACCATCAGTTTCACACTCTGGCTGCTTGTTCTTTGTGGAGACTTTGCTTTAGATAAAGGCTTTTTAATTTCTGCTCTAAGTTCACCAAGGGGTACTTTTAAGATTGTGCCCCCATGTGAAATCTGAGCTGGTGACCTCCTTCACTGCCAGTACATAGTACTAAGCAATTCCCTTACCATGTTTCCTTTTTTCTTTTACCAAGGGTAGTCCACAAATAAGTAGGTGGATTTTAAAGTCATGGGACTTCGTGACATCAGTTAGTAAAGTAGGCAGATGAAGGAAGAAGAAAAGATGGTGGCCTAGGCCAGGATCCACCCTGAGTCCCGTCAACATTCCGAGGTGGGAAGCAAAGGAAGAAAACCGGAAGAATGTTTACATACACACACACACACACACACACACATACACATATACATACATATACATACACATATATACAAAGACATACATACATATTTATATATGTATGTATCTGATTTTTTCTATTCATTGGAGGTCAATTGAATATATAAAGTAAGAAGGAAGAATCTAAAATAATTCTCAGTCACGCTTAGATAAGGCAAATGAATCAATCTGATCATTGCCAAGTCCAGGTTTGTTACTGCCCCCTCTAGAATATGAAGGGGAGCATTTATGGGCTCCACAAAACTTGCCTGCCTTGCTCAGCCCTGTGTCTATGGTGCCTGGAAAAGCGCATGGCACGGAGTAGGCACTCGTGATATGTTTGTTGAATGAATATGTGTCTGTGCCAGAAGGCAAAGCACCCTAACGTGGACAGCCAGATGACTTGGGTCATAGGTGCAGCTCTGTGTGATGTCACTGCAGTCCGTGCTGTTGGTGCCCTGCCATCGCCTTTATCTTTCTCCAGCGGCTGCAAGTGTTGGCTTAATCCAGGAGAGGGAAGATGATGACTTGGGCCAGGGTATTGTCAGTAGAAATGTTAGAAGGGATCAGATTCTGGATTGAGTTGTCTATATTTTTGAGTTTTCTGTATGTTACCATGTTTTGACATCTTTAAAAAACCTTTCTGGGGACTTCCCTGGCGGTCCAGTGGTTAAGACTCCGCACTTCCATTGCAGGGGCACGGTTCGATCCCTGGTGAGGGAACTAAGATCCCATAAGCCTTGTGGCGCTGCCTAAACAACAAAACAAAACAAAACCCTTTCTGGCTGGGGAGGGACTTCCCCTCCCAGGGCTAGCCGATTCTTAGAGATAGTAAAGGGCTCAGCAGGCCTTTGATATGCAAACTAACCAATCCAGAGCCAGACCTCCTCTATGTGGCCCCTGCTTCCCAGGAGGCAATGTTCCTCTGCCTTAATCATCCCAAAGCCAGGGACAAGGCAACTAGAGATCACATTTAATAGCTTAAAGTCCAGAGAAATTATTCCAAGTAGCCAATCCTAAACTGTTTACCCTGCCCTACCTTGCCTTGCCGTTCCTGCAGAAACCCCAATAAAGGCTCTGGCCTAGATTTTCCCCTCTTTCCTGTCTTCCTTCCCCTGACCCAAACGTTGTGTCCCTTGCATGGCCCTGGGTGGCCTGCCCTGCCTCCTGTTTCTAGGGCCTGTGAGGATATTAAACCTTGTTTGCCTGAGCCACTCCTGTGTCTGTTCTTGTGGCCATGACTTACTGACTGTCTCATAAAAGAACACAGAGCGTGGATACAATTTGATGGTAGAGCCAACAGGATATCCTGGTGGATAGGATATGGAAAGTGAGACAGAGATTGCAAACGAGGATGAATCCCAGGTTTTTGGCCAGCTCAACTGGAGAGAGGAAGTGGAAATTTGCTGAGATATGAAAGACTGCAAAGGGAACAAGTCAGGGGTGGGGTAGAGGAAGGGGAGTGGAGTTTGACCATGTTAATTTCCACATGTCTGTTAGACAGACGTCCAAGAGGGGCAACTGAGCAGGTAGTTGTAAAAGTGAGTCTGGACTTTAGGAGAAAGATCTGAGCTACAGATATCATTGGGCAGTTATTGGCGTATAGATGATGTTTATAAAGCCATGGGACTAAAAGAAATCACCCAAGGAGTGTTTAGAGAAGACCGGAGGACCAAGGACTGAGCTTCAAGACCCCCAAAACTTAAAGGTTTTTCCCAGTGGTTCTCTAAGGTTCATTTCCATTGTCTTATTCTGTTATCCTTATGGGGCTAATAACTTTTTCAGTCTTTTCCCCAGTTCAATGTATTTCCTTTAAATTATTCATCATCTGAATCCAGTTGTTACTGTTCCATTTATCTCTCGCTGTGTACCAAGCTTCACCAAAACAGCGACATAATACACCAACATTTAGAGTTACAGATGTAGCAAACAATCTTAGGGTTACCAGGGAAGAAAGGGGGGAAGGGATAAACTGGGAGATTGGGAATGACACATACACACTACTATATATAAAATAGATAACTAATAAGGACCTACTGTATAGCACAGGGAACTCTACTCAATACTCTGTAATGGCCTATATGGGAAAAGAATCTAAAAAAGAGTGGATATATGTATATGTATAACTCATTCACTTTGCTGTATACCTGAAACTAACGCAACATTGGAAATCAACTAGATTCCAATAAAAATTTTAAAAAAACATTTGATTATATCTCATGGTTTGGTGGATATAGAATATGGGCTGGGTGGTCCTGATCCATGGGGGGTAGCTGGAAGTCTATCACTGGTATTCAGCTGGGGGTAAACTAATATGTTCATTGAGGAGAAATGTAAATTGACTCTCACAGCCAAGCACGTTAGAGCCAATGAAAATCAGTTACCCTCTATTGTGCAGGAAGAGAGAATGGGCACTCTTGGAAAGAAGACTGAAGTCTTCTCAGGCCCTAGGGCTGTTAGAGAAGTTGGGGGAAATGACAGAACGTTTGGTAAATTGCAGCATGATTAAGAAGAGACAACTTTACACGTGTGCAGAGGAAGCAGAATCCCATCGGAGCGTGGGCCTTCCTCTAGCTCATCACTCTCATTTCATCTAATAATTGAACCTTGATCTCGTGACCTACGGATCCTTGTGCAGAAGCCGCTGTTTCACACACTTCTCAGGGAACGCTTTCCAGATTCCTCCAGGCAGAAGCGGTTGTTTGTTCTGCAGTGTTTTGCACCCATGGGAGATCCTCCGAATGTGAGGAAAACTGGCTCTGGATAAAAACTTCAAATGAGGTGCAAACTTCAGTGCTTAGTGTGGATGTGGGTTTGGTGTAAGGGCAGGCTTAGCGGGACTTGACCTTGAAAGAAATTAATAAAAAGAAATTACTTTTTACTCGATAAAATGTTATTTCTTATGGCAACGACTTGCAAGAGGCAAAGAATGAATCAAGTGTTTATTGTTTTGCTTGGCATAAAGTTTTCACACATAAAATTTTATGATAAAGGGCAAGTCACCCTTTACTCAACTGCCACTTTTGCAGCCTAATACAGAAAAGATCACTTTTGCATTTATATATGCACACCTGTGTATGTGTGTATATAATGTTCCAGAACTTCAATATTTTAAACTTTTGTGGTCTATAATATATTCACAGAAAAGTGCACAACTCCTAAGTGTACAGCTCAGTGAGTTCTCGTTTTCATAAACTCTTAACATCCAGGTAGTCAGCACCTAGCTTCAGAAACAGAAATTTACTAGCACCCTGAATTCTCCTCTCATGCTCGAATCCAGTTATCCACTGCCCCATCCTCCCCTCAAGAAATAACTCTCTTGTCTTGTGATAGCATAGGTGAGGTTTGCTTGTTCTTGAACTCGATATAAATTAAATTATATTTTGTATCTGCCTTCTTTGTCTCCACCTTATGTCTGTGAGATTTATATTTGTCATTGCTGATAGTGGTTTATTCATTCCTTTTGACTGCTGTGTGTTTCATAGTGTGTACATACCGAAATTTATCCATTCCACCATTGATGGATATTTGGGAGGTTTCCAGGTTGAGGCTCTTAGGAGGAAGAGGGTAACTGAACATTTTGGTACATGAGTTTTGGTGCACACGCGTATGCACTTCTTTGGGGTTATAATATAGGTGTTCTTCCCTGTGAGTCTGTTAATTTGGTCGTATCTGTTCAACATTGTTCCTTCAACGACATTTTGTACATTGTTGGAACTACATGTGTTGGGTTTGATTGATTTTTGATAAACTTTACAAAAGAGCACATAATGATTCAGCATTAGAATGGAAAGTTATTTATTTTATTTTTGGCCACGCCGCGGGGCATGCAGGATCTTAGTTCCCCGACCAGGGATGGAACCTATGGCCCCTGCAGTGGACCCGCGGAGTCTTAAAACACTGGACCGCCAGGGAAGTCCCAGAATGGAAAGTTATAATATCCACAGTTTTTGTGGATACAGAAACAGAGTAGCAGGGTGCAAATGACGTGATGAAACAAATATTCGTCAAGGGAGGATTACATCGATTCTTCTAAATATTTGTGGAAGGAACCTAAGAACACAGATCCCCTCAAGGAGATGAAGCTGCCAATCATACTTGAGTTCATGCTGTTTCTCAGATATGTGCAAAAGCATTTCCCATCCCACGTCAAGCCACGCAGCCGAAGGAAGGATAAACGGCCAAATTCCTTGAAATAGATGAAAGAAATTTTAAAGCAGCGAGAAGCTGATGTTATCTTGTTCAGGTGTCATGCAGGACTGTCATTAAGGCCTTGTGTCGTCGTTTGATTGGCAGCATTTTTTTTTTTAATGTAGAGCTTTTTTTAAAAATTTATTTATTTTATTTATTTATTTTTGGCTGCGTTGGGTCTTCGTTGCTGTGCGTGGGCTTTCTCTAGTTGCGGCGAGCGGGGGCTACTCTTCGTTGCGGTGCGCGGGCTTCTCACTGCGGTGGCTTCTCTTGTTGCAGAGCATGGGCTCTAGGCGCGTGGGCTTCAGTAGTTGTGGCGCGCAGGCTCAGTAGTTGTGGCTCGTGGGCTCTAGAGCACAGGCTTGGTAGTTGTGGCGCACGGGCTTAGTTGCTCCGCGACATGTGGGATCTTCCCGGACCAGGGTTTGAACCCATGTCCCCTGCATTGGCAGGCAGATTCTTAACCACTGCACCACCAGGGTAAGCCCTGATTGGCAGCATTTTTACTCTTCCTTGGACGTAGGTAAATAACAATGCATTTACTAACGATGTCTTATATTTTGATGAAATCTGATAATTAGAATGATAATATCAAAGCTGTAATTTATTGGTCCAAGCATTTGCACTCAGCAATTTTCAAACATTCTTGCATTTCATTTGATCTTCACAGCAGCCGTATGTAGTAGGTAGTATCTTTAGCCCTGGAGAAATTAGGTACCTTGTGCAAAGATGCAGTGGTAGTAAGTGATGGAGCCAGTACTCTAACCCAGGGATGTGGAACTTACTGAATGCTGACTCTGCCCAGTGCTGGGAGGTCTGTGGTTTTCCAGCTGCTGTACTTGGGGGATAAATTCATCCGAGGCAAGGAGGGACAGGAAGATTATTTTGGCTCTGTGTCTAGGCAGTATTCTTCCCTCCAGCTTTAATGGCCGTAGAGCTCCCACTCTGGTCCAAGCTCTCATCCTTTATTACCTGTATTAGTTGTAATAATTTCCTGCTAAGTCTCCCTGCTTCCAATATGATCTCTTCCTAAAATCTGTTCTCCACACAGCAGCTCGAGCGAGCATTTAAAACATAAGTCAGAACACATCACCTCAGGAATTCCCTGGCGGTCCAGTGGTTAAGATTCCGCACTTTCACTGCCAAGGGTGTGGGTTCAATCCCTGGTCGGGGAATTGATCCCTCAAGCTGCGCGGCGTGGCCAATACAATAAAATAAAATTAAAATTAAAAAAAAAGAAAAGAAAAGAACACATCACCCCTCTACCTCAAACCCTCCGATGGCTTCCCATCTCACTTGGTGTAAAATCTGAGCATCCTCCAAGCCTTGTGCCACATGACCTTACCTTGTTCTCTGACTTCTTCCCTTGTCATTCCCCTCCCTCCCTACAGCAATACAGGCCTCCTTACCTGCCCACCTTTGGGGCCTTTCTGGTTGTGTCCCCCCCAGGAGCAGACTCAGAGACAAGGATTTGAGTCTAAATTATTTATTTGGGAAAGTGAAGGAAATACCCGTAGGACATTGGGAAGGGAGATAGGAAAGGGAAGGCTCCTAATACAGTATGTGACTAAGCCACCTACCACTGTGGGTGACTGATCTCAGTTCCACTGGCAAAGTCTGGGAGCCAGGGTAGGACAGACACCTCAGGGTTAGCCCTCCCGAGAGGCAAGGGGCCTGGGGGGTTAATACCCCAGCTCTCTCCTGTCTTTGGCAGGCGTTGATCTCACCACTGCCAGCCAGCACTGTGTGTGTGTGTGTGTGTGTGTGTGTGTGTGTGTGCGCGTGCCTGTCTGTCTTTCTGTCTGTCTTTCTGTCTGTCTGTCTCTGGGCATAGCAGTCTCCAGTGCCCAGAGAAAGCCTACAGGCAAAAAGGATGCAATTGTTGGTAATTTGATGTCAGGCTGGCCCTCAAGTAATAAAGCCTGAGGCATATGGGTGAGATCCTGGAAGTGTCCACTACAGGGCCATGAATTTGCTGTCCCCTCTGCCTAGAACACTCTTCCCTCTGATGTTTGCATTTTTAGCCTTTCAGGTCTATGTTCAAATGACTCCTCAGCGACGCCTTTCCTGATCACCTTCTTTAAATTGCCACCCAACTTTTAACACACACATGTATCATGTTCATTGTCTTTCTTCACCCACTCTGCGGAGGCACAACAAGGGCAGGACTTTTCTCTGTTACGTTTGTAGCTTTATCTCCAATACTTAGCATGGTGGCTGGTACATAGTACGAGTTCAATAAATATTAAATGAATGAAGGAAAGGTCATTTTTTTTTTTTTTGCAATAAGAAAATATGGATTTTATTTGCATCTGCAATTTAAGCTATATGCTCTCAGATAAAAAGTGGAAGTCTTCATAACTTGTTACGCATTTATTCAACAACAATTTACTTATGTCCTAGTAGGTCCCAGGCCCTTTTTCTTTTTTTTGAAAGGTCATTTTAAAAAGTCTCTATTTGTCTCCTGTGTCTATTTGTCGATTGACTTATAATCCCCAAGAGATGAAAAATATGACTAATCGATATCTACGAACACCAACATATACCTATTAGGACCTGGTTATGAATGGCCTTCAATGGCCCTCATGGTCTCTCAAAAATGTTGACCATCTATCACGTGCCAGGCACTGTTTAAATTCTAGGAATACTGCCCTACATCAGTTAGGAATGACTTTTGGCAGGAAGTGGCAGAAACATCAAAAGCAATGGCTTAAATCAAGTTGGGGTTTTATTTTTCTCATATAATTAGAAGTCTAGACATAGGCAGTCCAGGGCTCATACAGTGGCTCCAAGGGGCCATCAGGGACCCTGTCTGCTTCTGCCTTCTCCATGTGGCCCCAAGTTTGCTGCTCCAATTCTGGCAACATCTGCATTGCAGACAGGAAGGAGGGAATGGCCAAAGAAAAATGTGTGTTCCAAAGGATTCCTCAGCCTATGATCAATCCCTTCCTGAAAAGTTCCACCGGACAATCCCCGCTTACCTTGTCTTACCCATCTCTTTGCCACCTAGCAGCAGGGGAACTAAGAAACGTGACATTTTTTGGTTAGTTTGATTTCCTTGGTAATTCTGTAAACAGAGTTGGGAAGAAGGGTACAATTAAGTGCATCCTTGAGTAAGTGACTAGCAATGCCTGCTGCCCTGAGACTTGTAAGAACCATACTCCCTTGAAACTGTCACTGTCGGGCTTCCCTGGTGGCGCAGTGGTTGAGAATCTGCCTGCCAATGCAGGGGACACGGGTTCGAGCCCTGGTCTGGGAAGATCCCACGTGCCGCGGAGCAACTGGGCCCGTGAGCCACAACTACTGAGCCTGCGCGTCTGGAGCCTGTGCCCCGCAACGGGAGGGGCCGCGACAGTGAGAGGCCCGCGCACCGCGATGAAGAGTGGCCCCCGCTCGCCGCAACTAGAGAAAGCCCTCGCACAGAAACGAAGACCCAACACAGCCATAAATAAATAAATAAATAAATTTATAAAAAAAAAAAAAAAAAAAAAAAAGAAACTGTCACTGTCGTGCAGGCAAACAGAAAACCAGAAAGCAAACACACACCCACTAATACATACATACCCCCTTGCCAAAAAAAAAGCCAAATAGCCACAAGTGCTGTGCTAAAGTAGTAAAAGAAGGGGAGGCATTAGAGAGACTCAGATGCTACATTGTACCTAGGAGTCAGGGAAGCAGCTCTCAGAAGAGGTGACACTGCAGCTGAATTCTGAATGAGGAAACAGAGGCAACCTTGCCAAGATCAACTGCAATTTTACTGATCCTTTGTTGGTTATATTTTAATCCAGGACAAGATTATATTTTAATCCAGGACAAGAGAGCAGTATAACCATGTCTGCCTAGTTCTATAAAATCCAGCTTTCAAGATGTGGGATAAATCAACCTTATTTTTCCTAAACATTCTCTCAAAGCTGTGATGAGTCCTTTTCTCCTTCTTGATGTTTTTTGTTTTTTTTTTTTATAAATTTATTTATTTATTTATTATTTATTTATTTATTTATTTATTTATTTTTGGCTGTGTTGGGTCTTCGTTTCTGTGCAAGGGCTTTCTCCAGTTGCAGCGAGTGGGGGCCACTCTTCATCGCGGTGCGTGGGCCTCTCACTGTCGTGGCCTCTCCCGTTGCGGAGCACAGGCTCCAGATGTGCAGGCTCAGTAGTTGTGGCTCACGGGCCTAGCCACTCCGTGGCATGTGGGATCTTCCCAGACCAGGGCACGAACCCGTGTCCCCTGCATTGGCAGGCGGATTCCTAACCACTGCGCCACCAGGGAAGCCCCCTTCTTGATGCTTTTTAAAATTCTCTCCTCTCTTCTGCCTGACACACAGAGCAAAAGTGATGTTGTTCCTGGCAATAATGGTAAATGATTATGAGGTGGAGGGGTCGAAGGGCGTTGTGTTTTTTTGTTTTGTTTTGTTTGTTTGTTTTAAGCCTGGTAAAGGTTAATGCCAGAAAAAAATATTTCCAGAAAACAAGCCAGATGTGGGCAATTTATAAGAGGGAGTAAATTTAGAGAAATTCTGTTGAACCCGTAAGCTAGTCTGGTGGATGTAGGTAATATTAAAGAAGATGCACTTTGAGAGCTCCATGTTTTAGTGTCAAGAGGCTGTGCTGTTGGGTGAAACTCTATTTGTGTTACGTTCTAATTCACACCTAGCCTTAGAAAGGTTCTCAAGTGCCCAGGTGTTGTAAGACAGTAGAAATGTGATTTTTACATCTGAAGGTTTGCTGGCCACAATAACGGATTCAGATGCTATTGGACTTATTTTTTCTTGAGACTGCTGATGTATGGTCTCTTGCTGCCAGTTCTTTTTTCTCAATCCTTTTACGCTATAATTGCAACTTTGTGCAAGTTGACCACTATGGCTCCTAAAACTCCTGCCTAGACCCAAATCCAGGTGCATTCAAGTCTACTTTCAAGAGAATCAACAGGAGAAAGGGGGACTTCCTTGCTGGTCCAGTGGATAAGACTCTGTGCTCCCAATGCAGGGGGCCCTGGTTTGATCCCTGGTCCGGGAACTAGATTCCGCATGCCTGTCACAACTAAGAAGTCTGCATGCTGCAACTGAAGATCCCACATGCCACAATAAAGATCCCTCGTGCCACAACTAAAACCCAGCACAGCCTAAATAAATAAATAAATATTAACAAAACAAAACAAAACAGGAGAAGGGTGGGAAAATGTCAGTGTACACTGGGGCTGTAACATGGATGTAACAAACTACCTTCCCTTACATTCACCAGTGACTTTTTATGCTTCATATAGAAATGTTTAAAATGCTTTCCATCACATTTCGCTTTTAGGTTACAGTGTTGTGCTGTGTGTTGCACTTTTTTACCCCCGATATTACCATGATTGCCCAGATAATTTAGCACTTCTGTGAAACTGCCACATCGAGATGATTTTTTCATTATTTGGATGTTTTGGTACTGTGTAAATGCTGCCTAAGTGAAAAGTTTTTCTTTTTAATTGCGAGAAATCTGAGGTATAATGGATTCAGACCTGTTCATGTTTTTAGCACCTATAACTTTTTTGGTAATGATCTTCGCTTTAGAGGGGGTCCCTGCTGCTTAATCAGTTGTATTTGAAACTGCTGACAACAAAACCCTATGCTCTTAATTTCTGAATTCTGTAGCTTGTTCATGTAATAATTCTACTTACAGGATAAAGATCTCAGATGAAAGATTTTGATAATCAAAATGATTTTTAAATGTTTCTTGAATGGTTTTAATACACTGGTCCATTAATACAAAGGAATTATTTGCAATTATTAGCAACCACGTTCTTAAAATAGTAATATGGTGTTAGTATCATGTTGAATAAAAATATGGAGGATATAGAATAATGTAATTACTGGATGATTCCAATTTTCTAAGATGCACAGAAAACCCAGAAAACCAAATATTTATGTATTAATCATTGTAGGGTGGGAGTTTGAGTAATTTTTACTTCCTCGTTTCGCTTTTTTTTTTTTTTTTTTTTAGTTTTTATTTATTTATTTATTTTTGGCTGTGTTGGGTCTTCGTTTCCGTGCGAGGGCTTTCTCTAGTTGCGGCGAGTGGGGGCCACTCTTCATCGCGGTGCGCAGGCCTCTCATTGTGGCGGCCTCTCTTGTTGCGGAGCGTGGGCTCCAGACGCGCAGGCTCAGTAGTTGTGGCTCATGGGCCTAGTTGCTCCGCGGCATGTGGGATCTTCCCAGACCAGGGCTCGAACCCGTGTCCCCTGCATTGGCAGGCAGATTCTCAACCACTGCGCCACCAGGGAAGCCCCCTCGTTTTGCTTTTTCCTGCGTAGTTTGAATTACGTTTACTAGGAACAGGTAAAAGCAATTTTTTTTTTTCTTTTTTCTGGCCACACCGCGGCTTATGTGATCTTCGTTCCCTGACCAGGTATCGAACCCATGCCCCCTGCAGTGAAAGCTCAGACTCCTAACCACTGGGCCACCAGGGAATTCTCTAAAAGCAATTTTTAAAGGAATACAAAGTAAGCTAGGAGGGAGGGCATGAGGGAGAAAGAACATCAGCTTAGGAGCTGAATAGATGTGGGTTCAAATCCAACTGACCATTGATTGCATACGCAATGTAAACCTGTAAGCTTCAAAGTCTTTCCTCAATAAGCCCAGGGAGAGGGATGAGTGGTCCTCCAAAGCTGTACCTTTTTCAATAAAAATAAAGATGAAGGGTTGAAATGGCAGTTGTTAGAATCCTGATGAGAAGATGGTAGAAGAATCTGTGAGAAAGCATGAGAGAGAAGGTGGTCATAGTGAAGGCATGATGATGTCCACACTCCCAAACCACCATCGGCACAGGCTCACTGTCACTGTTTCCATACTGTTTCTAGAACCAACCTACCCTCCTTCTATAAGACGGGAATGAAAATGCATATTCCATACAGATCATGAGAAGATGCCAGCAGAATAGTACACATTGCAGGCACTCAGTCAGAATTGCTGTATTCTAATATTCGCTTTTATCACCCCCAATTGGAAGGAAAGAAGGGCTAGGACATCAGAATTACCATTGGTGCTGAGATGGCAGCTGTAGGTATTTAGAAGTCTATTTTAGCAGACTTCCCTCCAGTTGGAAAACAAAACAGGGAAAACTAGCTTGACTTAGTCTCTTTATCTCTTGCCATTTAAACACAGATATCCTGTTGTGATAACCTTTGACACTTTATTAAACGAGGATGGTAAATAAAAACTGCTCCCGTTTTGTAATGTCATTCCTGGTTAAACAGTGCCATTAATTACTGAACATAAAAGTTGACGTTTTTGTGAATAGAAGGAAATGTCACTTGGACTCCTTTGCTTTGTTCACTAAATTTATTTGAGGACTTGGGTGGTTTAAATGGCTAAGAGAGAATTATTGAATTGTTGATCTGTCCCTGGGAACTGCCCCTGCACTAACCATAAGAATCAGCCCATTTGGGGCCAGTGGCGAAATATTAAGAGACTTACAGAGCTTCCTGGGAAATCTGAGTTCACAGTAAAATTAAGAAATCAATGAAATTAAGAAATCAGCTTCCAACTGCTCACAAGCCACCTTAATTGCTTAGACAATGCAGCTTGAGTTACCTTTTTTGCTGTATAAAATGATACTCTTTGTTATTGGAACAGTGTATAAGAACTTGCAAAGGAATGAGTTAAAAATCATTATGTAGGTCGCTTTGAAGAAAGTCTTGGAAATTGTTTTACCATAAATTTCTGTAATGACCAGGACATTGAGTTTGAGCTTTTGTCATCCTTCATCTTTGATAGTGTCATTCTTTGTCAGTATTTCTGAAATAAGGAAAAGGCTGGGATTATATAATTCAAATTTTACTGAAAGTTGTTTTTATTTTGTTTTTCTATTATTAACTCTTACTTTTTATTTATTTATTTATTTTTGGCTGCATTGGGTCTTTGTTGCTGCACGCAGGCTTTCTCTAGTTGCGGCGAGCAGGGGCTACTCTTCGCTGAGGTGCACAGGCTTCTCATTGCGGTGGCTTCTCTTGTTGCAGAGCACGGGCTCTAGGCGCGCGAGCTTCAGTAGTTGTGGGACACGGGCTCAGTAGTTGTGGTGCACGGGCTTAGTTGATCCGTGGCCTGTGGGATCTTCCCGGACCAGGGCTCGAATCCGTGTCCCCTGTATTGGCAGGCGGATTCTTAACCACTGTGCCACCAGGGAAGTTGTTAACCCTTATTGTTTTTCTTGACTTACATTTTAATTTCAGCAATTATTTTTATTTCAGGTTGCTTTTCTTTCTTTTTTTAAGGTGAATTTGATGACATAATACACTTAAGTGTTTATCATCTTTTTTAAAAATATAATTTTTAAAGGTTACACTCCATTTATAGTTATTACAAACATGGGGCTATATTCCCCATGTTGTACAATACATCCTTGTAGCCTTGGACCCAATAGTTTGTACCTCCCACTCCTCTTGGCCCTAAATTGCCCCTCCCTCCCTCTCCCCACTGGTAACCACTAGTTTGTTCTCTATATATGTGAGTCTGTTTCTTTTTTGTTATATTCACTAGTTTGTTGTATTTTTTAGATTCCACATATAAGTGATATCATACAGTATTTGTCTTTCTCTGTCTGACTTATATTACTTAGCATAATGCCCTCCAAATCCATCCATGTTGTTGCAAATGGCAAAATTTGGGGTTTTTTAATGGCTGAATAATATCCATTGTATTCATATACCACATCTTCTTTATCCATTCATTTGTTGTTGAACACTTAAGTTGCTTCTATATGGTGGCAATTGTAAATAATGCTTCTATGAACATTGGGGGTGCCTGTAACTTTTCAAATTAGTGTTTTTGTTTTTTTGGGGTATATTCCAGGAGTGGAACTGTTGGGTCATATGGTAGTTCTATTTTTAGTTTTAGGAGAAACCTCCCTCTTTTCCACAGTGACTGCATCAGGTTGATTTTCAATTTACTCCCAACCTTTTTGAAACTTAGCTTTTGTAAAATACAAGTAAACATTGTAAACTACTAGATGATAGGACCCTAAAATTTTAGGCTTGGAAGGAGCCTTTCCTGTTCCATCTTTCCCATCAGTTAGATGATTACTACAGAATCATTAACACTGGTGATATTTTAAAGGTGAACAATATTTTTCCCCCTGACTTCATCTATTTTGTATCATAAATCTGCTATTTTCAAAAGTGGTGTTAACTTCTGCAGATCAGGTCTTGACAAAAGTGTAAGGAAAAATTTAAGACTTTGGAATTTAAAAAAGGGATGATTGGATAGTCCTTTAGCAGAATACTGGCATCTCTGGGGATCATACACCCCTACAGGAATATATATCTTTGTCTGTGACTAAGCTATTTTACAAGTCTGTTGAGATAAAAGTCAACTTGAAAACTGTTTTAATTGACCAGAACAATTCAGAAGTTGATGAGAAAACTGTAGTAATGGAAAGAATTCCTGTCCACAGACAAGCAAAGAAATTCTGTCCTGTGGATAGTCAACTGATTTTCCTCTCCCGGTGTGGAAGAAGACAGCTTTGTGTCCATTTGTAAATTTATTTTAGCATTCCCATCTATACATGTCTCCTCTCTTTGACTTCTCCTCTGAATAGGTTGTCACATTTCACTGATAATGAGGTAAAAAAATATTTACGAGGTATTCCTTTCATATCTGTATGAGAATCATGCTTTTACCTTTTGGGGAAAATTATCCTTTAACCTAAGATATACAAATGACCATTGCATCATAGAAAGCCACTTACCCCTCTCCCTAGGCTTATAAATAAAGACAGTGAGGCTCACAGAAACTCACGGTATTATATACAGGTAATAAATTGCTGAGCTGGATTTGAATCCATGTCCATTCAGTTCCTAAACTATTGTTTTGTTCTATCTCTTAGCACTGCCTTCTTACTGAGAAATAGATTTTTATTCTTTAAAAGACTGCTTTTAGCTTAATGTTCCAGTTGATGCTGATATTCAAAGTAATTACTTTTTATCCAAAAAAATAAAATAAAATAAAGGATACTCCTGTTATCTTGAGATTCACAGTAGTTAAATTTGATTTATATAGTCTCAGACTTCAGCTTTGTCTTTCTAACTGCTAGGTTTCTCTGTTCTGCTTTGGCGGAGATATTTTTCTTGGCTTTCCATCAAATAATACCATATTTCTCAAAGCCTCAGTTGGTCTCATTTAAGGTATGCATTCAATTGCATACATAGCTACTCCCACTCAGTGCCTGCTCAGGCCTTCTGATTATGTCAAGAAGAATGCCTCAGTGAGGTGGGTGTGTGCCTTCAACATCTCTCTCGTGCTTGCTACTCTCCTTACAACAAGGAGGGAGACTCAGAGCTTCCCCAGCAGGGTCAGTAGTAATTCTTCGTAATTCTTTTTGTTTGTTTATTTGTTTTTATTGTGCTTATTTAATCTTTTACTTATGGAAAATCATTCTGTTTCCCATTTACATTAGTAGTATAAAGCTTCTTTTAAAATAGATTGCTGTTAAAAATAGGTCAAGATAATAGTTATGAGTTAGGAGATGGCAAAAACTATGACTCTTATGAGGCCTCAAATTTAGGATGGAGGAGAGTCTTTGGAGGTGAAAATCCAGGACTATTGCAGTCAGTTTTGTATGAGTTAAGTGGCCTTGGGTCACTTACCAATAGGAACCTACCCATCAAATTGAGAATACTACTATCTACCTCACAGAGTCATTGTGACAGGAAATAAGATGACACAGGGGACTATAAGCTTCCCAAGGTCACAGGGTATACCTAGTTTATCTTTTTTATCCTTCAGCTTCTCACACATTCCTTAGCACATAGGACTCAATTAGAGCTTATTTTCTTCTTTCCTTCTGTGGTGCTACTTAGTATGGTCACATGACTTCCTATGTTATTATAAAGCAGAGAGTATTCCATATGAACACATGAAATATACACAAGCATTTCCAATCTTTTGTTTTTCCCCGTGATTATCAAAGCTGTATATGGTCAATGTATACACTGTATATGTTGCACGCAGAATATACATATGAAGTACAGGAAAAGATAATAAAGCAAGAAAAAAAGTCCTCCCTCAAATCCCACCTCCCTATACACACGTCACACCTCAAAGTCAACCACTCTTAATTTGTCAAACTTCCATTTGTATCTATAATTTAAAAAAAAGAAAAAACTTTGTATACTTGAGATACTACTGAAACCGTGCACCTCAGATTGGGACTTGAACCCATGCGGCTGGAACTCAAACCCGGACAAAACCCATAGTCCCCCAACTGAGATCATACACCTGATTTCAGGACTTAATGAAGCTCAGGTTCTTGATGTCTCATTGCAGAAAGAATTCAACGAGAGACAAAGTGATAGGTAAGAAGTGGATTTATTTAGAGAGAAACACTCTCCACAGAGAGAGAGAGTGGCCCATCTCAGAAGGTGAGAAAGGCACCAGCGTATGGGGTTGTCAGTTTTTATAGTGGTGGGTAATCTCATAGGCTAATGAGTGGGAGCAGTATTCCAGCTATTTCGGGAAGGGTCAGGGATTTCCAGGAATTGGGCCACCGCCCACTTTTTGATCCTTGTGGTCGCCTTAGAACTGTCACGGTGCCTGTGGGTGTGTCATTTAGCTTGCTGATGTGTTACAATGAGCATATACTGAGGCTCAAGGTCTAGTGGAAGTCGACTTGTCCACCATCTTGGACCCATTTGGTTCTAATCCGTTTATGTCATGTGCTCGGGCTATGGCATTCTTTCAAAGGTTGTGCCCTGCCCCCTTCCCTCCTGTTTTACTACTATATACATAATTTTGCAACCTGTTATTTTCTCTTAACATCAGATCCTAAGCCTTTTACTTGGCGTTGAGAATTCTTTCGCTGAGCACGATTTTTAATGTTTGCCTCACAATGGGGCCTTCCTTTCTCATCCATCGTGAGATCTGCCGACAGAATGTCAACCTGTGAACTCTTGGGTAGAATGTTCCCAGATGACCAGTCAGACAGTTGGGTGGCAGGGCAGGGCTGTTTGGGGGGCAGGGTAGGGAGAGAGAAGGAGATGGAGGGATGGAGGGAGCTAGGAAAGGAGGCATGGGAGACAGAGCTTCACCTGCGCAAACTGGATTGGGAGGTCCAGAATGAGGGAGATGGTTGCCTTGGTGACTCTTGGAACCACCCATTAATCTTGCGCTCCCTCTGCTGGTCTCACCGAACACATTCACTGCGTGATGAATGTGAGCAGTGACTACAGACAGGGGAGCGGAGGCCTTTGAAATCACCTGTGATGGACAGACGAGAAACAGCCACCCTTTATGCAATTTTTATAAGATCAAAGTTTACATCAACATTGATGGATTGACTGATTGTGCTTATTCGGTTGAAACAAATGAGAATCCACACCCCCCCATCTCCCCTCCTCCCCAGGGTAATGAAATTCTAAAGGTCTCCCCTTTTCTTTTCAAGATTCTTATTATTCTCCTGCCAGGTCTCTGGTGATCTCTTTGGTTGTTTCTCTTAACTGTATTTTGCTCTTGCTTTTCTCGGCTTTTCCAGAATCTTGACCCGCCCTGCCCCCTCGCTGGTGCCATTTGTGAATAAGCAAGTAATGGTGAAACTCTGCCTTTGCCTTGCAAAGCAGAACTACAGTCAGCTGCTCTAATTGTGCAGCCTCTTATTTCTCCATTTGGGCTTAATTCAGAGCTGTAAAAAGCTTTTCAAAATAGGTGCGCGCTCTCCTTGACGGTTGTGATAAAGCAATGCCTCCAATAAAGAGAAAGCAAGACACATTTGCAATTTCTTTTTCCGTAATTTATAGCGATTTAGCTCCCCCCATCAGGAGATAAGAATTTCTTTGGGAACAATTCTCTTTTAATAGCACCATCTGAAGCAGCAAACATTTCTTTTGCAGTCATTAGAGCTCCTAACCTACAAAACAGGGACTGAAGATTGAATTAGGTTTTAGAGAGTGGCTGCCTGCATCGCATAAATAAACAATGAGGGCCCCCGACCACTTCATTACAGAACTTAAATCATCAGTGCAGATGGTCAGCCGCAGCGTTACACGTGCGTAACCCTATTTAAAAGACCACATTTGTAAGGGCAGAAGCATTAGTCTTCTCACAGCGCCATTCATTCACTCTACTTGAGCTACTTCGTTTTACACCGAGAACCAAAGCCTGGGTCAGGCAAATTATTGCAGGCACTAATGCAGACAGATGAGAAGATAAGGGAATTGTTGAATGATGAGAGTACAAGTAGTAAATTAGCTTAAGGATTTATGGCCCCAAGCTTAGCCTAACCACTGTTATTTGCTTTGATCCTTCTCACTGAGTTGCAAGTGACCAAAAAAGAAAAAAAAAAAAAAAGCCTCAAAAAAATTTAAGTACACACAAAAAGGTAATTTATTATTTTATTAGTTCGTGTAACTAAGAAGTTCAGACCTTCAGGTATTGCTGGTTCTAGACGCTCAGGTAGGGTTGTCAATTCTGCTCCCTTCCATGTTGGCTTCATTTCCAGCATGATGCCACTGCGGGTGTCCACCGATGCTCTATGCCTGTGTATTAACACCTTCAAACCCAATGGAAAGAGATTCTTTCCAAACCCAAGGAAAAGATCATGGATTACATCTCTTTGACCAGTTTTGGATATGTGCATTTTCTGAACCAATCATTGTGTCCAGAAGAGTAGAATGTGTTGATGGAGTCCTTCTACTGAGCCATGGGGGCAGTGGGGAGGAGAAAATGTGGTTTGTGTGTAGCACCACCAAAACAACTAGACTGGGAGAGGAGGTGAGTGGCCCCTCAGGGGAAAATCGACATGCTATTAGCAGATGATGGTGGGAGGGATGTCGACTAGGCAGAAGAGATGTCTAGTCCTTTAACCAATGAAATGTAGAATGGAACATCCTCCTAAGTAAAAACAATCCTTCTGACATCTTTTCTATGCTACCACTAAGTGTTTGCCAGCTTTTAAGTTCCCCATTTTCTCAAATGAAAGAAGAACGACTTACGATACCCCATCCCTCGGTCTGTTGAATTAACCAAAATGTGCAGCAGCTCTTCTGAGAATCCTGGTGCTGAAAGGGTCAAGTGAATGTAAATAAGGCATCGCTGAACTAACAGGTTCCAGACTGCTAAGCCCCTGTTACTACTTTAGAAATGTTTCTTTCTTTTAACTTGTACTTGGGACCATTTACTTGTGGTTATTCTTGTGGTGCCACAATCTCTCTGGAATGTCTTACCCATCGACAGACTATAATAATACTAAAAGGAACTATTGTTACACTTCAGTATAGAAACAGGACACACACACACAAATGAGTACGTATAAAACCACTGAATCTAAATGAGATAGATGGATTGTATAAATGTCAGTTTCCTGGTTGTGATATTACTCTATAATTTTGCAAGATGTTACCATTGGGGGAAACTGGGGAAGAACACAGGATCTCTCTGCGTAATTTTTTTTACAGTGGCATATGCATCTACAATTATCTTTAAAAATTCTTTTATAAAAATTTTTAAAAATAAAAATAACATAAGACCAACAAACAAAAACAACCACCAAAAAAAGTAATAAAGTGTTGGCATCATGATGATAACAATGTCTGATGTCATCTTGATGGAAGCAAATATTTGAAATGTTCTTCCGGATAGTGGTGTGAATGTGTCCTTATCTTCATGCAGACTCAGAAGCTTTGGACTGAAATTGTTGATGCCCTAGGCTGAGTTAAGAATACTCTGTACTTAGTTGTCGAAAGAGTTCTGACACAAGTTCTATAAATATGTATTTATTCAACAAATATTTTTTTCAGTTTTCTTTTTTAAAAATTGAGGTAAAATTCATATAATATAAAGTTAATCATTTTAAAACAAAATCAACCATTTTAAAGCGAACAATTATGTAGCATTTAGTACATTCATAATGTTGTGCAACCACCATCTCTATCCAGTCCCACCCATTTTTATTACACCAAAATATATAAAATCCCATACTCATTAAACATTTACTTTCCATCTCCCCTCCCTCCCCTGCCCTCTCTAGCTTCTGGCAGCCACCAATCTGCTTCCTATCCCTACAGATTTACTATTTCTGGATATTTCACAAGACAGAATTGTAAATATGTGACCTTTTGTATCTGATTTCTTTAACTTAACATGTTTTGCCAAGGAAAACATTCATCCGTGTCATAGCATGTATCAGTACTTCATTCTTTTTCCTGGCTGAATAATATTCTGTTGTATGGATATAGCACATTTTGTTTATCCATTCAACAGCTGATGGACATGTGAGTTGTTTCCACCTTTTAGTTACAGTGAATAATGCCAGTGTAACAGTTGTATACAAGTATTTGCTTGAACATCTGTTTTCAGTTCTTTTGGGTATATACCTAGTAGTGAAATTGCTGGGTCACATAATAATCCTCTGTTTAACTTAAAAACTGTTTATTGAGCAGCTACACTATTCCCTGTAGTGTTCTAAGTGCTGACAACACAATATTGAACCTAAAAGATAAAGTCCCTGCTCTCCTGGAGCTTGTACCCTACTAGCAAAGAGACAATAAACAGTAAGCCAGAGAAGTGCATAACTTGTGGTATAAAATGAAAATGAAGATCTCCTTGGAAAAAAATTATTAAGAATTTCAAGATGGCAACAGCAGAGCATTAAACCACATGGAGGACACTTCTCAGCACGGGACTCCAAGAGACTTCACATGTCATTCACCCTGAAGCCAGCCCTGACAAAAAAAACATAAATATGGTCATTTCAGCTGTTGAGCACTCACAAGTACACAAAATGGGGTCACATGTTGGAGAAAAATGGGAATGCATGAGCTATTTTGGATAGGTGGTGGGAAAAGTCCTCTCTGAGAAGGTCATGTTCAAGCTGAGACCTGGATGATGAAAAGGAAGCAGCTTATCAAGATCTAGGGGCAGAGCATCCAGGCAGAGGGAACAGATTGAACAAAGCCCCCAAGGCGTGAATGCCCTTGGTGTAGTTAAGGAACCAAAACAACAAAAGGAGGCCACTGTGGCTGGAGCCTGGTGACGTCAGCCTGTGTTGAATTATGATTTCTACCAGTACGCCCCTCGAAGAAGGCCCCCAAGCTCTTACAATCTTAATCAGTAAAAAGTGGGGCCTGTTCTTTGGAATGAAGCCACTGAAGCTGTCTAGGTAACTTCAGGCTCTGGACCCATGGTTCTCAACGAGCAGGAAACGGTACACTTGGTGTTCCCCAGGTCCCTCCCGGGAGGCCCCAGGTTCTACTGAATGTGTAAACTGTATTCTGCTTCACGGAGAATGCGTAGGATCTGCAGGAGTGCTGAGCTGAGGGGTGGCAGGATGTGGTGTGTGTGGAAGACAATTGGATGCAAATAGATGATAAGAAGCATACCATAATGCCCACCAGGGCCGAAGACTGTCTCCTGAGATGGACTAAGAATGTGGGTTTCTTTTTTATTTTTTTAGAATGTGGGTTTCTAAGAGCAGAGTCCTGGAAGTAAAGGCGGCTCAACTGAGGCCAAGAGCACAGAGTGATTTTTGTGCAGACTCTCGTACACACTACCAGACACAGTTAAATGGAAGTAGACACTGCATTGACGTCACTGCTGAGGGCTTCTGTATCTCTTCGCCTCTCTCAGCATGCTTTCAAAAGCTCAATAGTCATAAAGTTCTGGGAACTGGAATAAATGTAAAGAACAGGACTCCAGACAACATTTACAAGGACTATATAGGTGAAAGAGTCAGACGTTTGGTTGACCTTGCAGTTCCTTCTGCAACTGGGGAAGCCCCAGCCCAAGAAGCAGGGTTTACGCCCAAGCCAAGAATTTTCTGGAGCCATGAGGGCAGGGGTGGGTGAGTCAGAGAGGTGATTCAGTCCAGAAGGAATCTTTTAGGAATTACTGTAAAATCAATGGTTTAAAAAACTGAGTTAATGGGGCTGGAGACTGGGGGGAAAAATATCTATATTTGCCATGTCTTCCCTAAGCAGTATTAGAAACACTGAGAGAAGAGCAGTGAATATCATCTAAGAGGAGAAAATGAAGATATCAGATCACAGAAATGATTGAGTGGGAGTATAAATGCTTCACAAGTTTGCATGAGTAAATGTTTCCCAGTTCTTTTTGGTAGATAAACACTTTGTTATTTTAGATCACTCTGAATAACTTGGACCGATAAATGTGGTCATATTCATTTTAAAGGACACTGTCTTGGTCATTTGAAGCTGCTATAACAAACTACCATAGACTGGGTGGCTTAAACAACAAACATTTATTTCTCATAGTTCTGGAGGCTGGGAG
The DNA here is from genome assembly GCF_028023285.1 of Balaenoptera ricei. NCBI lineage: Eukaryota > Metazoa > Chordata > Mammalia > Artiodactyla > Balaenopteridae > Balaenoptera > Balaenoptera ricei. Next base: position 82,982,240 of record NC_082649.1, read on the forward strand.
TCTGGGAGTCTGGGATCAGGGTGCCAGCATAATTGGGTTTTGGTGAGAACCGTCTTCTGGGTTGCAAATTGGACTTACTGTATCCTCACATTGGTGGAAAGAGGGTGAGAGAGCTGTCTCGGGTCCCTTTTATAAGGGCACTAATCCCATTCATGAGGGCTCCAACTTCAGGAGCTAATTACCTTCCCAAAGCCCTCCCTCCCCCCACTAATACCATCACATTGAGGATTAGGATTTCAATATATGAATTTGGTTGGTGGGGGGGAGACAAATAATTCAGTTCATTGCTGACCACATCAGGTTCCAAAGTGGACTTCATATTTATTACTTTTGTTAAAGTACCAACTGGTGAGAACATTTCGAATAGTTTCAGCCATGCCTGGGCATCCAGTTATAAAACAATTCTTGGCAAGATACAAAGTCCCAAATTCTTTTGCCTTGTTTGACAGGCATTGCTGAATCAGCATTCCATTCAGATTGTGCGACACATAACTTTTGTGTTTTTTAAAATACTCATCATCATTTGGCAATTTTTTTTTTATTCTTTGAAAGTGAGGTACCTAGGGAAAATGTTATATCCTCATTTTGAGCTAAATATAACCCCTCCAGATGGAAATCAAAACTAGAAAATGTGCCATCTCATTTCAGTTCTCTCTTTTTTTCCTTCTCCTCTATGATTGTAGAAGAAATTCACTGAAAACCAGCTAAGTAAAAAAATATTCCTCACATTTATTTTTCCCAGTCTGAGTAAAATTTGAAAGTTAAGTCACTTTATAAGTGAGAACTCTGAAAATAATCATTTTGTAATTGTTCTGGAAAAAAAGTGAAGTTATAATAATCATAATAATAATGTTCTACAAACATAAAGTTAATTTTTGTATGATTGAAATTTAATCTGAGAACATTAGCTTCCTATGATCTGTTTTAATAGGAAAGGTAGACTATTCTTACGCACTTTTCACTTTTGAGAACTTTCTATTTAAAAACTGGATAATCATTCCACTTTTGTAAAAACAATGTGTATATATGTATTTACATGCAAAAAATAAATTATGGAAGGGTATATCCCAAAATTTATGTAATCATCACATCTAGGGGTAAGATAAGGTATGATTTTTTTCTTTTCTTTTTTGTATTCTCACATTTTTAAACAATGATCTGTATTATTTGTTTAATATGGGGGGAAAAGAGAAAACTAATATAGGCGAACTAGGGGTCAGGGTCTTGGCTATAAACAGAAGGCATACTCAAGAGTTTCAGCAAAGAGAGCTGAACTGAGTTTAATCACTTTGTAGAGAGGAGTGGGCAGGGTTAAGAAGTCAATAGTTCATGATGAAGCACCCAAGGACGCAACATGAGAAGCTGTTAACAACCTTTACAAAAGGCCAAGGAGAAGGAACATGATTACAGAGTCTGGAGAAAGCTTGAGTCTGGCAGGATCTTGGCAAGGCAGAGACTGAGTTGGGGGAAACAATTATGCCAGCCCCTATTTCTTCCCCTGATCCAATCCCAGTGGAACCTGGCTTAGGCCCTCCTAAGAGGCGGGCCTCAAGAGCACAGAGCTGGGCAGAGAGCTGAGGATAATGGATGTGCCCGAGCAAATGGAGAGGCAACAGTACAGGAAACCACGTTATAAAGATACATTATCTGCTATGGGCTATGTCCCTTGTATCTTCCCGCCATTTTGAAAAACTTTTTTTCTTTTATTATCCATTATTTTCTTCTTTTTAGCTCTTCATGGAATTGAACTAAATTCTGTGTGTCTGTATCAGAGACCAGTCTCTCAACATGGGAACACTGAGAACTGAGTGTAGTTTAATAATCATTTCTTAAGGATCTATGCGAAAGACATCTGTTATTTTTTTGTCTATCCTTCATTCCTTCTGGGCAACTTTTTCTGCCCACCTCTACCTGATGGAGCCATTAATCACGAGTACCCATTTCCTTTGCCATGTGGGGGCATGTGACCCAGCCTGGCCAATCAGCATGCTCCATCTCCTTCTGCATGGGGATAAGTGGATACAGGACCCCACTGGAGCCACTCAGAGACCTTTCCCAAGGATTGGTATGGATGCTGAGAAATAAAGATCTTTCTCCTTCTGAAATCAGGAACTCTAAAGCCTAAATTTGGAGCGCTCAGCGGCTGCCTTTGCCACCATGTAGAGAGCCTTTTGGTGAACGCTGCCAACACAGAGGAAAAGAGAACTGAAAGACGGAAGAAGATCATAGATTCCTGATGACATCACTGAAGCCCCTGAACCCTGAAGCACGTGAAGGTAGAAAATCCCTTGGACATTGCAGTTTTATGTTTAAGTTTTCTTTTCTGCTTATGTTACTTGGAGGCGTATTTCTCACACTTGAGACTGAAAGTGTCCTGAGTAAACAGAATCTCCAATGAGAAGGATGAGGGTGGTCATTGCTACTGTTCATGGTGCTCTTTCCTATATTGTTTTCATTTATTCTTATAATAACCATTGAGGGAGGGCTTCCCTGGTGGCGCAGTGGTTGAGAGTCTGCCTGCTAGTGCAGGGGACACGGGTTCGAGCCCTGGACTGGGAGGATCCCACATGCCGCGGAGCAACTAGGCCCGTGAGCCACAACTACTGAGCCTGCGTGTCTGGAGCCCGTGCTCCACAACAGGAGAGGCCATGATGGTGAGAGGCCCACGCACCGCGATGAAGAGTGGCCCCCGCTTGCTGCAGCTGGAGGAAGCCCTCGCACAGAAACGAAGACCCAACACAGCCAAATAAATAAATAAATAAATAGATAATAATTAAAAGGTGCTAATAATTAAAAATAAATAAATAAATAACCATTGAGGGAAATGATATTCTTTTTTTAAAATAAACTTATTTATTTTATTTTACTTATTTTTGGCTGCGTTGGGTCTTCGTTGCTGTGTGTGGGCTTTCTCTAGTTGCGGCGAGCGGGGGCTACTGTTCGGTGCGGTGCGCGGGCTTCTCATTGCGGTGGCTTCTCTTGTTGTGGAGCACGGGCTCTAGGCACGTGGACTTCAGTAGTTGTGGCATGCAGGCTCAGTAGTTGTGGCACATGGGCTTAGTTGCTCCGCGGCATGTGGGATCTTCCCGGACCAGGGATCGAACCCATGTCCCCTGCATTGGCAGGCAGATTCTTAACCACTGCGCCACCAGGGAAGTCCAAGGGAAATAATATCCTTATCGCCATTTTCCAGGTAAATAAACTGAGGTACAGAGAGGTTAAGTAACTTGCTAACGGCACTAAGGGACTAAATTGTCATTCAGATCCTGGTTGGCTCAACCCCAAACCTATGCTTTTAATAAAATAACTATGCAATTTATCAGCTGGGCCAGGACACTTTTATAATGACACTGGAATAGTTAAACACAAACCAGGACTGTCCCAGGCCAACTGGGGTTCACCTAGCTCTTCACCATTCTACCATGATTTTTCTGTGCCCTGCTTTACTGTTGAGGAAACTGAGACATGGACAAGTAATTTATCCAAGTCACATGCTAGCACATGTCAGAGCTCCATGGGTAGGAGGAGAAGGGTGAGGGAAGGGAACGATCGGTGACAAGTGTCTAGTCTGTGACCCAACGTGAGGCTTTTCAAGGTTCAGAGACTCCTCATTCACAGATCAGTACAACAGCCCAGGAGATCAAAGTTTAGGCTGTGATAAAGGCTGGGCTCCACATCTCCAAACCAGAGGAACTTGACGTACAAAGGTGACTTTATTAAAAGGTAGCTTTGTGCTGTGAGAACAACAAAAGTATGAACTTAAAAAATGCATAATTAAGAAAAAATGTATAATATGGCACCTAGAAGAATAGTAATTAACAGGATGAAATTGAGACAGTATCAGAAACTATGAGATAGTAGTAAATGAGGACATTTCCTTCTCTCCATCCACTTGCAAAACCGTCTGGATTATTCCGGAGTTATTTGGACAATATTTAATAGACTCTCTGTGATTGCGGTAGGTGATGGTGGAAACCGGCAGCTCATACTATCTTTCCTTTGGGACCTCTTGTGTGTGTGTGTTGAGGGAACGTCTGGCTGTGCTATGTAACTATATGGTCACATCTCTAAGGCAACACTAGGAAGCGGGTACTATTATTATCGTATTTTACAGACAAGGAAACTGAGGCTCTCTGAGGTTAAGGAACCTGGGCTAGGCCATTCATCCAACAGTTATTTAGTCCATCCTTCTTTGGGTCTGGGAATGCAGTGGAGTGCTGAGCATGCTGTGATGATGGTGTCACTTGCAGTAGGACCACTGTCACTGGGGCCCTCGCAGCAAAGAAGATGTAGAAATGGATTTAATCCAAGTCAGCCTGACCCACGGCTCCATTCTGTCTGTCTGCCCCAAATAACAAGTGTGGTGTGAACATGCTAAGCTATGCTGGTCTACTCTGCTGGGTGATAAGGAAAGGAAGGGGAAAGACAAGGACAAAAGATGTTGGGACAGGGCTCAGATTGTGCACATTCTCAGTTGATAAACTGTGCTATGCGGGAAAACACTATATTTAAAATGCATCAGTGACTTCCTGCTCAGCAAAGGAAACAATCAACAGAGTGATCCCAACCTATGGGATGGGAGAAAATATTTGCAAACCACGTATCTGATAGGGGATTAATCTCCAAAATATATAAGAAACTCCTGCAAGTCAACAGCAAAAAAAACTAGAAACCTGATTAACTGAGCTAAGGACTTGAAGAGACATTTTTCCAAAGAAGATATACAAATGGCCAACAGGTATATGAACAGATGCTCAATGTCACTAATCATTGGGGAAATGCAAATCAAAACCATAATGAGATATCACCTCACACCTGTCAGGATGGCTATTATCAAAAGAGACAGCAAATGTTGGCGAGGAATATGGTGAGGATGGGAAGGCTTGCACACTGCTGGTGGGAATGCAAACTGATACACCTACCATGGAAAACAGTGTGGAGGTTCCTCAAAAAATTAAAAAATAGAGCTACTCTGTGATCCTGCAATCCCAACTCTGGGTATTTAACCCAGAGAATTGCAATCAGGGTCTCAAAGAGAAATTAACATTCCCACGTTCAAGACAGCAGTATTCGCAATAGCCAACGTGTGGAAACAACCTCATGTTCATTGACAGGTGAATGGATAAAAAAAATGTAGTATATACACACAGCGGAATACTATTCAACCTTATGATAAAAGGAAGCTCTGCAATATGCAACAACATGGATGAAGCTTGAGGGTATTACGGTGAGTGAAATAAGCCAGTTACAGAAACAGAAAGACGAATACTACATGATTCTGCTTATTTGAGATATCAAAAATAGTCAAATTTATAAAATCAGAGAGTAGAAGGGTGGTTGCCAGGGGCTGGAAGTGGGGGGAATGGGGAGTTACTAATAAATGAGCATTAAGTTTCAGTTAAAGAGGATGAATAGGCTCTAGAGATGTGCTGTACAACACTGTCAGCCTAGAGTCAACAATAAGGTACATGTACAAATGTGTTAAGCGGGTAGATCTCATGTTAAGTATTCTTGCCACAGTGAAATAAATATTAAAATAAAACAAAATGCATCAGTGGCTTTCTGTTAGTTTGAGGATTAAGGGGAAAAACTCCTTAATGTGGGTTTTAAAGTGTTAAAAGAGGCTGACCCTTGCTTACCTGTCTGAGCTCATTTTGACCCTCCCTGTTCCCAGGTCAGCTCTCTGCATCCCACGCTCCCTGTCTCCTGGCAACTTGTTGAGTTCACCCGCTTCTTCCTGCGTGGAAGGGCTTTACGCATTGTCCTTTCCTTCTGCCCTGAGCATTCTCCTCTTTACCTGTCCCACCCTTCTCTACCCACCCTTCTGATCTCCTCAGGGCAGGCTTGCCTGACCATCCTGATCAGATCAAATATCCCCCATGGGAGGAATCCCCACAGTACCTCTCCAGGGTAGCGCTTAGACGTAATTGGCACCTTAACATTTACCTGTGTGATTACGATATCTGTTTTCTCAAATACACAGGGAGCTTCTTAAAGGGCAGAGTTTGCCTCTTCTCTCTTCTTTGCTTGCTTTTTAATATTTTTGCTAATTTTGTTAAACTCCTAAATGTAGTGCTAAATACATATTTGTTGAATGAGTGAAAGAATGAATGAACTGATGAAGTTGAGGTGTTGGCAAGTATAAAACAGGGCATCTAATCAAGTCAGAGAAGCCAAGTAAACAAGTCTGTTTTTTCCTTATCCTTGGCTCCCTATCATCTAGCCCAGTGCTTGAGAGAGCAGTTATCTAAGCCCAGGCTTCTAAAACTTTAATGTTCATACAAGTTCCTCAGGGATCTTTTTACGAGGCAGTTTCTGATTCAGTAGATCTGGAGAGGAGCCTGAGATTCTGCATTGCTAACAAGTTCCTAGGTGACATTGAGGCTTCTGGTTCAAGGACCACTCTTTGTGTAGCAAGCCTTGTTGATGAAAAAAATTAATCAATGGTCAATCTAGGACTTCCCTGGTGGCGCAGTGGTTAAGAGTCCACCTGCCAATGCATGGGACACAGTTCGAGCCCTGGTCCGGGAAGATCCCACATGCTGTGGAGCAACTAAGCCTGTGCGCCACAACTACTGAGCCTGTGCTCTAGAGCCGGCGAGCGACAACTACTGAGCCCACATGCCCACGTGCCACACCTAGAACCCGTGCTCCGCAACAAGAGAAGCCACCGCCATGAGAAGCCCGTGCACCTCAATGAAGAGTAGCCCCCGCTTGCCACAACTAGAGAAAGCCCATGCACAGCGACAAAGACCCAATGCAGCCAAAAATAAATAAATAAAATAAATTTTAAAAATAGTCAATCTAAGAAAGAAATGGAAATTTTTATTCAGGCCAAATTGAGGATTATAAGCCAGGAGACAGTCATGTAACTGAATATAACTTGACAGGGTGGAATTCAGGTACCATTTGATCAAGGTTACAGCTTTGTTTCTCTGTGATTCTCTTGGTGCTCCCCTCCTCTGAGTGCCTTTACCATTTTTGGTCGACTTCTCTGATGGTGGCAAAATGACTGTAGCTCTTTCAGCTGTCATATCTCTATATTTTACCAACCAGTAGAAAAGAGGTTTTCTGTTTTCCTAGCCATCAAGAAAAGGTCTATTTTAAACTCTGATTTAGGTTATATATGGCATGAAGGGGGAGGAATTTATAATGTATTTGGCTGAAGTTGTCTGTTAGTTTCAGAAGAGGTGGCTCATGTCGTCCTATCTGGGTGACTGGTCCTGATGATACATAGGTGCTCACATAATCCCATCTATGTGACTTGAGTGTTTATACCTTCCATGAAGTCACAAACATACATGTGGACCCTTGCCTCCAAGTGTCTACCTAGAGCAGCGGTTCTCAACTCTGCCACATTAGAATTATTTGGGAAACCTTAAAAACATAGGTGCCTAGCTTCCACCCCAGATCAAACAAATAAGACTTTCTTGGGGTAAAGTCCAATAATCCAAGTTTTACAAAGATCCTTGAGTGACTCCAATGTGCAGCCAGGGTTGGAAACCACTTACCTAGAGCAGTGCTTTTCAGTCGTGGGTAGTGGGGAGGATTCTGTCCCCAGGGGACATTTGTCATTGACATTCTATTGACATTTGGAGCCTTTTTTAGTTGTCACTACTGGTATCTAGTAGGATGGTGCTAAACATCATCTAATTCACAGGACAACCCCCTCCCTCAAATAAAAACTACCTGGCCCAAATGTTGACAGTATGGAGGTTGAGAACCCTTGACCTAGAGGAGCGGTCCCCAACCTTTTTGGCACTAGGGACCAGTTTTGTGGAAGACAATTTTTCCACGGTCAGGCGGGGGTGGGGGGAGATGGCTCAGGCGGTAATGCGAGCGATGGGGAACAATGGGGAGGGGCAGATGAAGCTTCACTCGCTCGCCTGCCGCTCACCTCCTGCTGTGCGGCCTGGTTCCTAACAGGCTGCGGACCGGTACCGGTCCACGGCTCGGGGGTTGGGGACCCCTGACCTAGAGGGACAAGATGTTAGAACCGATGATTTATTTACAGTATATTCTGGCACACTGGTAGGGAAATATACAGTATAAAATGGTCATTTACTTTCAAACTCTACTGTACTTAAGAATTAGCAGGAGTGCTTGTTTAAAATGAAGCTTCCTGGGTCCCATGCTCTAAGGTATTGATTCATCCAGTCTGGAACGGGGGTCCAGTCAACTGAACGCTTATCCTGATAAAGTTGATTTGAATACAGGTGTTCCACAGAGCACACCTTGAGAAACAGGAACAGAATGTGCCTTGGTCTTATAGAGTCAAATGAAAACCCCAGCTAGTTCATGATTTTGTCTTCCTTGGAGGAAAGATTGTCTGAAGACAGGGTTTCAGCGCACCGAGAAAGCTCTGGGGATTTTACTGACATTCGTATTTTTTTTAAAAAATTAATTAATTAATTAATTTATTTATTTTTGGCTGTGTTGGGTCTTCGTTTCTGTTCGAGGGCTTTCTCTAGTTGTGGCAAGCAGGGGCCACTCTTCATTGTGGTGTGCGGGCCTTTCACTGTCGCGGCCTCTCGTTGCGGGGCACAGGCTCCAGACGCGCAGGCTCAGTAGTTGTGGCGCACGGGCTTAGTTGCGCCGCGACATGTGGGATCTTCCCAGATCAGGGCTCGAACCCGTGTCCCCTGCATTGGCAGGCAGATTCTCAACCACTGCGCCACCAGGGAAGCCCTGACATTCATTTTTATAGCTCCGACGAGGTAATTTCTATCCTTCCTATGAGTGCTGGGAGATGGGTCAGGAGGAAAACAAGGTTCCCCAGGAGTTCCAGTTTATTCGAGTCCTTTAATGTAATTGTGATGAGCCTGGTCTGAGCCTCCTGGAAGCTCTGTGGCCAGACTGTGTTTATCGTCTCACTGTGGTACCTGAATATGAAAGCCCCGGGTACAAGACCCTGGCTGCCCGGGAGATTGGGGGAAGAGATAGGAGGCTTCACACACTTCAGCCATCCCCCCTGCCTCTTGGGGGGACCCTGGGCCTCTATCAGAGATCCTGCCCTGGGGATAGACCAGTGCTTCAGCAGAGACAGCTGGCTAGATGCCTCTTCCCTTTGCTGTCTGCATTGTTTTGGCAGAGTTTATCCTAAAAATAGGACAGCGAGTCCTGCCTGGATTCCTTCTGCCTGTATTTTCCACAGGGCTGTGCAGTGCCATCTCACAGAAGAGGCAACATGTTGTAGGAGTGGAAAAAAAAAACCCACTGGGCTTTGGAGACAGAAGACAGCAGTTAAGTTCTGGCTTTGCCTCTGACGGGCCTCATTGACTTTGGATAAGTCACTTAACCCTTGTGGGTGCCTGTAAAAAATGGGCATCTTCTAAGACCAGTCATGTGGAATCAGCATGAGAGTCAAATCAGATAAAATGTGTACTAGCTCTCTGGTAAAGAACTGTATGCGGGGGCTTCCCTGGTGGCGCAGTGGTTGAGAGTCTGCCTGCCAATGCAGGGGACACGAGTTCGAGCCCTGGTCTGGGAGGATCCCACATGCCGCGGAGCAACTAGGCCCGTGAGCCACAACTACTGAGCCTGTGCGTCTGGAGCCTGTGCTCCGCAACAAGAGAGGCCGCAATAGTGAGAGGCCCGCGCACCGCGATGAAGAGTGGCCCCCGCTCGCCGCAACTAGAGAAAGCCCTCGCACAGAAACGAAGACCTAACACAGCCATAAATAAATAAATAAATAAATAAAAATTAAAAAAAAAAAAAAAAAGAACTGTATGCGGGTCCCCATTCTGAGCAGATGGTGGTCACCATAATACTTAAGATGACTTAAGCCCAACACCATTCTTGGCACATACTAGGCAGTGTATGACGCATAGTTAAATTCACTATTTCTCTTCTTGTCTTTATTTTATTAATGGCTGTCTCCCTGCCAGAATTCCACCAAGGCAGGGGCGGTGTCTAACTTTTTGCATACCTGTTCGCCTCTACTTTCTAGCCCAGTGCTTGGCTCTATAAATATTTGTTGAGTTAGTGAACAAATGAATGAATGAATGAATGAAGAACCAAATCAAGTCAACAAAGGTTTTGAGGATGCCTCCCATGTGCTAGGGTTTGGTGGTCAGGAATTATCTGTGGGCAAGAAATAAAAACCCAGCCAATAATGTGAACTGAAAAAAAATAAGTAAGGCTGGAAGTACAGCCAGGTCTTGAGGGATAAGATGAAAAACTCGAAACCAGCATGCTCCAATCAACGAGTTCACTTGCCCAGACTATGTCTCCTTCTCTCTGCCCCCGCTCCTCTCTCATCTCACTTCCTCTCTGCAGCGCGTTTCATTCTCTTTACCTTCATACTGGCTCCTTCTGCTTTGAACATATTTGAGACCAGACAACTCCAGTCTTTCATTTTAAGCACCAACTCTTATTTAATATATTTTTATTTTTTATAAATTTATTTATTTTATTTTATTTAGTTTTGGCTGAGTTGGGTCTTCGTTGCTGCACGCGGGCTTTCTCTAGTTGTGGCGAGCGGGGGCTACTCTTTGTTGCGGTGCGCGGGCTTCTCATTGCAATGGCCTCTCCTGTTGCGGAGCACGGGCTCTAGGCATGCGGAGTTCAGGAGTTGTGGCTAGTGGGCTCAGTAGTTGTGGCTCACGGGCTCTAGAGCGCAGGCTCAGTAGTTGTGGCGCACGGGCTTAGTTGCTCCGTGGCATGTGGGATCTTCCCGGACCAGGGCTCGAACCCGTGTCCCCTGCATTGGCAGGTGGATTCTCAACCACTGCGCCACCAGGGAAGTCCCTGCTCCAACCCTTATTAATCAGAATCTCTGAGTGCCAAACCAAAATTTCCCAGAACATAATTAGGAGTGTCTCAGCTTAGGGAAGGAGTTCACCCCAGGTCCAATCAGCCATGATGGCAGAGGCAGTGTGTGTCTTGGGGGAGATCCTCTGACCCGCCTCCCACTGTGGAGGGGCCCCAGAAGCAGAGGCACTGAGGGAAGACACTGATCGGTTCTGTCAGAGGGGAAATGGAGGCTGAGCAGAGATTATCAGTAGAGATTATTTTGTCTGGAACACAGACACCATGCTGAGCTCTGGGGCAAGTATCATTCATTCATTCCAGAAGTATTCACTGGATGCCTACTATGTTCTGGTCACTGTTCCAGGTGCTGGGGATCCAGCAGTGACAAGGAAGACAGTCAAGAACTTTGCCCTCCTGGAACCCTCATTCTGCGAGACAAACAATCGTACATTACAGCAAACATGAACACGAGCAGGATACCAGTTCAGATAGTGGTAAGTGCATGGAGGAACTGGCAATATGATATAAGGTGATGGGGCAAGGGGTGAGAAGGTTATTATTTTATTTTATTTTATTTTATTTTATTTTTTATTTTATTTTATTTTTGGCTGTGTTGGGTCTTCATTGCTGCGCGCGGGCCCTCTCTAGGTGCGGTGAGTGGGGGCTACTCTTCGTTGCGGTGCGCCGGCCTCTCACTGCGGTGGCCTCTCTTATTGTGGAGCACGGGCTCTAGGGTGCGCGGGCTTCAGCAGCTGTGGCACGCGGGCTCAGCAGTTGTGGCTCGCGGGCTCCAGAGCACAGGCTCAGTAGCTGTGGCGCACGGGCTCAGTTGCTCCGCGGCATGTGGGATCCTCCCGGACCAGGGCTCGAACCCGTGTCCCCTGCACCGGCAGGCAGACTCGTAACCACTGCGCCACCAAGGAAGGCCGAGAAGGTTATTTTTAATTGCCATTTAGAGTGTTCTATTCTGTCATACTGGCACAAAATATCCAAAATAGTGCCAGGATCTGGTTGTTCTACTTACAAAGAAGGACGTAAGAGTAGAGTCTAGAATGTTCCTTGCAATTCTCCCTGTGCTTGTCATGATATGAGGAAAAATGGGTGGCAAAGCATGGAACTTGGGCTGGATTAGGGACAACCAGGCCCAGGAGTCACCCTCACTAACGCTCTTTTGGGACATACTGACACAGCTCTGAGTGGCTCAGGACAAACCACATTCCGAGAGCCACCTGCCTTTGCTTGCTTTGGAGGCCTGCCTAGTGCAGGCTTCAGGGGAAGTAGAGGGGGTGCAGTGGGAGAGCTGTTCATCTGTTTACCTCAATTTCAAGCCTCTTGGACTTTTCCCAATAGCTTCCATAGAAAGGATGCAGGAAAGGGTGAGTCTATTCTCTCACCATCCTCAGAAATAACAGCAGCTAAGGTTTACTGAACACTTAACATATGCAAGGCAAATAAGTATTCTGGTCACAAATTTCAGTTTGAGGGAAGGTACCCCACACCACCAAGCAATGCGGACACCAGCTGGGTGTCCAACAATTCAACTCAATTCTGACACTCTCCACCGAGAGATAGTACCAGATTCCACAGGTTAAGGGTTCAGTCCCACACCCCATTAACATAAAAAAAGACACCTTTGTCACTCTTATCACTTAGGAAATTCCAAGGGTTTTAGGAGGCCTCTTCCAGAAATGGAGATGAAGATCAAATATATATTTCTTATTATAAATCACAATATCACAGCTATGTTCTAAAAGCTCTACATGTATTAACCATTTCTGTGAAGTAAATCAGAGAAAAACATATATCGTGTATTAACGCATATATGTGGACTCTAGAAAAATGGTATAGATGATCTTATTTGCAAAGCAGAAATAGAGACACAGACGTAGAAAACAAATGTATGGACACCAAGGGGGGAAGGAGGGGGTGGGATGAATTGGGAGATTGGGATTGACATATATACACTATTGACACTGCGTATAAAATAAATAACTAATGAGAACCTACTGTATAGCTCAGGGAACTCTACTCAATGCTCTGTGGTGACCTAAATGGGAAGGAAATCCAAAAAAAGAGGGGAAATATGTATACGTATAGCTGATTTACTTCGCTGTACAGTAGAAACTAACACAATATTGTAAAGCAACTGTACACCAATAAAAATTAATTAAAAAAATAAATGTTAGGTGATTAGACAAACCGAAAAAAAAAACCATTTCTACAATTATACTACGAGGTACAATTATACTATTCCCATTTTACAGTTGAGGAGATCAAGGCACAGAAAGCTTATATAATTTGCTCAAAGTCTTGTGGTAGGGACTTCCCTGGCGGTCCAGTGATTGGGATTCCACTCCTGCTTCCACTGCAGGGGTCATGGTTTTGATCCCCGGTTGGATAACTAGGATTCCTCATGCCATGTGGCACGGCCAAAAAAAAAAAAAAAAAGTCTTGCGGTAGAACTAGACTTCAAATCCAGACATTCTAGCTCCCAAATCCATGATTCTTATGAATAATATCTGGTCCCAGCTGACTCAGACCCCTGTCTCTAGCTTACCTCAAAGTAAGTACTGAACAACTAAGTGACTACATCAAGCTTACTATTTCCACTGAATCTTCTACTAAGTAAGTGCCATATGCATGTCCAATAGCTTTCAAAGCTCCTATTCAAATACAGAAAGGGAGAGTGAAAAACCATGGGTATCAGCTCAAATGCAGAATGATTTTTTTTTTGTTTTGCAACCTTTCCATCAAACCATATAGCCTGAAACCCACTGAGGGGACAAAGAATTGTATTGTACTTGTTTTCATTTAGAGGCAAGACTGGACTCAGAGATTGTTCCACAAATGCGAAAAATAAGAGTAAAGTATTAAAATACTTTGACTAGAATGTAACCACAGTAGCGTGTCAGGCACCAGTAAGTAAGCAGTGACGCATTTGGAGGCAGACAGCCTTTTGATGCTTCCAACTTAACTGCAATCCTTGGTAGGTGTCGTGGAATCTCTCAGCTGAGCCCAAGTCTGATTTTGCTAGAAGGAACTGGAGAGCTGGTGATTCTTTCTTTTCTCCTACTTCTCACTTAAAAAAATTTTTTTCAATTGAAATCTAATTCCCATACCATAAAATTCACCTTTAAATTCTAGTATACTCACAGAGTTGTACAACCGTCACCACTAATTCCAGAACATTCTCTTCACTCAAAAATGACCTCCCAAAAGATACCCATTAACAGTCACTCCCCATTCCCCCCCTTCCCTTAGCCCCTTGCAACTACCAGCTGACTTTCTGTCTCTCTGGCTTTACCTGTTCTGGACGTTTCATACAAGTGGAATCAGACGATATGTGGTCTTTGTGTCTGGCTTCTTTCACTTAGCGTAAGTTTAAGGTTCATCCATGTTGTAGCAGGTATCTGTACTTTGTTCCTTTTTATAGCTTAATAATATTCTATTGTATGGATGTGTAACCGAAAGTGGGGTCGAGCTGCTTGCCGCTCAAAAGCCAATAAAGAAGACAGGTTGGTAGAAAGGAAAATTTGCTTTATTTTGGATGCCAGCAACTGTGGCAGGGGACGGCAGATGCCTGTCCAAAGGCTTACTCCCCCCGACTAACAATCAGTGGGCAACGGCTTTTATAGGCGGAGGGAGGGAGTTACATGCAGAAACAGCACAGTCAGCTCTGACAGTCATCTTGCAATTGGTCATCGGCGGTCTGACCAGCGTCATCTAGATTGTTTTAGGTACAGTTAATCTTCAGTTCCAGGGTCGGTTTGTTTCCATTTCTTGGAGGCCGATTCTTGGAATTGTGGCAGGTTCTGTCATGGCTACAGTCCGGTCATCGTGTAGTTCACTTCTTCCACCTGGTGGGGTTTCAGTATCTATAAGACAGCTCACAGGGTGTGGCTCAGAATATTATCTGTAGCCCTTAAAGAAGAACTAAAGGTCCTTGAGTATGCTTACCGCCTAAACTATTATTATTTGGTCTCCTACGACTGTTTTCCTTTGTTTCTGCATTTTCTCACTTCTCTGATTAAACTTATTCTTTGGCTAAACTTTTTCCACAGGCAAAAGGCAGACTGAGGACATGGGGGGGCAAGGACCATAGGGTTCTGCTCCATTTCAGATGTACCCCATTTTATTCATCCATTCATCAATTGACAGGCATTCGGGTTGCTTTCATTTTGTGGCTATTATGAATAATATTGCTACCAACATGTAACTAAAAGTTTTTGTGTGGCTGGTTATTTTTAGTTCCCTTGAGTACAAACCTAGGTGGTATTGTTCCTCTTTTTGGTTATATGTGTTGATTCTTACAGGTATTTTGTTTACAAATTGTTATATTGGGTAGCTTTTGTTTTATTGGCTAAAGAAAAGTACGGATTTATTTCTCTTTATACGTGAAGAGGCAAGGGGAGAAGGGAGAGGTAGGGACAGTAGAGTTTTGTCACCCAACCTTGTCTCATGAATTGGTCTTGAGTCTCAGGGTGGAGAAGAGATAGGTAAGAGCCCAAGAAGTTCCTGAAACACCTGGTAATACACTGTGCACAAGCAGGATACTTTGGCCTGGGTTCAGCATGGTGGGGACCTTCTCCCGTATTGATGCTGGAATGAGGGACAGCAGGGAGGGCGCCGAGGGACATGAGCTGGCGGGCAGTGGCCTCCACAAGGAGGCCAGCATATGAGTACGTGCTGTGACACGAGGAGGCTCAGGTCCTGCTTTAGGGGGTAAGAGTCAGCCTGATTTGGGAATGAACCTTTGACCCACAGGCTGGCAACAACCGGGACCACGTCCACATGGCCCTACCTCAAACGCCCTGTGCAAATTTGAGTTGTTACTTTTTTTTTTTAATTTAAAAAATTATTTATTTATTTATCTTTGGCTGTGTTGGGTCTTCGTTTCTGTGCGAGGGCTTTCTCTAGTTGCAGCAAGCGGGGGCCACTCTTCATCTTGGTGCGCGGGCCTCTCACTATCGCGGCCTCTCTTGTTGCGGAGCACAGGCTCCAGACGCGCAGGCTCAGTAGTTGTGGCACACGGGCGTAGTTGCTCCGCAGCATGTGGGATCTTCCCAGACCAGGGCTCGAACCCGTGTCCCCTGCATTGGCAGGCAGATTCTTAACCACTGCGCCACCAGGGAAGCCCGAGTTGTTACTTTTTGCCTTTTAGGGAATTCTAGGCCTGACAAGTATAAGTAGGTTTGACCCTAATGAAGAAAGGAAAGATGGAAGCATCCATGACCTTTTAAATCCTCATTTTTCTACAAAGCCCGGTGCTTCTCGTGAGTGTTTTACAGACTGGAAGAAAAGAGATTTTGTACCGTGTGAATTCTTTTGAGTTTCTGGTCTCCGGCAGGAAAGCCAGGGCTGGGTCCTCAGAGTTTGTTTTATGGTAGTCCATTAGAACGTGTGCCTTATTGATGAACCAATAAAGCATGCCCTGCCTGAGCCTTGTAATGGAATCTCCTAATTCATAGTTAATATTCAGACAAAGCACCACCCCATTAATCTGATTTCCCTCCTGTGGTAATTGCTGTTTAATTTCTATTTTATTAGCCAAGACTGGTAAATCTTGGGAGCTTCTGGTTCCAGGCATTACTCTGAGTCTGCTGTATCCTCCTTCAGTGTTTGGAAGTTAATGATACCTTTCGGTAAACAAGGAAGCCTGTAACGTCTTCGCTTTCTGTGTGCGCTAACCTTTAAGACGCCCTACCGCAAGCTGATGTGGGCCCTGTTCCTGCTTGGGAAGGGAGGATGAGGCAGGTACCACGAAGCCCCATATTTAACTCATGTGGAGACGGAGGCTTGAATAGGGTCTTCAGTGGCAAAAAACGAGTCTTGACCCTGATTCTCTCAATTCTACGCAAGTCCTTGTGCTGCCTATATAAGATTTATACGATGTTAATAATGAAAGTTGTAAGGTGGTTTTATTGACTTAATTTGTCCAATCAGTTCTGTCTCCCATTTCTCCACACCCACTCCCTCCCCTCAAAGCCAGTGAGTAATTAGTGTACTTCAGACTCTAATGCTGGGAGCCAGAACACTGTCAGAATGACTGATCTATTCAGTTGAAAGAAAATAAAGTTCTGCCCAATCAAAACAATTTTTAAAAAGCAGACACGAATGTGTAAGGTGGATGCATTTATTCCCATTACACTTGCCCCCCCCTTCCCTTCCAAGACTGCAAAATGAATTATTCTACATGCACAACAGTCTGTGACAAACTTGAATTGACATATTGGGTTAATAAACTATTATGAAAATCAATAGTAATTAAAGGAAACACTTCGCTGACAGAGTTGACAGAGTGGAATGTATTGGCAAGTTCTGACTTTTCTTTTTCTCTCTAACTGCTCCCTCTGGCTGCTGTGGCTTTCAGTTGTTCATTATCCAAATATCAAGAAAGTGGATCTAGCCTGGGTATTGTTGGGTGATTTCAATTACTGAAAGCACAAATTGGGATTTTATTTTCTAAAGAACTTCTCTAATCTTGGATTTATTCCTTTAAGCTCATTATTTTGTGCTATGATTGGGGGTTACATAGAAAGTGGAGGATTGTGGATTCCTAAATACACCAAGAATCTCTTCTCTCTTCCATCTTCTCCTCCCACTATCACTGACCCTGACTCCTATGGGGAATGGGAGTGAAATAGAGATGGAGAAACACAGAACCTAGGTAAATAATGGAAAACCCACCAGAAATTTTTCTTTGACTATTAATGATTCTATGACCAATTTGGGGAACATTTGGAATGTGTAACTTCATAGGTCTAGTGAGGTATAGATACTTTGATTAGAAGTTAGTGAATTTAGGTAAACTGACTAGGAAAATACTGCTTCAAATCCATGTCTCTTCTTCAGCAAGAGAGTTTTTGTTTACCTAAATTATCTGGATAACAGACATGATTTTTTTCATTCACATCCATCCATCCATCTATGGGAAACATACTGCATGCCTTCTACATGCCTTTAGGCATTCAGTAGGTCTTGATGATACAGAGACACACAATCCCGACCTCAAGACCTTCAGTCATCCACCCCTCAATCCGAGCCATCAACCCACACACGCTCACACGCTAAGGAGACAGAACATAAAAAGGAGACAATTCAATGTGATAAGTGTTTGGAAAAGGAAAATAAAGGATGGTTACAAAAGGTCATGGCTGGTCTCCTGGAATTCACGGAAGCCTTCCTAGGGTGTATTAGTTTGCTCGGGCTGCCATAATGAAGTACCACAGACTGGGTGGCTTAAACAACAGAAATTTATTTCTTCACAGTTCTAAAGGCTGGAAGTCCAAGATCAAGGTGTCTAAAGTGTTGATTTCTCCTTGGCTTGCGGACAGCCATCTTCATGTGGTCTTCCCTCCATGTATGTCTGTGTCCTAATCTTTTCTTATAAGGACACCAGTCATATTGGATCAGGGTCCACCCATATGACCTCATTTCACCTTAATGACTGCTGTAAAGGCCCTATCTCCAAATACTCACATTCTGAGTACTGGGGGTTAGGGCTTCAACATATGAATTTGAGGGCCAGCACAATTCAGCCCATATCACAGGGGAAGTGCCTTTTAAACTGGGACTTGAAGAAAAAGTAGGATTTAGTCAGGTGAAAAGCTGGGTAAGAGGGAGACCATTCTGTGCCAAAGGTACCCATGTATCTATCAAGGCAAGTGAGAGAAAGTGGCACATGCGGCAAACCGCATATACTTTGGGGTGGCTAGAGGCTAGATGTGACATGGAAAGCAACAAGATTTGAGGCTAGAGCATGAGAAGAGCTGGACTGTGGGCGTCCTTGCCATCCAAGGTTAGGTTGGGACAGTGGGGTACATGGAAAGATTTTAAGCATAAGACTGAGGGCCAGATTTATATTAATCCAATGTCTAGAGGCCACTGATGGGTGCATGTGCACAAAGCATGAGCCTTGCACAAACAATCAAGAGGCTGTTCACCTTTTGTAGAAGGACACAAGTTGTGGAGGTGATGAGGGTAATAATCCTCCTTGCATATGTAGGTGCAGTTAAGGAAGCTCTTTCATGCAGAGAGAATTTGGTTCAATCCTCCACTTTCACATCTGAGAAAATCACGGCTCAGGGAGACAGAGGGACTTGCCCAATGAAGCTCACAAAGGTAGCAGGTGGGGTCCGAATGGGTCCTGGATTAGAACTCTGGCCTCTTAGCTCTTTGCCCCAGGCTCTTTCTAGGAAATCAACTTCTTTTCTGAGCGGTGAACTGCATTCTCTAGCCTCCTTTCCAAAAAGCCCTGCAGCACATATTTCTCTGTGGCCTACTCCACAGCCTTGTTAAAAATGTTCACCCTTTTAAGGAAGAAAGAAAGCTGTCATT
This sequence comes from Balaenoptera ricei, assembly GCF_028023285.1. Classification (NCBI taxonomy): domain Eukaryota; kingdom Metazoa; phylum Chordata; class Mammalia; order Artiodactyla; family Balaenopteridae; genus Balaenoptera; species Balaenoptera ricei. Next base: position 83,001,329 of record NC_082649.1, read on the forward strand.
TGAGAAGCATTTACTGCCATAATTACAGCCACCATTTGGTGACGTTGTGTGAGAAAACCCCAATGACTTAAAAGACAAACCACACTCCATATGCCACAATCTGTCAGGGGCCAGCATTTGACAGAAAACAGTTTGATGGAAACTTTCCTGCCGTATTTTCAAAAGAGATAGGCATCTTGCAGGGAACCACTCTGATACAGCGGTTTTTCTCATGATTGGGTTGTGTTTTTTCAACCACTTTTATGTGCTACCTTCTAATCTTTCCCCACCCCACCCCATCCTTTATCGAAACCTTTGCCCCAAAGGGTTATAGCCTCCCAGAACTCTGGGTACCATTAGCAAGATCGCACCTCTTTCTTTTCATCTTTGTCATCAGACTGTTTGTGGTCCCCAGGACTGTTTTGTCCAAGACCCAGACCAAGAAACGTTCCCATTATGCCCCAATAACTCCCACACAACAAAAAGGATCCGAAGAGGAGATGAGAATGGTTATCTCCGTGCCCCGCCAGCCTGAGACATAGCCAAGGTTTCTACCTTGCCCACCTCCTTCCTCTTCCTTTGTCTTTATGGTTCCATCTCCCCGTTTCAATATACCCATTGTCTCCAACGCCTCTCTGCCTTGACCAGAGTCTGACTGACCCCCACATTTAATCTAAAGTTTTGCATAATAAATCTTTTATGCTAGAAATGAATGTCCTAAGAGTCATTCCGTAAGACCAGTGGTTCTCAACCACGGGTGATTTTGTTCCCCGGGGGCACTTGGAAATGTCTGGGAACACGTTCGTTTGTCACAACTTAAGGGAAGGGCTGTTAGTAGCATCTAGTGGGTAGAGGCCAGGGATGCTGCTAAACGTCCTGCAATCCACAGGACAGCCCCACAGCAAAGAATTATCTGGCCCCAGATGTCAATAGTGCTGAGGTCAAGAAACCATGATTTAGACAATACTTAAGACTTTATTCTACGCCAGGCCTTACTGTAGAAATAAAGGATTTGTGATAAACATGCATTTTTGCCCTGTAAAATTTCACTGTCTAGAGGGGAGTATATAAAATTTAGAGTGTTTTTAGCTGCAAGTAACAAGATTCCCAAAGATTGGCTTAAAGATAATTTTAATTTTCTCATGTAACAAAAATATGGACGTAGGTAGCTTTATTGGGCTGGCCAAAAATTTCGTTCGTGTTTTTCCATAACATCTTATAGAAAAACCCAAATGAACTTTTTGGCCAACCCAATAGGACTGGTTAACAGAGCAACTCAAGGATGGCAGGTATTGGTCAGCTTCTCCAGAATATTTTTGGCCTTCTCCTCATGGTTACAAAATGGCTGCCACAGCTCCATTCTTGCAAGACAGCCCCCAACGAAGGATAGATGAAAGGCATATGGGATCTCCTCTGAAGTATCCATTTTTTTCCTTATGAAGGAAAAAAAATCTTTCCAAAAGCTCTCCAAGCCCAGTAGGCTTTCTCTTTATCCTTCAGGCCAGAATTGGGACACTTGCCTGTTCTTAAACCCTTCAGGGAAAGTTGGGAAAGTCTAGGTAGTGACTTAGACTAGGAATTAGCAAACTTTTTCTGTAAAGGGCCATGTGGAAAATATTTTAGGCTTCGTGTGCAATATATGGGTCTGTGTTGCACATTCTTTTAATTTTTATAACCTTTAAAAATGTTAAAACTATTCTTCGCTCAATGAGTCATAGTTTGCTGATCCCTGGAAAACTTGCTTTCTAATACCTGAAAAAAATCAGGATTCTGGGGGCTTCCCTGGTGGCGCAGTGGTAAAGAATCTGCTTGCCAATCCAGGGGACACAGGTTCGAGCCCTGGTCCGGGAAGATCCCACATGCTGCGGAGCAGCTAAGCCTGTGCGCCACAACTACTGAGCCTGCGCTCTAGAGCCCACGAGCCACAACTACTGAGCCCACGTGCCACAACTACTGAAGCCCATGCGCCTAGAGCCCATGCTCCGCAACAGGAGAAGCCACTGCAGTGAGAAGCCCGCGCACTGCAATGAAGAGTATCCCCCACTCGCTGCAACTAGAGAAAGCCCGCGGGCAGCAACGAAGACCCAGTGCAGCCAAAAATAAATAAATTAAATAAATAAAATTTAAAAAAAATCAGGATTCTGTCATCAAGGAGAATGGGGACAATGACCCTTGGTAGGCAGACAACTGTGTCTGCCACAGGAGGGTGTGCAAGAAAAAGGTAATTATAATACATTGGGACAAGCGCTGTGATAAGAAAGCATAAGAGAGGCTGTGGCCATTAGCCAGCCTCCAAGACGGCCCCCAGTGATCCATGCGTCCTAGCATTTATCCGCTTGTATTAGGTTGGTTCGTTGGACAAATGGAAGTGACAGTATATGACTTTAGAGGCTAGCTCGTAAAAGACACAGCCGCTTCGACCTCGTTCTCTTGGAGGGTCCATTCTGGGGGAAGCTTTGTTGTGAGAACAATGTAAGTAAACCGTTGAGAGGCCCACCTGGTGAGGAGATGAGGCTTCCTGCCCACAGCCGTCTCCAGCTTGTCAGTCATGTGATCGAACCTCTTTGCAAGCAGCTCCTCCAGCCCCAGACAGACTTTCGGTCGACTGCAGCTCTGGCTGATATCTTGACTGCAACCTTGAGAGACCCTGTGCCAGAACTCAGCTAAGCTGCTTCTGAACTGCTGACACACAGGAACTGTAAGATAATACATACTGATTGTTTTAAGTCCCTTAGTATTGGGGGTGATTAGTTACAAAGCCATAGATAACACAGGCCTTAGTCTTAAGGCTCTTGGGATGGAATTTCAAATATTAGGGAAACAGTAAGGTGAGGTGGCAGGAGAGGAGGGTGAAAACCCAACAGACTAGGATTCAGGAAACCTGGGACCTTTAGTTCAGTTGTGAACTTGGGACAAATTGAATCACTTCTTTGGATGGCATAAGTACATCCTGGGAAGGAGAGAGTAATAATTGTCAGAAAAATGAGAAAACTATCATATGTTTGTAGAATAACCTCTATACGGTGATACATGTCTCAGTTCTTTTCTCTGAGGTAGTCAGTTAGCTTATCTTTTTTTTCCCCATCCGTCTTGAAAGCAAAAATACAGAGACACCCATAGGACCAGGAGAGGTTGGACAGGAATGCAAGGGTCCACCATTAGGAAAAGCAAGTCGGCATGGAGGAATGGTTCAGAACCAAGGACAGTAGCCTACATACCTCTGCCACTTCCCCCCACAGAGAATTTGGGGCTTGATATGCATTTTCTGGCATCCATTCTCTGATACGTAAAATTAGAGGAGTTGAATCATACGCTATTTAAAACTCAGCTCTAATCTGTAAATTCATGATTCCAGCTTATTTGCACTGCTCTCAGATCCCTGCCAAACACCTTCAGTTTCTGCTAATGTAGAAGGTCAGCCTTGTCTATCGGATGGACACAGCACTGAGGGTAATATACTGAACTCGCATCAATTTACCGAGGAAAAGAGGACAAGCAAAGGGTGCTAATTTATTTCTCTGTATTCAGCTGTTTGCTATCATTTGCCAAGCCCTGCGGGGGATAAAGCAGGGAGAAGTCACAGATTCTTTCCTCAAAAAGTCTGCAGTCTAGAGGGCAGGTGACAAGGACTCAAATAACTTTCTTACTGCGTTTCTCCTTCCTCCTTCATATACACACTGTATGCATCTCCCTACATAAGACTGACTCTCAGAGAAGGATCTTACAATTTTTTCTTTCATGTAAGTTTAATTTACTGAGTTACTGTTTACTTTAAACCTCATCTGTCTTATGGAATGAAGGTTAATGAGGCTATGATTAACAGATTTTTTTTAATTTAAATTTTATTTTATTTATTTATTTTTAATTATTTTTTTTAACAGACTTTTTTTTAATTTGGGCAAGTCCGTCAAAATTTGTTCATTGAAAAAAAAAAAAATTTGTTCATCGGCAAAATAGGACTACGATATTGGCTCTGCCTATTTGTAGCTTTTGTCAGCTTAACAATCCTCTTTCCATTGCAGAAATAGTACCCCCAGCCCTAATTCCATGTGGTTCTGGCTGGACTGTCAATCATGTCTACTGTCTGGTCACAGTAGTGGCTATAGATTTGAGCCCAGCCAATGGTGTTAAACTGCTCCATTGTTCACAGAGGTTGGCTCAAGCGATGGGTACATGGCCAAAGCAGGGTCACTTAGAATCTCTCCACATGATCTGATTTCTGCTTCATCTGGAATTGCAATCTACAAGGATGATGTAAGCTTTAGTTGCCTGTAGGAAGCCATCTACAATAGGAGAAGATAACACTAATGTGTTAAAGAAAAATGAAGCTAAGATACAGAGGGGGAAGGAGTAAGAGAGAATGAGAGAGGGAGAGAGAGACGTTGTCTGGCCTCTGGATCCAGCCAGGCCTGAATGTAGCACATTTTATGTTTGCCAATACATTCCCTCTTATGCTTATGCACGCTTAAGATATGTATCTTTCACCTGTAACCTAAAAGAATCCTGACTAACATGCTAACTCTAAGAGTTATTATGAGGACCAAGTGAAATATTTGAAAGCCTTTTGTCAAACACAAAATATAAAAACTGCCATAATGTTCTCTGGAGCTAATCCTTTAATCTCTCCATATGTCCTTAAGTGCACAATAAATATTATTCCTTCAATTCGGTTCTGCAGCCTCGATGCCCTGATGATGGGGAAAATGTTCAATTCTCCTTCCTTTGATATTAAGGTAAATGTTTCATTTATTAAATTTCTCAATGAACTAAATAATAACCTGAAAGATCTCTGTGTTCTTTCTGTATGGGTTAAAAATGCATAACTACTCAGAGTTAAGTGCAAACAGCTTTTTGCATTACTTTATAATAAGACCCTTAAGGAAAACATTGCCCTCTTAATGTTTTGCTTAAATTGTAGTGAAATGGCTGCCATTTTGGATGATAGAACACCCTACCATTCACTGCCCTTGATTTTATCTGCACTAAGATGAATCTATTATAGTGACATTCCTGAAATTCTGAGGCAGGACAAAAACTTTTGCAGATGTTCTCTCAAATTAACCTCTCTTTCTCTTTTGGAGGGGGGAGCTCTTTAGAAAAAGTTGCATTTCTAAAGCATTTTTAGGAAGTCCTTTTGGAGCCTTGACTTATAGTCAGAACTGTAATTAGTCTTATTTTTTCTCCAAGCTTGAAATATCTTTGCTGGAAACATGGGACTTTGTCTTTTCTCTAAAAGTAGGACATTTTGGAGTATAATTTAGAGAAGTTGAAGATTTGATAGTTGAAGTGAAAGCAGGAGCTACAGCGGGGTCTAAACATTTGGTGGATCTGAGCTTCCAACTGATAGAGGTGGTTTTGAGCCCTTAGGAAGCCACCTAGCTCAGTAATTTCTAAAAATTGATCTATAGCCCATAGGTCTTCCTGATAAGGTATTTAATAATTGAGAAAGCACTGGTCTTTTCTTGAATTTTTATGAGGACTTTTGGTTTCCTAGATTTTCATTATTACACACAGAGTCTATTCCTAAAAACCTATTAAATAGTTATTAAGGGGTTATTCATGCTTATTCAAATTTGATATCCAGGAACTAAGCTTATTGCACTATTGAGTTACTGAGGCCACAAATTCAGTGTTAATTTACTCTATGCCACCTATGCTGGTCCCATCTCTATTCCTCAGTAAGACCACATTCATTACCTATGTAGGGCCTTTGCACTTGCTATTTCCTCTGCCTGGGAACACGGTTTCTTAGTTCTTTAAACACTTGGCTCCACCTTGCCACTTAGGTATCAACTCAAATGACTCCTAAGAACCTTCCCTGCCCACCCCATTAAAACAGCCAGCCACCAGTCACTCTTGGTGACTGTATCCCATTTTGTTCTGTACATTGCTTTTTATGTTTATTGTCAATCTTGCCCTTGTAGTTTCAGCTCCCGAGGACAAGGCCTTGTTCATCTTGTTCACGTTTGTATCACCAGCTTCTAGAAACTATGCCAGATGCATAAATAAATATTAGCTGGATGAAAACAAAAATCTGGCTTCCATGCAACTTTACACACTGGTGTGCAGCTGTTAGATTCCTGCCAGACATTGGGAGCGGGCGGCCTCGGCGGACTGTGGTGTTTCTGGCTGCTCTAAAAGATGACGGCAGCCTTTGAAAAGCTTTAGAGTCACTTATCAAGAAGAAGCATTCTTCACCTGGAATTCACAGATGGGTTCGAGAGGCACATGAACCTTCTGAAATTTTACACACGTTTTTGGGGGGAGAAGGGCAATGACGTTCTTCGTGTTCCCGGCGGGGTGGGCAGCACTGGTTGAGGCCAACTTGCTGCTAATCTTGGCCAGTCCAACCCAGTTCCGCAGCGCCAAGCACGCACTGGGGCTCCCAGCATCTCTGCCTTTCCAGCTTGGGCGCCCTGCCTCAGGCTCCGAGCAAGTAGTCAATCAAGTCCTTTTATTTGCCTTTTTAAAATTGATCATATATGAGAGAGAGATTTATTTAAATTTATTTATTTATTTTTGGCTGCTTTGGTTCTTTGTTGCCGTGAGCAGCTTTCTCTAGTTGCAGCGAGCGGGGGCTACTCTTCGTTGCGGTGCGCAGGCTTCTCATTGCAGTGGCTTCTCCTGTTGCGGAGCACGGGCTCTAGGCATGCGGGCTTCATTAGTTGTGGCATGCGGGCTCAGTAGCTGCAGCTCGCAGGCTCTAGAGTGCAGGCTCAGCAGTTGTGGTGCACGGGCTTAGTTGCTCCGCGGCATGTGGGATCTTCCCGGACCAGGGCTCAAACCCGTGTTCCCTGCATTGGCAGGCGGATTCTTAACTGCTGTGCCACCAGGGAAGTCCCACAGGGCATTTCTTGAGGGCATTAACTGCCCCCCAGGCCTTGGGAATAGGAAGTGCCCATGAGCACCAGTTGTAAAGTTGTTGTTATGGGCAGTGTCCACAAGGCAGCAGCATTTCTTCATGCCCAGGTCGGGTTACTCGGGCAAGCAGAGGCTTAGCAAACGAAAAGTTGTCTTCCTGGGTTGTGAATGTGGAATGTGCCAGGTGCCAGAATGTGGAAAGTGCCAGAGCAAACACCCAAGGGCTTGTGTCTCACTACTTCTTCCCCATTAAACTTCACCCCCCAGACAAATCCGAAGCCCTGACTAACCACCCTGCCAAGGGTGCTGTTGTTCGTAGGTGGGTTGAATCGAAGGAAGGAGGCTGAAGATGGGAAACCCAGTGCCAGGAGACGTGGAGGCTAGGGGGCTTTTGGAAGCTCCTGCGGGCTGGAGGGTCCACCTTCGTTTGGGTGCTCTAGGCTTGGTCAAGCTGTAGGAGGGCCCACCTGGATCTGCAGATTGTGGTCCCATGCAGAGCCAAACAGACCCTACGGGTTAAAGGGGGGGCTCGTTGGCGGGCACATCCTCCCCAGCCCTCTCGGCCAAACCACAGTCCAGCCATGGGACCCAAGCCTGCTCAGGCTCCAGGGATGGGTTACCAGCCCAAGTCAAGGAGGCCGGAGGGGAATATAGTAGGCATTGATTGCTCTGCTTTGCTTCACTTTTTGTAAGTTCATTTCTATGGTATGTTGGAATAGAGTTGACGTACAGTGTTGTGTTTGTTTTCAGTGTACAGCCATCGGATTCAGTTATACATATACATACAGTATATCTATTGTTTTCAGATTATTTTGCCATAGAGGTTATTGCAGAAGGTTGAGTAGAGTTCCCGGTGCTGAGCATCAGGTCCTTGTGGATTATCTATTATACATATATGTATTTGTGTGCATGTGTTTGTCCCGACCTCCTAATTTATCCCTCCCCCTTCCCCTTTCCTTTATGGAACCACACATTTGTGTTTTAAGTCTGTGAGTCTCTTTCTGCTTTGTCAATTAGTTCATTTGTATCTATTTTTCGATTCCACCTAGAAGTGATAGGATACGCTATTGGTCTTCCTCTGTCTGAAGTGCTTCACTCAGTGTATGATCCTCCCAGGTCCATCCATGTTGCTGCCAATGGCATTATTTCATTCTTTTTAAGGCTGAGTAATAGTCCATTGTAGATATGTACCACGTCTTTTTTTATCCATTCATCCATTGGTGGACATTTTGCTGGTTTCTGTGTCTTGGCTATTGTAAATAGTGCTTCAGTGAACGTTGGGGTGCGTGTGTCTGTTCGAATTACGGTTTTCTCCGGATATACACTCAGGAGTGGGAATGCCGGATATAGGGTAGCTCTCTTTTTAGCTGTTTTCAGGAACTTCAAGACTGTCCTTTATACTGACTGTTACCAATGTACATTCCCACCAATAGTGTAGGAGGGTTCCCTTTTCACCACACTCACCTCCAGCTTTATTGTTTGTAGACTTTTGACGATGGCCGTTCTGACTGATGCGAGGCATTACCTTGCTGCAGTTTTGATTTGCATTTCTCTAATAATTAGGGATGTTGAGCATCGTGTCATGTGTTGTTTTTTTTCTTAAACAGTGTCAGTAAAATTTACCTCTTGAAATTTCCTTCTTGAGTGTCGTCTTGAATTCTTTTTGCATTACCTACCCCAGGACATTACTTGAGGGCAGGTGTCATTTAACAATCCCCCAGGCCTTGGGAATAGGAAGTGCTTTTGAGCAGCGGTTGTAAATTTGTTGTTACGGGAAATGTCCACAAGGCGGCAGCATTTCTCCGTGCCTAAGTCGGGTTACTCGGGCAAGCGGAGCCTTAGGGAAAGTCGTTTTCCTGGACTGTGAATTAGAGTAGAAGGTGCCAGAGCAAACACCCAAGGGCTTGTGTCTCACTACTTCTTCCCCCTTAAGCTTCTACCCCTGCAGACAAATGCGAAGCCCTGCCAAACTGCCCCGCCGAGGGTGCTGTGGTTCAAAGGAGGGGCGACTCGCAGGAAGGAGGCTAGTTGTTGGAAACCCAGCGCACGAGACGTAGAGTAGGGGACTTTTGGGAGCTCCTCCAGGCCGTAGGGTCCACCATCGTTTGGGTGCACTAGGCTTGTTTAAACTGTAGGAGGGCCCGCTTGGATCTGCAGATTGTGGTCTCATGCAGAGCCAAACAGACCCTACGGGTTAAAGGGGGGCCTCGTTGGCGGGCACATCCTCCCCAGCCCTCTCGGCCAAACCACAGTCCAGCCTTGGGACCCAAGCCTGCTCAGTCTCCAGGGATGGGTTACCAGCCCAAAGTCAAGGAGGCTGGAGGGGAATATAGTAGGCATTGCTCTGCTTTGCTTCGCTTCTTGTAAGTTCATTTCTATGGTATGCTGGAGAATAGTTGACGTACAGTGTTGTGTTTGTTTTTGGTGTACAGCCATCGGATTCAGTTATACATATGCATACAGATTTATTTTTCAGATTCTTTGGTCACAGAGGTTATTGAATTAGGTCAAGTGGAGTTCCCGGTGCTGAGCTTCAGGTCCTTTTGGATTATCTATTGTACATATATCTATTTCTGTGTATCCATTATCCCGACTTCCTTCAGGTCCTTTTGGATTATCTATTATACATATATCTATTTCTGTGTATCCATTATCCCGACTTCCTGATTTATCCTTCCCCATTCCCCCTTCTTTTATGTAACCCCACGTTTGTGTTTTAAGTCTGTGAGTCTCTTTCTGCTTTGTCAGTTAATTCATTTGTATTTACTTTTCGATTCCACCTAGAAGTGATATCATATACTTTTGGTCTTCCTCTGTCTGAAGTCCTTCACTCAGTGTATGATCAACACAGGTCCATCCATGTTGTTGCCAATGGCATTATTTCATTCTTTTTTATGGCTGAGTAATAGTCCATTGTATTTATGTACCACGTCTCCTTTATTCATTCCTCTGTTGATGGTCATTTAGGTCAAACAACAGATATTTATTGTCACAGTTTTTGCTGTAGAAGTCCATGATCAAGGTGTAGGCAGGGCTGGTTCCTTCTGAGGCTGCCTCTCTCCTAGTTACTGGTGGTAGCTGGTAGTCTTTGGCATTGTTTGGAAGAAACTTCTTAAAATATTAAGTAGCAGAAAACAGATTGGACGCTGCTGTTCAGTATTGTACAAAAGGAGACATTAATTCTTCTGTATCAAAGTTATTCGCTGATTAGCAGCTCTCTCCGGAAAATTCAGGGTCTACCCAGACTCCTCTTCAGCGATAAGGAGTAGTTCAAGAAGTTGTACTTAAATTATGCAGCACAGAGCACCCATGTCTCTGCACTTTAGCATTTATATCCACGTTTCCATTTTGAACCAAACTTTCTAGAAAGTCTCTCGCTCATATGACAAGGCTCTCATAAGAAAAGACACTGTGCCTTGAGCACTTATTAATATTCGTGATTATTTCTAAATGAAAACTAAAATGAAATGATGTTGTCAGGCTTAGGAAAATGCATTATGAAAAGTCACCAAATATTGCCATGCAGAGCATGCCACTGAAAGCTTTAAAGATACAGTCAGTACATTTCAGTTTACCTAGAATCCCACTTTAGTAAATCCAGCATGTAAGTTGAATTGCACGTGGTTTTCTATGTTAAATGAAACACAATTGATAGACTGAGCTTAAAGCTTATGTGCAAACCTGGCTTTTGAATCATAACAGACCTGGTTCTACTCCCAGCACCAGCCTTTTACTTTCTGAGCAAGTAACTGGGCAAGTATTCCAAGCATCACTTTCCTCATCTGCAAAATGCAAGTAAATATACCTGGCTCTTACGGTCATTCTGAGGTTTAAATAAGTTAACTTACAAGATCACAGGGTACAGCATCCGTTGAAGGAAAGCACTCAGGAAAACGGCAACCATTGTGAAGTTAAAAACAAAAAAATCCACTTTTTCCTTTGGTAATTAGAAAACCATAAGTACACTTGATCCTTTGTCTTGAACATGATATTTATATAAATGGAATCTTTGAAAAGCCACACCTGGATAATTTTCTTTCCATCTTGAAATAGGTACCCTACCAAATTGCAAAGGGAGTGTTTCATTGTGTATTTTGTCTGCGGTGTAAGAATAAGTTACACCTCCAAGTAATGGTTTTGAAAAGCCATCTATGCTTACATAGAGTACAGAGTTCTTTAGGAAAAAAAAAACTGGAGCAAATATTCTGGGTCTTCCACCAACGATGAGAAAAGTGTTGAGGTGCTATATAAGCATAAAAAACTAGGAATGATGAACGCTGTTACAGCCGGGAGGGGGGAAACATGGAAGGAGCTGGTAGATGGTGGTATCCTGTACAAGTGACAGTCCTTGTGCCTGTAATACGTTGCTCTAATATAAATTCAGAGGATGCCTTCGAGCTTAGTAAATCAAAAATAGATTTGAACCTTATTGATTGAATTTTAAAAAATCAAATCATTCTTCTCCTGAAACATATTTGTAGTTACAGGATATTGCCTGAAGTTTGAGATTATTAAGGAAAAAAGACCAGCCAAAAACAGAGGGTTAGAATTTAGAAGGTCTCGGATTTTGTGTTTACTTAAATTCACCATTTCCAAGTCTACCATGACAATATACCTAACCAATAAAATAAATGGTATCACTGAGGACAGGAATCGAAGGACACCATATACTTTCTTTTTTAAATTGAATTATAATTGACACACAATATTATATTAGTTTCTGGTGTACAACATAGTGATTTTATATTTTTATACCTTACAAAATGATCACTATGTCTAGTTACCGTCTGTCACCATGCAGAGTTATCACAGTATTTTTAACTTTGTCCCCTATGTTGTCCATCACATCCCCATGATTAATTTATTTTATAGCTGGACGTTTGTACCTCTTAAACTCCTTCAACTGTTTCACCTGTCCGCTCATCCAAATTATCCTTTTTTCTTTTTTTTTTTAAATTTTTATTTATTTATTTATTTATGGCTGTGTTGGGTCTTCATTTCTGTGCGAGGGCTTTCTCTAGTTGCGGCAAGTGGGGGCCACTCTTCATCGCGGTGCGCGGGCCTCTCACTATCGCAGCCTCTCTTGTTGCGGAGCACAGGCTCCAGACGCGCAGGCTCAGTAATTGTGGCTCACGGGCCCAGTTGCTCCGCGGCATGTGGGATTTTCCCAGACCAGGGCTCAAACCCATGTCCCCTGCATTGGCAGGCAGATTCTCAACCACTGTGCCACCAGGGAAGCCCTTATCCTTTTTTCTTAAGGGACCCCTCATAATTTGTAGGATCTGATGAGGACTTCATTTTTGATTGCTTTAATTGGGGAAGGAGTGAAAGGTGGTAAAGCGAAGTGAGGGTGAAGATGCTGAGAAATCTACCCCCCATCCACAGAGCATGAAAAGGAAGAGGTGTCTGAGATCTTTTTGTACCAGATAATTGAGCTTATTATCCTGATGATTAATGACCTTCTTAGATCTCTTTCTAGCCCTATAATTTTGTAATTCCAAGAATAATGTCTCCCTCTAGCTATCAAGGCAATTAAGGTAAGGATCACACTTAGGCAAAAGTGAGATTATGGTGGGAGTCATCCAGATAATTACTATAATCCTCTGCTTTCCCTTTAGCCCTGGAAGTCTGGGATGTTAATCAAAAGATAGGCCCTCTTGACTGAGTGAACGGACGGCTAACTGGGTTCACTGAGACGTGCAAACACACTAGGTACCACAGTGAATGGCAGCTGATGCTATCTCCGCCCTGTGGAATTTTGGAAGTACTGACGTAGCTGGACTGAGCACAGTAAATTGTCTTACAGATTTGGGCAATCTTATTGATAATGACAAGTAACAAGAAGGCTCTGAACAAAGGAATTATTCCAGAAACCACTAGAATAAATTGCCTTTGACAAAAGGAGAATCAGAGTGGACCCCCAGCAAAACTGTGAAGATACAGAAACGTTGTTTCAGCAACAGTTCACAACACTTGGTGGAGAGTAGCTCTCAGCCTTTGAGCTCCTACCCTTCCTTGCCAGCATCTTCTCGCCCCTCCCCTCATACTGAATCCCCACTGATGCCTTTTGCCCTACAGAGAACCAACGCAATGTATCCCTTTATTTCTTTGATGTACCCATCCTCTGTCCTATGATTGCCCAGGGAATGGGAATGAGTGAGATCAATGGGTGACATGGATGGTATATGAAACCCTCAGGTTATGGACTTATCCCCTGAAGAGTCATGCTAAGTAAAGTTGGCATTTTAGGCAGAAAGAGGGGTCAAAGGTTCACAATGCATTTACTGAGCATCTACTATGTGCTGGAATTTTAGAAGCAGCTGTGGCTCATTCCCTTTAACTTTAGTCAACTACAGGCCCACAAGGAAGATATTGTTGACTTTCTCACACTGTTGGGCAGCTGCTCTTTCATTCTGCTTCTGGGAAAGAAAGTGGTAAGATGAGTGGACTAAAGAGAATTGATTTTTTTTTTTTTTTCTTTTTTGGTTGGCTTCTAGGCTATAAGAGATGGGTGACTTCAAAGATGGTGACCCCTTGTTTGGAATTTTCTGACTGAGACAGCTCTTGAGACTTGGAAAACTTGCTTTCCCCAACCTTTGCTGAATTTGAAGAAGCAGCCTATTCTCTCAAAATACGTTCACCTCAAAGTAATTGAGGTGACTCTCAATTACTTTGACTTATTAAGGTTATGAAGTGTCTTATCCTGTTAATTAAGTTTAAAAATCCAATTTGTTTAAAAAAAATAATAAATATTTTTCGGGACTTCCCTGGTAGTCCAGTGGTTAAGACTCCACGCTTCCACAGCAGGGGGCCTGGGTCCGATTGCTGGTCAGGGAACTAAGATTCTGCATGCCACGTGGTGCAGCCAAAGAAAAAAAAATAAATAAATATTTTTAAAATGCCAGCAAATAACATAGAAGGAAAGCCTTCAAGAGAGCATAATGAGGGGACTTCCCTGGTGGTGCAGTGGTGAAGAATCCGCCTGCCAATGCAGGGGACACGGGTTTGATCCCTGGTCCGGGAAGATCCCATATGCCGTGGAGCAACTAAGCCCGTGCGTCACAACTACTGAGCCTGCGCTCTAGAGCCCGTGAGCCACAACTACTGAGCTCACATGCCACAACTACTGAAGCCCGCAAGCCTAGAGCCCATGCTCCGCAACAAGAGAAGCCACCGCAATGAGAAGCCTGCGCACCGCAACGAAGAGTAACCCCCGCTCGCCGCAACTACAGAAAGCCCGCACGCAGCAACGAAGACCCAATGCAGCCAAAAATAAATAAACAAACAAACAAATAAATACATTTATAGAAAACAAAAAAGAGCCTAACGAGGAAGCAAAATTAAGGTGAAGAGTGATACAGTAAGATGTATCTATAATTGTTTAAAGACATACAAAGCCTACTCTGTGTAGTCAAATCAGATTCATTTGTAAGGAAGAAAGAGACCTTCCACTGCCTGTTGTCTAGCTTTTATGGCCCCATCTGGAGGCCAGGGTTCAGAAGACCCAGCAATTCTGGGTGAGCTCAGACCCACCCTGGCTAGCCACATCCCACTGGAGTGTGCACTGTATTTCTGTCTCATTGTGCTTTGCAGACTTTCCGGAGGCCCTCATGGCCCCCATGGAACGTGCAGCCCAAAAGCGTCCGGGAAGCTAATGCCCTGGGGGCCATCTTCAAGCAGTGGGGAAGAGGGGCTTGCGTATGAGTCTGCCATCCTCCACTTCTCTAGGTGGATAATCCTGGGCAGCGTCTCGTGTGCTTTTCAAAAGGTCCTGGTGGTACTGAGGCCCTGTTGCCCCCATCCAGTGCAGTCTGAGCAAAGGTACATTGACACTGGCTTTCTCAGCCCCACCGCCTTGCTCACTCGCGCTTCCTGGGACTCTGCCGATAGATGAATTGCGCTGAAGTCCTTGTCTCAGGGGTTCCCAACGACAGCCACCCAGGGAGTGGCAGTCTCCGATAATATTCTGTAAAGTGCTGGGACTACAGGTGTCTCTCAGTTACTTTGACTTATTAAGGTTATGAAATGTCTCCTCCTGCGAATTAATGTAAATTGTTAAAAATTTAATAAATATTTAAAAAATGTCAGCAAGTACTAGGAGGAACGCTTTTAAGAACGCACATGAGAATGCAAAATTAAGTTGAAGGATGATACGGTAAGATGTTTATACAATGGTTTAAGGACACACAAAGCGATATCTTACGTAATTGATGGGCCACATATGCTTATGCATGAAGGATGTGTTCCAAATTCACAGTAGTGGCCTCCTCTGGGGAGGTAAACAGAAAAATGGGGCTTGCAAGGGCTATAGAGAGGATTTCAATTTAATCTGTGACTTTTGTCAGGTATTTATTTATTTTTTTAATAAATTTATTTATTTTATTTATTTATTTTTGGCTGCGTTGGGTCTTCGTTGCTGCTCTAGTTGCGGTGAGCGGGGGCTATTCTTCGTTGCGGTGCATGGGCTTCTCATTGCGGTGGCTTCTCTTGTTGCAGAGCACGGGCTCTAGGCACACGGGCTTCAGTAGTTGTTGCACATGGGCTCAGTAGTTGAGGTGCACTGGCTTAGTTGCTCCGCGGCATGTGGGATCTTCCCAGACCAGGGCTCGAACCTGTGTCCCCTGCATTGGCAGGCGGATTCTTAACCACTGCGCCACCAAGGAAGCCCCTGTCAGGTATTTTAAAGAAAAGATTTGAAGAAAAGTGGAAACAATGTTAACATTTGTTCATTTTGGTTGGAAAGTATGCAGGCATTTATTATATTTTCCGGTATTATGTATTTTAAAATTTTCCCAAATTAAAAAGTTAAAGCAGTTTTAAATGTTTTCTAATAAGTCAGTGAATTCAAAACTTTTAAAAAGAATTAAGATGACC
The DNA here is from genome assembly GCF_028023285.1 of Balaenoptera ricei. Lineage (NCBI taxonomy): Eukaryota > Metazoa > Chordata > Mammalia > Artiodactyla > Balaenopteridae > Balaenoptera > Balaenoptera ricei. The sequence goes on from NC_082649.1 coordinate 83,017,043, forward strand.
TGCATAAAGTTAACTCGAAGCAATAACCAATATTGCCAATTTGATATATTTTCCTCCAGATTTTTTCCTAACTTACAGTTTGTTGATTTGAAATGCAACTATTAGTCTTGTTTTCTTTAGAAGCCCAGAACTTCTATTGTTGACTATGGTAACCAGGGAGGAAGCATTGGTAACAGAGAAATTTTTAAAGTATATTAATTTCTTCTCCAGAAAATGTGAGATTAGCACTATGAGAGTAAAGATGGAGCGTGACTGATTTCACGGTCACATAGTAAAGAACGTTTGTTCTTGCCCCAGATGGCTGACCACCCAATCCAGAATTTTTATTGGGAATAAACCAAGTTCAACCACATTTCTACCCTTCTTCTACCATCCATCTGTAAAAACTGTAACATACACGCTTCATTCTATCTTCCATAAGTACTTCTGGCTACTGAGCTTTTTTGTTTTTTCTTCTTATGATTACAAATAACCTTCATTAAATGTGCAAACTGAACTTACAGTCTGGAATCGCGTGCATGGCTGCCACTTGGAATTATTCAGTATTATTTTTTATTAATATCCATGTTGGGGGACAAGAGAACATTTTGATAAATTCTCCTGAAATGTGCCAGATCGTTGCATATTTAGCGTATCTATTTGCACAAAGCAATGACGTGAACATATGGCTCACAAGTTCTGAAGCCTGATCCTGTTAGATAGATGAATGCTGGTAATTTATCATGTGCCGCCAGGAGTAGGGAGATGAATTGTAAAACCCTTTCATGGTTTCTGGCATCCAGGCAACAAACCTTCCTGGCCTTTCTCTGTCTGCTCTTGGACTCATCAGCATCTCTGTGAAGTAGGATTCAAGGATGAAGTCCACATGAAACTTTTGCTCTAAGTTTTTAGGAACAAACTGACCGGGAGCAGACCTAAACAGAAAACATTACAGGCAGAAAACCACAATGTCTTTTCCTCTGAGGTTTCTTCTGGTTTTTAAAAGAGCTTGCAGCTTCGCATACTGCAAACCTTTCTTTCTGTTTTCCTTCTCCCCTCACCGCCACCCCATGGGAACCAGGAATAATAATTTCTAACGACCCAGGAGAAGGGGGTGGGAAAGTATGCTGCAAAGCCATGGAAGTGACATGAAAACTCTTGACTCCCTTCAGACTCGCCAGAAACTGTAAATAGGAACGCCTGGCAAGAGGGGAACAAGGGACAGACCTTTCACTTCTTCAGAATGCTCTTGAACAGGAGGGAGGGAGAGAGAAGGGACGTTTCCGATATTTTGCACGAAACCTGCTTCATTCATTTTACAGCAGAGCTGCTTGGCTTTATGGGGGAGCAGTTATCTGGGCAGGACTCAGAGCTGAAGAATTTTGCTGCAGTGGCTGCTGGTGATGGGATGGGATTTTTAAAAATTCCTCCTTGGGGAGAAAAAGTCGACAGAATATTTGTTTTTTTGGAGTACGTGTCTATTACATGTCTGTTATGGACTGCATTAGGTCCTCCCCAAATTCATATGTTGAAATCCTGACGCCCTCCCCCCCGACAATGTGACAGTATTTGGAGATAGGGCGTTTAGGGAGGTAACTGGTATTGAATGTGGTCATAAGGGTGGGTCCCTAATCTTACGGGACTGGCGTCCTTATAAGAAGAGGAAGGGACACCAGAGATCCCACTCTCTCTCCACACGTACAGAGAAAAAGCTACGTGAAGACCCAGACACAAGGCGGCCACCTGCAAGCCAGGAAGAGATCTCCCACCAGAAACCAACTCTACCAGCACCTTGATCTTGGACTTCCAACCCCAGAACTGTGAGAGAATACATTTCTGTTGTTTGGGCCACTTAGGCTATGGTATTTTGTTCTGACAGCCCAAGGTGACTCACACAGTGTCGGTTAACACCGGGAGGTGGATTTCATCTCACTTGGGTATGCTGAATGGCTCTGGATACATATTAAGGTCCGAGAGGTGGCGGCGTGATTAAGGGAATTGGCTGCTGGACTCAGGCAAGCCTTATCTGAATCTCAGTTAACTGCTTCCTAGGTGCGTGACCTTCAGCAAATTACCATCTCTTTGTGTGTTTCCTCATCTGTAGAAGAGGAATAATAATAGTTTATACCTGCAGTATTGTTGTGAGGTTAAATGCTTTAATGTACGTAGAGCATGTCACAGTGGCTGGCAAACAGATCTACAAAATGCCAGCTCTGTCGAGGAGGCTCAGAGCCTCGTGTGTTGACAGTTTTTTCACTTTACAAAGAACGTCCATAACCATGATTATGTTTGATTTTTTATAGCCATCTTATGAGATTAGTTGGAAAGGCAATGCTACACCCACTTGAGGGAAGAGGAAACCCAAATTCAGAGAAGCCAAGAAACTTTCCCGAGCTCGAATTTCTAACAAATCTAATAAATCGAGCAGAGCCAGGCTTCAAATGAAAGTCCCCTGACTCCAAGTTCCGAGCTTTTTGAACTAAATTTGTTATCTCTCTGAATTCCTCCCTTCCCCCCTTGTTCCCTCTCTTCTGGTCTTCTTTTCACCAAACATGTATCAAGTTTCTATTATGCTCCTGGCATTTCCCCTCTTTCCCTGGACCTGTGTTTCTTTTCTCTTTATTCATTTTGACCTTGATGCTAAGTGTGTGCTACGTGTGTGTGTGCACGCATGCGCACGCCTGCCTGGGGACATGCCTGCGTGCCCACGCTGGTGCTTCCCGTGCTGTCATCTCCGTGGGGATGACCCTCTGCCTTGAGTCTCTCCTCCTAACCTGCCAGTTTTTTAGCTCTAAGAAGTCAGCACTCAGCTTTCAAGGACATTATAAATAGAGCCTTAACAGTACTCTCTTTTCTTATCTGAAAACTGACACCAAACACAGGCAAACAGGACAAAAAGAAGGAGAACAGGGTAGTTGTCGAGCAGATAATCAATATCTTTAAATGATATGAGAGCAGAGATTCCCAAAAGGGAGGTGAAAAGAGACCTGAAAATGACAGCCTGAGAAAGCTTGCTGGGCTCTTCTACGGGAGTGAGGGATAGGGTGTTGTTTGAAAAAGCAGATTTCATATTACAGTTTTCATATTTGGGGAGATGTCAAAAATCTCTCTTATCCTCATAGCACAAACTACAGAAATGAAAGCTCCAGAGAATCTCCCTGACCCCTGCAGCTGTGTAGGAGGTGGGCTCTGAATTGTGAGGTGAGATCGGTACCCTGCATTTCTGGCCCGTTTGGGACGTGAATTTTAAAAGCTGGGAAATGTTATTCTGCAGGCTTCAGAAGAGAAGCAGGACCTGAAAGCTGGGAGTCAGTGCCTGAAAGGTTCCCATGGAGTTTGAACAGACCATCAAATCCAAATCCCCTATTCTACAGATGAGACAACTGTGTCCCAGCGAGAAGTCTCTGGCTGGAGGGCTAGTGTTTACAGTGCCTCATCCAGCACTTGCTTCTCCCTGCAGGTTGGGGAGTATCAGTGAAAGGCCAGGGAACTTGCAAGCAGCCATCTTCTAATTCTAAGATAGAGAATTAAAATGTGCCTGGAGGAGGTTGGGACCCAACCCAGAGCATTGGCTCACTGGGCCTGAAGGAAGCCATTGCAGTGGAGGACTGCAGATTATTCTTATTGTTCTAGATGGGTTCAAAGAGTCCGCAGCTTTTCAGGTAGGTCCTTCCAAAGACCTGAAGTGGTGGATTGGACAGCAAAGATGTGGAGGGTCATGAAGTAGCTGCTGGCTTTCTGTGCATAAATAATGCCCCTCTAAGGAATAGGGGTTTTTATCCCGTACAATAAGCCACCCCCAAAGCGTTGGTGACCCTCGCCCTCACCCTTACCTTGACTCTGATACACACCCTGACTTTTACCTGTCCTTTAGCTTGAAGCTGAACTGAATCCTTTCCTTGATCCTTCCCCTAAACCTGCCTCTGATCTTCACCATGCCCCTGAGCCTGATACCCTGACCCAGACTCTGACCCTGAACCTGATCTTGACACTGACTGATTCTCATCTTCACCCATCACGTTGAACTTGTCAAAGTCACCATGTTCCTGATCCTGACCATGACTTGCACACTAACCCTGATTGTTCACCCTCTTCAAGACCCTGACGTTCAGGCTCACCCTCACCATCATGTTGATAGTACCCTGACCCTGACTCTAAAATGGACTCTGAATCTGACCCTCAATTTGTTCCTGACTGTTATCTAATCCTCTCCATTGACCTTCAAACTAAATCTGACCATGATGACACCTTGAAACTGATTCTACTACTAACCCTACCCCTGAACTTGACCTTCAACCTGACCCTGATTTTCACCCTGATTATCATCCTCAACATGACCAACACCCTGACACTGATCCTGAACCTTACCTGACCTTGACCATCATCCTGACATTGACCTTCAATGTGATCCTTACCCTAAACCTGACCACGAATTTGAACTTCATCATCAACCTGACCCTGACCACAGATATGAAACCAACTGTGACCCTCACCATGACCCTGAACTTGATGCTGCCTGAACTTGATACTGACTGTAACCCTGATCTATATATTCACCCTGACTACTCTTTACTCTGAAAACCCCACCCTGAATCTCTCCCTAAATCTGACCCTAAATGTAACAATGACATTGTCACTGACCCTCAACCTTGCACATAACTTGATCCTGACCATAACCCTCACACTTACATACACTCTGAATCTGACCTTTACCTTGTTCCTTACACTCACATTTCTGGTAGCCTGACCCTCACCCTTATCTTTTTCTGAACTTGTACTGAACCTTACTTTTACCCTGACCCTAATCACGAGCCTCACAATGACCTTGTCCCAAAATGTGACCTGACACTGACCTTCAACCTGACCCTCACTGTGACCCTCATCCTCCATGACCATCTCCCAAATTGATCCTGAGGTCACTCTAATGCTGGCTCTGACCTTCCCACCCTCGAGCCTTACTTGAACTTGATTCTTAACTTGCCCCTACCTTTAACTGAACCTGATTGCCATCTTACCTTGAAAACCTTCACCCTGATCCTGAAGCAGACCCTGACTCAGACACTACTCTCACACTGACCCAGAAACTGAATTTGACCCTGAACCTTACCTGATCCTAAACTTTACCCTGACTTTCACCATGTCCCATGTCCCTCAAGCTGACACTGACCATGACCATCAACAAACCCTTCCGCTGACCATCCACCTCTCTCCGAATGTGACTTGACCTTCACCCTTGCTCTGACTCTCATGCTGACTCTGACCCTGACCTTCACTCTGAATCTGACCCTGACCCTCTCCCTGAACTTCATCCTTACTCTCACCATGTCTGTAACCTTGACCCTTACCCACATAAGTGCACAGAACCTCGCCTTCATCAACCTGAATCTCACTCTTATCCTAAAGCTCGTATTTACCCGCTTCATGACCCTTATCCTCAAAGTGACTCTGACCTTGACGTTACCCTGACACTGGATCGGACTTCCTTACTCCTCAAATATTACTCTGTCTTTGATGATCAACCTGACCTTACCCTGTTCGTCATTCCAAACCTGACAAACACCCTGACCTTGACCCTTCTATGACTCTCACCCTGAACCCTACCCTCACTTTTTTGTTACCTTGATCCTCAACATGACTCTAATCCTGGTCATACCTTGATTCTTACCTCACACTGACAGTGAACCTGACTGGAATCCTCAACCTGACCCACATCCTCATCCTGTCCCTCGCCTGAACAATGACTATTACTCTGAGGCTCATCTTCACTTTCACCTTGACCCTGATCCTAACCCTCACCCTGACCCTGAAGTTCATTCATATGTTTACCCTAACTCTTATCACCACCCTTAGCCTGGCCCTGACAGTGACTTTGATCCTCAACCTGACCCTCACCCTGACTCTGAAATGTATACTCACCGTCACTCTGAACTTGTACCAGACCTTCTCGTCTCTCTCACCTTGACACTAACTCCCTCACTGACCCTGACCCCCACATTGACCCTGACATACACTCTGACCCAGATCCTGACACTGATCCTGACCCTCACCAGGATCCTAAAGATCAGTGTCATCATGACTTTGACCCTCAACCTCACCCTGTCTGACCCTCAATGTGACTCTGACTCTCATAATGCTTTTCAGAATTCTGCTGACCCTAACAATGACCTACCATCACCAAGCTGGGTTTGAACATGAAATCTCGTACACTTACACACTAGTTTCATCTAGATTTCTTATAACTAGCAATCAGAACACACTTTTGAGAACAATGTATAATTCTGAACTTGCTTACACTTGTACTCTGTGTTTTCAAATGTGCTGCTTTGACTTATGTTAATACGGTCTACTTTTGAGAACGTGTGGTTCTCATTGATTTGCCTCAGAAAAAGCATGGGTTAATTCTAGCAGTCAATAAGAATTTTCTTTAGAGACTAGCATCTGATTTCTTCTTCACTGCTAGTCTGTTCACACAAATATGATTTTCAATGATATTTGCTTTAACTCACAATAAGAAGTTACTGTGGAGAACAGTGTATAAATATGAACTCATTTTCACATATATGGCTTAGATTCCTCTTATCTTGCTCTAACGGGAAGAAAATGCAATGGAGATGAGTGTGAGTTTCTGGGGGATTTTTTCTTATATATATCTTATATACATCTCAGTGTAAGCAAACAGAAAGTAGAACTGGAAAAAATTCGTATTAATGGAAAGAAGCTCAGTCTCAGACATTTCTCACAAAAGAAACTCCTTAGTGCTCATTAGAGTAAACCAAGATGAACGCATATGTGGATGTTCATCTCAAAGGCACATCCTTACAGCTGATGAGGAAGAGTCTAGGTAGTACAACAGTAATGAAAAGAATCCGTATTTGTATAAACAAACTCAGTCTCAGACATTCTTTTCAAAAATAACTCTATTGCTTTTCAGAGTAAAGTAAGATAAACATAAGTATAGCACAACACTTTATTTATTTACTTACTTTAAAATTTATTTATTTATTTATTATTTATTTTTGGCCGTGTTGGATCTTCCTTGTTGCACGTGGGCTTTCTCTAGTTGTGGCGAGTGTGGGCTGCTCTTCGTTGCCGTGCACGGGCTTCTCATTGTGGTGGCTTCTCTTGTTGCAGAGCACGGGCTCTAGGCGTGTGGGCTCAGTAGTTGTGGCTCGTGGGCTCTAGAGCTCAGGCTCAGTAGTTGTGGCGCACGGGCTTAGTTGCTCCGCCGCATGTGGGATCTTCCTGGACCAGGGCTTGAATTCATGTCCCCTGCATTGGCAGGCGGATTCTCAACCACTGTGCCACCAGGGAAGCCCCGAAAGTAGTGATTAACTGAAGAAAGTACTTGGTGTAGACAGGTGATTATCTTGGGTGCAAGCACTGCAGAGATACAGGTATATACATGAGGTGATTTTCTGTTTATTTTTAAAGGTTGTGCACTTTATTCACATAACAAATTTAAGATGATATTTTATTTAGTATACTGACAATTATATTTTAAAATTATAGTTTAAAACTTTAAATTTTTACCTATTTATATGTTTAATATCTATGTATGTCTTGATGCATACAAAAAAGGTATATATCCTTTACTATAATTTGTTACACAAGTAATGTGCCAAAAGAATAAAATTAAAATTTGCGTCTTTTGTGTAAAATGATTCATTATTATATGCCCAGATCAACAGAAGCTCCTTTTTGTCATCAACTGTTAACTGATGGTTAACTATTAATGCTTATGGTTTTTGCATACTCATCAAACATTTTCTCAGCGAGTCCTTTGGATAGCCTTGACCTAATTTTTTCAAAGTTAAAAATGCTATCACAGAGTTAAAGTCATCCTTTAGACAGACAACTTCCAGAAATTAAATCAGTTCAGATGACTAGCATAATTATCCTCACTCAGGGTTGCCTGCTCACAAAAAATAAAAGTGCAAATATTTATACAAATGTGCTCTCATGGGAGCTCACAAATTCAGAGTCACTTAGAAGCAAAGGTGTTTCTAATCTTGAAAGTCCTAAATAAATTGGACAACACATTAAAGAACTTTTAGGTGGTTTGTTAGTACCTAAGAAAATAGCTATAATAAAAAATGAAAGGTCAAAGACTTAGAATCTCACAGCAATGCTTCCGCTGACCACTATTATGTTTTAAAAAAAAAAGTTAACCTACATAAATACTCTTATAATCATACAGACAAGAAAAGTCTTGGGGCTTCCCTGGTGGTGCAGTGGTTGAGAATCCGCTTGCCAATGCAGGGGACACGGGTTCGAGCCCTGGTCTGGGAGGATCCCACACGCCGCGGAGCAACTGGGCCCGTGAGCCACAACTGCTGAGCCTGCGCGTCTGGAGCCTGTGCTCTGCAACAGGAGAGGCCGCGATAGTGAGAGGTCCGTGCACCGCGATGAGGGGTGGCCCCCGCTTGCCGCAGCTGGAGAGGGCCCTCGCGCAGAGGCGAGGACCCAACACAGCCAAAAATAAATAAATAAATAAATTTATAAAAAAAAAAAAAAAAAAAGAAAAAAGAAAAGTCTTGGAGGAATTCAAAGAATGTCAGAAACAAGTCCCTATTTCAATTTAGGATGTTCATTACATTTTCTGGAGGGCTGCTTATATGCCAAAACACTTGCAAAGGGAGTTTAACAACAGCTCTACATGGCTTTGCCCATAAAGCAAAGACAAATCAGCAACAATCTCAGACCAACACTAGTAGCCTAATTTTACATGTAGACGTCAAGGATGTTTCCAAGAGCAAGTCCCACCTGCCAACCACACAATCCTTAAACTGTCAAGGTGGGTCCTGGACAGGAACCAAGGGCCCTCAGGCCCTTTAAACACCTCCAAATGGACTTCATACAAATCCTTTCTGCAGTGAATTAGAAATATGTTCCTTCCATTGTGTATTTATTGTCAGCGTGCATCTAAGTTTTTCCTTGCTGGAGAGCTATGCCCACACTTGGGTGGCTTGGTTTTGTTTTCCCACCAGGGGATTCCCACTTACTACTTTAATGGCTGAGATACTCGTTTTACTATTGCTGCGATTAAGTACTTTTACGCAGAAACTCCACTGTCCTTATTGCCTACAAGTCCTCAAGAACAACCCAGAGAACTAACGGAATTTTAAAAGTAAAATTAACAAAGCTCTCAAAACCCCTTCACTGTTCGCGAAGTTCAAGCGCGAGGGAGCCCCCGGCAGCCCCGGGAGCGCCTGCTACGGCGGCCCGGCCAGGATAGGGGTTAGTTAGCAGGGAGGTCTGTTGCATCTTCCTCTTTCCTCAGAAGGAAGAACGACACAGGAGGCAGGGTCGGGGCTCAGAGAAACATCAGATTGCGACTACCTGTTCCTTCAGGAAGGTGCCCTAGCGCTGGGCAGGCCAGCGGGCTCGCAGTTCAAAGGGTGACGCTTCGGCTTCTGGAGCGCACGCGCTCGGTGTCTCCACCTGCTGGTACCGTGGTCCATATTTTAGGGGTGAATTAAAGTGTGCGATGGCGTTTTATTTTTATTTTTTAAAAACATTAACAAGTAAAATTAGGTCAGGTATACCCAAGGGAATCTCAAAAGAATAGTTGAAGAGTATGCATAAAACTTTGAGAATTAACAATAATTTGGTGATAAAAGGAACCTCTGTCGATCCGGGCGTAAAATAATAATAATTTTTACATGAAAGACCTAAATTCTAATTTATTTCTTTGAAACATCATTTATGTAACAAATTTTAGTAAAGGATCTGTTAATACACATTTATTTGTATGAATTCAAGCACACCTATATATGCAAACGTATAAATAGGTGATAATTTAAAGTTTCTGAAAATGCCATTATCCTATATATAGACCTGTGATCTGTGAAATCATTAAACCTAGTATAATCAACATTTAGAATAATTAGTATCTTTAATTAAAGTAAGCAACCTTTTTTTTTTTCTTTAGACAGAAGAGATGCCCAGAGGACAGAAAGTTTAAAACCACCCAGCTTTTCTTTTTTTAATAGTAAATATTTATATCCTAATATTTTAACATATTGAAATGGCAAAAATACAAGGTATTCTAACTCTAGCAAAGCTGACTCCACAGGTCCTGTGCCTATGTGTGCATTTGATTTGTCAGTACCTTTGAGACAATGACTCCCGGGAACATACCTGTGATTGAATAAACTGGGCTTATTACTGGTTGCATCGAGGGAGAACACACAGCTGTGGTGTGCCAGAGGGTGTCTCAGTAAGAGACTATTATAAAATAGCGATTATAGAATTTGGTCTTTTGTTGGGTGATTTGGGGAAGGTCTATGGAAGTGAAGGGTTTGCTCTGGATTGGGTGTTGTTAGAAAGCAGGGCCAATTCTATAATTGGGTATATTTGTGGATATACAAACACATAATCAGGTGGTAATTTAAAGTTTATACATACAGCTCTAAAATGTAATTTAACTGCCAGTTTACTAAATAAAACAATATATAGATCAAATTACATTCATTATGTGAATGAACTGCAACAAGTTTTTAAAATAAACACATAGAAAATCAAGTAGAATCTCTCTCTGTAATTCTTGTACTTAGTGTAATCAACTATCTACATTAATTATTATCTTTAATTGAAGTAATCATTATTTTCTTTCTTTTTCTATAGACATAAGTGACACCTAGAGGACAGAAAGTTAAAAACCATCCAGGTAATTTTTTTGTGTGAGCATTATCTCATATTAATTAAAAATTTTGAGAAGGCAAATACAAATATATATGTATTATCATCCAAAGGCATTTGCATATTTTAAACCACTGATAATTTAAGAAATAAGGGGTCAACTAAAATTATGGTTTGTAAACAGTGTTTTATATCTTTTTTTTTTTTCTTTAAGTAAGAATGTGGCTTTGAAATGAATGTGTTTTGCTGTCCTTATGTTTATCTCACTTTACTCTAAGGAGAAATGAAGACTTTCTTATGAAAGGAATGTCTGAGGCTGAGGTGATTTGCACCAATATGAATTGTTTTCAATACTACTTCTTGTTTGCCTAAACTGAGACATATGTAAGATTTATGTGAGGAAAAAAAAACAAAAACAGAACTCAAATACACTTTATCTCAACTGTTCTTTCTTCTTCTGAGTTTGAACTGGGTAAGAATAACCTAAGCTGTATACGTGAAAAGGAGGTCATATTTACACATTGTTTCCAAGAGTTACTTCTTATTGCGATTTAAAGCAAACATAGTTGAAAATTGTATATATGCGTACAGACAAGCTGTAAAGAAGAAATCAAGTTCAGAATCAAACTTTCCTCTCTAAAGAAAATTCTTAACGGCTGTAAGAATTAACAGAGTTGAACCCAGGCTCTGTCTGAGGCAAATCAATGAGAACTACATGTTCTTCTCAACTGCACTTCTTACTTTGAGGTAGACCATATTAACAAATCAAAGCAGCATATTTGAAAGCATGCAGTGCAAGTGTAAGCAAGTTCAAAAGTATACATAGTTCTCAAAAGTACATTCTTACTGTGAGTTACAAGGAATCTCAATAAAACCAGAGTATAACTGTACAAGATTTCATATTCAAACTCATCTTGATGATGGCAAGGCTCACGTCAGGGCCAAGGTCATAATAGGGATTAGGGTCAGTATCAGGGTCAGTGTCAGGCTCTGGTCAGGGTCAGGGTATTGATTAGATATTTAATCATGACAGAGTGTCAGGCTCAGGATGAGGGTAGGGTTCAGTTCAGGGTGAGGTTAGTAATGAGGGTCAGGAGAGGATCACAGACAGGATGAGGGTGAGGTTCAGGGTCACTGTCATGCTGAGTGTGAGCTTCGGGTCACAGAAAGGATCAGGATCAGTTTCAGGTTCAGAATCAGGGTTAAAATGTGTGTCAGGGTCAAAATAAGAGTCATGGTCAGTGAAAAGTTTATTCTCAGAGTGAAGGCAGAGGTCAGAGTCAGGGTGAGGAGTGTACTATTAGGTCAGTGTCAGGGTGATAAGGTCAGGTTGAGAATCAAGGTTACTCTTGGGTTCACTGTAAGAATCAGAGGTAGAGGGAGGCCAAATAAGGGTCAAATATTGGGTGAAGTTTAGTGTCAGTTTCAGAAACAAGATGAGTATTAAGATCAAGGACAAGGTGAGAATGTAGGGTCATTGTTTAGGGGAGAATCAGGGTGAGGATCAGAGTCAGGTTCAGTATCAGCGTGGCATAAGAGTGAAGGTGTAGGGGCTTCCCTGGTGGCTCCGTGGTTGGGAGTCCGCCTGCCAATGCTGGGGACACGGGTTCGAGCCCTGGTCCAGGAGGAGCCCACATGCCGCAGAGCAACTGAGCCCGTGAGCCACAACTGCTGAGCCCATGTGCCACAACTACTGAAGCCCGTGTGCCTAGAGCCCGTGCTCTGCAACAAGAGAAGTCACCACAATGAGAGGCCCGCGCACCGCAACGAGGAGTAGCCCCCGCTCACCGCAACTAGAGAAAGCCCGTGCGCAACAATGAAGACCCAACACAGTCAAAAATAAAAAATAAATAAATAAATTTATAAAAAAATAAACAGTGAAGGTGTATATGATCAGGGTGAGGGTCATGATCGGAGTCAAGGTAGGGTGAGGGTCAGCTCCAGGGTGAAGGTAGTATAATGGTTAGGGTGAGCATCAGAGTCAAGATCTTGGTATTGGTCAGGGTCAGGGTGAGTATCAAGTAAGGTACAAGGGTGAGGAGGTCAGAGACACTGTCAGGATATGCCATCCGTATCCCCTATTACACTGTGAGCGTTACAATGTCAGAGAATGAAACTTAATCATCTTTGTATCCCCATCCCTAGTTTAGCACCTGGCACATAGTAGTCATGCAATGTGTTGGAAAGAAGTAAAATAAAGGATACTCTACCCAGTTTATGTACCTCTTTCCCCTGTGTCTGAATTTTTAATCAATAATGAGATAATTGACCTAATGATACAGTGCTAGAACTGCTTGTCTTACAACTGGAAACTTTAATGAAAATGTCAAGACCAGTTATTTGATGGAATATCAAAAGCAGCCATACCATTTACTCTGGCACCTTCATGCTTTTGGATGTTCAGAGTTTTCTGTTTTCCAAAGCACTTATTAAAATGCTGATGCCCCAAGAACATATCGTCTGTTTTGTTCACCACTATATCATGTCATCAAGGACACTGCTTTTTCGTTGCTGTCCTCCTTGAGTGAGAACAGTGACTGGGACATAGTTGGACTTCAGTAAAGAATAGTTGAAGGAATGACTTTCTTGTACCAATTCTTACTGACTGCTGCTGTCTGCTGGCAGCAGTTTGTTGAGCAGTGTGATGCTGTTTCAGCAGTAGATTAGCAATGTGTGCCATCTGCACAATAAGACAAAGTGAGGGCTTTTCTAATATGTTTGCCATGAATACGTTAAACCACTCTTCTTGCCTTAGCTATCAGCTAACATTTTGGAAAGTTAGTTGACTGCAGAGAGGAAGACTGTGGTACTAGGAGGTGGGGAAGGGTATTGACCAGGGGGACTAAAGGTGCTGTGAGATGGCAATGAGAATTCTGGAAAACAGATTCTGCTGCTTCCGTGTTTGGCTGAGTACTTTGCCGGAAACAGAAGAATTTCAAGCTTTTTTTATCCACTAGCTTTTTATTCGTTTTATTTAGTTTTTCCACAGATTAAGAGGTTAGGTTGTACAATGCAACAGTGTTTTAACATTTCACTAATTGAATGAAGCTAGCCATGTGCAACGAAAAGGTTTTCATGTTTATTTATCGAGATTGTGCATACACTCTGTTAATTTCACAGTCTTTGCACATGTATTCCTCCCTGAATTAGAGAGGAAAAAGCGTTGCTGAGGCTCAGAGATAAAGGAGTGATTTTAAAGAACAAAGAAATGGATTTAAAATTCCCCGTCCCCAGAATCTTATATCTTTCTCTGGTTAGGAAGCAGATGCACTCATCATTTTTCCAAAGCTAGGTTATCTCAAGGCTTTGTGTCCAAGTTCAGAATGGGGGTGTCTGCAGGTATTTTATTAAGAGCTTGAAGAGAATTTGAAGGGTGGAGCGAGACTTTTTATAGCATAAGTACAAAGGATCTTATACTTCTTCCTACTCAAAATTACAATGTGGACTATGTCAGGGCTGGCTAAAGGAGCAGTCATTTGCATCTGCAATGGAGCAATGCTTTGTTGCATTTGTGAGGGGCAGTTGAGTTTTCTGTCATGTTGTCATAGATGCAGTTTGGGGCATGAGAACTCACTGCCTAACGTGGTCTTCTTACTTCCCACCTTCATGATCAGAGGAGGCAGACCATTGCCCTGTACAAGAATTATTCATTTATTCATCCAACGTGTATTTAGCCCTGGACCAGCACTCAGGTTACAGAACCAAATAAGGTCACTTGTTCCTAACGGCATCTGTCTTAATTTCTTCTAAAATAGACCCTGAGACAAAGACTTGGGTGCAGGTAGTTTTTTGGGGGGAGACAATTCCTGGAAAGCACAAATGAGAAAGTGGAAAAAGTGAGACAGAAAAGGGGGAAAAGGCAATAAAATGTGCATAAAACAGCAGTTTAGGGCTGGAAGCAACTAGGGCTCAGTTCTCCTGGGGAACCCCTGAGAAACAATGCGGAAAACGTACAAAATCTCCCTATTAGAGTGAGGGCTGGGGCATTGATTTACCCACATATATTGATGGTTCCAGCAAAGCTCCCAGCCCAGGAGAGAGCACTCAGGTGGAAGATGAGAAACACTGATTCCTGAGTTGAGATGTTGTCGGTGTGCCAGGGACTGTTTACCATAGCTACAGGTGAACCAGGGAGATATGGGGCAGTGCATCAGTAGCATTTACTACAAAATCCTCGCTTTCTCTGCTCCAAGGCAGGATCCATTTTGGAGGCAACAAACTTCAGACTGAGATAGAGCAAGGGCCGCCATGTAAGGCTGTGTAGGTTGTGCACTGTACCACTCCAAGGGTTGCCACTTGCATAGAATGCAGTGTAATTATTGTCCCCCAGACCTGTGCAATGAAAAATCTGTGAAACATTCACATGAATTACATTGTGATTGGCACCCCTTGGAGCCATGCAGCACCTAGTCTGCAAAGCTGTACACACAGTTTCTCTTACAAAAAAATCCTCCTATGAAGGGTAGATATTATTTTTGGAAGAATGAGTAAATTATCGTAAAGCATTAGACAGAGGACATTTCAGAAAAAAGGGACTTCAGTTAATATGTTTGTATCAGCCCAGTGATAGTTATAGATTATAAATGGCTATCAGACTTGAGATCCAGAAGGCTTTGCCTAACAGCATCTTTTCTTAACTTTTTAGATAGATACAGACCACACACACGGCATCTGCACCTCATTGGGAGGCCCAGCTGCTACCCAAATTCACAGCCCTCTGGCCTTCCTCACCTACACAGGACAGGTATAGCTGCCGTGCATACAAGGTATAGGTGTGTCACATTAGCTCAGAGAATTTGCAGTCTCAGTTTCCTACCATTTCTTTCTTTCTTTCTTTCTTTCTTTCTTTTTTAGGTAAGAAATGGATTTATTTAGAAAGAAACACACTCCACAGACAGAGTGTGGACCATCTCAGAAGGCGAATGGCCTCAAAATATGCTGTGGTTAGTTTTTATGGGCTGGGTAATTTCATAGGCTAATGAGTGGGAGGATTATTCCAATTATTTTGGGGAAGGGGTGGGAATTTCCAGGAATTGGGCCACCACCCACTTTTTGACCTTTTATGGTTGGCCTCAGAACTGTCATGGTGCCAGTGGGTGTGTCATTTAGCATGCTAATGTATTACAATGAGCATATAATGAGGCTCAAGGTCTACTGGAAGTCAAATCTTCTGCCATCTTGGACCCAGTCGGTTCTAACCAGTCTTTGTCATGTCCTATGGCTATATCATTGTTTTAAAGATTGTGCCCTACCCCCTTCCCTCCTGTTTCACTACTATCTATAAAATAGATAACCAATAATGACCTACTGTATAGCACAGGGAACTCTATTCTGTAATGACCTATATGGGAAAAGAATCTAAAAAAGAATGGATATATGTATATGTACAAGTGATTCACCCTGCCGTACACCTGAAACTAATACAACAGTATAAATCAACCACACTCCAGTAAAATTTTTAAAAAATAAAATAAAATATAAATTTCCTTCCATGAAATAATAAACTCAAATGAAATAATAAACTCAAATGTCTACTTTACATAGATATTCTCTAGCAAAGGTTGGCAAACTACAGACTTTGGGCTGAATCCAGCCTGCTGCCTGATTTTGTACAGCCTACAGCTAATATGGTTTTTACATTTTAAGTGACTCTACCATTTCTTTAGACCATTCTAGTCCAGTGTGGTCCCAACAATTAGCGGTTTTACAGTAAATGAGGCATATGCAACCTTCCACATGTATCCTAATTTGTCATTTCCAATGAGACAGACTACAAGAAGACAGACCCTGAATTTGTTTCAAAGGCTGATCCTGGTTCAGCCCAGGGCCTGATGCAGTATTCTACATGATTTACTTGTAATATTCTGCATGATTCTTTGATGAATAAGAACACAATGCATAAAAAACAATGGCCCCCATCTCCAAATTCCTGCCCAAAGCAATTGACAAATGGTATAAACTTTCATATAAACAAATGCATAGTTAAAACCAAGCCGTCTTTTTTTTTTTTTAAATTTATTTATTTATTTATTTATGGCTGTGTTGGGTCTTCGTTTCTGTGCGAGGGTTTTCTTCTAGTTGTGGCAAGTGGGGGCCACTCTTCATCGCAGTGCGCGGGCCTCTCACTATCGCGGCCTCTCTTGTTGTGGGAGCACAGGCTCCAGACGCGCCGGCTCAGTAATTATGGCTCACGGGCCCAGTTGCTCCGCGGCATGTGGGATCTTCCCAGACCAGGGCTCGAACCCGCGTGCCCTGCGTTGGCAGGCAGACTTTCAACCACTGCGCCACCAGGGAAGCCCAAAACCAAGTCTTTTTTTTTTTTTGAAATATCAGTATATTTCTTTTTTTTTTTTATAAATTTATTTATTTAGTTATTTATTTTTGGCTGTTTTGGGTCTTCATTTCTGTGCGAGGGCTTTCTCTAGTTGCGGCGAGCGGGGGCCACTCCTCATCGCGGTGCGCGGGCCTCTCACTATCGCGGCCTCTCTTGCTGCGGAGCACAGGCTCCAGACGCGCAGGCTCAGTAGTTGTGGCTCACGGGCCCAGCCGCTCCGCGGCATGTGGGATCCTCCCAGACCAGGGCTCGAACCCGTGTCCCCTGCATTAGCAGACAGACCCTCAACCACTGCGCCACCAGGGAAGCCCCACAAGTCTTTTTAAAATTACAAATGTTTCATTGTTAATTGTAAAATATTTGAGAAAGAAGATAGGCACACAATATACATTTTAGAAATGTATTTCTTGCCTTAATTTTAAATCTTGATCATAAGTTCTGTCCCAATTTTCTTGTCTACCTAAGCTTTCTTTTAGAGGACTATTTTAGAGGTTGAGGAGAAATACAGGTGGAAAAGAAAGGTGGCATAATAGATCATCTACTATTGCTATTGATCAACTGTTGAACAGAAGTAGTTCTATTTTTCATGAATTAAAAATTCATTATATGCAAGCATAAAGTAAGCATACTGTGAGTACTTGTGTAAGCAGGGTACTTTCTGAGTACTTGCCGAGGATAAATCTTATATTACATAGGAAGTCACTTTATAATTATAACACTGTAGAAAAATCACTTTGTTTCTGAGGGATTACTCAACAGTATTCTTGTTTTTTTGAAGCTTATTTTTAATGATTCTTTCTCTAGATTTACTAAGGTAAAATTTAGGTTCTTCTTTAATCTTCTCTTTTTATATCTGCAAGCAACATATATTCTCACTGATCATCACAATGACTTTTAAAAAGAGAAATGATTACCTGCTTTTGTGAAGTGGCCAATCTATATTGCCAACTGGGTCACAGCAAAACTGATTTCTCATTGCCCTGGTTGGATACAGCTGTGCTTCTGAGCAAGCTCTTTTCTTGAACGGATACCTTGGCAGGCCAACGGCAGTGAACTCTGGGAGGGGCAGGGATCAGGGAAATTAGGATAAGGATTGTTATATAGATTCAGTACGCTCTTTGCCAGGAGAACATACTGTGTTTTTGACATCGTTTGTTTTCCAACTCTCAAAAGTAGAGAAGGAATGTTTTTCTGGAGGAAAGGACACCTGAAGATTCCCATAGCATTACAAACCCTCTAGAATTGGTCTCCAGAAGTCTTGGCTGCCAGATGAAGCTTCCCAATGCACACCAGCTTTGCCATAGGACTGAAGATGCAACTGTGTCTTCATTCCCTCCTTCATTCCCTTCCTCCCTTTCTCTCTCCTCTCTCTTTTTTTAACATCTTTATTGGAGTATAATTGCTTTACAGTGTTGTGTTAGTTTCTGCTGTATAACACAATAAATCAGCTATATGCATACATATATCCCAATATCCCCTCCCTCTTGTGTCTCCCTCCCACCCTCCTTATCCCACCCCACTAGGTGGACACAAAGCACTGAGGTGATCTCCCTGTGCCATGCAGCTACTTCCCACTAGCCATCTATTTTACATTTGGTAGTGTACATATGTCAATGCTATTCTCTCACATCGTCCTAGCTTACCCTTCGCCCTCCACGTGTCCTCAAGTCCATTCTCTACATCTGTGTCGTTATTCCTGTCCTGCCCCTAGGTTCATCAGACCTTTTTTTTTTTTTTTTTTTTTTAGATTCCATATATATGTGTTAGCATACGATTATTTGTTTTTCTCTTTCTGACTTACTTAACTCTGTATGACAGACTCTAGATCCATCCACCTCACTACAAATAACTCAATTTCGTTTCTTTTTATGGCTGAGTAATATTCCATTGTATATATGTGCCACATCTTCTTTATCCATTCATCTGTCGATGGACACTTAGGTTGCTTCCATGTCCTGGCTATTGTATATAGTGCTGCAATGAACATTGTGGTACATGACTCTTTTTGAATTATGGTTTTCTCAGGGTACATGCCCAGTAGTGGGATTGCTGGGTTGTATGGTAGTTCTATTTTTAGTTTTTTAAGGAACCTCCATACTGTTCTCCATAGTGGCTGTACCAATTTAAATTCCCACCAACAGTGCAAGAGGGTTCCCTTTTCTCCGCACCCTCTCCAGCATTTACTGTTTGTAGATTTTTTGATGATGGCCATTCTGACTGATGTGAGTTGATACCTCATTGTAGTTTTGATTTGCATTTCTTTAATGACTGGTGATGTTGAGCATCTTTTCAGGTGTTTGTTGGCAATCTGTATATCTTCTTTGGAGAAATGTCTATTTAGGTCTTCTGCCCATTTTTGGATTGGGTTATTTGTTTTTTTGATATTGAGCTGCATGAGCTGCTTGTATATTTTAGAGATTAATCCTTGGTCAGTTGCTTCGTTTGAAAATATTTTCTCCCATTCTGTGGGTTGTCTTTTCGTCTTGTTTATGGTTTCCTTTGCTGTGCAAAAGCTTTCAAGTTTTATTAGGTCCCACTTGTTGATTTTTGTTTTTATTTCCATCTCTCTAGGAGGTGGGTCAAAAAGGATATTGCTGTGATTTATGTCATAGAGTGTTCTGCCTATGTTTGCCTCTAAGAGTTTTATAGTGTCTGGCCTTACATTTAGGTCTTTAATCCATTTTGAGTTTACTTTTGTGTATGGTGTTAGGGAGTGTTCTAATTTCATTCTTTTACATGAGGCTGTCCAGTTTTCCAAACACCACTTACTGAAGAGGCTGTCTTTTCTCCATTGTATATTCTTGCCTCCTTTATCAAAGATGAGGTGACCATAGGTGCATGGGTTTATCTCTGGGCTTTCTATCCTGTTCCATTGATCTATATTTCTGTTTTTGTGCCAGTACCATACTGTCTTGATTACGGTAGCTTTGTAGTATAGTCTGAAGTCCCGGAGCCTGATTCCTCCAGCTCCATTCTTCTTTCTTAAGATTGTTTTGGCTTCAGGGTCTTTTGTGTTTCCATACAAATTGTGCAATTTTTTGTTCTAGTTCTGTGAAAAATGCCACTGGTAGTTTGATAGGGATTGCATTGAATCTGTAGATTGCTTTGGGTAGTAGAGTCATTTTCACAATGTTGATTCTTCCTATCCAGGACCACAGTATATCTCTCCATCTGTTTGTATCATCTTTAATTTCTTTCATCAGTGTCCTATATTTTTCTGCATACAGGTCTTTTGTCTCCTCAGGTAGGTTTATTCCTAGGTATTTTATTCTTTTTGTTGCAATGGTAAATGGGAGTGTTTCCTTAATTTCTCTTTCATGTTTTTCACCATTAGTGTATAGGAATGCAAGAGATTTCTGGCATTAATTTTGTATCCTGCTACTCTACCAAATTCATTGATTAGCCCTAGTGGTTTTCTGGTAGCATCTTTAGGGCTCTCTGTGTGTAGTATCATGCCATCTGCAAACAGTCACAGTTTTACTTCTTCTTTTCCTGTTTGGATTCCTTTTATTTCTTTTTCTTCTTTGATTGCTGTGGCTAAAACTTCCAAAACTATGTTGAATAATAGTGGTGAGAGTGGGCAAACTTGTCTTGTTCCTGATCTTAGAGGAATCGGTTTCACTTTTTCACCATTGAGGATGATGTTGTCTGTGGGTTTGTCATATATGGCCTTTATTATGTTGAGGTATGTTCCCTCTATGCCTACTTTCTGGAGAATTTTTATCGTAAATGGGTGTTGAATTTTGTCAAAAGCTTTTTCTGCATTATTGAGATTATCATATGGTTTTTCTCCTTCAGTTTGTTAATATGGTGTATCACATTGATTGATTTGCATATATTGAAGAATCCTTGCATTCCTGGGATAAACCCCACTTGATCATGGTGTATGATCCTTTTAATGTGCTGTTGGATTCTGTTTGCTAGTATTTTGTTGAGGATTTTTGCATCTATGTTCATCAGCGATACTGGCCTGTAATTTTCTTTTTTTGTGACATCTTTGTCTGGTTTTGGTATCAGGTTGATGGTGGCCTCATAGAAGGAGTTTGGGAGTGTTCCTCCCTCTGCTATATTTTGGAAGAGTTTGAGAAGGATAGGTGTTAGCTCTTCTCTAAATGTTTGATAGAATTCACCTGTGAAGCCATCTGGTCCTGGGCTTTTGTTTGTTGGAAGATTTTTAATCACAGTCTCAATTTCAGTGCTTGTGATTGGTCTGTTTATATTTTCTATTTTTCCTGGTTCAGTCTCAGAAAGTTGTGGTTTTTCTAAGAATTTGTCTATTTCTTCCAGGTTGTCCATTTTATTGGCATATAGTTGCTTGTAGTAATCTCTCATGATCCTTTGTATTTCTGCAGTGTCACTTGTTACTTCTTTTTCATTTCTGATTCTGTTGATCTGAGTCTTCTCCCTTTTTTTCTTGATGAGTCTGGCTAATGGTTTATCAGTTTTGTTTATCTTCTCAAAGAACCAGCTTTTAGTTTAATTGGTCTTTGCTATTGTTTCCTTCATTTCTTTTTCATTTATTTCTGATCTGATCTTTATGAATTCTTTCCTTCTGCTAACTTTGGGTTTTTTTTGTTCTTCTTTCTCTAATTGCTTTAGGTGTAAGGTTAGGTTGTTTATTTGAGATGTTTCTTGTTTCTTGAGGTAGGATTGTATTGCTATAAACGTCCCTCCTAGAACTGCTTTTCCTGCATCCCATAGGTTTTGGGTCGTCATGTTTTCATTGTCATTTGTTTCTAGGTATTTTTTGATTTCCTCTTTGATTTCTTCAGTGATCTCTTGGTTATTTAGTAGCGTATTGTTTAGCCTCCGTGTGTTTGTATTTTTTACAGTTTTTTTTCCTGTAATTGATATCTAGTCTCATAGCATTGTGGTTGGAAAAGATACTTGATACGATTTCAATTTTCTTAAATTTACCAAGGCTTGATTTGTGACCCAAGGTATGGTCTATCCTGGAGAATGTTCCATGAGCACTTGAGAAGAAAGTGTATCCTGTTGTTTTGGATGGAATGTCCTATAAATATCAATTAAATCTGTCTTGTTTAATGTGTCATTTAAAGCTTGTGTTTCCTTATTTATTTTCATTTTGGATGCTCTGTCCATTGGTGAAAGTGGGGTGTTAAAGTCCCCTGCGATGATTGTGTTACTGTCAATTTCCCCTTTTATGGCTGTTAGGATTTGCCTTATGTATTGAGGTGCTCCTATGTTGGATACATAAATATTTACCATTGTTATATCTTCTTGGATTGATCCCTTGATCATTATGTAGTGTCCTTCTTTGTCTCTTGTAATAGTCTTTATTTTAAAGTCTATTTTTTCTGATATGAGAATTGCTACTGCAGCTTTCTTTTGATTTCCATTTGCATGGAGTATCTTTTTCCATCCCCTCACTTTCAGTCTGCATGTGTCCCTAGGTCTGAAGTGGGTCTCTTGTAGACAGCATATGTATGGGTCTTGTTTTTGTATCCATTCAGCCAGTCAATGTCTTTTGGTTGGAGTGTTTAATCCATTTACATTTAAGGTAATTATTGATATGTATGTTCCTATTACCATTTTCTTAACTGTTTTGGGTTTGTTTTTGTAGGTCTTTTCCTTCTCTTGTGTTTCCTGCCTAGAGACGTTCCTTTAGCATTTGTTGTAAAGCTGGTTTGGTTGTGCTGAATTCTCTTAACTTTTGTTTATCTGCAAAGGTTTTAATTTCTCCATCGAATCTGAATGAGATCCTTGCTGGGTAGAGCAATCTTGGTTGTAGGTTGTATGTCCTGCCAGTCCCTTCTGGCTTGCAGAGTTTCTGCTGAAAATCAGCTGTTAACTTTATGGGGATTCCCTTAAATATTATTTGTTGCTTTTCTCTTGCTGTTTTTAATATTTTTTCTTTGTATTTAATTTTTGATAGTTTGATTAATATGTGTCTTGGCATGTTTCTCTTTGGGTTTATCCTGTATGGTACTGTCTGTGCTTCCTGGACTTGATTGACTATTTCCTTTCCCATGTTAGGGAAGTTTTCAATTATAATCTCTTCAAATATTTTCTCAGACCCTTTCTTTTTCTCTTCTTCTTCTGGGACCCCTATAATTTGAATGTTGGTGTGTTTAATGTTGTCCCAGAGGTCTCTGAGACTGTCCTCAATTCTTTTCATTCTTTTCTTTATTATGCTCCCTGGCAGTGATTTCCACCATTTAATCTCCCAGCTCACTCATACATTCTTCTGCCTCAGTTTTTCTCTTATTGATTCCTTCTAGAGTATTTTTAATTTCAGTAATTGTGTTGTTCATCACTGTTTGTTTGCTCTTTAGTTCTTCTAGATCCTTGTTAAATGTTTCTTGTATTTTCTCCATTCTTTTTCCGAGATTTTGGATCATCTTTACTATCATTACTGTGAATTCTTTTTCAGATAGGCTGCCTATTTCATCTTCATTTATTTGGTCTTGTAGGTTTTTACCTTGTTCCTTCATCTGTAACGTATTTTTTTGTCATTTCATTTTTTTTCTTTTCTTTGATGGCTGGTGCTGTATTCCTGTCTTACTGGTTGTTTGGCCTGAGACGTCCATCACTGGAGTTTTCAGGCAGTTAGATAGAGCTGGGTCTTGGTGCTGAGGTGAGGACCTCCGGGAGGCCTCACTCTGATTGATATTCCCTGGAGTCTGAGGTTCTCTGTTAGTCCAGCAGTTTGGACTTGGAGCTCCCACCACAGGAGCTTGGGCCTGACCTCCGGCCTGGGAACCAAGATATCGTAAGCTTCTTGGTGTGGTATAAAAAAAAAAAAAAAAAAAAAAGGAAGAAAGAAAGAAAGAAAAAAAAGGAGCAGTACAATATCAAAGAATAAAAAATAAAATAAAATTAGAAAGATTAAAAAATATATTAGGAAAAATAAAACTATAATTGAAACAACTGCAACAAGGTAAAATAAAACCACAACAGAAAAAAGAAAAAAAAAAGGAGGGGGGGGGTGGAACAAGCCAAAAGGAGAGATCACTAACAAAGTATAAAGAATAAAATAAAATTAGAAAAATAAAAGATTTGTTAGGAAAAATAAAAATATAAAGGAATCAACAACAATGAATCAACAAGGTAAAACAGAACCCCAATCTTAAAGAGGAAAAAAGAAAAGAAAAGAAAAAAAAAATCCTTGGCATGGGGTGGAGTTTAGGCAGGGGGTGGAACTTAGGCAGGGGTGGGGTTTAGGGTGGGCGGGGCCTGGGCGGGGCGATGTTCAAGCGTGGGCTGGGGTTCTCTGATTAGGACCTGCACGGAAGGGGAGAGGCAGCACGTGGAAAGGAGGGCCTCTGGAGTGTGGAGTTCTGAAGTTTGGAGGTAGGGCCCTGTGGGAGGGTGTGTGGGTGGGGTTTAGGCCCCGTGCATTGGAGGGGGTCTCAGAGGGGGTCTCCGAGTGTAGAGGTGGGGCCCTGGGTGGGGGTGTAGGGGCGGGGCTTGGGCTCTGGGAGGTAGGAGGGAGGCTCAGAGGACAGAGGATTAGGTCTGGTAGCCCAACAGGCTTCCCGGTGCCTAAGTGGACAGGGAAAGCACTGGCCCCGTTCCTTTCCGTTCCTTCGTGCCCCTCCCCCACTGTCTCCCCCAGGGTCTCCCCTGGCACTGTGGGTGGGTCCCGCTGGCTGTAGAAACTCCTCCCCTCCCCCAGCCGCCCCTCAGGGGTGCTGGTCCCATAGGTTCGGCCTTTACTTTTGCTTCCCCCTCTCTCCCTCCCACTCTCTCAGGACCCGCACAGCTGGAGGGGGCCTCGGTGGGCAGAGGATCAGGCCTGGGATCTCAGCAGGTTCCTGGGGGCCCAAATGGGCAGGGGAAACCTGGCCACACTCCCTTTTGATCCTCTGCCTTCCCAATGGTTCCCCAATTTCCCGCTTTGGGCGTGGGATCCCTTCCCCTCCCCCAGCCGCCCCTCAGGGGCACAAGTCCCGTCCTGCCTCCACTTCTCCTCCCCCTTCACTGCCCCCCAAGCTCCATGTCCTACCTGGTTGCTGGGGGTTCCTCCCGTCCCCTTAGGTGTCCGTGGTCCCCCACCAGTGCCTGGTAGGTGCCCTAGTTTTGAGGAGATGTGAATTCCACGTCCTCCTAGTATGCCATCCTGACTCCAGCCCCTCTCTTATTTTCTTCATTCCAACAATTAAACTCCTCCTATGTGTCTGGCACTGAGAACAGTGGTGAACTTGATAAGACATTGACCCTGTCTTCATGGATTTTATAATCTAGTGGTGGAGAGCGATGAGCACACACACATAGAATTACAAATTATGATAAGTGCTGGGGAAAAAATATGATGCTACAGGAGAAATATGGGAGGAGTAGGGCGTTGTGAGGGAGAAGACAACCTCTGAGGAAACCACATTAAACTGCATTGTCAGTAAAGGTGAAGTAAGAAGGAGAAGGGTGGAAGTGGGCCTGTGCCCAAGCCCTGAGGCAGAAAGTATGGAGGTCAACTCCCCTGGGGAATCAAGAGCAGAGAAAGGTAACTGGCAGGCCATGAAGTTGAAGCAATAGTCTGGGGCCCGAGGATTCAGGTAAAAATATAAAATGTCTGTTGAGAAATAAAACCTGCAAGAGGAACTAAAAATTAAGAGAGGATGTGGAACTGCACCTGAGAGACACATTACTCTACAGAGGGTAACATGTTCTCTCGTAATTATTTGGGGGAACTGTGGCCATTTTGCAATGTCAGTAGCATTGGACCTGAGAAATGACAAAGGTATTAGCTCACTTTTTTCAAGTGATTCTTTGAGCTCTAATGGGTTCACCTGGGGGACAGCTGGAGCAGATTAATGTTCAGCCTGTAGCATGAAGCCTAAAGTGTTCATTTAGGACCCATGCTGGTAGCTAAGAGGAATGAAAGGTCATGCCCTTTTGAATGAAGGACTGCTGTTTGACGGAAGGTAATAAATAAAAAGACCGCAACGCCAGAGAGCTCTGGGGAAGTTTTGCAATGAGGAAGGTATAGAATGGCAAACTGAGCCGGGGGAGGCACATCATGATGAGGGAGTTGGTGAATGGGAATTCAAAGCCATATATTTCATTCTTAAAACATTTTCCGTATCAGTGAATGAGCTGGGGCCCTGCGCCGTGTAATGGAGCTCTTCACTTACTGCTGCCTCCGCCACCCCACTTCCCTCCAGCCACTCTGACTTAGGAAGCAAAATGGCATCGAAGGGGTAGGGAGAACTTTGATTACTGGTTGACTAAAGAATGTTGTGCATCAGCTTTTTCGTGAGCCTGAGAATCATTTCATCTTTGAAATGAAATGTGTTAAATGCGTTCCATCACCTATGAAGAAAAAGTGTCTTGTTTATGTTAGTAAAATATACATAACATAAAAATGACCGTTTTAACCTTGTTAGGTGTACGGTCCGGTGGCATTAAGTACCTTCACATTGTGCAACCATTACTACCATCCGTTCCCACCATCCATTCCCAGAACTTTTTCATTTTCCCCAACTGAAGTTCTGTACGCATTGAACAAACACTAAGCATTGCCCCTCCCTCCAGCTCCCGGCAACCAGCTTTCTACTCTCTGTCTCTGTGAATTTGACTACTTCTAGGTGCCTCTGTAGACAGAATCCTACGGTATTTGTCCTTTTGTGAACGGCTTATTTCACTTAACACAATGTCTTCAAGGTTTGTCCATGTATCAGAATTTCTTTCCTTTTTAAGGCTGAATAAGATTCCATTGTATGTATAAGGCAGGAGGTAGATGGGCTCCAGGCTAGGCATTTACAACTGGCCTCCTGTTCACACTTCCTGGGGTGAGAAGAAGATGGGCTCCAGGCTGGACATTCATTACCCAGCCCCCTGTTTACATTTCCTGAAGCAAGAGACAAATGGGCTCCAGGACTACATATTTATAACCAGACTCCTGTCTATATTTCAAGATCTGTACCTTGATATAAAAACCAGCAACAGAAATAGGGTAAATAACCAGACATTGGTCATTTTTATGGCAGGGACAGAATGGGACTAAACCCTGTTAAAAGATCAAGAGATCATACATTTCCCATCCTTAGGGCAAGGGAAATACTGCACATGTGCAGAAAGGCTCCTTGGGGGTCAAAAAGGAGGGGGCACCACCCCATAATACGTGATGCTAAGGCTGTCCCATAGACCTCTGGGCTGAAATCCATCTTGGAAAAACGTTGCGCACGCACGTTGGGGAGGGTCCTAGGGCAGGGCAGGTGTGGAAAAAGAAACCAGGTAATTGGCCAAAGGTAAACAAAGACCCGGAAGAACTGCCCTGTATAAATGACCTAACCGCCTCTTCACTGCGTTCCTCCTCATTCAGGAGGACGCCCACACCCTTCCTCTCCCGGTGTGCATCTCTGCCTTGCTTCTGTCTTAACTAAACAAACTGTTTCTCTGTGTGCTCTCCCACTTGTTGTTGTGCTGTGTCTCTAATAATAAACTTTGTACCTGTTTTTACAGTTTTGCCTCTGTGAGAAATGCATTTTTCACTGGGGGCAAAAGCTAGGGGGTGTGGTGACTGGGATTCCCGGTTTTCATTCAGGCTCCCCAGGTTCAATTCTTGGGCAGGGAATTAAGATCTTGCTTCACGCCACCACCCACTGCTGCCTCTCCGAGATCATGTATACACCCCATTTTGTTTATGCATTCATCTGTCAGTGAACTTTTGGGTTGGAGGAAAAGTATGTCCAACCCATGGAGCAGAGACAAGATAGTTTTCTTTTCATATATTGTCTTATTTTTCCTCTTTTCTTTGCACACTCCTTGCTCCCTCCCTCCTTCTCTCCCTCCCTCCCCCTCTCTCTCCTTCCCTCCCTCCCTCCCTCCCTTCTCCCCTTCCTCCCCAACCCCAGCCCCTGTAGAAGGAGGATAGAATTTGACTGAAGTTTGTTATCATTGGGAATCTCAGGGTATAGTACAATGACTTCCTTTTCTTGAAATTATTGCAATAGAATTTATCTTTCGGAGTACATTTAGATTCACAGTAAAACTGAGCAGCAAGCGCTGCATTTGGAGTACTCAGTGGCGCGCTCCCATATACTCCCTCCTTCCCCTCCGGCCACACCCGCAGTCTCCCCGACAATCAGCATCCCTCACCAGAGGGGCATGTCTGTTACAGTTGATAAATCTACATTGCAACCTCGCTATCATCCCAAACCCATGCTTTACATTAGGTGAATCACTCAGTATTGTGCATTCTATTGGTTTTGACAAGTCTGTAACGACATGTATCAACCATTATAGCATCGCATAGAATAGTTTCACTACCCTAAGAATTCTCTGTGCTCCACCTACTTATCTCTCCCTCTCCTTAACCCTTGGCAACCACCGATCTTTTTATGGTCTCCATAGTTTTACCTTTTCCAGAATGTTGGAATCATACAGTATATAGCATTTTCAGACTGGCTTGTCTCACTTAGCATTGTACTATGCATTGAAGGTTCCAACACGTCTTTTTTCACGGCTTGATAGCTCATTTCTTTTTAACACTGAATACCATTCTGTTGCCTGGATAGACCACAGTTTATTTATCCATTCACTTACTAAATGATGTCTTGGTTGCTTCCAAGTTTTGGCAATTGTGATTAAAGCTGCTGCAAACATCCGTTTGCAGATTTTTGTGTGGACATAAGTTTTCAACTAATTTGAGTAAATACCATGGGGCACAATTCCCAGATCATGCGTTTAGCTTTGTAACAAACTGTCTTCCAAAGACAGTCAATGGAAGTCAATGACTTCCTTTTGGGTTTTACAGGAAACCAGGAGTCCAGGCTTGATTATAATACCTAAGTCGTTACAGGTTGACAGTTTGGATTAAGTGAGAAAATAAATAGGGAAATGGTCAGTCATCGACACAGAGCCTGATATAAGATGGTTCCTTTTTTTTTTTTTAACTCTTGCAGAGCTGTCCAAACGAACTAGAAATGGGGATATGGAGACAGGAGAAGGTTTTTATGACTGGTTTAGTCATTAAGTTATGATTTTTGAAGGCTCAAACCAGAGCCTTCAGTTTTGCAGAAAGGAGAGGAGGAAGGCCTCTGAAGGATTAAGCAATGGTTTAGGCATCAAGGATAAATACAAAATTGGACAAGAGGCAGGCTTCTTAATCCAGAAGATTGTAAGAATCATGGAACACCATGATAAAAAATGAAGTTGGGAGGGTCAGATGTTTAGAAAGAAAAAAGGCCATTATGGACACACAATAACTGGTTAGCACTTGCTGATGGAATTAATTTGAAGAATAATAAAGGTTCTTATTTGTGATCGTGGTTTAATGGTGGACAGTTTTGTTTTAAATTCCTGTAATGGGAAGATCATGAACCCCATTTCTGTTTTCCCATTATTTCCTCTCTTGCAGAGAGGAAAATAGCTCGATTTGCCCTTGAATATAACAATAGTCAATGACTGAGACAAATCATTTGCTGTCGTCCTCTGTGTCAGGTAAGTGTCACAAGGGTGACCTATAATTATCAGTTGCCACTTCAGCAGAGGGGAGCAATTACAGCAAGGGCAGTTTGGTGTTATATATCAGTGTGACAGGCTTGCCAAACTGATGGGCAGTAAATGCACAGGCACAAGGTTTTAGGATAATTTCCGCATCCAGTAGAGTGGAGATCTTTGTCAGAGAATGTAAAAATTAGCTGAGCAAATTTCATCCTGATTATTTTTATATGTGTTTTAGAAACCTAGCCAGAGCTTCATCTTGGGTCAAATATTGAACAAAACCCGATTATGGGAGATAACTGATTCACGCTTTGTAAAATCTAGACAGGTTGATATCAACTTGCTCATGGAAAAGGCAAAGAAATTAAGCAATATCATGTGAGTGGCTGTCAGCTGGAGGTAGGTCAGCAACAATATCTGATGGTAATAGCTGCAGCAGTACTATTTATTCGTTAGAAATGGCCAGTAACACAAGAAGAAAACAAACATCATTTTTTAAAAAAAAATTATTTATTTTATTTTTGGCTGCATTGGGTCTTCGTTGCTGCACGCGGGCTTTTTCTAGTTACAGTGAGTGTGGCTACTCTTCGTTGCAGTGTGTGGGCTTCTCACTGCAGTGGCCTCTCTTGTTGCGGAGCACAGGCTCTAGGTGCACAGGCTTCAGTAGTTGTGGTGCATGGGCTTAGTTGCTCTGCAGCATGTGGGATCTTCCCGGACCAGGGCTTAAACCCGTGTCCCTTGCGTTGGCAGGCAGATTCTCAACCACTGAACCACCAGGGAAGGCCCAACAAACATCATTTTTAATGTCCCCAAAGATAACCCGTCATCATACAGATTTTTTTCTGTGCATTTGTAAATTATATATATTGCCTCTAAGATTGTCCCCATTGATTGCTGCTGCCTTATATTCATGCCCTTGTATAATCCCCTCCCCGAGTGTGATTAGGTTATTAAAGATTGTGGCTTCTATCTTGGGTGCTCTCTCTCGCTCTGATGGAAGCCAGGGGCTGTGTTGCAAGCTCCCACACGGAGAGGCCCTCGAGGCAAGGAACCGAGGGAGGACTCCAGTCAAGGAACCGAGGGAGGACTCTAGTCAACAGACATTGAGGAATTGAGCCCCTCACTCCAACAACCTGTGCGGAGCTGAATCCTGCCAACAACCACGTGAGTGAGCTTGGAGGTGGATTCCCATTCGAGCCATCAGTTGGGACTGTAGTCCTGGCTGACAGCATAACTGCAGTCTCATGAGAGATTATGAGCCAGCCAGGCCTAGCTAGGCCGATTCCAGATTTCATACCCACAGAAACTCTGAGATGGTACGTTTGCTGTTTTAAGCTGCTAAGTATTGGGGTAGTTTTGTTATGCAGCAATAGGGAACTAGTATGTAAATGTTGACAAACATTGGATTAGAGTGTCTTTTGTCAGTCAGAGTTCTAGCAGCAAACAGAAGGCACCCAACTGGGATTTTGAAGAGAGACTTGAGCAGTGTTAGGAAAATCAATAAGGTACGAAGAGGCAGCCAGGGCTTACAACAGTGGGAAGCCATTATCCTCCCTAGACCTGAAAGAGAAAGGGAGCCAAAGAGATAGTAGCAGTATTGTAGAGGAATGCAACACCTGCCAGAACTGGGTTGAGGCAGGGAGCGAGTAGAGAAGAAATACCCTGACCTCTTTATCTCGCCATCCTCAGATCTGCCCATGACTCTCATTGGCCAAACCCTACTGGAAACCAGGGGGCAGTTCCTACCGGTCAGCTTTCTAGGACAGAAAACAAAAGAAGAGAAAGTAGGGAGTGGATCTGCTGGGGCATAAGGACAGAAACCAGGATATGCAAATGCTCTTGTGCAACTGTTTTTATTTTTACCATCCTTCTGTATCATTAAAGATTCTTCCACATCACGGTTTTAAATAGCTACATATGGATACTGTAACCAAAGTATCTCAATCATGCAATGATGAACATTTTTGGTTGTATAAAAATTCTTCTTTTGCTATGAAAACGGTGAAATGAATATGCTTATAGTCATATTTCTATGGCTTAAAAAAAATAATTCCTTAGAGTACAATGCAGTAAGTAGAACAATTGAGGACAAAGAACATTTTTTAGGGTTTTGATATATCTTGTCATATCACTCACCAGAAAAGTTGCTTTGATGCTCCCCCTATAAAAATCTTTGCCTATTTGATAGGTTTGAAAAATGCTGTATTGTTTTAATTCTTTTTGATGTTATTAAGGAATTTAAAATATTTTCACATGTTCATTAGCTACTTATTTTTCTTCCTTTGTGACTTTCCCCATTTTTTTCTATTGGTATTGGTGTTTTTCTTATTGATTTATAGGAACTATTTAGTATTAAGAATTCATTCTTGTCATATGTGCTGCAAATATTTTTCCTAGTTAAAAAAGTCTCATGCATAAACCTGTTTCTTTACCTCAAGAATATTAAAATATTTACCTTTTCCTTCTAGTATTCTAATAAATTATATAAGTGAGAATTTTAATCCATTTGGAACTGTTTTTGGAGGTAAAGTGTGAGACAGGGATGAAACATAATTTTCTTCTAAATGGTTATCTAACTGTCCCAAAGCCATTTATTGAAAGGACAGTCTTTTTTTTTTTTTCTCACTGATTCAAAATGGGAACACAAATCCACATGGAAAGTATAACCTTGATTTTATTACTTAAAGGGTTCCTTTCCGTTATATATATTTTTGCATATGGGTTAAAATATGCATATGGGTTAAGATACATGAATATTTTTATTGCAAATGATTCTATTACTTTATCTTTCAATAAAGATCAGTAACAGGAACTTGGAGCTTGGGTCTAGTTCTGGCTAAAGATTATGTCCTTTATTTCCCCTAAGCTGGACCTAATTTGTTTTTTTTGATGTATTGTTTTTTGACCTCCTGATAATTTTTGTAAATACTACGAATATTTCGGAACTAAAGTGAACTTGGCTTACAGTGGTAGATTTAATTGAGGAAGACAATATTATAATTTCACATGTTTAGTGCAAACCAGTACTTATCTCATTTGGTAGTTTTTTTAATTAGAAGATCTGAGGATATACTCTGCCTGCAATGTGGTGACAATGACATTGCATAGTAATGTTCCATTTAAAAGGCATGCACAAGTGGTAATGGATCTTTCTGTAAGCATTTCATGAAAGGAAGGCCCCAGGTCATGTTTGTTCATCTGTATTTCCTAAAGGGTTTCCAGTGGCATCATGAAATACCTGATGAAGCTTTTACCTCTGAACGATAGAAGAGAACATAACATTTCTGTCTTGCTCTCTTAGATCACTCACTCTGGGGAAAACCAGCTGAGGACACTCAAGCAATCCTATGGAGAAGTCTATGTGGTGAGGAACTGAGGCCAACTGCCAACAGCTAGCACTAATTTGGCAGGTATGGAAATAGGCCATTTTGGAGGTGGATCCTCCAGTCCCAACCAACTCTTCAGATATAGCCCTAGCCAATGCCTTGACTGCAACCTTATCAGAGAGACCCAGAGCCTGAACTGAGACAGGCTTGTTGCCGAAATTAGCCTCTGTACACCAGTGCCGAATTAAATCTTGGAGACAGAGTTTTGGGTGAAGTAGAAAGAAACCGCGTTATTGCTTTGCCGGGCAAAGGGGACCACAACAGGCTAATGCCCTCAAGACTGTATGTCCCACCCTGGGACACGGGGGTAGTGAGGAGTCTTTAACAGTGTTCGGGGAGCAGGGCGTGATCAGCTCGTGGACATTCTTCTGATTGGTTGGTGGTGAGGTAATTGGGAGTCAGCATCATCAACCTTCTGGTTCCAACCGGTCTGGGGTCTACGTGCTTGTGGGCAGCATACGGTTAACTTCTTCCACCTGGTGGCGGTTTCAGTATCTGCAGAACAGCTCAAAGGACATGGCTCCGAATATTATCTATAGACCTTGGGGAAGAACTAAAGGTCCTTGACTTTGTTTAATGGCCAAAGTATTATTATTTTGTCTTGCTTGACTGTGTTCCTTTCTTTCTGCATTTTCTCACTTCTCTGATTAAATTTATTCTTTGACTAAAGTTTTTCTACAGACAAAAGGCAGGCGGAGGACATGGGTGGGCATCTGTTCCAGGAAGGCCTTATAGTGTCCTGCTAGGTTACAGGCTGGGACCTGGGACCTGGGACCCTTTGCAGCAATGCTTGCACCTGGACAAACATCTCCTCAAGCAACAAATACAAAGAAACTCCAAGGGACTAAAAATAACTGTGTGCATGCACATTTGGGGCAAATTATGAACAAGATACAAAAAGCCCCAAAACCTAACTTCCACATCTGAGGAGTTGGGAGCAAAAGCATGGTAGCGCACATGATCCTTGCACACAGCACCACCAAGGGGATGGGCACACCACCCAAGCCACCCCTGCAGCCTGACCCCCAGACCTGCCCCTACCCTCACCCCATATAAGGGACCAGCTTGCCCTCCCCTCACGGAGCAAGCAGGGCCACCTGTTACTTGTTTTCGCGCCGTCCTGCTACAGTACGAGTCCCAGTAAAGCCTTGCCTGAATTTCTCGTCTGGTGTTTTTTCAATTTCTATTGATTAAGGAGTCCAAGAACCCTGGCCGGTAACAGAACCACTCAGGTAAGCCACTCCCAGATATCTGGGGGTTCCGAATTTGAAACCCTGAAGGCATTCTGCTAATCATTTCTAGAACATCTCAACTGGAAGAGAATATTGACTGTAGAAGTGGTATGAAAGACAGATTGAAGAAAGGCAAAGAACCTAAGGCTGTTGCAAAGGTTTTGAGGAAATATGATGAGGTCACTAAGTAAAATTTCAAGCCTGGGTCTGCTATACTCTCTGTAGCTTTGGGTTGGTTAGTGAACCTCTTGGAGCATCAGGGTTCTCTGTAAAATGAGGATGCTAATGGTGCTTACCTTACAAAGTGGCTGTATTAGAGCACCACATCTGAGATGCAGTTGGCTCTTAATAGAAGGAAACTTAGAAGGTATTTGTTTGAAAAATGTAAAGGCAAGTCCACTGCGAGAAACTTTAAGTACTTAAAGTGGTCTTTGAAGTGTGCAACTGATACTACAGCTAACAGGATGAGCAAGTAAATAACCGAACAAATGAATTATATTAAGTGCAAAAACTGCTGGTAAGAAGTAGAGGACATTAATTTTTAGCTCGAGTAAGGAAATTTTTGAAATGTTTTTCTATATTTAATACTTTTCTGATAATGAGTCTGTTTTATGGAAACTCAGACAAAATTTCTACAGGTGAAACCAACAGATAAAAGCAAATAACTCATTGGAAGCCACAGGTCTCGCCCGCTGAAGCTAGTCCTGCCTCTCCATGGCCCCGCCTTCCATATAGCCACGCCTCTTTTGTGTTTAAGGTTGGGCTTCACCCTTTCCTCATCACCGGGCTCGCTACGCCTAGTTCCCAGTCGAGGCTCGTTTGCTCGCGAGAGTTCCTCCACCTGGCCCACTCAGAAGCTGTAGGAAACGGAGGCAGAGAAGAGTCGCGAGCCTTGACTCGACCACACTTTCCAGGCCCCGCCCCTCCTTCCTCGCCCTCCTCCTGGCCCAGCTTCCCCGGTTGCACGTGTAATTGTTGTGGTTCAACCTCACGTGGCCACGGAAGTGCCGGCGTTACATGCCCCGCCTCCAAGATGGCGGCGCCCAGTGCCGGGGCCCACGACCTGAGCCGGCTCAGCTTTGAATTATAACCTTGACTGAGTCTGTGCGGCCATGGACCGGCCTGGGTTCACAGCCTCGCTGGTGGTGAGTACCGGGCGGTAGGGTGGGGGCGCTAGGCGTGCCGGAGGCTTCCCTGTCCTAGCACCTCCTTCCGGTTTTGCGCGCTGAATCATCCCCGGGTCACCGGTCACCAGGTCTGGGAGGAAGCACGGGGCTCCTGGGCCGCGCCGGGCCTCGTGTCAAGGTCCTGAGTTTCCTACCTGTATGCCAGAAAGAGACGGGGGTGGGATAGGGGTGGCACTTGACTCTTAGTCTTCCGCACCGCGGTTTACCTAACGGAAAAAGAAAAGTTTCAATTGTATACTGTGACCATACTCTGGAGAGCTTGGCAATTAATGAAATATATGTAATAAAACAACTGGAGTCGCTCACAGACCTCCTGGTCAAGACTGTGGTTTCATTTTGCTGTATCTTTTTTCAGTCTCGGAAAATGACGCATCCATTCATTCATCCTGTATATAATTAATCTGCTTATTTTGCTTCCGAGCATTTTTCTAGGTTTTGGGTATATACTGATGAGCAAAAATAGCCGCGCGTTGAGCCAGTACGTCAGTGGTGTTTAATTCCTTAGAAAACAACGAGAATCAACGTGTCTTAACATCAACCCCCACCCCCATATCCTTTAATAAATATTTTGAAACCTTTCTTAGGACATGTTCAGTAGGGGATACTAGATACAGTAGTGAACAAGACAGATTGGCTGCCTGTGTTTTCATTGTAGGAGAGCGGGCAGAGGCAGAAAATAGACAAATAACTTTTCAAAAGCTTTTCCTGAGAAACGGAGGCCCAGAGGACTTTCTTCGTTTAATTATCAAATGTTTTTGCAGGTGTTGGAGATAACATGGTGAACAAGATAGACCTGGCCGCATGGGTCAGGTGGTGGAGGCAGAAGGGTGAAATGATTGTTATCATAAATGATGATGAGGGTTAGTTTCAGAGTGCATGGAAAGATGTGGAAGGGGGATCTTACCCAGACTGGTGGAATGATGGTTTTAAATCTAGATTTGTTGATATTTGTAGAAGCTAGGTTTTAGAGATGCAAAGAAACATGTTACCCCTTTGAAGACGTTTTCCTGTCCAGCTGGTGAGATAGCAGTAGTACTTGTGACAATTAACATTGCTCTGCCGGGAACTAGGGTAAGCTCTTTACATACATCATCTCATTTAAGCCTGACAAACAATTGAAGTCTTATCCTAGTTTTCCAAATGAGGGAACTGAGGAATAGTATGTTAGATAATTTGTCCAGAGTCACACAAGTGAGATACATTTCATGTGTGGAAGTGTTGGAGCTTAGATTCCAAGCAGTGTAACATGGGATTCCATTTACTGCTCCTTGAGACTATCTCTGAAGTCAGCAACAGTAGCAGTTGCTAAAAACAGGTGAGTGTCAGAGTTAACAAAAGAAAAATTGTATTAAAATTTATTTATTTTATTAAAGAAGGGTACACATGCTTACTTCTTTTTTCAATGTAGTTACAGAGGGTAAAATTGGGATCGACTGGTAGAAGTTTGAAGGAAGTTAGATTTTACTCCCGGCGAATTCATTTAGCATGCAGTTTATCTGCCATGTGTTCTGTCTACTGGTACTGTGATTGCCCTTGGAGATTTGATGGCAAACAAACCTAGGCTATATGATAAGTACTGTGAAAGAAATGAACTGAGGTGGGAGAGAGAGAGAATAATATTGGAAAACCTACT
Source organism: Balaenoptera ricei (assembly GCF_028023285.1). Classification (NCBI taxonomy): domain Eukaryota; kingdom Metazoa; phylum Chordata; class Mammalia; order Artiodactyla; family Balaenopteridae; genus Balaenoptera; species Balaenoptera ricei. The sequence continues at coordinate 83,053,843 of NC_082649.1, forward strand.
TTAGATGGAGTGCCCAAGGAAGGCCCTGAGGAGCTGACGTTTAAGCTAAGACCTGAAAGATAAGGGGCAAGTCATTTTGATGAGCAGAGGGGAAAGTTCAGAGGGAGCAGCACGTGCGAAAATCCTCAGGTGGAAAGAGTTCAGGATGTGACGATGGTGGCTGAGGCCTAGTGGGTGAGGGTAGTGTGTCGGGGGTGCTGTTGGAGAGCTAGACAAAGCCTGCCGGGGGGAGTCTTGGTGGGCAGTGGAAAGGAATCTGGATTTTATATGAAGCATAACGAAAGCCATTAGAAGCTTTTATTATTGAAGTAGTCCGGAAATGGAGTGGCCATTTTATTTTGTTGTTGTTGTTGTTTTTTTACGGTTGGGAGCATCTTTGAGGCAGGCTAAGCACTCCTGAGGGAGTTCTGTTTTGTTTACTACTGTGTGGCCAATGCCTGACACTTCGTAGGCACTCAGCACTTGTTGGGTGAATGAATGCAACTTCACATGTTTGCAGAAGTCTTGAGCCTCGGCTTCTAAGGATTAAGTGAGATGTAGTACAGAGCCTGACGTAGGGCAGATATTTAACTGTTTCCTTCCTCAAGTTTCTAGAGCAGGATTGAAGGGCTGTAGAGCTGAATAAGGAGAGAGCTTCTGGCATGTTAAGTTTTCATTTGGAACACAGAGCAGACTATTCAGAAAAAAAACCACCAAGAGTACATTCACTGGTGCATGCTTTTAGGAGAGCAGTTTGAAATAAGTATTAGCGACCTAAAGATGTTCATAACATTTAACTCAGTGAAGATAATAGGAAAACATGAAATAAAAGAGGAATGGTGATAGATGCATCTCATGGACTATTTAGGGGCCATTGGTAACAGTGCTTGTGAAGAGCATGTGCTATAATAGTAACATGGAAAATGCTTATGAGATTAAAAAAAAAGAAAGAAAAAATACAACACTGTACCTGTACACATCTGGTTCATGCCTAATTAAAACTTGGTAGCCAAGGGGAATTGGTTCCAGGTCCCCTGTGGATACCAAAATCCACAGGTGCTCAAGTCCCTTATATAAAATGGTGTAGTATTTGCATGTAACCTGTGCACATCCTCCTGTATACTTTAAATCATTTCTAGATTACTTATCGTACCTAATACAAGGTAAATACTGTGTAAATACAATATAAATATTATGAACATAGTTGCCTGCATGCAGCAAATTCAAGTTTTGCTTTTTGGAACTTTCTGGAATTCTTTTTGCAAATATTTTGAATCTGCATTTGGTTGAATCTGACGATGCGGAACCCCAGGATATGGAGGGCTGGCTTTATTCCATTCCTTAAAAAAAAAAAAAAAAAAAAGCTGTATTGAAATCCTCCAAGATGGAATGAAATAATTCCGATAGTAGCCCTACTTTTTTCTTCTACCTTTTCAGTGCAAAACAAGCAAACAAACAAACATACCTCCAAACCAGTCTTTCCTTCCAGCCTGACATCTTCTCTCCCTTTTCAGTACTTAGCTGTTTCATCGACCTTGTAGTTCATCTGGGTTGTTACTTGAGTGAAACCAAAAGCATCCCTGTCTCAGTTACTTTTAACTGGGTTACAGGTGAAGGAACTTCGGCACGTGTTGGTGCTCTGCAGTGTGAAGTGCAGGCAGTCCTTTGCGTGTAATGTGGGGCCGTAAAGATGAATGTGCGAGTGGACGTCATGCGGAGTGATCTTAATAATTGATGAAAACACTTATGATTATTTAACGACCTTTAAAAATTCTTGTCAATGTTAATAACTCTCTTACTGTCGATTGTAGAAGTATAGGGAAGCGGAAAAAAAAAGAGAAACTAACATTTAGTACACTGTAATTTAAAACATTAAGATTGTATTTCTTTGTAAAAAAAAAAAGTATCAGAAGTAATTTTTAAGTCATATAACTTGCAATACAGAACAAGTGTTCCTTTAATGTGGAGATCTTTGCTGGCACAGCTTGCTCTGGGACATCTTTGTCCTTTTCGTCACAGCCTCTTTCCCCGTATATGGTGATAAGTTTGCCTTCACTCACTTTCCTCTGGCTGCATGTCTAGAATCTCTCCAACGACAGCAGAGTTGATATTCCCACGGCCAGCTAATTCTTTTATAACTCCTTTTACATTTGACTTGAATGTCACTTTCATTGTTAACCACTTGTCATTTATTTGCCCCGCTTTCATGTTTGCTGGCCAGTTCCCTCTTTCAATTATCCATTTTTGTGAAATGTCACTGTGGTCACTGTAATTCACCCGTCCTGTTTGAGGACTTGTGTTCCTTGTGGCAACTGAGATGCATGCGTTTCGGTGCTGTGCAAAGCAAGGACTGCTTGTACTGTTCTTGTTTTTTTTTAATATTTTGTTTTTTCTTTTCTTACATTAGGGAGGTGGTTCTGAAAAAGTTTCTTCATAATATTTGCGTCTTCTCACTGGACCTGCCCTTCTGCTGAGAACCACTGGCAGAAAGGGACTTGAGGGCAGTGGCATGGATTATGTTGCCAAGGCTTCTTAGGTGGGGTAAGAAAACAGAAGAAAAGATAAGAATGAAGTTGAAGGGACGTTTTCAGGGTTTTTTGCCTCATACCTTTCTTTTCTGGAAGGCAGCTTCTTAGTCTGCTTTCTGGAGTCAAGGAAGTTAGTATCTGATGATGAAGCATTATCTCCATATCTCTAAGGGATTGGGAATTATGCTGCACATTCTCAAGCTTGCTTTGTGTGACTTGTTTCTTTTCGTCATTTCGGTCAGAGTGGGCAGGTCTTCCTTTTTTTGCTCATTTTTGTGTTGAGTAGGCTGTCACCTAGACAGAGGTGTATTCTCAATTTTGGTCAATCAGTGGAGCATGCAAAGCACCCTTGGAGACCACCAATCGTCTGGGACCACAATCGAGAACCACTGCCATGATGGAGGCATTTCTTCTGTATTTCAAGTACGAGGAGATGGAGCTACCTTTTCTTTCTCATTTTTCTTTCAGTATAAGAGGGGGTCCTGGGAAAGTTTTAGAATCTGAAATTTAGCTGTAAATGACTTAATATGCTTTTGTACCACTTCCAAACCAAATGCTGTGTGTTCAGATATAAGTTTTAAATATTAAAATTTTAACGGTACACACAGAATTTGAGTAACAAAATGCCAAATAGAGGGAAGATAAAAGTTGTACCCACAGTTTTTCCACCTCCACGAATCAGGTATTGTTACCTGTTTAACCAGACATATGTGTGAGCCTTTGCTCTGGTACTTGGGAAGAGCAGGAGCCTCAAAGATACGGTCCCTGCCCTCAGGGGTGTGCAGTCAAGTGGGAGCAGACATTTAACAGAAAATAAAACGAAAATTAACCATGTAATTGTGCATGATGATAAAAAGTAACCATTTACTGAGCACTTTAATGTGTGCTTATGCAATTTTTTCAGAGCAGAAATCATATGGTTACAATTTTGTCTTCTTTTTTTTTTGTATTCTGGTTAAAAAAAAAAATAACCCATAAATTCACATCCAAGCATCATAAAGAAATTTGAACAGTAGTGTTTCTCAGTTTTTTGAGTTTGACGCTGAATCGTTCCTGCACACGTCGCATGATTTGGTTTTTCTATTGTGTGACTCCGTGGGTGATTCTTGTCCAGGGGGGCAGAATTTGAGGAGAGCTTTTCATTCATTATTGGTAAGGAAAGACTTGAATTTATCGATTTTGTATATACATTTATTGTTCAGTTTAATATATGAATGCAATCTTCAGTCTTTGGTCAAGTCCTCCTTCGTCTTTCACATGGGTTTTAATATTGGCCTGTCAGAAATAGGGCATCAGCAAACTTGGAAGGATATTTACAGTAACATAACACTAAAAATGATAACTCATATTTATTGGTAATTGAGGCAGGCATTTTGCTAAGCATGTAACAGGCTCATGTAGTTGTATTTAATTCTCATTTAATCTCACTCAGTTCTCAAAAACTCTGTGAAGTATAGGTACTATTATTTTTCCCCTTTCATGCATGAAGAAATGGGGGCTTACCTAGGTTTAATAGCTTTCCTAGGGAGACCCAGTTGAGATTGAAGCCAGGTCTGCGTGTCTGATGCCAAAGCTGTAGTCTAAGGCAATATTTAATCTGAAAGAATTTCTGGAGAAATGGAAGAATACTCAAGTCAAATTCTAGAACCATTATTGTATTCCTGAGAATAGCCTTACCAAACAACACTGATCCTACACAGTCTTTCCCGTCAGGAGGTGATGAAAGGCAGAGGATTTCTGGGAAAGTCACCCTGAATATACCACAAAGCTGTCAGTGGAGCTGTGGAATGCCAAGAAGTATAGCAGCAGGTAACACCAGGTTTCATTTGTCCCGGTGCTATGACAAACTGCCGCAGGACAACCAGAGAGTGATTTGCTGAAGTTTTTCTTCTGAATGTTGAATCTTTCCGTAAAGTGTTTTCTCATCATCTTACATTTCCATGTGATTCAGACCAACAAACAAGTGTGGAAGCCCTGCTGCATCCCAGGCACTGGGTTATATACTTAGGAGGGCCAAGGTCACTCACCTGGCTTCTGCTCTGAAGGATCTTGGTGTCAGCCATGGTGGTTAGTACTGAAAGTGAAGTGTAAACAAAGTTATCCGGGGGCGTTAAGGAAGTAGCCTTTAATGCTGACTGGGAGACTGGGAAAGGCTTCAGGAGGGATATGGCGTTTGGTCACAGTCTTAACAATGAAATGGATTTTGGCAGGGGTGTGTGTGTGTGTATGTATTTGTGTGTATGTAATGGCCGGGGGGAGCAGGGGGTCTGCTGGCTGTAGTAGACAGGAGGCAAGAGGCATTGGAAGGGCCTTCCAGGCTGAGAGAAAAACCTAAGCAGGAGCACAGAACTGTTAAGTTTCCGGACGTTTTTGGGAAACAGAGTAGTCAGAGTGGACGAGGCTCAAGGTCAAGAGTGTGCCAGATGAAGCTGAACAGGTAGTTTAGGGTCTAGGGGTCGAGGTTCTGAGTTACCCCTTACTGAGTGCCTACTGTATACCAAATGTGACCAGTGAATTCAGGTTGTTGTTTTTTGTTTTTGGTTTTTTTTGGTGAGGGAATATTAATTTGAGTAGCTCTACTTTTGTATGTTTGTAGTACTCATTGGGTACTTGTAGTACTCAAGTAGCAAAACTTGAACAATACAAAAATCAACAAGATAATAATAAAAATACTCCTCATCCCGAATGTTTTTCCACAGAGATAATAACTTCTAGCAGTTTGGTGTGTATGGTTCCAGACTTGTAATTATGCATAGACAAATAAATACACATTTCTTTGAAAGGTGGGATTATACAGCATATATTGTTCTGTAGCTTATTTGATTAATTAAGAATATAACATGTTTCTGTATCAGCAAGTTCAGGTCAATCTCATTCTTTTAAAGGCTGTGTAGCAATCCGTTATTCTGATATAATACAACTTATTAGGTTATTTCCAGTTTTTTACTGTTAGAAACAATTCTATAGTAGACATTCTTGTATATTTATGAACTTATGTGGAAGAAATGTTTAAAAATAAAATAACTGGATCAAGTATTTTACAGTACTTTGCCAAATTGCCAAATTTGTCCTTCAATAGATTATAATAATTTGTTTATGTTAATACCCATAACTATTTTCATATTTATAATCTTTTATAATGTAATTGGGAAATTTAAAATTTTGTTTTTATTTGATCACTGATGATGGGGAAGCATATTTTCATAATTTTGTTGGCTGTTTATATTTTTCTTTTGGGAATTGCTTGGTCCTGTGTTTTGCAATTTTTAAAAAATTTGATGTACCTTTTTTAGGTTGCTTTGTAGTACCTTCTAAGATATGGTTAGTAACCTTTTGTTATAGTCATTAATTCATGTGTTCTTCAAATAGTTATTGAGTGCCTACTGTGTACTAGGTGCTGGGAACATACTGGTGAACAAAACAGGTATGGATCTTATAGTTTCGTGGAACATACAGTCTTTGAAGAAATGGTCAGATGCTCAACTATAGAATTGGAATTCTGATCAGTGTGTGGAAACATGAGGGTCTAAACCTAGACTGGGGGATCAGGGACACAGTCCTAGAAATGAGGAAAATCAGATGACTTGGAGGAAAAGAGAGATCAAGGTGGTAAGAAGGTACCCAGCAAGGGGCTAATTATGGAGTTAAGGGTGGAGAGGTAGATGAGGGCCAGAACTTCTAGAGCCTTGTAGGCTGCACTGTGATTTTGTTCTTCATCCTAAGGGCTTTTGGAAACTTTGAAGAGTGTCAAGATGAAATTGAAATTTGTATTTTACACAGACAACATTAGTGTAGAGGGCCAAGGAGCGCTGCGGGGAGAATGGATGGTGGAGGGGGAAGAAGGCAAGTATCACAGGAAGCGGAAGCCACAGCTCTGCAATGAGGTGGAGGAAACTGAGAACGTCAGGGAGGGATGTTTCCCCGAGAAGCCATGTTAATGTTTTGCCTGGTTCTTTTTAGTTGTGGTCTAGGCCAGGGGCCTGTGATGATTTTGCTTAGTTAAATTAGATGGATGGTTTGATTTTGTCCTGTAGTTGAGCAGCAGTGAGTTTTTTTGTTTTTGCTTTGTTTTTTTCTGTTTTGCCAGCTTCATGTAATCTTGACTTTTTTCAACTCCCAGAGGAATTTCAAAGGGTCTAATTTCACTAATTATACACTTTCTCTCTACAGCCCGCCAGCACTTTTTCCATTTTTAAATTAAGGTGGTGCTGTGTACTTTATCTATATGATATCAAGATCTCAATAAATTGTTATGCTATGGTAAGGCTTGCTGGTTATCTGGGTTATGTTCTCTTTCTTTGGATTTTGTCTAGTACTTAGGATTTTCAGTGTAAGCTACCATAAATCTTGAAACTAACCCTTTGCCTGATAACCTTTTTTTAAACATTTTTTTAATTTTTAAAAATATTTTGGCCACACTGCGTGGCATGCAAGATCTTAGTTCCTCAACCAGAGATCGAACCCATGCCCCCTGCAGTGGAAGCGGAGTCTTAACCGCTGGACTGCCAGGGAAGTCCCGCCTGATAACATTTTTGATAGTGATCATAAATAAAATTCTCAGGCTAAAGAAAAAAAGAAATCGGTAGAGTTCCTTATAATTCAGTTGATGCTGGCTTGATGAAAAATTATAAGCATTCCTTAAAGTTTTTGTTTAAATCTTAGGTATGTTGCTATGTGTCTAAATACATAGGTAATTCTTAATCTTCTGTTAGCAGCATTTTTTTCAGTCTCATGAATTTAAGTGACATTTGAGTTATAGAAGTTTGAAATCCACAGAAGCAATTAGTAACTTGATTCATGATTTACTAGATAAATAGATTCAATCTGGTCATTTTATTCTCAGACGATAAGAATTCTGATGAAAGAAGGGCTGGAGAATCAATGCATGCAAAGGAGCCAAATAGATTAAAAGAGTAATTCGCTTATTGATTAAAATTTAGCAGTAGATAGCAAACATCTCTCTGAACCCACTCCTAAGATTAAAGAGAAAATTAGAATGAAGTGCAGCTATTTTTAAAGAAACCAGTCATATCAGTCATTCTCACCAAGATTTTAGTTCTTGTGTTTTGAGAAAATGAAGAGGCAGGCAAAATATTTTGTTATGTACTGAATTTTATAAAATCCTTAAAGAATAAGTGAGAAGAATGTTGAAAAAGTTGGCTTTTTTTTTCTTTTTAACTTTGCTACGTTACTTGTGACCTTTTTCCTTTGACTTAGAAAAGGCCACCTTTATATCCGGAAGGAAATCCCACATTGTCATTCTTTTACTCCCACTTGTGGTGCTCTCCTGGCCCATCTCTGTGTTCTTTTGGTGACAACTTTTTTTTTTTTTTTTTTTTTAAAACCTTGGGCCATCTGTACCATTTCAATTTCTTTCTGTTTTATTTATTTATTTATTTATTTATGGCTGCGCTGGGTCTTCGTTGCTGTGCACGGGCTTCTCATTGCGGTGGCCTCTGTTGTTGCGGAGCACGGGCTCTAGGCGCGCGGGCTTCGGCAGCTGTGGCTCGAAGGCTCTAGGGCACAGGCTCAGCAGTTGTGGCGCACGGGCCCAGCTGCTCCGCGGCATGTGGGATCTTCCCGGACCAGGGCTCGAACCCGCGTCCCCTGCATTGGCAGGCGGATTCCTAACCACTGCGCCACCAGGGAAGCCCGGTGACAACTTTTTAGGTCATTCGCAGAGTATCCCGCGTGGTCTTTGGGGTTCTGTCATGCCTTTCAGGCTGATCATATAGTATTAATGTATATGGTAATGTACTTTTCTTTCTCTTTTTCTTTTTTTTTAAATTTTATTTATTTTTGGCTGCGTTGGTTCTTCATTGCTGCGTGCGGGCTTTTCTCTAGTTGCGGTGAGCGGGGGCTACTCTTCGTTGCAGTGTGTGGGCCTCTCACTGCGGTGGCTTCTCTTGTTGTGGAGCACAGGCTCTAGGTGCATGGGCTTCAGTAGTTGTGGCTCGTGGGCTCTAGAGCTCAGGCTCAGTAGTTGTGGCACACAGGCTTCAGTAGTTGTAGCTCACGGGCTCTAGAGCGCAGGCTCAGTAGTTGTGGCACACGGGCTTAGTTGCTCCGCGGCATGTGGGATCTTCCCAGACCAGGGCTCGAACCCGTGTCCCCTGCAGTGGCAGGCAGAGTCTTAACCACTACGCCACCAGGGAAGTCCCTATGGCAATGTACTTTTCTAGTGTACACTAATTTTTAATAATTACCTATGCTAACTAATTGAAAAATAGACATTATTGCATTTCTCATCAGGGTAATTTCATTTTTCCAATGAAGTCTTGAAGTGGTTTTATGGTGAGTGGCAAGTAGAGCAGAAAGTGTTTGCTAGGTACTAACCTTTGTACCACTTGAGCATCCTGTAAACCCAAAGGATGGAAACGGCGGATCATTTTGAACTCTGCCTGTATGTTTAAATAGTACTGATTCTTCTTTTTCTGTGTCATGGAATATATAGTTTTTAATGTCTACTTTTACTTTTTGAATAGGTAATATATTCACATGGTTCAAAATCCAAAAGATAGGAAAAGTTAGCAATTCAGCTTAAAACACTATTAGGAACCGTGTTGAGAGTTGCCTCTTCGTAGTTCTTCTGTCTGCTTACTCTAAAATGGTGTTGATTCATATCTTGAAATGATGCCTTTAGACCTTGTGTGCTGACCTTTCTTTGACAGTCTCTGAGTTCATATTTTTCTGAGTCTCTTTTTCCTTTGACTAAGCTGTAACCAGTTTTTAAAATATTCTACATATGCTTTACTGTAATCACGAGGTGAAAACTTAGTTTTTAATCAGTTTTTAAAGTGCATCTTCCCCAAAGCAACATGGTATCTCTTGGGAGATGACTAGTTTGGGTCAGGTTTTAATGTCCTCTAGGAATTTAGTTCTTTTTTTTCCCTTCATTTATTCACTTAAATTAAAAAGTATCAAGGAATTTTCAAATATACACAAAGTAGAGAGGATACCATAGGAATCCTTATATGTGTGATTCTTAAAATATGGATCTAGATTCACAAGGAGCATTACCATTTAGAATGTAAGTCTCAAAACAATTTTTTTCTTAATGCAGATTCACTACTCATTAGTTAAAAAGGCAAAAAATATAACATTTGGTGTAATTTGGAAAGATCACTGAGATAAATTGTCAAATGAAAAAAACAAGGTGCAGCATACCACCTTTTACTTAAAAAAAAAAGGTAAAATAAAATACATATTCATATTTGCTTATATATGCCTAAAGTAACTTGGGAAGGATACAGTAAGAAACCAAAAGTGGTTACCTGGGTTTTTAGGGACAGGGAAGGAGACTTTGAACTCTTTACCTTTCTGAGGTTTGTTTGTTTACTTTTTTGAACCCTATGAAATCATTAAAAATGAACTTGAAATTTATTTTAAAATTATTAGAAATCATTAAACATTTGTTTAAAACAGAATATGTAATATAAAATTTACAATTTGAAAATATATCACAATAATGGTTATTTTCCCAGGACAGTCTGTAGATTTAGGTAAGAGGTGTTTTGACTGTACCAAAGTAGTCTGTGGTATACTTTAAAACCATACTTAAAGAAATATGCTTTAAAAACTACCCCATCCCCAAAATGGCAGTTTATTTTATTGTAACCTTTTTTTTCTTTTTCTTCCTTTTTTTTTTTAAAGGCTGGTGGGGTAGCAGGTGTCTGTGTTGACTTGATATTATTTCCTCTGGATACCATTAAAACCAGGCTGCAGAGCCCCCAAGGATTTAATAAGGCTGGTGGTTTTCGTGGAATATATGCTGGCGTTCCTTCTGCTGCTATTGGATCCTTTCCTAATGGTAAAAATTATATTGGTATTATCACTGCTTTATATAAAGCCAAGATAATGGGATTTATTTTCAGAATGGTATGTGGTCCAACCCTATATAGAATTCCTTATATGATTGATGTAATTGATCTCCTGAATTTATTTTCTATTCATTAATCCATTATTTTTGACTCAGCTGGTACTATAGATTCCATTCTACTGTATTTGTCATAAAAAAATGAGCAATCTTTAAATGAGTGGTTTTTGTTGTTGTTAAAACTCCTTGTTAGAATCCTTAAAGTGTTCCTGTAACATTGATTGTGATGTCTTACAGCAGTTCTCAACCTTGCCTGCATGTTGGAATCTCTTGGGAAGCTTTACAAAATACTTATGCCTGTGTCTCCATGAGAAGTTTAATTGGTCTGGTCTTTGCCTGGGTATCAGAAGTTTTTGTAGCTTCCCAGGTGATTCAGATATGAAGCTGAGTTTAATAAACACTGGCTTGGAGATTCTGGTGGAGCAGATGAACCTAAGAGGCATTAAATCTTTGTCTTAACTAAATTGCTCTCAGATGATGCAACCCATTCCCACTAACCTCTTTCCATTGTCTTGCTTTTGTTTTGGTTTTGAAGTTGTGTGATTTATGACCCTTTTATTCTATAATCAGTATAATCTGTTTCATTTAATCCACCTCTTTTCAGATACTTATTTTAATAATTGTTTACTGCTGCTTTGATTGGCACTCAAAAGCAGACTAAGCAAACAGAAAACCACCACCATCAAACACACACACACACACACACACACACACACACGCGCTCACACTCTGACTCACAAAACCCCTGCTCCAGAAGATTCTTAAATTCTGGGGTTTGATTTCTTTTTTCTCAGTATATTTCATTAGAAATTCTTTCTTGTTAACTTGATGTTAAGATGTCCATCTGTATCCATCTGTGAGCATAACATTCACATAAAGATTTGTAGAGCAAATCTTTTTGGTCCTTTAGTTTATCTCCCCGAGCCATCCTTAGAGCAGCCAACTGTTTTGAGGTTATCCTTGAATTATTTTATGTCTTAATTTTCAGTAATTGATCATAGCAAGTCACTACTGAGGACCCACTCCATGCCAAGTATAGCTCTATATGTGGGAGATGGGCCTTGGTTCCTAAATTTGTCTGCATTGCAATCACCTGATGACCTGAAGAGATTTTTTTTTTTTTTTTTTTTTTTTTAAAGAAATTACTGCTGTCCCACTCCCAGAGATTAGGGATTTAGTTGGCCTGAAGTGTGGCCTGGGCTTTGGAGGTTTAAAAAAAAAAATCCCCAGGTAATTTTAATATGCAGACAAGTTTGGGAACCTCTGAACTAGGGAATTGCAAAGAAATATGTTACTAAGTCCCTGTCTTTTGGTCATCCATTCTTATGATGCCTCCCTCATCATTGTAAATATTATTTTTTCTCTTACGTATTACGTAGGAATTGTTGGTAGATGAAGTATTAGTGATGGTCTGCAGGGTACATGGTGCTCCATTAAGCTCACAGGGCTGGTTTAGATTCTTGTCAGCAGGAGTTTACATACAGAATGTAGTTTTGAATTTCTGTATGTTTGAGAAAGTGGTGTTCTTCTTGCCCTGCTTTTCTTTTTCTTTTTTTGCCATCCACAGAACATCTTTGAATGGGAGATGCTGGGTCAAAGTGCCAGTGTTTCAGAAATGGCCTTTCTGTTTTTCTGCAAATTTTTGGTGAATTGAAACTTTTTACGTGGCACTTTAAACAATTTTTGCTATTGGTTAAGGTTCTAGTCAGAGTACAGTGCACCAGTGTAACATTCAGCGGCTTGTAGACTTTTTAGAGAACGTATTGTGCAGGGGTTATGGAAGGGACTGAGGGTCGAAAGAAGAGAGGAAAAGACCTGTATTCAAGACCCTTACTCCATGTTTAGAAGGGAATGTAGAAAAACCATAGTTTTTTGTTTTGTTTTCACTCCTGGGGGGTGGGGGTGGGGGTGGGTGGGTGGAACGTGTAGCAGGTAGAACTTAGAGCCGAATGCGACTGGAGATATTCTAGCCCATTTAGTGAGTAGGCCAAAGTAGGAACAGCCTAAATAAGAATCACAAGTGGGAATTGGGACCTGCATTAACTATATACAACTGCTTGCATGGTCATTACTCATCCTGGGACAGTGTGCCTCCTCATTTGGCCTGCTGTTTGTTTGTTAGCCACTGAGGGGTGTTTACAAGCTTGTTGACTTTAACTGTGGAGAACTGATTTTCACTACCAAGCTCTTTTCCTGAGTGTTTCAGACTTTACTGTGACATGTTCAAATGCCCTTCAAAAGATGAATTTGCCATTTATTTATCTTTTGTGCCTCACCTTTTATGTGAGTGATGAACATCTTTTTATTAACAATACATGGCAAGTCTTAAAGCCTTCCTGTGCAGCTAAGATTAGTTCATGGTGATAGGGGTAGCTTTTTAGAGATTTTGATTTCCAGTTTTAATTCAGTAGTTGATTGTTTCCTTGATATAAAAGTGAGTTGATGTGGTAAAAAGTAGCCATGGTTATTTTGAGTAACTAGCAACAAAGCATTATGGAATAGATGTTTTATTTAGTTAAGATATGTGTTTGCAGTTTTAACCTGTCTAGAAATCATTGTAGTTGATTATTTTATGACCATATATAAAGATATTTTGGATCACAGAAATTCATATCCTTTTGTAAAAAACTTAACTAAAAAGTGTTAAGTGACTTATCAGTACAAATTGGTAAATGCCAGGTTAGCTGTTAGGCTTCCTCAGGGCAGGGATCATGTCATCTGCATGTTTGTAAGTCCGAAGTGAGGCATGTAACATGGGCTCAGTCAAATCTGCAAGAGTGAAGGGGTGGGGGTGGGGGAATAGTACATATTATTATTTTATCTTTATATTTATTTATAGCTATAAATATATACATATATAATATATAAATATGTACATATATAATATATGTATATATTATATAAATAATTATATTTTTAGAATTTATTATTTGTATTTATTATTTATACTTATTTATTTATATTACTTATATTTATTATTATCTTCATCTGTTATCTCATAATTTAATAACTAGAGTTGTAATATTTTTTCAAGAAACATATCTCTTAGCAGTTTGCATATATATTTAAACTTTGTGAAAGACTGGTTTGTTTTAAATTTCAGCTGCTGCATTTTTTATCACCTATGAATATGTGAAATGGTTTTTGCACACTGATTCATCTTCATATTTGATGCCTGTGAAGCATATGTTGGCTGCCTCTGCTGGAGAAGTGGTAGGTAATAAGTTATGTGTATAAAATACTTCAGAAATGCAAAGTATGCAAATATCTTCAGTACAGGTATTATTTCATTTCATTTTTAAAAGACAATTGTTTTTTAAATTATGAAAGTCATATATCCCAATAAATGTAAATGGATTAAACATGATAGTTGAAAGACAGTCTATATAGGATGAAAGAAAAATCCAGCTATCTGCTATTTACAAGAGACACACCTCAAACATAATTATACAGAAAGAATAAAATTAAAGAGGTAGAGGAAAATATGCATGCAAATTTTGGTGGCTTCATATTGGGTCAGCATAATTGAGCTGGAACTCTATTTCCTAGAACTCCCTTTCCAGGAGGGTTCCAGGTTAGCCTGGCTACAAGAGAAAATTGCTCAAGATTTGTAAGGTGGAAGTAAAGCAGCGGTCATGTTCATGCTCAGAAGGTTGGTGCGAGGTCAGGCACTGTTGCAGTTCATACACCTCATCACTGATCTGTTGACTTCAGGCAGCAGTCAAGCCTCCAGCTCCTCCAACTCTCACTGGGTCTTCTCCTTCATCTTCTCTAAATTTTGAGTCAGTTGTGTGGGCTCTGTCGTGAAGGGTGCCAATTTATGCTGTAGGTCACCCACATCATTGAGATTGGTGAGGGAGAATGCGAGTTCCAGTTTGTCCTTGCTCTTCCCCATTTCACATCCATGTTTCCTTCCTGATTGCATGCCTTCTAAGTTTCTGTCCCAACACCAGATGCAGAAGCAACAGTTCTACATAAGTTGCTTAACCAGCTCCCACAATTACTGTTTATATCCCATTGTATAATGATATGAGGAACAATTCTCCTGGGAGATGTAGTAAACCTGAACCTGGACTAAATAGCATAGTCTCAAAATATAAAGCAAAATGTTGCTAGAATTATAATGAAAAATGAATACAGTTATTATCTTCATTGGAGTTATTCACATCTATCCGTAAAAGTCATAGGACCAGGCAGGTAACTTGTTAAGACCATAGAAGATGTGAACAACACAATGGCAAGAATGGTCTAATGGATGTGTATGGAGTTCTGCACCTAACTGCTAAAGATTATTGATTTTTTTCAAGCACACTTGGAACATTAATAAAAGTGTGTGACCCAGTAGTCCACAAAGCAACTTTCAACAAATAATGTAGAGATAATGTCATACAGATCATTCGGTGTCTGATTATAATGAAGTAAAATTGGAAAGCAATGATGAAAACACAGGCAGTCCATCCCTCCAATGTGTTTAAAAAATTATCCAACTCTTCTGTAAATAATTCATGAGCCAGTAAATCATAATGTATGTGGTAAAATATTTGTAATTAAAAAATAATACAGGAATATGTATTTTTTCTAAACTAACACAGAGAAGAGTATAATACAAATAAGAGCTTTCCCACCCCCCTCACCCATTTACCTTTCTCCAGTCCCTCCTGCCTACTACTAATGGACAACTTCAATTAAAATTATTTTTGTGTATCCACCCAGAAATTGTCCTTTACTATTGTTGCTTTCTTTTTTTTTTTTTAAAGGATTTTTTTTTTTTTAATTTATTTATTTTTATTTTTGGCTGTGTTGGGTCTTTGTTGCTGCACGCAGGCTTTCTCTAGTTGCGGTGAGCGGGGGATACTCTTCATTGTGGCGCGCGGGCTTCTCATTGCAGTGGCTTCTCTTGTTGCAGAGCACGGGCTCTAGGCGTGCGGGCTTCAGTAGTTGTGGCACACGGGCTCAGTAGTTGTGGCTCACAGGCTCCAGAATGCAGGCTCCGTAGTTGTGGCGCATGGGCTTAGTTGCTCTGCGGCATGTGGGATTCTCCCAGACCAGGGCTTGAACCCGTGTCTCCTGCGTTGGCAGGCGGATTCTTAACCACTGCGCCACCAGGGAAGCCCCTACTATTGTTACTTTCAAATCACATTGTCTCGTTTGTTTGTATGTATGTATGTATCTATCGATCTGCCTATCTCTCTATCTAGTCTATCTTAATAATCCCAGAACGTTGTTAGGGGCAGGGTGCATTAACAGGAATGGACAAAAAAGTGAAGAGAAGGGTCTCGGTTTATAAGTCTTTTATCATTTTGTCAAGTAGTATATATCGTTTTTCATTTAATAAAGTAGTGGTATGTATTTACATTAGGAAGTTAGAAAAATGTATCAGCCTTTATAAGATTTACATAAGAAACAACTGTGATATATTGCGGTTTTGTTTTCTGTGCACTATTTTCCTTTAGAAAATTTGGATGAGAATCTACAAACTGTTTTGTAACCTAATTTTCTTCTCTTAAGAATATGGTGAATGAGGGTGATGAAAGAGAGAGATTGCACTTTATGGAATTCCCTGGCGGTCCAGTGGTTAGCACTCTGTGCTTTCACTGCCCAGGGTGCACAGGTTCAATCTCTGGTCGGGGAACTAAGATCCTGTGAGCTGCATGGCACGGCCAAAAAAAAACAAAAAAATAAAAAAAAGGAGAAAACAACTAAAAAAAATAATAACTGTTCTGAGATGTAATTCACATAATGTATGATTTATCCATTTAAAGTGTACGATTCAATGGTTTTTTGCTGTACTCACAGCTGCAGCCATCGCCGCAGTCAGTTTTAGAGCATCGTCATCGCCCCAAAAAGAAACCTCGTACCCATTAGCAGTCACTTCCCATTTCCCCCAACGTTCTCACCTTAGGCAACAACCACTGACCTACTCTGTCTCTGTAGATCTGCCTATTCTGGACATTTCATATACATGGAATCCTGCCAAGTTTCTTTCTGAGGTGATGAAAATGTTCTAAAATTGACTAGGATGATGGTTGCACATGTCTGTGAATATATTAAAAACCATTGAATTGTATCCTTAAAATGGATGAATTTTATAATATGGAAATTCTATCGTATTAAGCTGTTAGAAAGGAATAAGAAGAGAATATTATGAAAACCATATGTGAATAAATTTGACAAATTCTTGAAAGATAAAAACAAAAAAAGTGGAATCCTACAATCTGGTCTTCCGTGACTGGCTTCTTTCACTTACATTTTCAAGATTTCATCCATGCTATAGCAGGTATCAGAACTTCGTTCCTTTTGATTTGCAAATAATAATCCATGTGGTATAGATATACCACATTCTCTTTATTCACTCATCAATTGCCTATGTTTTTGATTTTCTTGGATACGTACCTAGGAGTGGAAATATCGGTCATATGGTAACTTTATGTTTAACCCTCTGAGGAACTGGCCAAGGCTGTTTTCCGAAGTGGCTGCACCATTTTACACTCCCACCAGCAGTGTGTAAGAGTTCCAGTTTCTTCTGCACATCCTTGACACCACCTGGTGTTACCTGTCTTTTTAATTATAACCAACAAATAGATATTCAGTGGTATCTTATTGTGATTTTGACTTGCTTTTCCCTGGTAACTAATGATTTTGAGCATCTTTTCATGTGCTTATTGGTTATTTACATATCTACTTTGGAGAAATGTCTATGCATCTCCTTTACTCATTCTTTAATTAGGTTGTATTTTTGTTAATAAGTTACAGGAGTTCTTTATATATTGGCAAAACTTTTTCCCATTCTGTGCATGTTTTTCACTTTCTTAATGGTGTCCTTTGAAGCATAAGTTCTAAATTTTGATGATGTCCAGTTTATCTGTTTTATCTTACATTGCTTGTGCTTTGATGTCGTATCTAAGAAACCATTGCCTAATCTGAGATCGTGAAGTATTTATACCTATGTTTTCTTTCAAGAGTTTAATAGTTTTAACTCATATTTTTAGGTCTTTGATCCATTTTGAGTTAATTTTTTTATCTGGTTTGAGGCTGTGGTCTAACTTTATTCTTTTGCGTGTGTATATCCAGTTGACCTAGTGCCATTTGCTAAACTATTCTTTACCCATGGAATTGCCTTGGCACCCTTGTCAAATACTAATTGACGTAAAAGTAGGGTTTATTTGTGGACCCTGTTCTATCGATCTCTACGTCTATCTTTATGCTAGTACCACAGAGCCTTGATTACCACAGCTTTGTAGTAAGTTTTGAAATCAGAAGTGTGAGTCCTCCAGCTTTGTTCTTCTCTGTCAGGATTGTTTTGCCTCTTCTGGGTCTTTTGCATTTTTATGTGAATTTTTTTTTTTGGCCTCACCTCACGGCTTGCGGGATCTCAGTTCCCCAACCAGGGACTGAACCCGGGCCATGGCAGTGAAAGCCCGGAATCCTAACCACTAGGCCACCAAGGAACTCATATGTGAATTTTAGAATGAGCTTGTCAATTTCTGCAAAAAAGGCAACTGAGATTTTGATAGGGATAAATAACATTGAATCTGCAAATTAATTTGGGGAGCATACCATGTTAACAGAAATGCTTAAATTTTCCAATCTATAAACATAGGCTGTCTTTTCATTTCTTTAGGACTTCTGTAATTTCCGATGTTTCATAGTTTCACAGTATACGTTTTACACTTCTTTTGTTAAATTTATTCCTAAGTAATTTATTCTTTTTGATGTTATTGTAAATTGAACTTTTTTCATTTCATTTTCAGTTAGTTTATTGCTACTGTATAGAAATAAATTCATTTTTGTATATTGATCTTGTATCCTCCAACCTAGCTGAATTCATTAATTAATTAGTTCTAAAGTTTAGTGGATTCTTAAAGATTTTCTGTGTACAAGATCGTATCATCTGCACATAGAGCTAGTTTTACTTATTTCTGTACAATCTATATGTCTTTTATTTCATTTTCTTGCCTAACTGCTCTGGTTAGAAGCTCTAGTACAGTGTTGAATAGGAGTGGTGAGAGTGGACATCCTTATCTTGTTTCTGATCTTAGGAAGAAAGTATTTAGTGTTTCAGTACATTTTCTGTCTTAAAGGGTTACATTTTGTCAGTGCCTTTTGTTCATCTGTTGAGATAATCATGTGGTTTTGTTCTTTATTTTACTGATACGGTGTATTACATTAATTGATTTTCAAATGTTAAACCACTCTTGCATTTGCAACCCAAATGTTAAAACTCACTTGATCATGGTATATAATACTGTTTATATAGTGCTAGATTTATTTACTAGTATTTTGTTGAGGACTTTTACTTTATTCATAAGAGCTACTGGTCTGTAGTTATCTTTTCTTGTGTCTTTGACTGGTATTGGTATTAAGGTAAAACTGGACTCATAGAATGAGTTGGGAAGTGTTAAGATAATTTATAAATTATTGTAAAGAAAAGTCATATTAATTATATCATTTTGGTTGATGAACACATATCAGGTACTAATATATTTGGACAATCCAGGAGAAAAGGAATTATGGAGGAAAGAATCTCAGTTTTAAAGAAAAGCGAGGGTCTCCCTATTCATGTGATAATTTGAATTGTTGAGGTTATGATATGTAATATGGAAAAAAAGATGACCTCTGGTCCTTATCTGCGTTTTTGCATTTATTTATATCTGGGATATATATATAATTTTATACTTTCCCGTTACTATACAATGAATTTTTTTTTTTTTTTTTTTTTTAAAGATTTATTTATTGATTGATTGATTGCTATGTTGGGTCTTCGTTTCTGTGCTAGGGCTTTCTCTAGTTGCGGCAAGCGGGGGCCACTCTTCATTGCGGTGCGCGGGCCTCTCACTATCGTGGCCTCTCTTGTTGCGGAGCACAGGCTCCAGATGCGCAGGCTCAGTAGTTGTGGCCCACGGGCCTAGCTGCTCCGCGGCATGTGGGATCCCCCCAGACCAGGGCGCGAACCTGTGTCCCCTGCACTAGCAGGCAGACTCTCAACCACTGCGCCACCAGGGAAGCCCTACAATGAATTTTTGATCTAAGAAATCATTTGGATGGTTCCTTGAAGAGAATGTTGAAAGAAATTAGACTGAAAGACACTAAATTCACGGAAGTGTTTTCTATAAAACTTCCTTTTGTCATTGGTTTAAAAATGATTTTGTAGAACCCAAGCTAACTCTGGATTAAAAAAAAATTGCCTTCATAATTTACTGAACTTTTTAGTGTGATGGGACTAACAATGTATTAATTTTAGAGGAGCAAGGAGCATAAAGTAGTAGTTCCTTTATGAGCCAGAGACCCCTTTATGAATCTAGTGAAACCTGTGGTTGTCTCTGCAGGAAAGTGAACATACGGACAATTTGTGTACAATTTCTGGGAATTTTCATTCCCCCCCACTCTTACCCGAAGTAAGGACTCCAGTGCTTGAATTCTGCCTAAATATTGGTTTAGTCTGCGATTTAAAAGCAATTTATATTTAATTTAAAAAAATCTTTGATCCTATTATCCTTGGTTTAGATTGTGTTTTTGTGATTATGTTCTGACTTTAGAACCTCATTGCATGCAGTTATTTTCGAGTATATATACTCAAGAATAGCAAATGGTGTGTCAGAGTTTCAGTGTCTCTCAGCTTGTAAAAATTCTGTCCCTTTGACTGCTCTTGCCTCTATTTTAGAATTGCCTGTTGCTTTGATTTAGTTTAAATATATCCTCGTAAGTTCAACACTTGGTTTACGTTTTCTCTTACATTGCTGAGAGCAAGCAGCAAAAAGAACTTGGCCACTTTTTTTTTCATTTCCCACAGGGCCATCTTGCTTGAAAGCTGGTTTGCCATGTTGGAGGATAGACTTTCTTCAATTTATAAAATTTCTGTCTCTTAGACTTACGAAGAATATATAAAGTGGTATAATTAAATAGGGCAAAGGATAGCTGTTAGATCGGTCATGTTAGTGATGCAGCTTTTGATTTGTAGAAAACACTGTATTCTAATACGTTAGTATCTGTAACTGGTATTTTTTTAAAAATTGGAGCCTTTTAAATGTAATATTCTGTGTGAAGTCTTGGGCATAGAAAGTGGCGTAGGTAGACTTTAGAGTTAGGAAATAGGTATCTGTAAGACTGGAAATAAATAATTCTAGGACATTCTTATATTTATTGTGTCTCTTATGGTTTCCATGGTCCCTTAGGCAGTAAGGCCTCATGTCAGATGCCTTTTTATAGTTTCTGTGATGCCTGGAGAGCCTTCAGAGGAGAACTGATCAGCAGCAGGTACATAGATGGAGGATTTCACCTGTGAAACATCTCTTGATGTTGACTTTATTTGATTTTAATTCAGTTACAGTTTAGTATGCTAAGAATTTTGTTAGATTTATGAAGTTTGTGAAATGTTGTTCTGGTGCTCCTGTAATCTTTAAACTTTCTTGAAAAACTTCCTGCGACCATTCAGTATCATTGTTCTTAATAAATGATTCAGACACGTACCTACTGCCTTTCTGTTTTAGTAATTTGCTTTCAGTTTCATAGAGCATACATTGGTTGCAGATTCAGCCAAGTGTGGTCACTGTAAGTAAGAGAAAGAAACAGATGAATTTAAGAGAAACAAATAAAAAGGAATATAAAACAAAACATTTATAGCTGTCAGTGATCAGAAAGGTATAAAGAGACCTAGAGAAAATCAGATATAGTTTAGTGCAGTCATTGTTCTGTAACACATTTGCGCTGATATAAGATAGTTATGTTGCAGACACATTCCTTAGAAACAATACTGTATTTTTGTTGGCATTGAATGTGTCCACAGTTACTTTGTTGTAGTGATGGTAAGTGTGTGAAACTTAGAAACAAAAGAACACTGCTGTAATAACCATTCCCTGTAGCAGCAGCTTGATTAAAAGTTAATGACAAATCAATAAAACTATAATTACAGGCTTCTGCCTTATGTTTGTGATTTGGAATACAGTAAAATCGATCAAATAAGATTTAATATGTAACAACACTGAGAAGAGTCCCATTTGTGCCATTTTTATTAGGAGGTTTGCTGTACCAAATCTCTAAATCCCTGCCTCAATTATCTTACAGCTCAGTTTTCATCAGACACAGAAAAAGCCCTGTGAGAAGTAGAATCTGTAATTATATCAGAAGGGTTGGGGTGGGTTTACTTTAGTATAACAGATGGTATAACATTGCAGTGGTAGTGATTTTTTTTTTTTAAATTAATTAATTAATTAATTTTTATATTTATGGCTGTGTTGGGTCTTCGTTTCTGTGCGAGGGCTTTCTCTATTTGCGGCAAGTGGGGGCCACTCTTCATCGCTGTGCGCGGGCCTCTCACTGTCGCGGCCCTTCTTGTTGCAGAGCACAGGCTCCAGACGTGCAGGCTCAGCAATTGTGGCTCACGGGCCCAGTCGCTCCGCGGCATGTGGGATCCTCCCAGACCAGGGCCCGAACCCGTGTCCCCTGCATTGGCAGGCAGATTCTCAACCACTGCGCCACCTGGGAAGCCCTGATTATTTTATTTTATTTTATTTTTTTTTTCAACTTCAGGATTTGACTTTTCCTGGGTCTTATCCTACTTATGGATTTAGTTAATATTGTTTTCAGAAATAGAAGAATTATTAAAATTTCTTTGCTGCTAAAATGGCCCCTGTGAATTTAATGTGCTCATGGGTGATGTCTGTGGATGTCCTTACACCCATAGATGCTGGTAGATTTTTCTTTCCAGTCCTGTTCTAACTTGGGATTGAGAAAGCTAGGAACTCAGCGATACCATGTTTTGTAAATGCTCTTCTGACAGCCTCTAACAGTACTTCTCCACACAACCGTGTGGCCCAGGGAGCACCTACTTTAGAATCATTTGCCTGGGCAGCAGGTTACAAATAAAGATTTTTGGAGGTGGCATTGTGGGCCCTGCATTTTAAACAAGATTCCTAGATGTTTCTGGTGTTCAGTGATATATAAGCACCACTCATAAAGGGTTATCAAAAATTTTGATTTATACCCCAATGGTAAATATTTCTATTGAGTTGACTTGGCAGTCATGTGCATAAGAATATTTTAGTAGGTGTGGAGCACATTGATCAAAAGTGTGATTCCTTTTGTCTTCCTCAGAATTACATACTTTTAGGCCTACTAAAAAATCCTAGTTTAATAAACTGGTTAGTTTTGAGGGTGGCAGTGTACTGCAGTCATTTGAGGGGCTCGTTGAACATCAGAATATGGGTTAAGCAGGTCGTTTTTATTCAGCTTCCCCACTGAATTGGCTGCTTGGAGGATTAGATTCATTGTTATCAGGAGTGTTATCAGCTACACAGCATGGGGCATGTGTTACTCATCGTTGTGTTTTCCCTAGCAGGGATTTAAGTTCTTTTTAACTATGCTGTTAATATCATGGTTGAAAGTGTATGTGTAGTGTTTTTCATGATCTCTACTGGCCTTTTCTAAGAACCACTGAGCAAAACAATAGAAGAAAGGTTAACAACTTTTGAAATGTTTTTCATCTTTTGAAATGATCATGATGGGTTTCGAAATATCCATAAATTAACAGAGAGGAACTCTCATTTGCACTTGTGTTAGCAGTTTGTCAGACTCTTGTGCAGTCGTATAATTGAGTCAATGGAAGATAAGTGGAGTGGAAAATAAGATGGGCATCCCTGAAGTGCAGTGTCACTGTCAAGTCAGAAGGAAGCTCTCAGGAATGCTGCAGATGAAAATGCTTGTGTGTGTCAAGATGCACGGAGGCGGGAGGGTAGAGACAGTGCTAGGAAATTCGCTGTACAATCAGAAGCTGCAACCGAACTGTTAGATACCCAGCCACACTCACACAGGCACTTTGCTTTCTGATGC
This sequence comes from Balaenoptera ricei, assembly GCF_028023285.1. Taxonomy (NCBI): domain Eukaryota; kingdom Metazoa; phylum Chordata; class Mammalia; order Artiodactyla; family Balaenopteridae; genus Balaenoptera; species Balaenoptera ricei. The sequence goes on from NC_082649.1 coordinate 83,077,051, forward strand.
ATCTAAGCACGTGCCTCTCCCGAGGGGGCCTTGTGCCCTGTTCTCCTATCTGTTCATTTTCCGTTGTGCCTGGGAGCCTTTTTTTCACTTCAGAACATTAAGTACGTAAGGCAGACAGACTTTGTAATTCCTTCCTAGGAATGCTAAATTATAAGAATTACACAAAGAATTTTCTACAGAATTGCGAAAAATAACTTCCTTTCCATTGCCTTTCCTTTGTTATGTCCTTTCCCCACTTGGACCTCTTTGATTCCTTTTATATCAGCTGCTTTTGTTCAGCTCCTCTTAGTTTCCTCCACCACTCTTGTTGTCCTTACCTGGCAGTGTGGATTTAGATCTTAAGACGGCCTAATGTGTTCTCGGCACTGAGGATAAAATGACAAGATACCGCCTTTAGAGACTTGCAGTCTAGACTGTGCAGATGGGCATGTAAGTATGGAAGTACACTAAAGGGTTACAGGTATTTTAAGAAAAGTACAAGAGCCTGAAGGGAAGTGGATTAGAGTGGGTGGATGGGTGTTGATTCAGGGAAGGCCTCAGAGAATAGCTAGTCCTTGAGCTGTGTTTTGGAGGATGATTGTTAGGCGGGCGAGTACAAGGAGGGCTATTGAACTTAGGCAAAGCCCTTGTTAGACGCTTTCAAGCTCCATGTGGAGCACAGATGTGGGGGTCGTCCGGAGGGCTCCGCCTGCTGTGGTGAGGTTTTGGCTGTTACCCCTGAAGGGCTGCGCAGGAGAGCACCGCTGGTTGGTGTTGTAAGGACATCCTTTGGCAGCTGTGTGGAGGTGGGCGTGGTGTGCGAATGGAGGGGAGGAGACTATTCTAGAAATCCTGAGGAGAGAGAGATGACTGGAGCCTCCACTGAGGCAGGGCAGGGGATGCAGAGGGAGAAGGTGAGTTGACGAGAATCAAGGTGGAGGTTCTTCCTTTAAAAGCCCTTCTAGCAGCGTTCCTTCAGTGCGTCTTTCCTCGTGGGTGCCTGCGTCATCTCGTCGTGTGTCTGTGTTGTGTGCGTGCTTGAGCTTGCTGTCGATCTCCTGAGCTCAGCTCAGAAGCACACCCCAGCCCTCCAGCTGTCCCGGCCCTCTGAGCCCGAGCTGACAGTGGAAAGGGGAGGAAGAGGAGGAGAGAGAGGGCAGGACCTGGCAGGACCCCCGTGCGGTGATGATCCTGCTGGTAGTCCTTCATTAACGTCCCCGCATGGATGTGCTGAGAGGTTTTTCGCAGAGGCACTTGTCAAGGAGCAGCTTACCCACCGTCCCTCCACTTTCCTGATGGCTTCTTTCTCCAACGCATTTCAGACTGTTTTCTGTTGTGTGGACTTTTTCTCTCTGATGTGGTATGCAGCATGCCTTCAGGTGGTGTTGACTCATGACCTGGGCCAGTGCGTTTCATTGATCATCTTGTGTAGTTAGTGCATGGGAGGGAAGGGGAGCTCCGTGTTGGCTTTTTCTTTAAGAGCAGTGTCAGTTTATGCTACGCAAATTAAGGTTAGCTTTATAGAAACAATGAGTATGATTTTCGTGTAGGATGATGAAGCTGGAGAATCCAACTTAAACCACAAGAATGTTACTTGGTCAGTACCACCCCTACACTGTTAATGGAAAAACCAAATACTTCTCTCCAAGATGAAGTTAAGATCAACCGCTTCTGTGGGAGTCTGCACTTTGTCAGTGACAAAACTTTATTTTTTAACATATTATCTTGTTAAGAGTAGGGTTCTTGGTAGCATAATGAATTAAATGCCAGTGTCACAAATTTGCTTTGGTTTGTAATTGAATACTTGTAGATATATGAGTGCCTATTATATATCTAGCGCTGTGATTGGTGCTAAGAAACAAAGAATAAGAAATTTTGATCCCTGTCCTTGAGGAGTATATAAAGAAGTTGGATACATTTATTAAATAGATAGAGAATATTTTGAGGACCTCTGAAAGGAGGCAGCTTTGGTCCTTTATGCAAGCTTACCAAGCTGTTGTTTTCCTTATCTTGAAAAGTCGGGTTAATGCTACCCCACTCACAGTTCTTGTAAAGCTTAAGTGATACAGCACTGCTAAAGTGCTCAGCCTAGCATCTGATACATAAAGTGTTCATTAAGTGTTGGTTCTGGTCCCATGTCACACAAATTGCTGTTCGGAGCACATTTTTAGAATTTTATAGTTTTAGGAAGGCTGTCAGTTCAGAAAATGAAGAAATTGAAATTCAAAGAAGTTTAGTGCTGCACACAAGGTTTCCCAGCTGCTGTGGACGATAAAACACCATTGCAGAGTGAATAGTTAGACAAATATTAGACCTTCACTTTCTATTTTTTATGTCATCTTTTAAAAATGGCAGAACTGATGCACAACTGGAGATGGGAGGTATATTACTTGGGTAATATTAAGAACTCAGATCACTCTGGGTTTCTTAAACTAATAAGACAAGGTCAGGATTCTAAAGCTTGCCTTTGGTTACATTGGTTGGGCAAAACAGCGGCCCCCTGAAGATGTCCTAGTCCCTGAAACCTGTGGCCATGTTACCTAACATGGCAAAAGGGACTTTGCAGATGTGATTAAGTTGAGGATTTTGAGATGGGAAGATTTTTTTTTGCATCATCCAGATGAGCCCAGTGTAATCACAAGGCTCCTTATAAGAGGGAAGCGGGAGTGTCAGAGAGGTTTTAGGATGTTAAGCTGCTGGCTTGAAGACGGAGGAAGGGGCCACAAACCAAGGAATGCAGGGGGCTTCTAGAAGCCCCCTTGATTTTTGCTCCCTTAGACCCATTTTGGACTTCTGATCTCCAGAATTAGAATAGATTTTTGTTGTTTTAAGCCACTAATTATGTGGTAATTTGTTACAGCAGCAACAGGAAATTAGTGTAGTTAGCATTACAGTCTCCTCCATTTTCAGATTTTATATTCGTTGAAGTCTATAAATCCATCCATGAGACTTGTCATCAAATGTGAAATCATGGCCCCATTCTGTTACAGAAAGTTATAAAAGAGAAAAAGCCGTTTGAGGCTTACCTCTGGGTTCTGTAAAATTCTGTAAACAACTTCAAGACACAGGGCCTAAAAGATATAAATTATTTTTGTTGAGAAGACTATTAACTTTTTGTCTAGAGTCTGGATTATCAAGAATGTTAGTTTTGTCAGGAAAGAGAAGACCTATACTTAAAAAAAATTTTTTTTTCTTTCCATGACTATTGGCTATTTGTATACATGGAAAGAGTCTTATTTATAAGGAAGAAAGGCATGGTGAACTTATAACTCAGTATGAGTGGATAAAATTTAAACCCTAAGGAAGGTACATTTGGATTTAACAATTACTTTTTGCATTATTTTATCAACAGCTGTGATTCCATTTGTAACCAGCAGATGGCAGAATTGACAAAGAGATGAACTGTTCACTTGTAGCGGTTTTGAATTTAAATGGTGGTGTAGAAAGATAATGTTAGGTGTTCTTAATTTGGAAACCTGCTTTCTAGAAAGAATTTTGGGAATGTGGAATAAAATACAAGTAAGTAAACTGTGCTTTTAAAAAAATTTTAGAGTGCCCTGAATTTTCATTCTCTCTCTCATTAACTTGCCACTTGGAGTTTACTCCGCAAAGTCTAAAGTAGCTTTACTTTGAATGTGATTAAACTTTGATTGGCTCTATTCAACTTACTTAAGTTTCTGTTGAACTAATTATAGAGTTGCTGGTTTAAACATGAAGATTTAGCTGATAATTAAACCTAGAACCTTTAAACTCATTAGCCGCATGTAAATATGATATGCCTTTAATGAAAAATAATTTTGGATCAGTCTCCCAGGGCAATAGAAATAAAAGCAAAAATAAACAAATGGGACCTAATCAAACTTATAAGCTTTTGTACAGCAAAGGAAACCATAAAGAAAACAAAAAGACATCCTGTGGACTCAGAGAAAATATTTGCAAACAGTGTGACTGACAAAGAGCTTCATTTCCAAAATACACAAATAGTTGATACAGCTCAATAACAGAAAAACAAACAACCCAATCAAAAAATGGGCAGAAGACCTAAATAGACATTTCTCCAAAGAAGACATCCAGGTGGCCAATAGGCACATGAAAAGATGCTTGACATTGTAGTTTTGATTTGCATTTCTCTAATAATTAACAATGAGGTATCACCTCACACTCGTCAGAGTGGCCATCATCAAAAAGTCTACAAACAATAAATGCTGCAGAGGGTGTGGAGAAAAGCGAACCCTCCTACACTGTTGGTAGAAATGTAAATTGGTACACCCACTATGGAAAACAGTATGGAGGTTCCTTAAAAAACTAAAAAAAGAGTTGCCGTATGATCTAGCAATCCCACTCCTGGGCATATATCTGGAGAAAACTGTAATTGAAAAAGATACATGCATCCCAGTGTTCATAGCAACACTATTTACAGTAGCCAAGACATGGAAGCAACCTAAATGTCCATGTCCATCGACAGATAAACAGTTAAAGAAGGTGTGGTGAGTATATATGCATATATATGTATATGCATATGTATGTATATGTATACACACACACACAATGGAATATTACTCAGGCATAAAAAAGAATGAAATAATGCCATTTGTAGCAACATGGATGGACCTAGAGATTATCATACTAAGTAAGGAAAGTAAGAGAAAGACAAATATGATATTACTTATATGTGGGGCATCTAAAAAATGATATAGATGAACTTATTTACAAGACAGAAATTGACTCACAGACATAGAAAACAGACTTAGGGTTACCAAAGGGGAAACGGGGAGGGACAAATTAGGATTCTGGGATTAGCAGATACAAACTACTATACATAAAATAAACGACAGAGACCTACTGTATAGCACAGGGAACTGTATTCAATGTCTTGTAATAAACTATGATGGAAAATAATCTGAAAAAGAATATATATATATATAAAACATATAACAATCACTTTGCTGTACAAGAAACTAACACAACACTGTAAATCAACTATACTTCAATTAAAAAAAATTCTGGAGATGATAATCAAAAGATTTGGGTTTTACCCTTGCTCCCTAGGCCAAATAGTTCCCTGACCTTTGGTAACTTCTATCTCAGATTGATTTATATATTAAATACTGACATAATTAGCTTCTAATATGAGATGAATATTTATAGGCTGTTGATTAAGTTTCCTAAGGAAAAGTCTTAAGTTGGGTATTTTTTTGTGAACTGTGTTGAAATAGTTGGGTAAAAGATACAGTGTTAATAAAAGTTACTGTGGGTGATGTCCAGCAACGTTGAAGAGCATTTCAAGAGTGAGAGGATGGAAGTGAGACTGTAAACGGCTGGCAGGTGATGTGTGGAAGTCTGGAGCTTGGCTTGGGCAATGAATGAACCAGGGAGTTTAGCAGCATCTTTCTCTCTCTCTCTCTCCTCTCTGCCTTCACTCATTTTACAATACCTAATGTGAGGCCAGAGTTCACTGTGATTTTTTTTCCTTTCATACAGTTAGTCTTAGGACTTGTAGTTTTGCATCTTGGTGGTCAGTAAACACTAAAAGGAGACATTCTACTCTCCATTTCAAAAATGAAAACCATGTCAGAAAAGTTTTTATTTATGTTAAGGAAAGAAAAGTCTTAGTAGCAACTTTACTATTGTAATCATTCTCAATTTAAAGTTCCTCAGATTTTTGGTATGTTAAATTCCACTGAGGTCAGTATTGCATTTTAATGCTGATTTAAAAAAGACTGGGGACATGTATTTTCTTTATGGAAAGCTTTACTTGTCTGTCTTTTGTTAGAACTTTAACATATACAACATTTTTGGGTTTAATGAAAATGTCACCCTCCCTGGGTCATGGATTCATACTGAACCCCGGACGTCTGAGGAAAGGAAGCTCTGACGAATGGCTTTACCCCAAGACCCACAGATGGCATTACCTTTATTTCCTTTCATAGGACCATGATACTATAGCATGTTTTTGTTCCTGTGCAGTGAAATACTCCGTGGCGGCTCAGATTTAAATCTAAGAAAGATCAGAGTTAATAGAAAACCAAATGGAAGGCAAGGGAGTTGCTGAAGGAAATAGAGGCATTACTTTGTGGCCTCTTACACCAAAATTGCCATGCCGGGGAAGTCAGGAAACCGTGCTGGGTGCTCTGTACCTCTTCTGTTAGATTGTTTTTCATCTGAGAACCTTTACAAAATTTCTCTTCTGCTGCTGTATTTTTAAGAAATAAGAATATAATGTAAGAACATGGAGGGTTATGAAGTATGAAGTTTTATAAATATTTATGCCAAGGCACAAAAGTGGACAGTTCCTATTTTCTTGACATATTGGGGTCATATTTCACTCTTGACCTCTTGAGTTGAAAAATACAAGGTGTTAGAGTACCCTTTTCTTTCTTTTCTTATTTATTTATTTTCATTTCTGTAATGAGTTTTAGATGCTGGGAGCTGCCCTGTAAGGTTCATGTAAGTTTCAGTGGACTTAATTTTCTATCCTGGTTTATTAGTATGGATTTGAAAGTTTACACTCTTACCAAAAGTAACATAATTTATACCCAGTTTTAGGCTTTAGTGGTAAGCTATTTAGTCTGTTTTGGGTGTGTTTGTTATTGTCACTAAATTAAAACTAAATGTTGTTTTTGTCAAGGCTAATAAGTAGGATTGCATCTAAAAGCATATTTTAAGTTAGTCCTTTGATTTTATTTTGTCCCTCACTTAAAATCTTTGGTGCATAACAAATGTTTTTGCCCTTTGAAATTATGTTAAAGAAACTGATGAAGTAATCATACATGTTCATTGTAGAGAATTTAGAAATTGCAAGTGGGCAGAAAAGAAGGAGAAACATCACCTGTAATCCAACTGTATTTTTTCTAGTCTTTTTATAACTATATATAAAGATAGTCTCTTCAGTTCAAAGAAGAAAATGTATTTTAAAAATTCTGGAGTATTGGTAAGGTATTTCTGTGGAAATGAGTAATTTTTGCATTTCCCCTCTTCTTGGGTAGTTTTATTTACTTTACATGAAATAATACCAAAAAATAGTAGATAAAATTTTGTCAAACCTAAATAAAGCTTGGAAAAAAATATACCAGAGCACTTCCTGTCCCCTCCCCTGTCCCAGTTGACTCCAGTTGATTAGTAAAATTAATGCATATTTTCTTTTTGCCCTCACAGTATTTATGTTTAGTAGGAGAGAAAGTAATATATTTTAAAAACTATATGGTATAAGTTAATAAGTAAAAAAATTTCAGTTAAAATAGTTTTTTGGGGGGGAATGAGAATAGTGAGGAAATAGTTTATTTGGAGAATAAGGAGAATCTTTTGAGGTAAAAAAGAGAAGGTATGATTGGAGAAAATTAAGAATTTTAGAAATCAAAGCCTAAAAGGGTACCATAAAGATTTCTGGTCCAACAATGCGTGAGAGATCACTGACAAAGCTGGGGCCACAGTCTAGGTCTGAAGACCCTCACCCAGACCACTGCTCATTCCCTCCTGGAGTTGAGACCTGAATGAAAAGCCCAGTTCAGATGCAGGATGGTACCCTATGCTGAGGGGCAGCACAGGCAAAGGCTGGTCATCCCAGCAGTGTAGGCATGTGCTTGGGCTCCTGGCTTTACCTTTTTCATACCCTCTGGGGTCTTCATGTGTTATCCCATTTCTTTCCTAAACTGTCAATCTCTGCCTTGCTATTACCACTTTCCCCCATCCTATGTACAAATACTTACCATCCTAGATAAAACAAGACAAAGAACTTCCTTTAGCTATGAACCCATCTCTCCTAACGTCTCCACCAGCTTCCTGGTGTAGTTCTCTACTTGCCCACCTCCATCTCTGAATCACTTATGAATTCACCGTAATGGGTCTCGTGGCCCAGCCCTCCATTGAAACAATTCTTGGGAACTCCAGTAACCCTCATGTGTGCGCTGGTTGATACTCTTGACCCGTTGCTCCGCAAGAGACTTCTGGTCCCCTTGAAGATCGAGTAGCATTCTTGGTTGCTTTCAGTTGAAATTGATCTTGGCTAACCTGTGGGAAAAAAGGTTGGTTTTTGGAAAGTTGGCAGAGACTGTTAAGTTACTTTCTGCTTCTCCCTTGATTTGGTTTGGGTGGCAGTCTTCCTAACCCTTTGCTAGATCTACATATTCTCAGCCTTCCTAACAAGAGGTGGCCATGTCACACAATTGTGGCCAAGTGGACACCCACTAGGGGGCATCTGAAAAAAAAAAAGAGGAGGCCCTTTCTTCTTGCCTGGAATCCAGCTGTGTGACAAGGTTACGCTGGAGGATATACAAGCCACGCTTCTCATGAGGCAGCAAGCCTGTGGCTGGAAAGCCAATATGCCAGCTTCGGCAGGGAGGAAAGAGAGAAAGAGCATGGATTCTAGCTCACTTTGTAGAGGTTCTGCACTAAATGTTGAACTGCCTTTCACCACAGTACTTGTTAGGTGGCATAATTAAATGTCATTTATTGCCCAAGCCACTAGTTGGTGTTCTGCTACTTATATCCAAAAAAAAAAAAAAAAGATGTTACTTCTGTAATTGACTCGGAACACTGTTTGATGGCTCTTAGAATAGATGGAAGACTGGAGAATGAGGGAAATGAATGGGAAGGGAGGCCACGGCAAGGACCACAAGCAGGCCTGTACCTTAGGAACGGTGCATTCAGGATGCTCCCTCCAGCACTGCCCGCTGACTGCCCCTGAACACTGGACCTCGGGTGCTACTGCTGTGATGAATGCTAACTATCCCAGTAGCCCCAGAACAGCACTGTCCCACAGAAATATCATATAAGACACTGGTGTAATTTTACATTTTCTAGTAACCACTTTAAAAAAGGTGAAAAAAACCAGCTGGATGATTTTAATACATTTTATCAAACCATACATATCCATAGTATGACTCTTTCAGCATGTAATCAGCATAAAAGGATTATTAATGGGGTGTTTTACATAATTTTCTCACAGTCACTTTTCAAAATCCTTTGTGTGTTTTGTATGTACAGCAGCTCTCAATTGTATTAGCACCTTTGCGAGTGCTCTGTAGCCTAGCGTGGCTAGTGGCCTGTGATTGGCCAGCATAACTCAAGATTCAGACCCCTGGCTGGGAGTATCTGATAAGTTAAGCCTAAGTTGGTGACAAGGCCAGGGAGGAGAGTGACTGACACCCTTTGTTTTCCTGAGTTGGGAAGCCTCTCACATACGAGAGTTGAAAACTGGGCAGCCACAGAAGACCACTGTTCACCATAGCAATTTCCTCCTTCTCATATGTCTGATCACTTCTTCTCTTTTTGTCTGCTCTGTAAGAGTGGGTGTTCCTTGGGCTTCCATTCTTGGCCTTTTGACCTTCCCTTTTTGCTCTTTATTTAGGTAGTCTACTCTCTTGGTTCCAGCCATCACCTATATGCTGACGACTTCTATGTCTGTATCTCTAGCCTTGTTATTTTCTAGCTTTATAGTCAGATATTAATTTATTGGATAGACACAGCCCCCTACATGTGCCACAGATTTCTCCAACTCAGCATTTCCCAGAGTGAATTTATCCTTTTCGCTCTAAACTTGTTTTCCTCCTCTGCCCCTTGGTCTCGTTTAATGGCACCACTATATTGTAGGAGCATCTTACTCTCTCCCCACTCCTGACCTCTTATCAGTCACCAGGTCCTTTCATTTTACTCCTGACTCTTCCCTCAAATTTGAACCTTCTTCTCTGAGCCATATTCATTTCCTGGTCTCTTCTATAGACCTGTTGTAGCAGTCTCAGAGCTTGTGTCTTGCCTTCTTTTTGTCTTTGCTCGTTGCTTCGTATCTTTCTCTTCTCTCCCATCCTGCAACTATTCTTCTACCTACTGCAGCCAGAGTGATGTCCCTAAAGCACAGGTTATCATTCCTCTGCCTAAACTTTGTGTGTATTTTTTTATTTTATTTTTTTATTGAAGTATAGTTGATGTACTTATATGTTACAGGTGTACAATATAGTAGTTTACAACTTTTAAAGGTTATACTGCATTTATAGTTATTGTAAACTATTGGCTGTATTCCCTGTGTTGTACAATATATATCTTTGTAGCTTATTTTATACGTAATAGTTTGTAACTCTTAATCCCCTACCTCTATATTGCCCCTCCCCCGTTTCCTCTCCCCAATGGTAACTACTAGCTTATTATCTGTATCTGTGAGTCTGCTTCTTTTTCGTTACATTCACTAGTTTGTTGTATTTTGTAGATTCCACATCTAAGTGATACCATACAGTATTTGGCTTTCTCTGACTTATTTTGCTCAGCATAATGCCCTCCAAGTCCACCCATGTTGCTACAGATCCTCTGCCTAAACTGTTCCAGTTGCTCCCATTGTCTATGCAATGAAGTCCAAGCTCCTTGCATGGCATACAGGGCTTTCTTGGCCGTCTGTCCAGTCTTACTCCCCGTTACTCTTGACCTTAAACTTGAGGTTTTGGTGATATGGAATGGCTTGGGTGGGTACACACTGTGGAATGCTAACTTGATATGGGATGGTTCTGTTACCCCTGAACACCCTGCTTTCATATTGTGTGCTTTTCTGTTTCCACTCCCCATCATGCCCTTTTTACCTTTCTTGCCAGCTAATTCTTGCTCCTTTGGAAGGCTCTATGAAGGCATAATCTCTGGCAGCTTTCCCTCAGTCTGGAGGTTGGACTAAATACCCCTCCTCTCTGTTTGCTATGATACTTGTCTTTGCCTCTTTTTAATTTTACTCTATTTCTTGCCATGTATCAATATTATTGAAACTATTTATATGTGGCTGTGAGTTCTTTGAAGTCAGGGCACCATCTTAGTCTTCTTTACCAGGCAGTGTCTTGTGCAGTGTCTGGCTCTACATGTTTTTGTTGAACTGGATCGGGTAAATTTGAAGGGAGACTGTGGGTGGAAAGATATATTGGCCCAAATTGTAGATATCTTTGCAGACAAAAGGCATTCAAATGTTTGATGAACGAAGAAAAAGAAAGTAGATTGTATTGTTTTGTAAGTCTTGTCAGTTTGGGGAGAAAAGTAACTTCAGGTAATTAATGCACTCCAACTGATATGTTATCCTAACCGTATCAGTTGGAGTGCATCCACATAAAGTACTGTTACTTTTGAGCTACTTTTCAGAGGTGATATGCCCTTGTTAGCTGACTCCATGACACCTAGAATCACATTACATGCCATCCCTATCCCTTGTTTCCTGGGGTTGCTGAGGCCTACATCTGTTCTGTGCCTACTCTGCTCTTACCAAGGCTAATACCAAAGAAGGATTTGCCAGTGTTTATACCTAGCGCAGGGGTTGGCAAACCATCACCTGTCTTTATAAATAAAGTTTTATTGGAACACAGTCACACCATTCACTTACACATTATTATCTATGGCTGCTTTTGTGTTCCCACAGCATGGTTGCACCGTTGTGACAGAGACCATTTGGCTTGCAAAGTCTAAAATATTTACTATTTGATCTTTTACATTAAAAGTTTGCTGATTTGTACCTTAGAACTACTTAATATTAGAAAGACAAAGCCTTATATAATATCCAAATTGGGTAGTAATCTCAAATTAGGAATTAGGAGACTTTTGAAAAGGGCAAACATCCTATTTGGTGGGATGGTTTTGTTAAATTTCTTGTTGTTGTTTCCATTTTGCTGCATGTGTCACTGAAGATTGTCCACATTTCTTACTGTGCCTCAAATATATATATTTGTATATGAAATATATATTGTAAAAGTTTTAAAATTAATGTCCTTAACCATATACAAAATATTGAACACCAGAGTCAGGTGTGTGAATTCCAAATTGGAAAAAAAGTTTGTATCCTTGACAGGCTGCTTAGTGTATTGAGGCTTAAATACAGGACTTCCATTAAAACAGTTTAAAATATCAGTTTATATGTCTCCCTCCCTGTTGCCTGCTGCCCTTTCCCCTGCCTTCTGTCCTTCAGTGGGCAGACCAGTTCTTTCCGGTTTGACCAGTTCTTAATATTTCTGAAGATAAGTGGGCTACTGAAGGCAGAGTCCTGGAAGTGTGAGGTTGAGTGGCGTGTAACTGACCCTGGCATGTCACCAAGGATGATGTTACAATTGTTTGTTGACTAGTCGGGACCTACGTCAACTCAAATGCTGGAGCAGGGCCTGGGAATGCCTGGAGTTACTCGTCAGCTGTTGGGTGGTGGGGAGGTCGGGGGGTGCTGTGGTTGGGAGCTGGTCGAGGCTGGGGGTGGGGTGGGATGGAGGGTTTGGGGTAACCAGCCGCTTTTCAGTCTTGCCTCTACTGATGTGTGTTACTCCAGTAAAGCTAAGTCCCTTTTGATTCATTCATTGAGCAAACATGTTTGATATGGCTGTCATGTGAACGCCAGATGTCCTCGTAGGTATTAGGAGTTCAGAATGAGTTCATGTGCTTCTTCCCGTCGAGTGGCTTATAGACAGATTTGTTTGGAGCAGTGAGGCAGGAGGTAGGAGGATCTACGTGGGACCAGGGAGGAGAGGTTCTGTGTTGGTAACACAATGCATGTCCAGTAATGCTCTAAGTGTTTTAGGTTAAAAAAAAAATAACAAAACCGAAAAAAAACCCAACTTTTCGCATCTTGCACTGAGCCTGTACATTATGCTTTTGTTTAACTGTAATTTTTGCTTATGAAGCAATTTCCTTTTTCATAGCAGTTCTTTTTAAGGATATAATTAAATTTGTATATTTTAGGTTGCTTGCCTGATTCGAGTTCCTTCTGAAGTAGTTAAGCAGAGGGCACAGGTATCTGCTTCTTCAGGAACATTCCACATTTTCTCTAACATCTTATGTCAAGAGGTGAGAATATGTTTTTAAGCTCTCTTATTGAGAATATTGTATGGTAGCTAATAGGAACACTGTGACCCTCTTCCTAGGAGCCTTAGAAGAGACCTTAAAGCTAAATTTATTGTGCAATTATAGCAACTTTTTATGCTAAGATTATCTTTGCCTTTCCATGGTTTTCAAAATTTTTAGTTTCATTTTTATTTCTTTTTCAAATTTCTAAACAACCATACTACTAAGTGTGTGTCCTACATTGCAATAGTCTTACCATTCTTTTGGAATCAGATATGGAATAAATAGTGAATATGTAAAGTGAATAAAGATATTAAAACATCACTATAGAATTTGAGGACCCATGGAAGAGACCTGTGGTAATGGACTGATATTAGTGACCAACGTCGTAATGTTTATATAAAAATGTAATTCCTCTTGTACTGGTTCATGTTAACTTGTGGATCAAAAATCATGCGTGCTGGCCATGTGGCTAGGGACCAGTGAGCTGCTTTTCTTTATAGTTTGTACAGAAGCCCTTTTTTTTTTTTAAATGGAATCAGTCACATGAAAATTTCAGCGAGTCTAGGTTTTAGAATAGTTTTATTCTTAATCCCTCTGTCACCTAGGTGAGCAGACATTGAGTGTTTAATTGTATGATTGAGATCAGTCCAGTAAAGGGTCCCTGTTGAATCGTCTGGATAGTTAAACAGATAAGTCAAGGTTTGTCTAGAGGTATCTCTCACTATTTAGAGATTATTCATGCGTTTGTGACATATTATAATTGAAACTATAAAATATAGTTCTGTTCTTTTGTGAAAGGATAATTGTCATTATTTGTGCATTTGGTTTTGAAAATATGTTTATTTAAAGCTTCTCAAGTATTTTTTTTTCAAGAGAAGAAATGTTGAAAATAAGTAAAGTTTAATTAATATGTAGTCAGCTTTATTATTAGAGATGTTCCCATTTTAAAGGGAGCTGATCTGAGCTTTATATACTTTAGGCCAGTTTAAAAGCTTTAATCTCTTTTAGAACTGTAGTCATTGTGAATATTTCAAAACTCAAACTTTAGAAAAGGTAAATCTGCTTCATGCAGAATGTCATTTAGAAGTCTCTGCTATTCTAACTTTCTCAGGTCTTGGTTTTTGTTTGTTTCAGGGCATCCAAGGATTGTATCGAGGCTACAAAAGCACTGTTTTAAGAGAGGTAACTAACTTAATTTCCAATATTGAAGTACAAAAGAATGATATGCTTTGTTTAGTAAATTTATTTGGAGAGACTGGTTTAAAAAATTACAAAGGGAAATCATGATCACTTTTTAAAACACTGTTTAGTCTTATCTTGGCTCTTACATTTGATGACTGGGTAGAATGGGTCTGCTGAAAGAGCAGCCCCAGTGGTCAGAAGGCCCATCCTAGAGCTTCAGTCTTATCATAGGCGGCTTCGTGGCTGTGATAGCTAAGCTATGAAGAAAGAACTACTAAGGGTAAGATACCAAGTTAATTACTGTAATATACAGAATGAGTGAAAAATTGGTAAGGAAAGAAGCACTCTGGGAGACAAGTGTCCCAAAGATCTATTTTTATGTGAAAAGTCATGCAGTTAGCTCTTGTCTTCCTGATAACAAAATATGATGAATTGGGAAGTTCAGTCTGGACTGGAGAGCTGACCCTTCCCGTGACTTGCAGTGCAGTGTGCCCCCAGAGCAAGCCTTCCAGTTCCGAAATTCTGTGGTTCAGTATGTGGTCAATGTCTTCTTTTTTTGGTTGAAAAAGCAAAGTGATTTTAGTACATATATTACTGCAGGAAGCATGTTTTAATTTTTGGCTCCTATAGAGGAGGCTATTTTGAAGTTGTATTTTTTTTTTAAATTTTCTTTATTTTTTTTGGCTGCGTTGGGTCTTCGTTGCTGCGCACAGGCTTTCTCTAGTTGTGGCGAGCGGGGGCTACACTTCATTGCGGTGCGTGGGCTTCTCATTGCGGTGGCTTCTCTTGTTGTGGAGCACGGGCTCTAGGCGTGCGGGCTTCCGTAGTTGTGGCACGTGGCCTCAGTAGTTGTGGCTCGCGGGCTCTAGAACGCAGGCTCAGTAGTTGTGGCGCACGGGCTTAGTTGCTCTGCGGCATGTGGGATCTTCCCGGACCAGGGCTCGAACCCATGTCCCCTGCATTGGCAGGCAGATTCTTAACGACTGCGCCACCAGGGAAGCCCTATTTTGAAGTTTAAAAGTTGATCTATAGATAACTGGGATATGGGATATAAGAGAAGTCTTCGGTTTGGGACATAAGTTTTTTTTTTTTAGTGAGTTTAAATCCTAGGGTTTTTTTTGTTTTTTTAGCTTTTTGACATATAATTGACAAATAGAATTGTGAGGCATTCATAGTGTACAGTGTGATGATTTGATATAGGTATACACTGTGAAAAGGATTAGGACATAATCTTCTATTAAAATACAGAAGAGATTCTGCATACCTCTGCTCTGAATCCTTGTTTTCTGTTTGGGTTTCCCTTGGATGCTAAAGCATTCTCATTTATAAAAATGAGTTTAATTTAAATAAATATTGTCATAATTAGCAGAATATTGAAATCTTTGAAATCTGATTTTATTCCCAGGTAGTCTTTTTGTTTATTTTGTTTGTTTGCTTGTTTGTTGTTAGTATAGATTACAGTCTTCTTTATGAAACACCAGCACTGTTACATGTTACTTAAAGCTTTGATTTCCACAAAGTAATAACCTTCAGTGTAGTGTGGTGTAGTTGATGTATATCTTTGAAAAACTTCTTCTGAAGGCAGACTGAATGTTTCAAAATTAGTTATTTGTGTGAAGATGACTTCTGCCTTTCAAAATACCACCTGCACTGTATCTTCATTCTGTACTTATTTTCCCACTCACTAAACACGTGTTATTTACTCAGGTTTCACCTGGGTGAGGGGAAAAAATGGGGGGCAATAAACCTTTTTTTATTTTTTTGAGAGATGCTAAATAAATGAATGTATTTACATGCCAGAGAATACTGGTTATGCATACAAACAAATAGATAAAACACATGGTTACAACTGCATTCTATTCTTTTAAAAATTTGTTTTGACATATGTCACACTAGTATTTAATTTCTAGGCTGCATTTCTTGCAAAAAATGTGCCCCTAGTGAGATGACTTTGTTTACTCAAGATGGCAGTGCTTTGTTGGAAATTTAATTGGGGTCTTCTGCATTATGCATTTTCATAAAAATATCCTTCAGAACTGATTTTAGTTGAAATATTGCTTTCGTACAGATTCTCTCATAGAATGAGAGAAGAGTTACTGCTAAATGAAACATCGCTTCTTTTCAAAATGAGAAAAATAAGAAGTGATGTATCTGCTTTAAACAAAATTTTTACATTATAAATAGTTTCAATTCTTACATCGTTCTGACACCAATATCAAATCTTTTCACCAAGAGCTTGTTTGATTGTTTCAATAAGAAAATACATTGAAGCCTTAGTGAGAGTCACCAGGAAACTCATACATTTATTCTGTGTACACTTTTTTCTTTAAAATAGTTTTATCTCCCTCGCAGTAGCCCATTAGAATGAGATTGAAGTTTGAATCCATGCGTTATAAGATAGATTATGTGTGTTCTTTAGATTTTGTGAATGCTGTCACATGGTTTTTACTGCATTTGATTTTTGTGGAGATTGCATGCTTATCCCTTATGTTCTCCTAAATTATTTTAGTTACTGTGAATTTTAGATGGAGTCTAAGCAAGGTGAACCGATTATACTCTTTACCTCACACTTTCAGTATTCATTTACCTCAGGATCTAGGCCAAATTAGATGTGACCAAGCATTGTGGGACAGTGCGGTTATTCCAGGAAGATGGAAACAGGGAGCAAAATCACAGCTGCTTTCATAGCCAGGCTAATTTCAGAGGGTCCATTGTCCCGAAAGTTCTATGGAGAGCAGCCTCACGACCTTGGATGTGAATTAGAAAGAAAGCAGAGAAAGGCAAGTCGTTTCCAAAAAAAGTAGGAATAAGTTAGGTTCAGCAAATGCATTTTTTTTTTTTTTAGTCTATTTATTTTTTATTTTTGGCTGCACTGGGTCTCTGTTGCTGCACCTGGGCTTTTCTCTAGTTGAGGCGAACGGGGGCTACTCTTTGCTGCAGTGCACTGGCTTCTCATTGCGGTGGCCTCCCTTGTTGCGGAGCGCCGGCTCTAGAGCGCAGGCTCAGTAGTTGTGGCGCAAGGACCTAGCTGCTCCGTGGCATGTGGGATCTTTCCGGACCCCTGCATTGGCAGGCAGATTCCCAACCAGTGCGCCACCAGGGAAGCCCCTCAGCAAATGCATTTAATCCACACATTCTACACGACAGTCGTTTTAAGAGTGCCTGCTGTGTCTTGGGCACCACACAGAACACTTCTGCCCTAAAGGATTCATATTCTGGCGGGGAAGGAAACGGGGGGCAGACACTACAGGGCAGTGTAATAGGGCTGAAATGACACGTATATCCAAGATGCAGCAGAGGTTATAGAGGAAGCAGTGCTTGAGTGGTACTCAGTATTCGTTGCATTAATAAAAATTAGTCTGGACTTAATTCTTGAAGAGGTGTCACTTAGAAGTAGTCCAGGAGACAGGAAGATATAACAACACATACAAAGGCCCAAGGGTGTGAAAGAACACGCGTTGTGTGTACCTTGCTTATCGAAGCAGAATTGGGGTTTTCACGCCCAGAGAAGAGGCAGGAGTGATTTCCCTCTACCTCAAGCCGACGCTTCAAAAAAGCACTCACCCAAGTGGGATATTTGCCAGGAGGAATGGTTGAACCTCTCACCCCAGCCGAATGTTTGCCAGGGACCTGGAATCAAGCACATGGGAAAAGCCCTGTCAAGAGCCTGACGTATGTCCCCTGGAGTTTGGAGGATGAATTACTGGTTTTTAACTGTTATCTGCAACGAATCTCACAGTGAGATGCTGTTGGAGCGGCCTCACTGGCGGGATGTTGCCATTTTGGTAATGAGTAACTCCTGGCTTCTTTTTGGTAGATGAGTGTAGCAACTAAAGAGACCTGAGATAGGTGAGAATTAGCTCCCCCTCTCACCCTGATTTTGCTCCCAGGCTTCCGTAACGCAAGTCTCCCACTGAATTCTGTTACACATGCAATCAAAATCAAGCACTCGGACGGGCCAGAACAAGCCATTCATCCTGTTCTGTGAGTGCACTGAAGCCCTCAATCTGTCCCTTTAGGTGCAATGTTCCCCACTCTGACTGCAAAGTTCACTCGCAAGTTCCAAACCCAGTTTCCCTTATTGTCTATTTCAGGCAGTGAGAATTTTCCCTAATCTAGTGGCTGGAAACAGGAACCTTTAGGAATCAAGCCTTAAGAATCATCCTTCAAATCCTCTTTCCCGGCTCTGTTATCATTTCCTTTCCCCCCAAGGTCTTCATGTTATATCAGTCTCTCGTGTGTTTTTCCAGAGCTACCCTATCCTAGGTGTTCAGCATCTTATTTGCTTTTTAACCAAAATATTTTAGAGATCATTTTATATCACTTTATAAGGGGCACACTTTTTTATGATTGTGTAGGACTCCATTGTACGAAGGGATCATTGTGCCACCACTTCCTCATTGGTGGGTAGGACAGACATGCTACAATGAATAATACTGTTCCTGTGTCATTTCATACATGGTTGAGAATGTTTGTAGGTTAGATGCTGAAAAGTGGAATTTCTTGGTTAGGGGTGTATGGGCATTTGTAATTTTGATGCAAATCGCCAAATTGCGCTTCGCAGAAGTACCAGTCGACCCTTTTGCCCACAGTGTGGGAGCTCTCTTTTGACCCCTGCCTCACCAACGGTACTAGCAATCTCAGAGGTGAAAAATGATCTCACTGTAATTTTAATTTTAAGTGAGACTGGGCATATGAACATGTATCTGAGAACAATTTTCTTCCTTTACTGTGAACTGATGGTTTGAAATTATATTGAAGTTATGGTGAGAATTAAATGAAGAGATCCACATGAAGTGCTTTCTATAGACCCTGACACGTAGGATGTGTTCAAATATGTTAACTATGATTAATAGCACTCTTGGTAACTGAAAGAGCTTTTGACAGGAAATGACATCTCAGTGTGGAATGCCAGTGTCTCACCAGCTGTCTGCTCTTGGCAAGTTACTTAACCTCTCTGAGCCGTTTGCCCCTCTGTGCTAGAAACTTTGTGTCAGTTGTTCTTGCTGCAGTCTCATGAAGGAGGTATTGCAGCAATATGGTCTGCTAGGACCAGAGATGAAGAAAGCTGCCTCTAGGCTGTCAGGTTCTTGAACAGGGATGCAACCTTGATCTGTCTGCATGTAAATGTGTGAATGCCATTTCATGATGATGAATAACAATAGTTGTGTTTGAACTAGAGGCTGGCTAACTGCTACTGCTTAAAAAGCTTCTCAGCTACAGTTGGAGAGTGTTTTATCCAAATGTCTTGTAGAATGGAATCATTTATTCACTTAACAGATTGCAACCTGCAACTGATTTTGTGTTCGCCGGCTACTTCTGTCGGAAAACAACCTATTGGTTATAATAATGTACAGTTACCCTAATTGATAGTTGAACCGATCAAAATTACTAACATAAATGGGTTGGAAAATTTTTTATGATTATTCTTTTTTGGGTCACATTGGTAATTTACTGGAATTTTTTCTCCAGATAAGATTACCCACTTAGAGGAAGGCTTTCTTTTTAAAATTGCAATACTTGAATGTTTTCTGTTGAAAATATTTTCGTGCAACTGTAGTTAGAATTATTACTTATTTACCATTTGTAAGCCTGTGTACTAGTTTCTGCTTTCATGATGGAAGAGAAAAAGAAGTGTTCTCTGATGAGAATTCTCCTGCTTGTATCAATGCTCTGTATCTTTGTGTGTCTTTGTATGAAATTGTTTCCTTGGCATTATCTCTTCCTTTCTTTTTTGGTTTGTCTTTACATTTTAAAAAATTAATTAATTAATTAATTAACTTTGGCTGCGTTGGGTCTTCGTTGCTGCATGCGGGCTATCTCTAGTTGCCGGGGGTGGGGGCTACTCTTTGTTGCGGTGCGTGGGCTTCTCATGGCGGTGGCTTTTCTGGTTGCGGAGCACGGGCTCTAGGCGCGCGGGCTCGGTAATCGTGGCTCGTGGGCTCTAGAGTTCAGGCTCAGTAGTTGTTCAGGCTCAGTTAGTTGCCCCGCGGCATGTGGGATCTTCCCGGACCAGGGCTCGAACCAGTGTCCCCTTGCATTGGCAGGTGCGTTCTTAACCACTGTGCCACCAGGGAAGCCCCTGTCTTTTCATTTCAGTTTTGTCTGTCTATGTGTAATTACGCCTGCTCTTCCCAGACAGTATGATTTACCCTTGAAGACAGTAATTGGGTTTTGACCTCTTTGTAGTATGCACAGGCTCTGCAGTAACATCTTCCACAAGCTCAGCGCTCAGTAAATATTCGTTGCTTTTTTCATTCCTTTAAGTTTGATTGTCTTTCGTTCAGATGCTGTTAGACACTGTGACCGTTTCAAAGTGCAGGGGGAGCTCTACGGGGTTTGGAGTTGTGCTGGGTGGGGGTCAGCCTCTGACACGCTACATTGTAAGGTATTCGCATTAGATAGGTGACGAAGTACCAAAGAGTGTACCCTTTTCTGAGATTTCCATCTTCTTAAACCTGGAAAAAATAGTTTTTGTAAGCCTGATTTCATTAGAAAAGTAATTAATTCCCTTTTTTCCCCATATATCTTAGTAATTCACTATAAAGGGAAAAAAAGGTTGTAAATCTTTCCAAACTTTTAATGTGAAATCATTTTTCAGTTAAAGTCCAATGCAAACATATTGAACCTTGTTTTAATCCTACATAATTCATTTTATTAACTATGACCAAATAGAACATCTGTTAAAATTCCATAATGTTAGCTTCATGGGAAAAGAAAAAAATCTGTTTGCTCTTGGAATTTGTCCATTGTTTTATGTTCAGGCTTTCAGTAAATGTGTTATAAGACATTCTTATTAATGGGAATATTAAACAAATGAAAATGAAATATTGCCTTTAATCACAAGCGGTTTATAAAATGTCAGCTAATCGCATTTACTTTATTATAACTTTACTGTAGAGATGGTCTGTGAGGAATGCACAATACTTCATTCTTTAATCCAAAGAACATAAAATTATTACTCCTCAAATATGGATTTTAGCCTACAGTTTTTCATCATCTCTTAAATAAACAAACATTTTTAGAAAGAAAAATTTAGTAAAATTATCTTAATGTGGAAAAATTGCTTTAGCCGTTTAGTGCATATTTTCTCATGTTTTGTTTACATAAAACCAGCTGCTATTTACTTTTCTCATTCTTTGGACAGATTTCATTTTGCACTGTACAGTTTTGAAAAGGCTACATATTTCCATTGTTGCGTGTTGGCTATGTTGTCTGGAAGAGATACCAGTTCCTGTGTGTAGGGTTTACTGAGAAGTAAATCAATAGCATGAATCTTCAGTGTAAACGTATAGGAAAGTTGTCGGATAAAGGTGGAAACTGTCTTTTAATTCTTTTTAGATGTTAACATCATACACCATGATGTTAAAGTAGCTTTGTCTAGGATGTTCCTTTGTGTTTTTCATCTCATGTGAAATATCCTGTCCCTTCATATTTGTGTGTTAATTTAGATGGCAGATGGGCTGTAAATAAGAAAATCTGACTACAGTGGCTGAACTAAATACAGTCTAGTATTAGAATTGTTTTTTTTTCTCACTCTGTAACAGGAAATCTGGAGATGGTCCCTCTAAGGCTGGTGTACTGGTTAAATGAGGGTGTGAAGATGCAGGCCCTTTCATTCTGCTTGGGGAACCTTAATACTCTGGCTAAATTACTCATGGTTACAAAATGGCTGCTGTACTTTTTGGCGTCATGGCCCCTTTCCAAGTATAAAGAAGTGGGAAAGGCAGGAGGCATTATCTGTCAGTCTGTTTACTTGGAAAACAAAGCTTTCTTGGGCCAGGTGTCTAAAGCTCTCCTGAGTTGCATGGGGCTTGAGAAGTTGAATATGCATGCAGCTTTTCAGTGTGGTAGGTAAAGGCTGGCAAAGAGGGGCTTGGGACTGCAGTTACTGAGTCACCACTCTACAGTGTCTGCTGTGTTTTATCTGTTCAAGTCCTAGTTCAACCTCAGTTCCTTCCGAAAGGAAACCATTTCATACACTGCTGACTTAAGCACCATAGTTGGGGACCCTGTTGTTCATATCCAGAGCACTTGTCTAGACTACAATTATTTGGACATTTAATTCTACTCTGTAAATTTTGATGTCTGTTCTCATTCTTTTCCCGCCACCTTTGCCCTTGTGGGAACAGTGTGGAAGCTCTTCTTTAAAAATCATTTGTCAGTCTCTTTGTAATCATTATTCTGAAAATGGAATTTATTTCAAAGTTACTTTTTTATACTGTCTTGATTTTAAAGATCTCAGAATACCTGTATTGATATACTATATGTAGACACTTTCCTTAAAAAAATATGTAAATCACAATTGAAATAATAGCTAATGCTTACCAAATATTTACAGTGTTTCAGTCACTGTGCTAAGTTCTTAGCATGCATTATTTCACATAACCCAAAACATGATCCCTGCTTTGTGGAAACTGAGGCTTAGTAAGGCTGTGGTTTGTCCAGAGTCTTTTTTTCTTTTTTTTTTAACGATTTCTCCATTTATACACTGCCAATTAATTAATTAATTAATTGGCTGCATCAGGTCTTGGTTGCAGCACGTGGGATCTTTCATTGCGGGGTGTGCGGGCTTTCCTCTAGTTGTGGCGCGTGAGCTTAGTTGTCCTGCGGCATGTGGGATCGTAGTTTCCTGGTCAGGGGTTGAACCGGCGTCCCCTGCGTTGCAAGGCGGATTCTTAACCACTGGACCACCAGGGAAGTCCCTCGTCCAGAGTCTTAACATCCAGTAAGGGAGGAAACCGAGGACTTGAGAGCCCGTGATATTAGCCCCCATGGTGATGTATGTAGTTTGCATTTTATACGCAGACAAATTTTTCGGGAGAGGAAAATATGTTTAAAATTCATAGTCCATATTTATATCTTTCTCATTTTTGAAACTTTAAGTAGACATTAGTGCCAGGAGTTTGGGGAAAATAAGTTCTCAGCAGCTAGAAGTCTCTATGACATTAAAAGAAAAGTTAATCAGAGGACATAAACAAAAGGAGATAGAGATATTCATGGAGAACAATGGCTTTTAAGTGCCTTTTATCCCAAGTGTTTGCATGATTTGTTCTTATCATTCAGGTGTTAGTTCACATGTCCCTTCTCTGAGGGGCCTACTTTGACCACTCTAGCTAACATACACCTGCCAAAACCCCGATTGCTCACTTGGTACCCTAGGAAGTACCATTATCTGAAATTATCTTCACTTTTTGTTTATAAATTTATTTCCTGCATTCCTCCGATAGAATATACACACTTTGAGGGCAAGTGCTTCTTGCCTGTTTTGTTCACTTCTATTAATCCAACGCCTAGAAGATTCCTTGACATACAGCACACTCAGAAAATATTTAATGAACAAACCAAGGACTTAATCACACTTTTCAGAAGTAGACTAGTTGTAAGTGCTTAGATATTTAAAATCTCCAACAGATGCTCGGGCCTAAGATGCATTTGGCAAGAATTATGGAGTCAGTCCTCACTTAATTCCCAGGCAAGTTAGTGGTTTTCTGCCATCTCAACTTTCTGCACTTCCAGTGAGCTTAATTTTCTCCTTGTCTCTTCTTATCATTTTTCCTGGTATTCTTGTGCCTTCCACAAATAGCCCTTATTTTAATTTTGTCATTTCTTGTTAGGGGTTGCTCCTATGAATATTTTATATATGTAAAACACTTTTTGAAATGACATATGAAAATAGTAAACAACTTATTCATGAAGAAAATCTTTTATCAGTTACGTGCAAGCTATGTCCTATGAACACTGGGTAAAAATCACTCTTGAGAGTCTTAGGATTGTGTACTATCTTATCGTCTGAGCAAACACCATCCTATAAGAGGTATTAAGAAAGAAACTATATGTATTAAGAAAACCAAATGTGAAGGTAAAATCTAGAATGTTTATGTATGAATAAAGGATTGTGGTTGCAGGGAGTCATTTAAAAGAGCTATTGAAAATGGGTTTTACTATCTGGTAGCAGATTACCCTGGGCTTATATAATGATAACAGTTACAGGTTGAATTCTGATCATGTATAACACTTTACTTGTATTTTTCTAATCTTCAGATAAAACTGTAAGATATTAACCTTTTTGTTTGTTTGTTTGTTTTAAAATTGATCAGTAGCCTGAGCTTGGAAAAGCAAGCTAGTTAGTATATGTAGTATATGGCAGGTCTGGAAGCAGAGGCCCAGCCTATGTGATTCTAAAGCCTGTGTTTCTGGTTACTCTTTGCTTCCTGCTCATGTTTTGCAGATAAATTCACTGTTCATTGCGCTCAGAATTTTTCAGTAAATTGTGTGAAAACAAAGTGGTAGTATATCTGTGAGACTTGGACCACATCTGTTAACTTGAAGTGGAGCGCAATTTCTGAGTGTTAGAGGATTCTAAACGATAGAAATGGAGCCATCTATATAGGCAGCACACAGTGAACTAACTGTGCTTCTGAATTAGGCAGTAATATTGATTTCAACATCTTCTTTCCTCTAGCCTTTGTGAAGTTTGCTTAAAAACGCTTTGACTGATTTTAGCCTTCTGTCCTCTTTTTTTTCCTGAGCTTTCGCATATATTCTGAGAAGTAACCCAATAGATGGGAAAGAGTTGATAATCTTTGGCATTGAAATGGTTTTGGTACTTAGCCAAATAATTAACAGATAATTTGTTGACTAGTGGAGAAGCAGAAATTGATGAGAGGGTATTTCTTTTCCTTTGTGAAAACACTCTGCTTTTTGTTATTGAATTTGTTGATGCAAAGGTTGCGTTATAGAAATGGCACACTAGAGGGCACACGATGTCTGTGTTTTAAATGTTGGTGGCAGAAACTTCAGTGTGCCGGAACCTCGAAGCTCTTGAGTTGATTGCTTGGCACTTTTTAAAAGTGGTTCGAATTAAAAAATAAAAAAACAAAGCTTAATAAATAGTACTTTCCAATCCAGGGTTCCTGAATAATATTATTTTATTTAATCCATACGTACCTCATTATGCATCTCTCAAATACAAGAACCAATAGGTATATTTAACGTACCAAAAATGAATATCACAGTCTTAAAGTATTTCCCTCAAGCTATTTTTTTAAAGCTATTTTTCAATTACAACTGTAATTTCACATTTGGAAGAACTGGCAGACACTACTTTATTCAAGTGATGAAGGGTAGTATCACCAGTGATAAGATATATTGACATCATACACCCCCAATATGATGCACAATATCACTTCTTTGTTCTTCGTGCCAAAAAAATACATAATCTCTGATCATGATAAAACATCTGGCATACCCAAATTGAGGGACATTGTACAAAATTGTCAAGGTCACAAAAAAGAATTGTCACACCCAGGAGTAGACTAAGGAGACACAAAAAGCAAATGCAGTGAGGGATCCTGGGAAGAGAAAAAGAATATTAGGGGGAAAAACTGGGGAAATTCAAATAAGGTCTATAATTTAGATGTTAGTATTGCAGCAATGCTAATAGCTGGTTTTGATAATCATACTCTGGTTAAGTTCTTAACATTAGGGAAGCTAGCTGTAGGGTATATGTGAACTCCCTGTATTGTTTGAGTAACTTTTAAGAAAGTCGATAACTTATTTTTAAAAATAAAAAGCTGGGAATTCCCTGGTGGTCCAGTGGTTAGGACTTCGCACTTCCACTGCAGGGGGCCCGGGTTCAATCCCTGGTCAAGGAACTAAGCTAAGATCCTGCAAGTCATGCGGCGTGGCCAAAAACAATAATAATAATAAATAAAAATAAAAAGCTGGAAAAAAAAAAAGAATGCCAGATTTGGACATTGTATGAAATACTGTATTTTTAAAATGATCTTCTAAAATAATGACAATTTAAACTTACAACTTAATTAAAATTTTTTTAAAAAATAAATTTATTTATTTTTATTTTTGGCTGCGTCTGCTCCTCCCCAACCTTTTTCGGTTACACAAATTTCATTCCTCTGGTTATTTTAGAAACATGAAGTCATATATTTGAGTCTTTATTTCTTATCCCACAAACTTCCAGCATCTTCTTTCTTTTTATAAGATGAGGCTCTTACTTCCTTTTTGCCACCATATCCTCTTTCACCTTCAAGTACCACTTTCTGGATTGACTTTTTCTCACCTGCACTTTGATCCTAGATTATGAAGATGACTGACAGTTTCATCCTGCCCTTCACCCACAGTCACTTCTTTTGTGACGTTTCTGGGTTGATTCTAAAAGTTGAACACCAGTGAACTAGTGTGTGTATTATTTGAGACTTCATGCATGATCACTAGGCCATGTAGTGTGCTGGGTTATTCTTCCTTTTGTGTTGGGAACGCATCTTCCTGTGTTACCCTGAAGGAGATGTTTCCAACATGGGAATCAAATAGACTCTCTTCTTGCATTCCATCACTTGCTAAAATTTGTCCCATATTTTAATTTGCTGAACACTTGGGGCATGAACTTTCTTATGTTTTTTCCCTTTGGAGTTTATAATTGCCTTTTGGAGGTACATTATTTGCCTTTTTTCACATATTTAGTGTGACAGCCTCAAAATCATTGTTTTTTGTAGTTCTGTGGGTTTTTTGTTTTTGTTTTTTCCTCCATTGGGAATCTTGGAATCTTCCGTCTTGCACTTCTAATCCATCGTGACCATTCACTGTGTCTGGACTTCTCACTGCTTTCCTGGGCTGGATTTGCTGTTGCCTGGAGGTGTCAGAGCACATTGGTTCAGACCACGGGCTTGGCAGCCAGACTGCCTGGGTTGGACCACCGCTCTGCTTCTGAAAGTCTTACACTTCTGGTTCCTTACTGTCCTAATCTAATGAAAATATTGGAAGGCATAATAAATATAAGGATATAGTTCCTTTGTTTGAAGGCCTTTATTTTATCCTGATTTTTTTGGTCAAGTAATTAGCTTTCTCTAGTTCCTAATATAACTTAAAAAATTTCTTACTAACAACACTTAATGATAACCATTCATAACAATTCTTTGGCCTCAACTGTGTTTCACTGATTTTTTTTTTTTTTTTAAGAGGAGGGCATTATGTTAATAAGTTATGATTCTTAGAGAAGCATGCTGATCTTATCAGTTTAGTGTGTATCCTAACTATATTTGGGAAATAAGTGATGAAATTTGTGTGTAGGAAGCTTATAAACTGATACCAAGTTTTCTAATAAAGTTCCCCTATATCTTGATATACATGTGATGAGTTTTCCTTGTTGTTTATCCGTGAATTATTCCATACTTCTGTTTTGGGAAATAGAGTGATGACCAAGTTAAAAAATCACTTTGGGATGAAGTTTCTTTTCTTCAGAGGGTAAATTAAGTATGTCTTTTAAGTATGCCTTTTGCCTGGGAGCAGATATCAATAATATCTGTGTTTAGAGGAGACAGTGATACGTCTTACATGGAGCAACCAAGATCTTGTGAAAGTTACACTCTCTGCTGATTTATCTGTTGGTTCACGCAACTGTTTACAAAGGTTCTTTCTTCTTCCTTATGGATGTTTAATAAGAGTCTGAAAAAATTGTGTTGTGTAGATAACACATTTGAATCATTAAGTTTTGGACTAGTTTTGATTAAGTGAAGGCACCAAAGGGTCTGGTACATAGTAACCTCTTAGTAATTTCTTGTCACTTTATTTTTCTGTATTTGAAGGGGGAAGTAGATTGAATTTATCCAGAGTCTGCCACTTTACCAGACTAGGTACTTTTCAAATGTTTTTTCATTTAATCTTTACAGTAATCCTACAAAGAATCATAAATGTCAACTGAATGCTTGAAAAGTGCATACCCCCTACGTATCTAGTCATGATTCCCAGCCAATCTGTAGTGTTCGTCTATCTTGTAAACCGTGTTGTGAACTAACAGACAGTTGCCTATTCAATACCAATGAGAAAATGACATTCAGTGGTGTAAGTCACTTGATCTACATAAAATAATACAGTTAGCAGAGGGCAGAGTTGGGCTCTGAATTCTTTGAACTCTTATGCTCTTTTCATATCAGTGTATGTATTTCCTTTTCTCTGTTGGAAATGTGAGTAAGTAGGCTTTAACATAGTATCATCTTCTTTTTCTTTTCTTCTCTCTCTCCAACATTTTATTTTGAAAAATTTCCACTTAGAGACAAGTTAAAACATATATTCTTTTCCCACAATTCACTGACTAACATTTTGCCCCATCTGCTTTGTCCGTCTTTCTCGCTACAGTGTTTTTTCCTGAAACATTTTAAGTAGGAAGCACACACATCCCAGGATAGTTCATCACTAAATATTCAGCATGTGTCTCCTAAGAATAGTCATTCCTGTCATAACTACAATACCATTATCCTTCCCAAGGAAAGTAACATTGATATATTCATATTATCTAATATATGGTCAGTTTTATTAGTTTTCCTATTGTCCCAATAATAAAAGCTTTATAACTTTTTTTTTCCTCTCTCCAGGATCCAGTCAAGGATCACACATTGCATTTGGTTGTTAGGTTTCCCCAACCTCCCCCACTCTCTCCCCTGCATGGCAGTGGCATTCTTTCAGAGTCCAGGGCAGAGTTGTTCTATAAACAGTTCCATAATCTGGATTGTCTGATTTCCTTATGATTATATTCAGATTACATATTAAATTTTGTGAGTGTGCATGGATATTGCGTGGGTGATGCTGGGTACTTTTGTGGCATTGTACCAGGGGTCACATAGTGTCCCATACTTGGTGAAGCTAAGTTTAATCACTTGATTACGTTGGTGTTCCCTAGCTTTCTGTACTTCAGAGGTTCATTTCTCCTTTGTTTTTGAGAAGTAATCTATGGGGTAATATTCTGAGACCATGTGATTATCCTGTTTCCCAATAATCTTTCACCCAATAGTTTTAACATCTGTGGATGCTTCTTGCCTGAAGTGTTTATTACATTGGTGGTTGCAAAATGCTGATTTTCCTAATACTGTCCTTTTTCTTTGAATTTATTAGCTGTCATTCTTCTGTAAAGAAGAGCTTTTCTTCCTTTACCACCTCCTCACCCCACGTCTCCCCACCCCAGGTCCCTTTTTTAGTATCCCTATATACTTATGGATTCTTCTTTTTTTTTAAATGGCTTCATTGTGATATAATTCATGCACCGTACAGTCACTGATTTAAAGTAGCCATTCAGTGGGTTTTAGTGTAGTCACTGATATGTGCAACCATCAGCACAGTCGTGGATTCTTTTTTAATAATCATAATCCATTTCCATTTATTACTCTTTTTGATGCTCAAACTGCCCCAAATTTGGCCAGTGGGAGCCTCTTCAAGCCTACTGTTCTTACACATTTCCCTGTTAGTCTTTGGGAACTTCCTTATTGGTATATCAAGGTGTCCCAGTCTTTGTACTTTACCTGCCCAATCCTGTAATCAGCCACTTCTCCAAGGAGCGCTTGATTCATTTTAGTGGAGCGTGGTGTTTAGAAACTAAGATTTGGATTCTAGCTGTATTACTGCATGTAGGCTTTTATTGGGCAGAAAAGCTTTTATTTTATTATTATTTTTAAAAATATTCATTTTTTTATTTATTTGGCCGTGCCAGGTCTTAGTTGAGGCCTGCAGGATCTTTAGTTGCAGCATGCGAACTCTTAGTTGCGGCATGCATGTAGGATCTAGTTCCCTGACCAGGGATCGAACTCAGGCCCCCTGAATTGGGAGTGCTAAGTTATCATACTGTAAAATTGACTTCTTTTTAGTGTACAGAGCTATACATTTTAACAACATGTATAGATTAATATAACCAGCAGTATGATCGGGGTACAAAATATTCACATCATCCCCTAAGCTCTTGTGCTATCCCTTTGTAGTCATACTCATTTCCCTACTTCTAATCCCTGGCAACAACGGATCTGTCATTTAAATGGAATCATGTAATATAATGTTTTTTGAGACTAGTTCCTATCACTCGTCATAGTGCTGTTGAGATTCATCCCAGTTGTTGCGTGTAACAATAGTGTGTTTCTTTTAATTATTCCATTGTTTGGATATACCACAGTTTGCTTATACATTCACCCATTGAAGGACACTTGAATTCTTTTCAGTTTGGGGCCGTTATGAAGAGAATTGTTATAAATATTCATGTACAGGTTTTTGTGTGAACATAAATTTCCATTTCTCTAGGGTAGATAGTCAGGAATGGGATTGCTGGGTCATATGGTAAGTGTATGGTGACTTTATAAGAAACTGCAAAACTCTTTTCTATAATACATTGGCTGTACAATTTTGCATTCCCACCAGCAATGGATACTCTAAATCTTTGTCACCACTTGGTTTTGGTAGGATTTTTTTTTTTTTTTTTAAGTTTTTTAAATTAATTAATTAATTAATTTATTTTTGGCTGTGTTGGGTCTTCGTTTCTGTGCGAGGGCTTTCTCTAGTTGCGGCAAGCGGGGGCCACTCTTCATCGCAGTGCGCGGGCCCCTCACCATCGCAGCCTCTCTTGTTGCGGAGCACAGGCTCCAGACGCGCAGGCTCAGTAGTTGTGGCTCACGGGCCTAGTTGCTCTGCGGCATGTGGGATCTTCCCAGACCAGGGCTCGAACCCGTGTCCCCTGCATTGGCAGGCAGATTCTCAACCACTGCGCCACCAGGGAAGCCCAGGATTTTTTTATTTTAGCCATTGTAATAGGTGTGTAATGATATCCCATAGTGGTTTTAATTTTCACTTCCCGAATGGTAATGATATTGAACGTGCTTATTTGCCATCCTTAGATGTTCTTTGGTGAAGTGTCTCTTGTCTATTTTTTAATCAGGTTGTTTCTTACTTTAATATGTCAAAAGTTCTTTATATGTTTGGGATGCTAGCCCTTTGTCACTAATGTGATTTGCATGATAATTATTTTCTGATAATCTCTAGGTTGTATTTTCATTCTCTGAAACGTATTGTTTATAAAACCTTAAAATTTTGGCAAAGTCCATTTTATCAACTTTTTCCTTTATGAATTGTGCTTAGAATGTCGTGTCTAAGAACTCTGCCTAACCCCAAGTCCTTAAGGTTTTCTTCCATGTTTCCTTCTAAAAGTTTTATCTTTGACATTTACATCTACGATCCATTTTTTGATTTTTATTTAAGGGTGGGGTTTAGGTTGAGGTTTGTTTTTTGCACATGGATGATCAGTTGTTCCAAAAACATTTGTTGAAAAGAATATCTCTTCTCCATTGATATGCTTTTGCATCTTTCTAGAAAATCAGTTGGCTGTATGGTAATGATGTTGAATGTGCTCATTTGCCATCCTTAGATGTTCTTTGGTGAAGTGTCTCTTGTGTATTTTTTAATAGACGTGGGTCTGTATCTGGAACAAATTTGAGTTGGTTCCTTGTTAGGTGCCAAACAATGTGTTTTTTGTTTGCTTGTTTTTTCCTACTCAGGTATTTGTGTTCATATTTTTGAAAATCCCAGTCTTGAAAGATGATGTTTTGATTTTCTAAGACATTTCCCCCTTTTTTTTTTTAACTGATAGAACTGATAAAAAGCCCCCAAACTGATGTGTTTACCATCTTTTTCCTTTCTAAATCATCTCTTTTTTTTTTTTTTAATTTTATTTATTTATTTATTTATGGCTATGTTGGGTCTTCGTTTCTGTGCGAGGGCTTTCTCCAGTTGCGGCAAGTGGGGGCCCCTCTTCATTGCGGTGCACGGGCCTCTCACTTTCGCGGCCTCTCTTGTTGCGGAGCACAGGCTCCAGACGCGCAGGCTCAGTAATTGTGGCTCACGGGCCTAGTTGCTCCGCGGCACGTGGGATCTTCCCAGACCAGGGCTCGAACCCGTGTCCCCTGCATTGGCAGGCAGATTCTCAACCACTGCGCCACCAGGGAAGCCCTCTAAATCATCTCTTAAAAATACTGATAGGAAGGACTAAAAACATTCTAAAACTTTTATGTATCTTTTATCCTTTTTTTCTTTCCATTTTTGTAAGAATGACCTATTTTCTCTTGAATTACTGTACCTTTAATATGTATACGTCAGTGGGTTAGAAGCTTAGTTCTTCATCTAACTTTGATTCAGGAGATAGTATTATTTCCTTATATAATTTGGACCACTCATTTTTTTGTTGTTGTTATTGCTGTTACATTGCCATATGGTATAAATAATCTTGACATTGACTTGAAGAAAGAAAAGGTGCTGTGTATTTTATTTTATCCAAACATGAAGCATCTTTGCTTTGAGAGTTATCCGCTTTGCACTTTTCTATAAAATACAAGACCTGAAATGACTTACCAAGATGACTCTGCTAGTCTGTGGTGAAGGTAAACTGAGAACCGAGATTATTTGACTCTTAACCTAGCCCTGCCTTCCTAGAATGGAGGATTTGCAGACCGTGGAATTTAATATGAAATATTTAATGCAAAAGACAGATTATGGAAATTTTCTTTGTATATTGCAGCTTAAAAGAAGTTCACAGTGGTTGCGAGATAAATATTGTCGCTGAGGTGGTGATCCAGTGGTTTTAGCTCACCTGAAAATGTTTATTGTATGCGGGGTTCAGAGCTATGGAGTTAGCAGTGTGTGGATAAGACAAAAGAGGTCAAAGATTCTCCCCTCAGAGAGCTTCTGTTACTTGTATGTGGAAGGGCATGTATATGCATTTGTAAAGCAGTTCATCAGTAGTTGAAAACAATAGTGCAAGTGCTGGCAAGTATAGGAATGAATAGTCAGGGAGTGAACCCCTTCTCTAGATGAGCTGAATTTTAGGTAATCCTTTTACAACATAGAAAAAGGTAGAGGAGAGTAATGGAATCCGTGTGTCGATACTGGGGGAAACATTCTTTAAAAAAAGTACGCTAGCTGCCTTTAAAAGAATGTTTTTTGTACTTCAAGTGGTACTAAAACCCTGAGCTTGGACTTCCTGCTTGTAATCACGTGTACTGAACCTCCTTTTGGGGTTGGGACCTTTGTTAACCTTTTTTTTTTGAATGCCTAATTCTTGCCTCAAGTTGGAAGGGAAAAATAGAATTGCAAGTCAAAATGGAATTTGCTTGGAGGGCTCTCTGTAATGTTCTCATGTAAATTATAGGAATGGGTCTTAGAATATCAACATTAAATAGAATAACTTAAAAAAAAATGCATCTGGTACTTGGGGCCCCCCCCCAAATCAGGGCCTTGTTAGCTAATTAACACTCTGCTTATAATACTTAGTAACCTATTTACTATGGGTTTTCATTGATTACGAAAAGTAAATGTTAGAGTGACCTTTGTAGGAAATATGTCCCTGAGGCTCAAATGTGTGAGTAGTAAAGGCAAACACTCTGCCCTTGGCTCTTAGGTGTGGGACTTCACTTCAAAGATTTTGAGTTGAAGTGGCTCTCAGTACAATTAAAAAAATAAAGCGTTAACCTCTTACCAGGAACACTTAACTTTGATTCTTTATGTTGAAATAAAGTTAGGTGCATGCTGACTATTATAGAAAATGACTAGATACAGAAAAAAATGTTGCCTAGTTCGTTTCATGCAAATCAAAACCCCAAAATCATTTACAACCCGCTTCAGAGCTTAGAGAGTATTAAACAGGTGTCACCCATATTTTGGGGCTTTTTGAGGCATTATTCAACACATGTCAACTTGTGCTAGCTTTTGCATTTTCTCAAATTTGCTTGTGTGTGCATTTTTAGAACTATTTTTTAAATATTCTACTTCTTAATATAAAGAATTGGAGCCATCAAAGTTGGCAAGCATTAAGCATGCTAATTAGTTCAACATACTGACCAGTTCTCTGAATTATTAGTTCAAAGAAGCATGTGGACAGGGATGAAATTAGATTTGGGCATTTTTCACTCTAGTTGTTTTAGGATACTCAGGGTTGCTTTGATGTGTAAATAACATGCTTTTTCATGCATGGTTCAGGATACATCAAACATGTCTAAAACTTTGTCTCAGATTTAGGACTCATCATTTGTATCCAGAATTGGATATACACACTTGTAACTGTCCAGCAACTTTAGAGAAAACTTTTTTGAGTTTGTATTTGATAGTTAAAGTACAGGATATTTTATTTTTCATAATATGTATGCACGGGCTTATTATTTTTTATAAACTGGCATAAATAGTTGTAAGGCGATGCATAAAATTTACTTTATCAACTGCTAAAATATATTCACTTATTCAAATGTCAGTTTTAAGACTAAAAGCTTAGGCAGCTATGAAAGCATAAAGAGTATGTGTTTGTGTGTGTGTGTGTGTGTGCCTACATGCATATACATATATAATTGCTTATGTGCGTATATGTATATAAGTATAATCACATACTTTTAGCTATTTGTGTGGTAAAGATAAACATGTTGACTTTATCAGCTAAATGTTCTGTTTAAATTTAATTATCTAATAACTAGAATTAAGAGCAAACCTAGTCGTTTGCACATTAAGTTTTACAATTTACTACCTCCTTTGGCTTTTATGTGGGAAAACTTGTGTCATCATGAATAATTTTTGTAAGGATGGGCATCCATTCACTTAGTCTTAGTGAAATTCGACTAAGAGGGTAAGAAGTGCGAAACCCATGACTTTCCATTTCCCGCAGTCGCCGATCAGAAGGCTCCATCACAGGCTGCGCTCCAGCCCCGTGTTAGATGCAGGGGGCCATGTGACAAGAGTTCAGGCAGTGTCCTCTATTGTGTAAGCCTCCTATTTAGAAATAATCTCAGAAATGTTAAATAATAATGTCTTGCATTAATGAGAGTGTATAAAACATACCCTTTTGTTTAGTGAAGTCATTTTTTCTTTTTGGTTATTAAATTACATGAAGTTTCATAACACATTCTATTTTGTGGCTTTTCTCAAAATATTACTTTAACAGTGGCTTCTTTACTCCATCAGGTATTAGTATACTGAAGTTCTAGTTGCAGTTATGTCACTTACTCTCTTGTGCCTTTTGAAGTTGTTTCATCTCCCTGGGCATTGGTTTTCTCATTGTCAGAATGGTTGGTAAGGGCTTCCCTGGTGGTGCAGTGGTTAAGAATCTGCCTGCCAACGCGGGGGACACGAGTTCGAGCCCTGGTCCGGGAAGATCCCACATGCCGCGGAGCAACTAAGCCCGTGTGCCACAAGTACTGAGCCTGCGCTCTGGAGCCCGTGAGCCACAACTACTGAAGCCTGCGTGCCTGGAGCCTGTGCTCTGCATCGGGAGAAGCCACCGCGATGAGAGGTCGTGCACCACAACAAGGAGTGGCCCCCACTCGCAGCAACTAGAGGAGGCCCGCATGCAGCAGCGAAGACCCAACGCAGCCAAAAATTAAATAAATGGAAAAAAAAAGAAAAAAGGTTGGTAAACTTGTGGGCCGTATCAGACCACACCCTGTTTTTGTAAGACAGCCTTATTGGCCCATATTCATGTATGTCTCGTCTGTGGCTGCTTTCATGCTACAGTGGCAGAGTAGTGGTGGCAGAGACTGTGTGGCCCGCAAAGCTTAAAATATTTATTCTCTTTACAGAAAAAGTTTTCTGAATCTTGGACTAAATCCATCTCTAAGGCCTATCTTAGATTTCCTTTATGTCAACTTCTCTTTAATTCTTAGGGTCAGAAGTCTTTTTTCCTATTAAGGATATAGTATATCATATACCATGTTTCAATGTTCATTTTTCCTCATTACCAATTTTGCTACTTACCAGGAGAAAGAAAATATTGACTAGATCATTTGTTCTCAAAGTGTTGTCCCTGAACCAACTGCAGCAGCATTACCAGGGAAACTGTCTAGAAATGCAGATTCACAGGCCCCAAACCTTCTGAATCAGAAACTCGGGGGGTGAGACCCGGAACCTGTGCTTTACAAGCCTTCCAGGTGATTCTGATGCACAATGATACGTGATATCCACTAGGCTAGATGATACTAAGTTCAGTTAAAAGATTTTCTTGTTTTCTTTTGAAATAAAGAAAAAACTTAAATTCTAGAACCATTTGGTAAATCAGGAGAAAAATGAACTGTTGGATATTATTACAGAAACTGGAGAAATTATTACTTTTTCTTCTCCAGGAAAACCTTTTGTCATAAATATGTGTAGAATTTTTTTAATGTAATGAGAAATTCCTGAAAGATACGTCTGTGTCACCTTCAGCATAATTTTTTTTTTTTTAATGGGCAAAAGGAAGAGTAACCACTATGATTGATTTCTTCATGGGATTTTCTTTTTTTGGTGGGGGATTGCTTTGAGTTACTTTGAAACTAATGATTTGAAATAAACAGTTTTCACAATAAAAGAATTACATTAACAGTTTTTTTGCTTTTAAAGCTAATGCTTTAAAAAATAAGCATTTAGGAGGTACAATAGCCTATCTGCCGTGGCTCCCTTTCTTGCCCGTTTTGCCAGATCCATGTTGAAGTGAATTTTTCCCAACCCTGGAAACCACTAGAATTCTGAGCACCAATCAGACTACTCATCTCTGTTAGGAAAGATCACAAACATAATGCTTCATATTAAATCTCAGAGAGAGGAATAGCAAAATTGTACATGTCAAGAAAGCATTACAGGATGACGTTGTTATTTGGAGAATTGCTTTCATCTTTGAGATATCTCACACCTGCTTCATTTGGCACAGACGGTTTCCATCTCATGAAAAACAGTCGTTGCTCTCCTCCAGATCCCAAAGTATATAGACATTGCATGGTAATAAGAGAAAACTTTTAACATAAAAACTCACTTAAAGGTGCCATCTAAAAATGCAGGGTGTGTAAACTGAATTAACTAACTTCATTTTGTTGAAAAGGGACCCTTGGTTTTGTGTGTGTGTGTGTGTGTGTGTGTGTGTAATAAATACAACATACACATATACACACTTATTATATTATTATATATACACTTATACATTTATATATATACACATATGATATATGTGTGAATGTGTATAAACACATTTCCATATGTGTGTATATATATATTTAAAACAATGCATACAACAAACTTTCATATATAAAACCCTCTAATGTTTTTAAACTGCTTCTAAAATCTGTGTTAACTCTCAGTCACTAACAAAGTTCTGTAGGCCGAATTTATTATGCTGGTTGCTTTTACTTTCTCTTTAAAAATTTTAGAAAATATTTATTTATGGGACTTCGCTGGCGGTCCAGTGGTTAAGACTCTGCGCTTCCAATGCAGTGGGTGTGGGTTCGATCCCGGGTCAGGGAACTAAGATCCCACATGCCGCATGTTGCAGCCATTAAAAAAAAATTATTATTTTCTGCTTTTTAAAATGCACCAAAAATATAAGGTAATTTAAAGGGAGAAAACGTGTGCATGTGCATGTGTGTGTAACCATCCCCTGATACAGAGTAAGAGTTAAATATTTCCAAATACTAATATGATAAATTCTGTGAAGTCTTCTTTTCTTTGGATAAACAGTTTTGGCTTTTTAGGTTATAGGTGTTTTGTTTCTGTTTTTAACTAAACATCATGATTATTTGAATGTCATGTAACTCCTTGAGAAGCTTCCTCCATGCTAGTGATTTTTGAAAAGGGAGTATTTATTTGCTTCAGTTTTTCAGTGGGCAGAATCAGACTTCTTTTCACATTTTATAGATGACACATTTGGCTATCCCTGGGCAAAATCCAGTTAAAAATAATAGTATTTAATATTTAATAAACTACCAAGCTTTTGGAACCATCTGGAACTTTATTTTCTTTGCACGCAGCATCTGAGTTTCAGCTGTTAGCATTTCTCCTTTGCTCTGGGAAGGGTCAATTGCTTTTAAAGTCTTTGATGCTTGCTGTGTCAGCCCTTTTCATATTTTCAAAATGCCCGTGTAAAAGGGCTTTTCGTTCATTCATGCTGATAATTCTTTTGAACTTGAAGTTTGAACCAAACTAATCAAATTTAATTATAGCTCAAATCCCGTTACAGTGAACTCCAGTAGACTTCTAGGCTAGGTTATTACTATTATTTTTTTGTTATACTGGGATTCAGCCATAACCAATATTACTAGAAGTAAGTGGGCTATTGACTGTATTTTGGGAGATCTTTTGTAATGTCCAGACTTTGTTATATTGACATTGGTAAATATGGATTTGAACTTTCATTCTTTTCTAAAGAATACTGAATTAATCTCATGTACAGTTTCTCTTTCTTTGTGTATACTTTGGGTGATCTTTTCCTCTTCATCTTTAACAGTTTGAACAATTAAATTCAGGTATACTTTCTGAAAGAGTCCTTCGGTTTTGTTGTTGCTGTTACTTGTTTTTTGTTTGTTTGTTTTGAAGATCCAAGACTGAATGGGGATTTAAATACACCCTCCTGGGAGCACCACCGTGGTTTGTGCATATTTATTTGCCTGGTGTTCTGAGAGAGACGGGTTTTTTTCCTTATTTGTTTCATTAAAAAACAAAAAAAGTTTGAGTGGTATTATTTACTGGAGAGAAAGTAGGAAATATCTATGTTTTAGACTGTGGCATATATTAAGGGAGGTGGACTAATACTGATATTTGTAGTGCTTTCTTCAAAATGATGGCTAACACATGTATATTATATGTTAGCATCTTGTTAAATTTACTTGTTGATCTGTATTTATGCTTCTGTATATGCAGAATTGTTTTCCCTACTATTTAAATTTCTGTCCATTTTTAAATGAGATTTTGTTTGGATTTCTAAGCAGATTTGGGAGTAATGGCATTTAAAATACTTTAAGTTCCTTTTCATCTCTAAATAGAGTCAATAATTTTAATAATATTGGACCAATTTTTGATCTGCAAGAATAAAATGACAACTCATTCTTTCCTTGGAGCTTTTGATGCTGAAATGGAAAATAGGCTCAGTGAAGAAGAGCAAATAGCAGAGCTCCTATGAAAGGTGAAAAGTGAATTTTTTAAAAAAGATTTTTATTGGAGTATAGTTGATTTACAGTGTTGCATTAGTTTCAGGCATACATGAATTTTCTTTTTAAAATTCATCTCAAAACTGCCAATTTCCCTAAGTTTATTATAGTGAGGGCTCTTGTTTTTTAAAGGAAGTGAATGTGAGTTAATTTGCATACTAGCTGCTTTGAAGTATAATCTTGCTTGCTAAGTTGTTATGGATTTCGAGTACATGCATTTACAGGAGTTTTAGTAATGATGCTGCCATGTGTAGTGTCTGTGCAGTTGCCTGGTGTAGTACAAGTTTGTGCCATAAATCTCTGGTGGGTTTAGAATCGTTTGACCCAGTTCCCACTCTGGTCAGAGAGCATGACCAATTCTTGTATGCTTTTGACTTAAATGCAAGAGAGTGTGACATCCACATCTGATTGTCAGTCTTCTTACGTAAGAAGAAGCACAAACTATCATTAGGAAAGTCAAACTTCGGCTAACAAGAAGGACTGAATCTTGCTAGGCCCACGTGATTTCTAGAGAGCAGAGAGTTAACATTTTCGTTTAGAAAAAAATGTTTGCATTTCCATACATGTTCAGACAGAGGACACTGAGCCTTGTTTCAGCCTTTTCTTATCCAAATGTTGGCACGTAGATAAGAACTAAGATTGATGAAGCATATTTTATGTGTAGGTACAGGTAGTGAGAGAGGTGGAACTCACTGCCTGCAGATGTCAGCGTGAGAAGTGTGATGGGTGGTGGTTGGGAACTTGGCCTCTGAAGGGAGCCTCCCTGGGTTCAGATCTCAGCTCCACAACTCACTAGTCCTGGGTCCTTTGGCAATTATTTAATCTCACTTACCTCATTTTCTTCATCTTTACGATGAGGGTAATAATAATACCTACCTCATAAGGTTGTTGGAAAGATTACATATGTTCATATACAAAAAGTGCCTCAGTTAGTGCCTGACGTACAGTCCTGAAGAAGAGTTTGTTATGATTTATTGTTATGGTTATGATGTTATAATCATTGTTGCTAAAGTCACCCTGGAACTTGCTGGCCTCCCCCGGGAGCCTTGTCACGTAGCTTCATCCTGAGAGGCCCTACCACTCCATCTGATGTCCTGAGCATACCCTGAATAGGCCCTGAATTCTCTCTCTTTGGAGCCTCTTCATTGGCCCTTACTGTAATTTCCAGACCATACATTTCAAAGAGGTGGTCCGAAATATTGGACCCATAAAGTACTTTAAAACTATAAGCCAACATGTTAAAATTGGGTGGTTTCAAACACAGCTCGAGATATCCAAGTTTTCTTGGAAAGTCAGAATATTTGGCAGTATTGAGCCCACATTCCTGTGTGGCAGCAGTTGGTTGAGCTGAGTAGCAGCTCTCTCCTTAGACGGAAGCTTGCCCTCCTCATCACTGGAGTCTCTACCACTTCCCATTGTTTTGACACCTTCATCACGTCAGCCATTTAAATGATTTGCTTGCCCCATGTGATATTTATTTGCTGCCAGCAGTTTAGCAGTGGTTCTCAACTCTGTACCGTGCCCTCAAGTTCCATTAGCCCTTCACTAGCCATAGGTTGCTGAATTTTGATCAGTGTATAAAACGTACATTTGTTAAAATCAAGTATACATCATAGTGTTTTGGTTTTGCCTGTAAAAAGGAACATTGAGCTGTGCAGATGGGTCTGTGCTGTCAAAGCAGGATACAACTTGCTGAAAATAAGAGTTAAAAAAGCCTATGTTTAAGCTCAAGCCAAGGAAAAAGTGATGAAATCCCAAGCCAAGGAAAATTGGGATATGAGAGAGCTTTGCCTTCTGAGTGTTTAAGAGAGGGCAGTCGGGGTACGTCACAGTGCTGAGGGGCCAGCAAGGATAAAGAGGGACACCTGTGATGCCTTCCCGTGGGCTTTCTCACCTCTGGCACTGGTGACATTTTGGGCCTGATAATTCTGTGCTGTGCAGGCTGTCCTGTGTATTATTGGATGCTGAGCTGCATCTCTGGCATCTACCCACTAGGTGCTGGAAACGCTGTCCTTTCTCCCCGAGTAGTGACAACCAGCTGTCCCCTGGGGGGCAGGATTGTCCCTGGTTGAGAACCACTGCTTTAAAGTTAAGGAAGACATTATTATAATGCAGTAGTTGTGCTCTAGTTACCATTGGCCTCCTTAGTGCTGCTTTTAGTCTTTGACTCTTTTCCAGTATCTGCTTTAAAAACCCACTTTTCTAAAGCATGCAGTAGTTATTTCACAGGCATTTTAATGCAGTAGCTAAGAAAGTAGATATCCTTTCTCTCTCCCTGTCTACAGTCAAGCCCAGCTACCTGTATCTTGAGGAGGAGGCCACCTGGCAGGGTCGTCCGTGTGCTGGGGACGTGGGCTCTCGCTCTTATTCCACTGCCCTTTAACGCCGTGAGCCTGGCCACGTCAGCACCCTCTCTGCGGCTTGTCCAGAAAATGAGGCGGTTGCACCTGATAGTGATCACGATGCCTTCTGGGTAAAATTCAGGCCATGAGTCAGAAAATAGTGTAAGATTTCTGAAACCTTAACAGCTTATATATATATTATTAAATACATTATTTTAGCTACTCCCTGGTCATTTAACTAGATCATTTAACTAGAATATCCCACATTTTTCACCCTATTAAAATGAATGACTTCAAGAAGGAGTCACGTAATAGCAGATTAACTTAGGGAACCACCTAGAGGTGCTTTAGATGACTGTGTTAGTTTTCTGTGGTTGTATAACAAATTACCACAAACGTAGTGGCTTC
The DNA here is from genome assembly GCF_028023285.1 of Balaenoptera ricei. NCBI lineage: Eukaryota > Metazoa > Chordata > Mammalia > Artiodactyla > Balaenopteridae > Balaenoptera > Balaenoptera ricei. The sequence continues at coordinate 83,118,494 of NC_082649.1, forward strand.
AAACAACAGGTATTTATTATTCCACAGTTCTCTAGACCAGCAGTCCGGGCCCACTGTGGCTGGGTTCTTCCTCTGCCCAGGGTTTCACATGGCTGTAGTTGAGATGTCAGCTAGGGTTGTGATCTCATCTGAGGCTCGGGACCCTCTGCTAAGCTCACATGGGCGTTGTGGGATTTCTTCCTTTGTGGCTGTATTGATACCTTATTATCAAGAAGATGACTTATGGCATACGTTACGATTTTTAGGGTCAAAAAAAACCCTGCTAAACTCACCAACATTTTACTCCATAACGTTAAGAAACTTGAAAAATCTTGTCACTGGAAAGTACATCTTAGGGTTTTTATAACACGGTGGTATCTGTTAGAATCCTGGGATTTTTTAATTAAGCACCAAACAACTTTCTAGGAGCTAAATTTTATGCTTGCAGCTGTCAAAAGCCACATCTGTGTCCAAAGTCTTCATCTTTCTCCCCCCAAATAATAATTCACAAGCTCATTAAGTTTCTTGGATTCTCATGTCATTCTTTAGTGTTCTCATGGATGAGAGAAGTTTGGAGAAGCAGTGTCTAGATTTAGAGAATGGAGTTCTTTTACATTATCAAGTGTATTGCTATAATTGAAAGACATATGAGAACTTGTCTTTTTTCTCAAGTGGATCTATCTATCTTTCTTCAAAATGGTTCTCTAAGAGTAACATGACTGGGATAATTTAATCATTGATATAAAAACTGGAACTCCTGGTTAGGATTTTTAAGATGATATTTACAGACACCAAGTTTGTATATTAAGGATAGAAGAATTTTTAGATTCATAGATTTGAGCTATCCTTAACCTCTTCTCCCCACCTCCAGGTGACTTATGCGATACTCATAAACTTTGACTTAACACTGATATAATTTGTATATGCCAGAAGCTATGGATACAGAGTGAAGGCAGAGTCACAGCCACCTTTTAGGAGCTTAACAGTTTCAAGGTAGGAAATGAAGAGTCTGCATCATTTAAAACAGGTTAGAGGTTGTAGAATCCAAGTTAGTGAAGTGGGGAAGTATAGCAGATGCACAGATTATTACAAATTTCCTATCTTACAGGAGCCTCATTATATAATTCGACTCTAATATAATTTTTTTAAGTTCCAAATGTATCGCAAGTTGAGGGTACCAGAAGCAAGCGAGACCATATACCACTGGAAATTCATATTCTGGCTAAGCAAATAAAAATTATGGGCAGAGATATCATTCTGATATATGATGTATCCTGCCAGCCTGTTTATCAAAACACTTCATGTGCTTTCACTAGACAGTTTATTTGTCGTACAAATTTCATTAAAACTGTTGCCTAGTCTCTCATAAGTGGGTTTTCTTTTCTTTCTTTCTTTCTTTTTTTCTTTTTTTTTTTTTTCTGGCCACGCTGTGTGGCATGTGGGATCTTCATTCTCCCACCAGGGATGGAACCGTGCCCCTTGCACCCTGCAGTGGAAGCAAGGAGTCTTAACCACTGGACCACCAGGGAAGTTCCTCTCATAAGTGGGTTTTCTTTGGGAGCATATAAATACTATAGACAAAACGGGAGCAGTCTGATACGTCTTTGTAGTTTAAGGGCTCAGCTAAACTGAAATCAAAGTACTAATATCAGCGATTCAGTCTCCAGTGGGATTTTGGGACAAATAATTGAGATTAAACTATTCCAGCTTTTTTTTGGTGGTTAAATATATATAACATAAAATTTGCTATTTTAACCATTTTTAAGTCTAAAATTCGGTAGTATTAATTACATTCATGGTGTTGTACAACCATCACCACTGTCTATTTGAAAAACTTTTTCATCACCCCAAACATAAACTCTGTAACCATTAAGCAATAACTCCCCATTCCACCCACACCCCAACCCCTAGTAATCCCTAATCTCCTTTCTTTCTCTATGAATTTGCCTATTCTAGATATTTCATGTAAGTGGGTTATAAAATATTTTTCCTTTTGTGTCTGGCTTATTTCACTTAGAACAGTGTTTTCAAGGTGTATCCATGTTGTAGTTTGCATCAGAATTTCATTCCTTTTTATGGCTGAATAATATCCCATTGTACGTATATACCACGTTTTGTTTATCCAGTCATCTGTTGATGGGCATTTGGGTTGCTGCCATCTTTTGGCTGTTACGAATAATGCTGTAGTGTTTTAGTCCATTTAGGCTATGTAACAAAATGCCACAGACTGGGTGGCTTATAAACAGCAGAGATTTATTGCTCACAGTTCTGAAGGCTGGAGATCCAAGATCGGGGTGCCAGTGTGGTCAGGTGAGGGCCCTCTTCTGGGTTGCAGACTTCTCGTTGTAGCTTCATCTGGTGGAAGGAGCTAGGCAGCTTTGTGGGATCTCTTATATAAGGGCACTAATCTCATTCATGAGGGCTCCACTGTCATGACCTAAGCACCTTCCAAAGGCCCCACCTTCTAAAACCATCGCATTTGGCATTAGAATTCCAACACATGAATATTGAGGGGACATGAACATTTAGACTATGGCACACAGTGAACATTGATGTACAAGTATCTGTTAGAGACTCTGCTTTCCATTCATTTGAGTATATACCTAGGAGTGGAATCGCTGCGTCATACAGTAATTCTCTGTTTAGCTTTTTGAGGAAGCATGAAACTTCTTTTACAATGTCTCCACTAGTTTACATTCCCACCAGCACCGTATGAGGGTTCTGATTCCTCTCAACACTTGTTAGTTTCTGTTTTACATTAGAGCCATCCTAGTAGGTGTGAAGTGGTATAAAACACTTGAATGTTTAAAAGTAAACTTAAGATAATTTGTTTGTAAAAGCTTTAAACTTTGTTTTAAAATGCCCAGAGTTCAACAATTTAAGAAAATTGCTGCATTTAAAAATAGTTCACATAAAAATTATTGTTAGACCCTATAATTCTTTTTTTATGTTAACATTGGTCATTATTATCCTGGTTGTCATGGTCTTTGAAGTGTGTGTAGCTCACCTAAAAAAGAAAATAAAAGTGAACTAATGAAATGGAAACAGTTTTTTTGGGGGGGAGGAACTTGTAAATTCATGCCATCCTGTACTCCAACTATGGGAAGTTAATGGGATTCTCCAAATAGGTTATACACATCTGCCCACACCAGTGGTTCTCAAAGTGTGCTTAATGGATCAAGAGCATCCTCTGGGAATTGAATTTAAATGCAGATTCTCAGGCCCTCCCTACGTCAGAAGTCTGAAGAGAGGGCCCAGAGTCTGTATTTTAACACAGATAATCCAGATGATTATGATGCATGCCAAGGTTTATACCATTCTCTCCATTCAGAGTACTTCCCTTGCCCTTTATAGGATGGTAAGAGTCTATACATCCTGACCCCGCTGCAGTATTCCCCCTTCTAGGAAGGGTTCCCTCCCCAACCGCAGCCACCTCTTGCTCTGGGCTCCCTGAACGCTATACTGTAGAGTGCTGGTAGTTTGTTGGGTATCCCCTACGGTGTGAGAAGCCCTTTAGTATAGGGGTTTGCATTTCTTTCACTTATGTATCTATCATAACGCTTAACAAATTACAGACGTTCTTTAAAGGTTTGTTAATTTGAATTGTGTGCCCAGTGGGTGGGCACAGGGTACATGAGTGATTACAGGGAAGGAGCGAGGAAGCCGGTTGCTATGTAACCTGTGGGGTCATGGAAACCATGGTAAATTACCATGGAAACCATGGTAATTTAAAACTGTGGGTTTAAATTAAAAAAAAATTTTTTTCCTGTGGATTTTATTATACTTTCTTGATGTTTAGCTTCTTGTCCACTTCATTGCTTTTTGCCGTATTTTAACCGTGGTATGTGCTACAGAGAACTCAGAAGTATCAGGAGGAGCTTGCTTTAAAATACCAGTATTGTCTGAAATGCACTTGGAAGATAGTTGTGTGTGGGGCTGATTCTGTGATGATTCTCTTGACATTTTCATCTTTAGGGTATGGCAAAGTGTCTTTCAAGGAAGGAGTCCTTTGTATTAATACTATTTCACTATTCACTAGTTCGATATATGGTTTAGATTAAATTTAAAAAAAGGACACTTTTACCCTGCAAAATTTAAATACACAACTCATTGAAGGTGTCATTTAAAGTCTTGGCACACACTCTCTCAATAAACAGGTAATGGGATCCATGGTTTCCAGTTTGGGGGATAAAATAAAAACTGGGTGAGTAGTTGCTACAGTTTCAATCTCATTACAGTTGCAGTGGAGTTTTTTTTTATTAAGACAAACCTCTTTTCAACCACAGAGATACTTTTAGGCTTCAGAAGGCCTCATAACTGAGGTTGCATTGGAGTTGAGTATCTTGCCTTTAACAGACTTCTGGGGCTCTATTTGTTTCCCACAATTTTATGCGTGTTTGTCTCAAATGAACCATAAAAATACTTCAGTGCCAACATGTGGTTTTAATAACAAATAAGCATGGGCAAATGAATGTTGAATTAGAATGTGAAGTTTTATATATATATACCATGACTTTAACTTCTAAGTCAATTTATAGCCCGGCACTCAGTCAATGTTAAATAATCTGTCAGTTGCTATAAGGTAATTTTCATTCTATGCATCAGTTATTTGGGGTGTTCATCGGTGATTGAAAATCACACATTTGTTGATAAACAATTTTCTACAAGTTTTTCATAGTAAATTTCTAGTCAGGTTTTATGATTAAGTGGGAACAAATTTCCCCCCCTCAGAGCTCTTTTTTACCTTCTTGTTTTTTTAATTACTATAGTTTATATTATAAAAATGTCCATTTCACAATTATTTTAGTACTATAAAACTCACTTTTTTACAAAGTTCCTACTGAAAATGAGATCTTGAAGTAGGAATTTAGTCTAGCTATTGCTCGGAGGATTGGATTAGGAATAAGTGGAGATTGCTTCTCCTCTCTCTCTGGGGTGGACAGAATGAGGCAGTTGTCTGTGTCAGTGTGTCTTTTCCCTCAGATGGGTTGTGGGGTGAGGATGACAGGGAAATGGAAGGGATGTCGAGAGAGAGTTAATAGAGGCCACATAGAATTGTCTTGCCTTTTACAAGTTTTGCCTACTCTAAAACCGTATTTTCCAATCAGCTGTACGACAATAAAGAGGATAGTCTAGCCTAAAAATAAAGGAATAATGCATTATATGTGAAAGATGTTTTCAGTTGTTAAAGTTCAGTTATTAGCCCAATTTTGTTCCTTTTGTTTTATATTTTGTGTCTTAGCTTTTTTTTTTTTTTTTAACTTCTTGGACTCTTGTTTTTACATCATGATTTATCTTCTTCAAATTACTTATTCCTTTTAGATCAGTTTTACTGAGATATATTATCTACAAGAGATCCATTTTAAACATACAGTTCAATAGGTTTTGACATATTCATACAACCTTATAACCCCATCATCCCAAGTAAGATAGAGATAAAGAACAGGTGTCAGAAACTTTGTATGTAAAGGGCCACATAGTAAAATGTTTCAGACTTTGTGGGCCATAATATTTCATTTGCAACTACTCAGTTCTGCCCTAATAGTTTAAAAACAGTCATAGACAACACATAAATAAGTGGGCATGGCTGTGTTCCAGGAAAACTTGATTCACCAAAACAGGCAGCCAACTTGCAGGCCATAGTTTGCCACTGCCCTGTACAGAACATTCACATCCCCCCCAGAAATTCTTCATGGTCAAATCTCCATCCTCAGCCCCAGTCAGGTACTAATCTGCTGCCTAGCACTTTAGATCTAGTTTTGTGTGTTTTAAAGAACTTTTAATAAATGAATATGTACTGTTTAGGGTCTGGCTGCTTTTACTCAGCTTAATGTTTTTGAAGTCCATCCATGTTGTTGCACGTATCAGTAGTTCATTCCTTTTTGTTGTTGAGTGGTATTCAACTGAATAAATAGACCACAGTTTGTCTGTCTGCTCTCCTAAAGAAAGATGTTTGAGTTGTCAGTTTTTGGCTGTTATAAACAAAGCAACTGTGACCATTCTTATGCAAGTCTTTGTGTGAATGTTTGTTTTGACTTCTTTGGGCACATACCTAGATAGATGGGCCATGTGGTATGTATTTAACTTTTTGAGATGCTGCCACACCCTTTGGTAAAGTAATTGTACCGTAATACACCTCTACCAGCTATTGTGTGTAGAGTTCTAGTTGCTCCACGTCCTTGCCAACACCTGGTATTGTTAGTCTTCTTACTTTTTTACTTTTCCGTTCCAATATGCTTTTTTTTTTTTTTGGTCTTGCTATACTGGCTCGACCTCCAATAAAATGTTAAGTAGATGTGCAAGAGTGGACATCCTTGCCATTTTCCCAGCCTCATGGGGAAAGCATGCAGTCTTTTGTCATTAAGTATGGTGTCAGCTGTATGCTTCTTATAGATGTTCTTTATGGATTAGAAAAGTTTCCTACTATTTCTGCTTTGTCTATAATAATAGGTGTCTCATTTTTTCAGATACTTTCCCTGCATCTATTGAAATTGTCATATGGTTTTTCTTCTGTTAAAATCAAATTTTATTGATTTTAGAATGATGAATGAACCTTGTATTCCTAGGATAAACCTCACTTACTCATGGTGTATTATCATTTCTATATATTTCTGCATTCAACCCACAAATATTTTGTTAAGAATTTTTACATCTGTGTTCATGAGGAATACTGATCTGTAGATTTCTCTTGGAATATCTTTATTTGGATTTGGTATCAGGGTAATGCAGGCCTCATAAAATATGTTAGGAAATAGTCTCTTTTTTTTTCTGAAAGGGTTTGTGTAAGATTGGTATTAGTTCTTCCTTATTGTTCAGGAATAAGGAAGAATTCTAATTCTCTAGAATTAGAGATTAGAATTAGAATTCTCTAATTCTAATTCTCCTTAGAGTTCACCAGTAAAACCATCTGGGCCTAGGTTTTCTTTGTGAGAAGGCTTTTGATAAATTCAATATATTTTACAAATATAGGACTGACTGTCAAGGTGTTCTCTTTAGCTTGTGTCAGTTTTATAAAGTTGTACTTTTCCAAACAATTTTTCCATTTCATCTAAGTTGTTTGTCTTATCCTTTTAATGTGATGATCCCTCTTTCATCACCAGTATTGATAATTTATGTGTTTTCTTGGTCAGTATAGGTAGAGGTTTGTGAATTTATTGATCTATTCAAAGAAACAATTTTTAAATAATTGATTTTGTGTATTTTTGGTCTGTTTTCTATTTCACTGATTTCTGCTTTTATTTTTGTCATTTCCTTTTTCCTACTATCTTGGGTTTACTTTGCTGTTCTCTTTCCAGCTTCTTAAGTTGGAAGCTTAGATCACTGGTTTGTAGATCTTTTTTTCCCCTCATATAAGCACTTAAATTTATAAATTTCCCCCAAGCACCAAATTAGCCATATCTCCCAAACTCTGATATGTTGTGTTTTCATTTTCATTCCTTGCGCAGTATTTTCTGAAGTGCCCTTTCGCTTAGGATATAAAAAGCCACAAGGAGAAAAAAGCCAGATAACATATAAAATCATAGTTCTTTTTATTGAGCCCATTAGAGCTGAGATTGCAAGACAGCTAGGCAAACTGAATTACGTGGGGGTCACAAGAAGAGACTGAACGGACACACAGACTGTTTGACCTTTGGTAGACAAAGAAGAGGTGACAGCCGAAAGAGTGGGTAAGAAGGACATCACTGAAATCTTAACACATTCTTAAAGGCTCAGTGTTGTCTATCATGAGAGTTTAGGATTCTTGGAAGACTCAGGTACCAGGAGAATCTGCACCCGTTCATGAGCTCTTTCCACGTTACTCCACCAGGTACTTATAAGAAGGATTCGGAGGCAGGGCAGGAGACCTGAGAAGGGTCCCCTCTCAGAGTTTAAGGGTGGAACGGGAGTGCCCAGAAAAGCCCATCTGTGCTCTGGGCCCTGCATGAGTACAAGGTGTTGATCACATGTCACTGGCACAAAACTGACCCACATCTCAGAACCTTCACTGGGATGCAACAGAAGTCACCTGCGAGGGGAGGAGCAGGTAAGCCTCCCCCTCCCCCGCATTCTCAGTACCAGGCAAAGGTTGGCTGTTGCTAGTGGAGGAAGATGGAAATCGACCTCAGTCTTGTGATTGTGCTCAGAAAGTGCCATCTGCCACGAGGAGGGGGCCACAAAATAAAACTGAAGTATCGCATTTCTTGAACTTGTTACTAGGAAAATGACCGATTCCGTGTGGGATGACTATGGACTTCTGGCTGACTGTGATTCGGGGCCTCGTTACAGTCCGTATTTACCTGGCACACTTACTCAGCTTGAGATTACTGCCCAGGGTTCATGTCGGCATGTTAGTGATTCCTCTGAGAATTACCCGGTGACATCCTTTGTTAATTTTATGTTTGAGATGTATTATTGTTGTGTGTTCTTAGAGGTACATATTTAGGATATCAATATTTTATCATGTATTGATACATTATAAATATATGCCTAGCTGTATCAGTTGCTTTTTACTTTTCTATAAGACTTATGTTCCATATGGAAGTTTTACATTTTTATGTAGACAGATGTATCATTTCCTCCTCCATCTTTGTTTTTTTCTTTGCTTTTATGAAAAGGCCTGTACTGGTTATTCTTCCTTGAGGTATAATTTGCATATTTTGAACTCTACAGATCTTTTTTTTTTTTTTTTTAATTTATTTATTTATTTATTTATATTATTTTTGGCTGTGTTGGGTGTTTGGTGCTGTGTGCGGGGTTTCTCTAGTTGCAGCGAGCCGGGGCTACTCTTTGTTGTGGTGCATGGGCTTCTCATTGTCGTGGCTTCTCTTGTTGCGGAGCACGGACTCTAGGCACGCAGGCTTCAGTAGCTGTGGCACGTGAGCTCAGTAGTTGTGGCTTGCGGGCTCTAGAGCGCAGGCTCAGTAGTTGTGGCACATGGACTTAACTGCTCCACAGCATGTGGGATCTTCCCAGGCCAGGGCTCGAACCCGTGTCCCTTTCATTGGCAGGCGGATTCCTAACCACTGCGCCACCAGGGAAGCCCCTCTACAGATCTTAAGTGTACAGCTTGATGTATTGCATTTTTGTACATGTCCCCATAATCACCACCCAGATCAAGATACAGAACTTTTTCATCCCCCCAGAGGCTCTCTGGGGCCCCTTCCCCATTTCATGTTCACACCCCCATCCCCAGGAGTTAACCACTGTTTTGACTTCCATCATAGATGCTTTAGTCTGTTCTTGGCTTTCAAATAATAGAATCACGCACTATGTGTTCTTTTTGTTACAGCCTTCTTTCACTCTGAGATTCAGCTATGTTACATGTGTAGTAGTTCTTTTTTTTATTGTTTTATAGATTCCATTGTATGAATATGGCACAATTTGTATATCGGTTCTCCTGTTGATAGATGTTTGGGTTGTTGGTAGTTTTCGGCTCTTACGGATAAAGTTGTTATGAACACTCTTGTACATGATTTTTTGTGAGTTTAGGTACTCATTCTTTCTTTTTTTTTTTTTTTTGGCTGTGCCATGTGGCATGTGGGATCTTAGTTCCCTGACCAGGGATCGAACCTGCGCCCCCTGAAGTGGAGACATGGAGTCTTAACCACTGGACCGCCAGGGAAGTCCCTAGGTACTCATTCTTGAGTGTATACATAGGGGTAGAAATGCTGTGTCATAGGGTAAGATGGATACAGTTATCCCTTGGTATCTGTGGGGCTTTGGTTCCAGGACCCCCCCCGAGGATACCAAAATCTGTGGATGCTCTACTGTCTTATGTAAAATGGTGTAGTATTTGCATATAACGTAGCACATCCTCCCATATATTCTATTTATTTATTTTTTATTGAGGTATAGTTGATGTACAATATTATGTAAGTTTCAGGTATATCTCTCATATACTTTAGATCATCTCTAGATTATCTATAATACCTAATACCAGGTAAATGCTATGTAAATAGTTGCCAGCAAATTCAAGGTTGGGTTCAGAACTTTCTGGAACGCTTTCCCCCCAGTTTTGATCCTTGGGTGATTAAATCCACACATACAGAGGGCTGACTGTATTTAATTTAATAGATACTGCCAAACTCTCATCCAAAGTGATTGAACAAATTGGCATGCCCCGCAAAAAAGAATGTATTCATTGGTTTTCTCTTACTGAAGAGATCCTTTTTGTTTTAAATATTTTTAGCAAAAATTCTGTTTTAGTTTGTCTTCAAACTATAACACCCATTGTGAGAAATATTATTTTGTATAATGGTGTGACTTAACACAGCTCTATGCAGTATGACAGGAGGTCAAGCCGTAGTCCCCCTGACATATCCCAGTATTCCCAAAATACTGTTGTTTAGGAAAAGCAGTTACTCTTTTTCCAGGTCAGTACATTCCTTTAACAACTTCATTTCAGCTTTTGTAAATTCTTTTTTATTTTTTTTTCATTTGTTAGTTCACTTTATTATTCATTCAACAAATATTTATTGAGTAGTATGTGCCAAGCACTCAAATGCTTGGGATACACATTATTTACACAATGGACAAAATTAAATTTCTTCACCCACTGTGCCTAGTTGGCAGCATGCCTCAATACAGTGGGGTGAAATATTCTGCTAAGTGGTGTTCCTGCTATCAGTTTTGCACAATATAACCCAATGTCCACAGAACAGAAAAAGGGAGTTTTAAAAGTCAAATTTAAAAAATATTAGTCCTTTGCCACCTTCATGTAAATTCTTTAGATGGTGTAGAGGGTGTAAAATTTTGTTGTGGTTTTACTTAACTGTCCTGGAATAAAGGGATTTTTTGTGTATCTTACTTAGTTCATTATATTTAAATGAAAAACCAAAAAAAAAAAAAAAAAGGTTTACCCTTTCTTTAAGGATATGGGAGAGAAGTGGTTTATTGTCTCTAAGGTTTTCTTTTACATGGAAGTCTGGAAATCACATGCTTAGTATATTTGAGACCTGCAAGCCTATTTGAGTCTCCTACTGATTCCCCGTAAAGAAAGCTGTTCCTATGCTCACATCACTTGTGCTTAGCTTGATGAGTGAAATGGTGTGATTGGAGAGAATTGTTTAGCAAATGACATTGCCACAGGGAAAGGGCTTTGGTGGTTATCATTTGTGGAACAGTTGAAGTGCTTAGAATGTCTTCCAAATCAAGTATCGTAAAGAGCATAGGATTCCCCAAAGATGGGACCACTCTCTCAGTTAGTCACTTCGGTGGTTTTTCACACTGGCTTAGACTCTGTAAATAGTTTAGCCCTGCCGGTGGGATCAACCTTGTCTCCCATTTTGCTCAGTGGCTTCTGTGTTTTTACCTCTGTATTTATGAAGACCTTCATGAAGACAGAGAGCCAAAGGAGAATTTCTTATTTCTCACTCTTGGACATGCTGGCATCGGCCACCTATCAGGTGAGGCGGCAAGAATCGCGAGAAGGTGCAACTCTGGCACTGCTCACAGTGCTTCCACGTGCACCTGGCCGGTGCCACAGAGGCTGTGCCCCGGATTCCTGACCACAAATCCAAGCTTTCCCTGTTCTCTTCTGTTTTTAGTTGCCTTGGTTTCTGGCAAGGAGTCCCGCTACAGAGAGAAGGCTCATGTGGTCTTTTAACTTACCCACAGACCCGTAGAGCCTAACCCCGTGTGAAGTGGGACTCCACTGGGATGGCTCCAGAGGCGCAAGGGGCGTGGCTCTTTAGCGGGGCTGTGGTAAGAAATGCCCGCCAGGAAAGAGAGGAGCAGCTGGCTGTTCCTTCCTGCAGCTTTCCAAACCACTGCATGCATGTGGTTTCCGTCTAGCAGGCGGTGGATTTAAATGCAATACCTGCTATGTTCCAGCCCCCACGTTAGCACATTCCACACACAGGGGCTTGCTGCGTCATAACGTACAGGTATTTCTGTGAGCATCTATTGAGGTTGAAGAGGTTTCATAATAAAACAAAATGAGATAAACCCCACAGGCAAGCCAGTCACTTGAGAATACTGTTCCAATCTTCCTTTCACCTAGGAATTTGATAGTATCTTGAAGGCAGAATGGTTTGAATGCTCAAAGATCTGTACACGGCTTTATTCTTTCCTAGGCTTTAGCTCTCTGGTTCTCATACCTTAGTGTGCATGCGGCATTCTACAAGGTTGGTTATGTAAAAGCAGGTCTCCTAAACTGACAGGAAGTTTTGGGCTGTCTTCTTTCCTCCCTTCCTTTGCCGTGTGCACCACTACTCAGCTTACTAGTTGGCTTTCCACCTCCACCTCCCTCTCTTTTGGATTTCTCTCTCTTTATGCTCGAGGGTGGTCTTAACCCCCTGCCTTGCCTTTAGTCTCCTTTGATGTTTCCACAATTCCAGTATGAGCATTTCTGTCAGAACACTTATGCAGTTCTAGTTTGTGGGAGACTGAGGCATATAGTCAACAAAAAAGAAAACTAGAATAAAAGAAAGTAATTGTAAGCAAAGGTGAGGTGATGAGCCCTACCCTGTTTGTATATCAAGAGTCAAGTCCAGCTACACGAGGTATCACAGACCGATGGATGGAGGGGTGGATGGTTAGTTCATTGATTCATTTGCAGTACACTCAGTCTTTCATACGCGCAAGGCGCTGTGCATTGGACAGTGTTCATTAACACGGCGAGTATTGCCCCTGCTCTTTGCTCTTGCTTTGCTTACGGTTAAGTAGGTGAAACAGACACTAATTTGAACATAATGAGTGTTTCAAAGGAGAAGCACACATACTGTGGAAGTGTCCCAGTTGGGGCACCTGATCTAATCTGGGATCAGTTACTGGTATTTTCCTGGAGGTGGTGCTGTTGGGTCTGAGGTCCAAGGTATGAATAGTAATTGGATGAAAAGGCGTTCGGCACAGACTGAACAGTCTAAACAGGGGGGATCATTTATGAAGGCTCTCAGTGGGTGAGGTCAGTGTGGCTTAGAGCGTGGAGCAGGGTCAGGTGGCTTAAAATGAGCCAGTTCATGCAGAGCTTTGAAGGCCATGGAATGATCTTTTATTTTATCCTAAAAATAATAGATCTTTGAAAGCTTTATGTAGAAGGTGACCACTTTTGTTTTGTTTGTTGATCTGCTGTTCTAATGCTGCCTCTGGTTCCTCTCAGAAATTGTTTGTGGTGCGGGAATGAGAAGGAGGTAGGAGAGAGATGAGTCAGGCTGTTGCATTTGTTCAGGTGAAAGGTAATGTTAGCTTGGATTAGGGGTGCAATGGACAGAAATAGGTTGAAGAGATATCTAGGAGAGCAGATTGACATATTAGGATTGGCTTATAGCTTGTGAAGACAAAGGAGGTGCCAAGAACAACCGCCAGGTGTCTGGCACGATCACCTGGTTGTATAGTGTCCGTGTTGACCGAGGGAGGGACCCCAGGAGAAGGATGGGCTTGGAGGTTGGGACGTTAAACTATGAGATAGATTGTGGACATACTGAGTTTGCGTTGCCTGTGAGATGGTCAAGTGCAGATGCTGAGTGGGCAGTTGGACGTATGGATCAGGAGTTAGAGAAGCTGTCTGGGCTAGAGAGAGACATTTCTGATGGATTTTTAAAGAAAACATCTGTTTGAGTTGGCCAGCAGCTTTGCGAGCCCTGTAATTGTTAATGGAATGTCCAATATTGCAAAAATTTGCAGACGCCACAGATTATGGTAATAAAACCTTTTCTCCTTTTTTTTTTTTTTTTTTTAAGTAAGATATCTTTCATGACAGTAGTAGTGAGGGAAAGTGGAAAGATAAAAACCTTAAAATAAGGTCACCTGTAGAGCCGTCTGTAGGGAAGCTACCATTCATTGCTATCTCCTGCCAGCCAGACATGATGCCCAGCTCTTTATATCTCTCGTCCTTCAGGAAGTGCCTCTCTTTTGTGGATTAGATACTGACGCTTAGGCTTATGTTGAGTAACTTCACAGCTTCATTTGGCAGATCTGGATTTTAGCAAGAATCTCTTTGGCTCCATAGTTTTTGCTCTTTTTAGTAACCCTGTTGCAATCCAGAAAACAGTTAAACTAAAATAATAATCTACAATCAATTTAACTCTGGGGTACAAGGGGCAGACAAGGTAGTCAAGAGGTGTCCTGCTGAAACAGAGGACATTCCAGGTATCTGTGGAATCACGGGTGCTTCAAAAAATGATGTTAAAACCTTGGAACCTTGGCATTCTAAAACTTTAATGTTGGAAAGGACTTGTGAGACCTTGATATCTAGTAGTCTTACTCTATAGACAAGGAAACAAAGACCTCAAGGTCACAGATCCTGCTAATGGGAAAGACAGACTGTTGCCCAAGCTTCAAGCTCCTGGTCCCTCGTTTCACCAGTGTCCACTACTGATCTCATCTTTGACTTCTCTGTCGGCGCTCACGTTCAGTTACCAAAGTCCCACCCACTGCTCTTCTGTAAGGCCTTTCACCCCTATTGCTGTCTCCACTTCTTACTCTTTCTAGCCTATTTCAGTCTCCCACCCGCTTCACTTCCACACTGTTGCAGTGACCTCCTAACTGGTCTTTTCCTAAAGCACTCCTGTTCCTAAGTCCCTTTCCAGCTCACACTGATTGAATTGTCCCCAGAGCCTACTGTTTGATGTCAAAACTCTTCAGACTGTTCTTCATGGTGCCCTTCGGCTGGGCCCCAGCCTACACATGCCCCATCTATATACGCCCCTAGTCCTTATCCCCTACCTGCCAGCTAGCCTACATGAGTTACTGCTCCTTGAGGGCTTTTCCTTATCTGTGCTTTTCTAGTTTGTTCCTCTGCCAGAAGATCCCACTTCCCACCTTCACCTTTCAAAACACTCTCCATTTTTCATGGCCCGGCCTGCATCTTCCATCAGCTGGTACAGTCGGTCGCCCCTGCCTGAGGTCTCCTCTTAACACTTAGAGTTTTGTGCCCCCGCTCATCTTCACTTCCACATGGGGCCTTGAATCTTGTAGGAAGTCTATAAATGTTCCCCTCTGATGAATGCTGTGTCATTATTTTTTTCTTCACAGTTGCATTTTCTTAAGAGGACATTACATTTGTTTCAGTCAAATGCTGTGTCATTCTTTTTTCTTCACAGTTGCATTTTCTTAAGAAGATGTTACGTTTGTTTCAGTCATTTGGATTTTAAGACTATAAGTATCTTCAGATGTCTGGTAACTTTTCCAGTGTGCGCAAGTGTTGACCGTGCCTTTTGTGTCTGGTTTCTGGTTTCCACATCACTTTTGACACTGTTTCGGGGTCCTTAGGTTTGGGATCCTAGGTGATAGTAGCGGGGGTCACAAGGGCTTGGTGGAATCAGTGGGTCTGATTTGAAAACTGAAATCAAATCTTTGAGAATTTATTGTTTTGAGGATTGGGTCTTTCTTTAGTTCTACTTAAGTTATTTTGTAGAGACCATTACTTCAAGTGTTGTATTATCTGTAATTTATTGAAAAATACTTCTAAATATAGTATAATATGTGCGTACCTGTACAAGTTAACTCTCATCGCACTGTAAGATGGTTAACTTATTAAATATATGACAATAATAGTTTGCATTTGAAGGACCCTGATCAGGAGTCCACATTACAGAAGTAGCTGTGGCAAGGACTTCGGATATTACCATCTAAACCTGTACTGGAGGATTTGTTAATTAACATAAGGAACCCTTGCTGGTTCTGTGTCTCACCACCTAAAGGAGGGTTCTGTCGCCTGAAGGTAACAATGGACATTGTTGCTCTCACCTTGGACTTATTGACAGTGGAAACTTTACCAAGCTTACAAATTAGGTTGTTCAACCTTTTTTTTTTTTTTTTTTTAAAGGAATTCCTTTATTTTTATTATTTATTTATTTATTTTTGGCTGTGTTTGGTCTTCGTTTCTGTGAGAGGGCTTTCTCTAGTTGCGGCAAGCGGGGGCCACTCTTCATCGCGGTGCGCGGGCCTCTCACTA
Organism: Balaenoptera ricei; assembly: GCF_028023285.1. Taxonomy (NCBI): domain Eukaryota; kingdom Metazoa; phylum Chordata; class Mammalia; order Artiodactyla; family Balaenopteridae; genus Balaenoptera; species Balaenoptera ricei. The sequence continues at coordinate 83,134,347 of NC_082649.1, forward strand.
TCGCGGCCTCTCTTGTTGCGGAGCACAAGCTCCAGATGCGCAGGCTCAGTAGTTGTGGCTCACGGGCCCAGTTGCTCCGTGGCATGTGGGATCTTCCCAGACCAGGGCTCGAACCCGTGTCCCCTGCATTAGCAGGCAGACTCTCAACCACTGCGCCACCAGGGAAGCCCCAACCTTTTTTTTTTTTTTTTAAATCACAGATTGCTAATAAGTGTCTATTTTCAAATTCCGTTTAAGGTGTCTTTTCATTGTAAATATCACCTGCTAAAGAGGTTGTTGGGAAGGAGACCTATAGCCCAGACCCCTTGCCTACTTCACCTTTGTTGGCCCTGCCTGTATTTAAAATAAACAAACAAACAAATTTGGTCACATTGGCTTGGTCAGATCACCGGAATAGATAGACAAATGGTGAGTAAGGTCACCACCGATAAGGCTCTCTGCCTTTCTCACACCTTCCCTTAAACACACACACACACACACACACTCTCTCTCTCTCTCTCTCTCTCTTTCTCTCTTTCAATGTAATTCTTTACACTGAAAAAATCAACTATAAAAAGATTCCACTGAATATTTTCCTTATTTTAGAAAATAAAACTAGCAAATTCTTGGATAGTTCTGCAGATTCAGCACAGCTTTGTAGCTTATACAAGTAGAAAATGGTATTTCATCCTGCCTACATTAAGTGTCTTAGAGAGTCTTATACACATATATACAGATATACTTATACACATATGTACTTACATATATACAAACGTATATACTAAAGACATGTAATTATTTATGTAAGAATAATAGTATTGATTTACACCCCCCCCCCAAGCAATGTATACTGCCCCCCCATCTCCTTCCCCTTTTTCTGTGAAATTTTTTGTAAAGTTACTTGTTTGTGAATTCTTTCTTAGTTTTTAGACCAAAACTGAAATGCATTTACTAGACAAATCTTCAGTGTCATCTGTCCAACTTTCATGTTTTTCCAGTATACAGGTAACAATTGGAAAACATGGAGGCAAAACCAGTTCTCATCTTTGTTATTAAACTAGTACCTGAAATAGGCTGGTAATCCTTCCTGTGGTCCCAAATCATCTGACTCTTCCTACCAAGGGGCACCACTGAACTGGTACTAAGAGAAGAAACTTCTTGGAAAGAGTTGATTCTGCAGTTTTGTGGTGTTGGAGGTCGGGGAGGGGGCCCAAAACTTTAACCTCCATCTTATTGTTTTCTCAGCTTTGGAAGTCGAGAAAGGTCAACTTTTAAGAAAGGGAGTCAGTCACCCTCTACCTATACGCTGTTGACCTTTCTAGCTGTGCTGCATTCAGCTCAGTTGCTTCAGTGATCATTTATGAAGTGCCCACAATGGACCAGGCCCTGGGATAGTCATGGGAAATGGAGCCAGTGACTTTATTTGGTAGAGTAACATCTCTTTTATTTAGTTCTTAGAAGAAAAAATACCATTAGAATAGAGCCTCCTTGAGGTCAAAGACCTTGTTTTAATTATCTTTGTATCCCCGGGGTTTAGCTTAGCAATGGATGCTTAATGGGCCTTCAGTAGATGTTCATAGTGTTCATGGAGATAGAATTAAGCTAAGACTTTTTGAACTTTCATATTCTGTTTTACTTAAAAGTTTTTCCATAAAAAACTTATACTTTTTAAAAGTCTCTTAGTTTTTTTTTGTTTTTGTTTTTAGTTCATTCTGTCCTGACCATCCTTTCCATTCATTTCTTATTTAATTTATTGATGGCAAGGCAAGTAATGGTTTAGTCATGAAGAAAGTAAAGGTATTAACATGTAATAAAATCTTTTGTTGTGTCAAATTGAAAAAACACATAATAAAGGTAATATGCCTTGGATTTATATTAATAAATGTACTGTGCTTTATTAGGAATTTGAAATACTTAGTAAATACTCTATGAAAGTATGTTTTATTCTCTTGTAGTATTTGGTCATTCCTTGTCTCTTATTATTACATTTTAATTAGGAAGAAAAGTTTTCACAGATTCTTTTAATTATGTTGATCTTTTTTAGCATTGTGATGATGCTGCATTCTTTCAGTAATGGCATGGAAGGAGAATAAAAGTCCTATTAAGATGAAAATTCAAAGAATGACTTACTTCATAGCAAACGTTTTTCTTTATAGTTAGACTTCAGCCCTTTTTCCTCTGAAGTTTTATTTAATGTGAAAACCTGTTTCTAAGAGGCGTTCCTCATGTGAATCAGTGTTAGACCTCTGTGGTTTTAAACCCGGCACATGTGGTCTAATGCATTACCTACCAATAAGTAGGAGATCAGCTGTGGCTTATATATATTCCTGAACAGCTCACATGTTTTCAGATGATTCATTGTTATCCTGTGTCCTTTAATCATGGGACTCTAAAAGGTTTGCCATCTGACACACTTATGTTTCCTATTTAACAATACTTCCATTCATCTAAAGCTGCTGAAGTCATCTACTACATTACAGAATTTTTACCTTAAAGAAAACTCGGTGTTCAAGAAATAGCTTAGGTGTCTTTATAAGAGTATTATACATTGTTTAATCAATAAAATTGTGTGTCAATGAAACACCGTTATGTTTCTCCTTACAAGGTATTCTTTTATAAGTATTTGCATTTATATTTTAATCTTAATTTCCCATTTGTTGTCTAAATGGCCCCATTTAAAATGTTTTAAGAAAATACTAATATTTTCTTACCAGATTATGAGAAAAGCATATCTTTAAGGAAAAATTACCCTATGAGCAGGTGATTTACAATATTGTTTTCTTTTGGCTAACTTTGTTAAAATCCAAAATATGTGCAGTTTTTTAAAAAGCTGCATTAAAATTAGTAATATATTATAACCTATTTTTAAGGTATATAAAGTGCTTCAAACAGTGCCTGGCACATAGTGACCACTAACGGTTTGCCGTTATTACTCTTACCTTGATTTTAAAGATGGAAAAGATGGAAATGAAGGAAATTTTTTGATTCTTACACTGAAATTCTGTCTTGTCAATGGTCATTACGATAAAATTGTTTCCTCTAAAATTCTCTGCAAAAGATTTTCTTTCTTCATATTTAATTTCTGTGTATGCCATAATTTGTTTTTCCACACTTCCTCCTTTTGGGGTTCCTCTGTAGATTTTTTTAAACATGTCTTACTTAAGAACCTCTTCCTTCTCTTAAAATTCTACATCTGTAAACCAAATAATTTATAAAGCCTTTCAAATTTTATGCGTCTGAGTGGTACTAAATTTGAAAAGTTAAGGGTTGTTTTCCCCAGGAGCAAGCTGTATTGTATGCCAATTTAATAATGAAGAACATTGTAGTGAATTTGCTTTTAAAAAGTTCCCCCTTTTTTTTTCCCATTTCCACTCCCCTCCCTTCCAAGAGTGAATGTAAGTGTTAGACAAAATTGAGATGATTTTCCATTAGGGTTTTTCAAGGAATTTTTCATTATAAAGGAATTGTATATTTATTACATTTTAAAATATAAGTTGAAGAAGAAAACCGCTAAAACACAATTAGTTTTAATATTTTGTGGAAAATTGTTCCATTATGTTTTCCTTTATTTTAACATTGATTTAGATGGTGATTGTTAAGTCAGCTTCTATAATTAAGAGCTATGGCATTTATCCTTCTATTTTAGTATGTTTTTCTGAGATATGTTCATACATTTAAGAAGTATTTGAGGACCTGCTATATACCAGATGCTGTTCAAGAGACTTTGACTCATTAAGATATCCCACCCCTACCCCATCTTTAACTTCCCTACTTTCTCCTAATCTTCCAGTCTGCTCCTGACTTTAGGAGTTTCCAGTAAGTTGGCCTGGAAAGGATGTGGTTTGTGAGAGGAAAAGAGCCATCAAAGATGACTCCAAGGTCCCTCCAGTTGGCCTATACAATTGGACTTTCATAGTTCCTTTAAGATGGGAGAAACCGTAGGTAGAGTAGGTTTGGGAGGAAGATCAGGAGTTGAGTTTGGACATGCTCAATTTAAGATGTCTGTTAGACATTTGAATGGAAATGTTGAGTAGGCAGGTGTGAAATAATAGAAAATATATATTTTGGTCACAGTCCCTGGTTTCTGGCATGGAGATCCTAAAACCCTTACATATTTGTAGGTAGTAAGAACACTAAGAGCATCTTTTGTTCTAATATTTGGTCTTTGACCCCGGTTCACAAGAGCTCCTAAATCCCTTAGAATTTCTTGGGTGATAGGAGTGTCTTTTGTTCTAATGAGGCAACTCCTGGTGGGCTCCTGGATGAGGGTGGTCACTAGAAAGACCAAGCCATAATTAAAAGCTTGAAACTTTCCACCTCACACTCCATCCTCCGGGGAGCAGAGAGGGACTGGAGGCTTAAGCTAATGACCCATCGTGACTCTGTGATGTAACCTCCATGAAACCCAAAGTACGGGCTTTGGGGAGCTTCCAGGTTGAACTCGTGCACGTAGCATGCACGTAGCAGAAGCTCAAGACTCTTGAGACCTCACTCTATGTATCTCTTCAGCTGCCTGTTCATATGTCTGAACAGAAGTGTTTTTCTGAGGCCTGTGAACTGTTCTAGCAAATGATTGGATCCGAGGCGGGGGGTGCAGGTAGGGTGGGTATGTGTCACGGAAACCTCTAGTTAGCAGCCAAGTTGGACAGAAGGTGTGAGTAATCTGAGGACCTTTTACTTGCAGTTGGCATCTGAAGTGGAGGGCAGTCTTGTGGGGCTGAGCCCTTAATGTGGGGTTTTCTGCTTTAACTACCTGGAGTTGAATCCAGTTGAATTATAGGACACTCAGCTGGTTTCACAGAGAATTGCTCATGTGGGAATAAAACCTCACACATACCGTGTCAGAAGTGTCGTAAGTGTGGTAGATATTTCTGTGACTTTGTTCTATTTCTGACACTTTATTTTTTGCAACAGTTTTAGATGTGCAGAATTATCGCCAAGATACTATAGAATTACCATATACCCTGTACAGTTTCCTGTTATTAATATCTTACATCGGTATGGTACATTGGTTGTGATGAATGAACTAATAGTGATACATTGTTGTTAACTAACGTCTATCCTTGATTCAAGTTTCCTTAGTTTCTACCTAATTCCAGGATATCACATTACATTTAGTTTTCATGTCTCTGTAGGCTCTTCTAGGTTGTGTCAGTCTCTAAGACTCTGTTTTTGATGATCTTGACAGTTTTGAGGAGTTCTGGTCAACTCCTCTGGTCGTAGAATGCCTGTCTATTGGAATTTGTCTCATGATTAGACTGACATTAGGGTACATACTACCTACTTGACTTATCACTGTTAATGTTGACCTTGACCACCTGGCTGAGGTAGTGCTTGTCTACATATAGGGTTTCTCCACTGGGAAGTTACTCTTTCCTTTTCCCACACTGTCCTCCTTAGAAGGAAGTCACTGTGAGCAGCCCACACTTAAGGAGTAGGGACTTATGCTCCACCTTCTTGAGGGCAGGGCATCTACATGAATTATTTGGAATTCTTCTGTACAGGTTTGTCTCTTCCTAATTTAATCATTTATTCAATCATTTATTAGTATGATTCCTGGATGTTTATTTTATACTTCGGACTCTGATCCAATACTACTATATTTGTTTTACTGTTTGAATTGTTCTAGTTTGAACTATTGGGTACTCTTTCCCTTGGCTCCTTTGTCCCTCTGACATACCCTGTTCAATGTGAGTGTTGGGGCTTTGTTTTTGTTTTTTTGGTTTTGAGTATTTTCTTAATTTCTGGCCTTACAAGATGCTCATCATCATGTAAATTTCCTGTCCTAGCAGTAGAATCCTGCCCTGGTTTTCCCTCCACTGCCAGGCTTTTTTTTTTTTTTCTCTCTCTCTTTCTCTGTTTTCTCTAAAACATTTTTTGAATGCTTGAAATGTGTTCACCGTTTGTGGTCGGCACTAGGGCTCCAAGGTGACACAGGATAAATTCCATACTACTTTTCCTGACATCTCAGACATCCTGTCCTGGTATATCTTTGTAATTTTTACCTTTTCTTTTTAAATTTTATAATGTTTTCTTCATGTATGCAAAACATATGTGTTTTACGCTTTATAAAAGATGGCTTACATGATACATATTTTTCTATGTTTTGTTTTTCTTTCTTTTAAAAAATAGTTAAAGAAGGCCCTTCATGTCAGTCATTAGAGTTCTGACTCATTCTTTTAAATGGCTGCTTACTGTTTTCTGGTAGGGGATTATTTTCATGAATCCAACTCTTTCCCTGTTAATGGCATTCACATAGTTTGCTTCTAGACATTAGTCACTATGAACAGTGTTGCAGTAAACATCCCTGAACAGAAATGCTTTATTTCTGTGGGATGAATTTTTCAGAGTGGGTTTGCTGTATATAAAGATACGTTTTTAAACAGTTGTTTCTATATTACAATATTCTTTTAAAACTAGCAATTCACACATCCACCAGGAATGTCTGAGAGGACCCTTTCCCTCGCATTCCTGTCTGCAGCAGGAACAGATCTTATCAATTTTGCAGATCTGGTTTATGTTCAGTGATACCTCCTTGGTGGTTCAGTTTGCATTTCTCTGAGTTTGTCGTCTTGTTTATTTGTTGGCTGCACTGACCACTGGGAATTACTCTTCTGTGAATTTGCTTCTTTTTTGTCCTTTGCCATTTTTTTCCTGGGTGCTCATCTTGTCAGTTTGTAAGAGTTCTTTGTATTTGTGAATATTAAGCCTGTGTCCTCCATATTGGAAATATTTCCCCTAAATCTTTTGTCTGTTCTTTTGCATTTTCTTTTGTTTGCTATAGAAATTTAAAATGTTTTTTTGTAGTATATATGCCTGTCTTCTCATTTGTAGCTTCTGGGTTTAAGGTCTCTTAGATTTTTTTTTTTTTTGCAGGGTTTTTATCAAAACAAAATTTTTAAATTTTTATTTTATATTGTGGTATAGTGGATTTACAGTGCTGTGTTACTTTCAGGTGTACAGCAAAGTGGTTCAGTTTTATACACACACACACACACACACACACACACACATATCCATTCTTTTTCAGATTCTTTTCCCATATAGGTTATTACAGAATATTGAGTAGAGTTCCCTGTGCTATACAGTGGGTTCTTGTTGATTATTTTATATGTAGTAGTGTGTATATGTTAATCCCAACCTCCTAATTTATCCCTCCCCCTGCCACCTTTCCGCTTTGGTAACCGTAAGTTTGTTTTCAAAGTCTGTGAGTCTGTTTCTGTTTTGTAAATAAGTTCATTTTTATCATCTTTTTAGATTCCACATGTAAGTGATATCATATGATATTTGTCTTTCTCTATCTGACTTACTTCGCGTAGTATGTTAAGCTCTAGGTCCATCCATGTTGCTGCAAATGGCATTATTTCATTCTTTTTTTTAAAAATTAATTAATTAATTAATTTATTTATTTTTGGCTGTGTTGGGTTTTCATTTCTGTGCGAGGGCTTTCTCCAGCTGCGGCGAGCGGGGGCCACTCCCCACCGTGGTGCGCGGGCCTCTCACTGTCGCGGCCTCTCCCGTTGCGGAGCACAAGCTCCAGATGCGCAGGCTCAGTAGTTGTGGCTCACGGGCCTAGCTGCTCCGTGGCATGTGGGATCTTCCCAGACCAGGGCTCGAACCTGTGTCCCCTGCATTGGCAGGCAGACTCCCAACCACTGCGCCACCAGGGAAGCCCTATTTCATTCTTTTTAATGGCTGAATAATATTCCATTGTATATATGTACCACGTCTTCTTTATCCATTCCTCTGATGATGGGCATCTAGGTTGTTTCCATGTCTTGGCTATCGTAAATAGTGCTGCAGTGAACATTGGGGTGCATGTAGCTTTTTGAATTATGGTTTTCTCTGGATATGTGCCCAGGAGTGGGATTGCTGGATCATATGGTAGTTCTATTTTTTGTTTTTTAAGGAACCTCCGTACTGTTCTCCATAGTGGTTGTACCAATTTACATTCCCACCAACAGTGTAGGAAGGTTCCCTTTTCTCCACACCATCTCCAGCATTTACTGTTGGCAGACTTTTTGAGGATGGCCATTCTGACTGGTGTGAGGTGAAACCTCACTGTAGTTTTGATTTGCATTTCTCTAATAATTAGCGATGTTGAGCATCTTTTCATGTGCCTTTTGGCCGTCTGTATATCTTCTTTGGAGAAATATCTATTTAGGTCTTCTGCCCATTTGTTGATTGGGTTGTTTGTTTTTTTTGATATTGGGCTGCATGAGCTGTTTATATATTTTGGAGATTAATCCCTTGTCGGTCACTTTGTTTGCGAATATTTTCCCCCGTTCTGTGGGTTGTCTTTTTGTTTTCTTTATGGTTTCCTTTGCTGTGCAAAAGCTTTTAAGTTTAATTAGGTCCCATTTGTTTATTTTTGTTTTTATTTTCATTACTCTAGGAAATTGATATATTCAAAAAGATATTGCTGTGATTTATCTCAAAGAGTGTTCTGCCTATGTTTTCCTGTAAGAGTTTTATAGTATCCTGTCTTATATTTAGGTCTTTTATCCATTTTGAGTTTATTTTTGTGTATGGTGTTAGGGAGTGTTCGAATTTCATTCTTTTACATGTAGCTGTCCAGTTTTCCCAGCACCACTTATTGAAGAGACTGTCTTTTCTCCATTGTATATTCTTGCCTCCTTTGTTGTAGATTAATTGACCATAGGTGCATGGGTTTATTTCTGGGCTTTCCATCCTGTTCCATTGATCTATATATATTTTTGTGTGTGTGCCAGTTTTGTGTCTGAAGTTAGGGATCCTGATTCCTCAAGCTCCAGTTTTTTCTTTTTTTTTTGTTTTTTTCCCCTCAGGATTGCTTTGGCTATTCTGGGTCTTTTGCATTTCCATACAAATTTTTAAATTTTTTGTTCTAGTTCTGTGAAAAATACCATTGGTAATTTGATAAGGATTGCATTGCATCTGTAGATTGCCTTGGGTAATATAGTCATTTTGACAGTATTGATTCTTCCAATCCAAGAACATGGTATATCTTTCCATCTGTGTCATCTTTGATTTCTTTCATCAGTGTCTTATAGTTTTCAGAGTACAAGTCTTTTGCACCTAAGGTGGGTTTATTCCTAGGTATTTTATTCTTTTTGATGTGATGGTAAATGGGATTGTTTCCTTAATTTCTCTTTCTGATCTTTTGTTGTTAGTTTACAGAAATGCAAGAGATTTCTTTATATTTTGTATCCTGCAACCTTACCGAATTCATTGATGAGCTCTAGTAGTTTTTTAGTAGCATCTTTGGTCTAGTGTTTATATTTTGTACCTGGAGTAAGATGGGGTTCTGTTTTCTTCTAGTTGCTCATAGTGTATTATACTAGCACCTTTCTCTACCTTTTCATAAATTAAATTCTCATATGTGTTGAAATTTATTACTTGGTTCACTATTCTGTTGTGTTAATAGTTTTATCTACTTTTAGACTAATAATGTATTTATTTGTTTGAAGTAGCTTTATAGTATATTCTGATATCTGAACCTGAATTCTGCTTCCCCCCATCCCCCTTGCTCTTCTTTTTCAAAATATTCTTGGGTATGCATGTGTATATTTTCATCTATATAAATGTTAAGATCAGTATACAATTTTTAAAGGATAGTTTTATAACTGAAAGAATATTAAATATATGTATTAAGCTTGGGAGAACTGACAAGAATACAGTATAATTTCTATATTTTTTCAGACCTTGTTTGATGTCTTTTGATATAATTTCATAATTCTGTTCATATATTATAGGTCGTATGCCCCTTTTTTGAATTTATCCTTAGGTATTTTCTAGTTTTTGTTACTGTTGTGAATGGAGGCCCCCTACCCCCCTTTTCTTTTTAGGAGCTTATTGATAGAATAGTTTTAAAAGATACTGACTTTTTAATTTTCCCAGTAACCAGCCATATTGCCCAATTTTCTGATTAAACCTAGAACTGTCTTACTAGAAACTCTTGGGTTTTCTGTGGCAGGCGAGGAAAAAGGGTTCTTTTTCCTTCTCCTTTCCTCTCCTCTTTTTCTTGTGTTCCTACCAGTTATTTTATTTTCATGTCTTACATGTCACCCGTTACGGAATGTTCACTAATACTGCTGACAGCAGGCATTCCTATCTAGTTTTTTTTTTTTTTAAATATAAATTTATTTATTTATTTTTGGCTGTGTTGGGTCTTCGTTTCTGTTCAAGGGCTTTCTCTAGTTGCGGCGAGCGGGGGCCACTCTTCATCGTGGTGTGCGGGCCTCTCACTATCACGGCCTCTCTTGTTGTGGAGCACAGGCTCCAGACGCGCAGGCTCAGTAGTTGTGGCTCACGGGCCCAGTTGCTCCACGGCATGTGGGATCTTCCCAGACCAGGGCTCAAACCCGTGTCCCCTGCATTGGCAGGCAGATTCTCAACCGCTGCACCATCAGGGGAGCCCCAGTTTGTTTTTTATTCATTTAACTGCTAAGGTTTTGGTTGGGTATAGGTTTATAAGATATCTTCTTCATAAATCATGGCTTTTATCATTACTTAAGGACACTTAAAAAGATACCATTTAGTCATTTTAACCTTCTAAACCTAATTCCTGTGCCTATCCTTTTGAGCATTTCTTTATCATTTTGTTTTATTTTAAACAGAATATAACTTGGTCTTTTAATGGAATAATTTTCTTTCTTCACTTGTATAAATAGTTTTTCTTTTAACTTGCTTTGTTTGTTATGTAGTTTAACTTGTGGTTTCTATTTCCTTTTAAAATTTTTGCTGGTTTGATCAAGTTATTTTGCATTTGTTGTTGTTTTTACTTTAAAAATTGCTACATATTTCCATCCCATTAATAATTACCTTTTCTTTTCTGTACTCATCATTAGAAATAGTTACTTACCATTATTTGAAAATGAGATGCTAGTGATTTCTCCCACCAACTTGACTTTAATATGATTGGCTCATTTTTATACCTCCTCCATCCACCCCTCCTCATTAAGGTGAGAACTTGAGAATATTTCACTCTACCCCATACCTAGCTGAGATCTTTAGGATACTTTTACTTCTATTTTTAGTCCCTGTCTCACCTCCTAGATTTTCCTGAGATAGTTTAATACTTTCAGTTCAGCACTTACTAGATATTGCTTTGCTGTATATTTGTTTCAAGAACTCTGATTTAGAATTTATTACATGCTGCTGGACAGTTAATAATTACTCATTTGGACTAAACTGTATATAAAACTATCATATTTCATAATTCTAAAAAGCAGGGTTGGTTTTTGTTTTTTGTTTGTTTTTGCATTTTAACATCTCTGAAATTAAGGTGTGCCTTATAATTGATGGTTTCCTAGAATTAGATTTACAGTTATCCTTGGCAGCATTTGTCTTTCTTAAGGTTAGTAGATTCAGTGGAATTGATACAGATACATGAAGCTGAATATAGGGAAAGGAAGCAAGTGCAAGTACAAAGTTTTTTCTTATCACTGCTCTCTCTGATGTCCTCCCCTAGAAGGTCTCTGTTCTAATCTGTTTGTTCTTTGTCAGAATTCTTTCACAGATATTTTCCTCTATGAGGTTTGTGGGTGGTACATTTTCTGAGTATCCACCCATCTCTTTTACCTGCCAGTTGTAGTGTTTGTGCATTACCATTTTTCCCTCAGTAGTCTGTTAGAGCTATTGCTGTAGCTTCCAACGTTGCAGATGAGAAGTCTGATGCCTCTCTGAATTCTCTCCTCTGTAAGTTCTTGCTCCCTCCAAGCTTGTATATTCTTGTATATAAGCTTATATAGTTCAGGAATTTACAAGGTTACGCCTAGATCTTTGTCTAGAGTAAAGTGAGCTCTTTAAATCTACAGATTGAGGTCTTTCTTTGGTCCAAGCAAATTTTCTTCTGTTGTGTTCTGTTATTGCCTCTCCTCTATCTGTTCATCTTTCTTCTGCTAGAACTGCTGTTCATCACATTAAATCTGTCTTCCAAGTCTCTTATCTTTTCTATCATGATTTCTGTTTTGCCGCTTTGAGCTGTTTTTTCCATTTGATCTTCCAGACCACAAATTTGGAGCTTTGCCACAATCCATTCTTTCCTTCAGTTAATATACTGTATGGTTTATTTGGAAAGTCTTGTTTTTCAATGCAGGAAGACTTCTTTCTGGTGTGGTTAAATCTCCCTAAGTTCCTGTATTATTTTTCTGACCCCTATTGGTTTCTCTCACTTCAAACAGCTATATTTAGCTGTGGGTTTGTTCCCTTTGTCCTGACTGATCACTGTCTATTTGGATGCTCAACTTCCTTATGTGTTGTCATATTTTCCTTGTCAGCTCATCAAGGTCCAGTTTTGGTCTTGGCCTCTAATGAAGCCGGGAGACATGCACCCCCCACCCCCGCCACTGCCCTCAACCCCGCCCAAGGGCCATAAGGTCTCCATGGGCAGGCTTTTTCTAGAAGCATTAATTTACAGTCCTTGTTCCAGGCTAGTTCCAAGACGCTAGTCCTTAGGCACTAGGCCCAGCTCCTAGAAACTAAAAAAACACATTTTCCAGTTCCCTCCTCTTTACTCTGAGGAAGCCAAGCCTTCAGTTTCGTTTAGTTGTCTGCAGGCTCCAGAACTATATCTGTTGCAGCAGATAAATTGAAAATGGAGTGGGGGTAAAGGTGGGTGAGTTCATGTCATTGTATTCCCAGGATCTTCTTTGAGCCTGGATTTTTCATTTTTTCATTCCCTTAATGGTTGTGGATATGTGCTTTTGCCTAGACTTACCCACAATGGGGAGAAAAGCATTAGGCATGGAAGTTGGAAGATCTGTGGGATAAATTATTTCATAGTTCTCAGTTCTGCTTCTTTCCCTGTAAGATTATCTGTTATATTTCCCTGCCTGTGGTTAAATGATCTGCAGTGCCTCCCTGTCCCATAGTCAGGCTTGGCCTTACAACTTGTTTTGGTCCGTGAATGTGTGTGGAAATGACAGTGTTCTAGTTCTGAACAGAGCTTTAAGAGGCATAACAAGTTTCTATCAGCCCTGTAGCTTCTGCCCTTTGCTTTGAGAATGGCATGGCTCATAAGGTCTGTTCCTTCTGATTGGGTCTTGGAACAAGAAGACACGTGGAGCAAAAGCCACAGCCTGGGGGCAGCCACAGCCACCCTGTAGCTGACATGTCATGTGAGTGGGAAAAACAGTGTATTGTATGCCCTGGAGATTTGAGGGTTGTTTTGATACTGCAGCAAGGCTGACTGATAAAATCTGCTTTAATTTCTTGTTCCTTTTTTTATTAGCTAGTATGTTTTTTTTTCCCATCTTAAAAAAAAACTGTATCAGATGCTAAAGTCTGTTCTCTCTCTCTCATCTCTCTCTTTTTTTTGCCTGCGCTGGGTGTTCGTTGCTGTGCACGGGCTTTCTCTAGTTGTGGCCAGAGGGGGCTACTCTTCGTTGCGGTGCACAGGCTTCTCATTGCAGTGGCTTCTCTTGTTGCGGAGCACGGGCTCTAGGCACACGGCATGTGGGATCTTCCTGGACCAGGGATGGAACCCGTGTCCGCTGCATTGGCAGGCAGATTCTTAACCCCTGGACCGCCAGGGAAGTCCCTCTCCTAATCTCTTAATTGGCTGATAAGCATAAACTAGTGTTGTAATTATGGTCAAACACTGATTACCTGTGGTAGAGTATTGACAAATTATGTAATAGTACTCAACCCATGTAACTGAACTTGAAGAAAAGGTAACCAGTAAAGCGAGGGTAGTGTCTTCTGGCAGTTTATTACACTTATTTATCTAATGCCTTAAAGTCTACCGGAAATGATTCTTCTGGAAGCATGGCTTTTCTTCAGTTGTACAAAGTAGATTATTTATAGTTCTCAACACCTGGGCTTTAATGCTGTTTTCTGTTATCATAAATGAATAAGAGATAATTGGAGAAGCATTTATCGAGTGGCTTTCCAAAGCTTCTATTTCTTGGGATGTATATGTGTGTGCATTTGTGTGTGTGTGTGTACCTGCATATTTCTCTCTTATTGACTTCACTAACAAATATAATGAATAGGATCTATTTTTATATTTTTTCCCTTTTGTATTTAATTGATACTCACTTTTCTTTTTTCTTATCATTCAGCTCTCAAAGCACTGTTCTAGCAAATACTTCTAGATCAATAGTTCATGAGTGGAGAGAGTATTCATTGGACTATGAGCCAGAAAACCTGGGTTCTACCCTAATCCTGCCACCTGCCTTTTTCCCTGCCTTCTCTTCTTCCATTCCTTTGCCTTTCCTCCATTCACTCATGTAGTAAATAGTTACTGAGTACTGTTGGGCCAGGTAGTGGGAGATAATGAGAAGTAAGCAAGTAAGACACCTGTACCTTCCTGCCCTTATCAAGCTTACTGCCATCTTTTCTTCTGTTCCCCCATCCCCTCTTCCTTCTGACCATACTGTAACTTTGTCAGCGTCCCACTTGTGATGAGGCTCCTGGTTGTCGTTTTTCTCCCCCCTCCCCCAATTTATTTATTTATTTATTTATTTTTGGCTATGTTGGGTCTTCGTTTCTGTGCTAGGGCTTTCTCTAGTTGCGGCGAGCGGGGGCCGCTCTTCATCGCGGTGCGTGGGCCTCTCACTATCACGGCCTCTCTTGTTGCGGAGCACAGGCTCCAGACGCGCAGGCTCAGTAGTTGTGGCTCACGGGCCCAGCTGCTCCGCAGCATGTGGGATCTTCCCAGACCAGGGCTCGAACCCGTGTCCCCTGCATTGGCAGGCAGATTCTCAACCACTGCGCCACCAGGGAAGCCCCTGGTTGTCATTTTATGTTAATGGGGCTGCTTTCAAATTTGCTTTTACTGCCACTGGATTATTTTGGGGAGGTTGAGGGTGATTCTGGGAGAGGAAAGAAGGCAGGTGGGAGGGAGGGATGGAGGGAGCAAGTGAGCTACCTGCACAGCCTAACCACTATACAAATTTTTTATTTTTCATGATTCTTTTTAAGTTGTAATTTTGCCTAAATACCCAAAGGATGTACCTATACAAATGTTTTGAATGTTAGGTGAGATGTTTATTGCTGTTGGCTAGTCTTTTAAATCGTATTTATCTAATTTTATTTTTACTTCTTAGAGTTTGAGAAGCCATCAGTTAGAACATCTTTATTACCAAAAACCAAATTGCTTCAGAAATGAGGAAAACCTAGGTAAATAAACATGTGCCTTAGTTATTAACAAGGACAGTTGGTGATACAATAGTCTACTCTGTATTGTAGAACTTCTTGAGGGAT
Organism: Balaenoptera ricei; assembly: GCF_028023285.1. NCBI lineage: Eukaryota > Metazoa > Chordata > Mammalia > Artiodactyla > Balaenopteridae > Balaenoptera > Balaenoptera ricei. The sequence goes on from NC_082649.1 coordinate 83,149,515, forward strand.
TTGTTACTCATTTTTCTTTGCTTTCTGAGTCATGAGCTAACTGGGCTGCTGGAAGGGAAGGAGGGAGTGGTAGGTGGGAGAGACAGCTGGACTCTACTTGCTAAAGCCATTCTCAGCTGCAGAAAAACATCTTAAGAACAACCTGATTATATTTTGTAAGGGATTAAAGTTGCCTGCAAATGCTAACTGAGAACATCTGTTTCCTGACCCTGTGCCAGAGTCCTCACCTCTTGACAGGAATTCTGGTTTTGAAATTCTGAGTCTCAGGCACCTCCTTCAATTACTCTTTGGCTGTTTCCTTAAAAGACTTAAATCAACACTGCCTAACATGTTGGAAGTGACTCTGTGAAGAACTGAAAATGAACTTCTTCCTTTGCTTTGTATACTCAAAAAGAAAATTCAGGTTTCATTAACAAGAGTCGTCCCAATTGCTGAATGATTATCATAAGAATTGTGGGGTGATCCATAGTTCATTAAAGAAGCCAGGAAAATAAATGGAAAGGAATCAGTGTATATGTGTATGTGTATGTGTGTATATTTATATAAAGATAGATTTTATTTAACTTTCTTGAATTAAATGGAAAACTTTAAAAAGTATTTCTAATTTTATTTCTTAAGAATCCCAGCTAACAAAAATAGTTCTTTTTTTCTTTTTAAAGATAGGGCACAACTTGTGTATACTTGTGACCTTATATTTATATTCTGTAAGTCAGACATATATTGGTAATTCTTGATACCATAATTCTACTCCATAAGTAATTGTTTACAGACCCCTGGAAGCAGGATTAAATCTTAATGCAAGTATTGAACATTTGCTCAGAATCAGTTAATGTTGAATGATGTGTTAGAATTATTCACAAGATATGTGAAAGCCAATGTGATACTGTGATTTTCATTTTGATTGATTTGTTAAGTGATGCCTAAAGGAAGATATCTTTGTGCTCTGATATTCCTGCATATTAACACTGGGCATTTATAAGGATGATTATGCTGATGAAGGGTTAATGTTGGGCATTAGCCTTCCACGTTGTTATTAGGTATGTTTAGAAATTATATATTTACAATCTGTATGATATATCTAGAATCTCCTACGTATCAGAATGATTGATTAAACAAAAATAGTGTTTTATGAGAGATGAAATTGGACATCAACTATCAAGGGATAGTTAAATGTTATAAAATACTGTGCAATGGTCAGAAATGACAGATCTATATTGATCAACATGGAAATATCACTAGACATTGTTTAGGGAAAATTTTAAATTTTGGAACTGTATGTATACTAACGTTTAATTGAAAAAAACAAAACAAAACTAAACCTAAGTATGTTGAGATAAATGAGAAGCTATATCCCAAACTATTAGTGTCACTTAACTTTGGTTAACTGGAGATAAGAAGCCCGCTTTGACCTTTAGTTCTAGGCTTCTGTATATGAATTTTAATAATCGTGCTTTACTTGCACACTTTTTTTTTAACTTAAGAAAAATTTAAATCATACACAAGGTAAACGAATAGTATAACAAACCCCAAAGTGCTCATCACCAAGCTTTGACAGTTATCAGTATTCTGTCATTTTTATTCATCTATATCTCTACCCACTCTTCACTGTGATTACTACTGTATTTTTCATAGTGTATTTGTAGATAACATTTGTCTGCGTTAAAATGCACACATCATAGATGTACACTTTTGAAGAATGGATATGCTCATGTCATCCACACCCCTGATATGATAGTGAATATTTCCATATCCCTAGAATGTTTTCTGATATCCCATCGCAGTTACTCTGCCCACTCAGGTTAGTTTTGCCTTTTCCTTGAACTTTCTGTAAATAGAGTCTTGTAGTATAAATCCTTTTTGTGTCTGGCTTCTTTTACTTGATATGATGTGTGTGAGAATCATCAGTGTTACAGCATGTATCAGTAGTTCTTTCCACTTTATTCCTAATGTTCCACTGTATGAATATACCACAATTTGTATAGCTTTTCTTCTGTTGATGGACATTAACTATTGTGATTAAGGCGGCTTTGACATTCATGTACAGATCTTACTGTGGACATATATTGTCATGGCTCTTGAATAAATACCTAGGAGTGGAATTTCTGGATCAAATAAAAACTTAGCAAACCCCTTTTGAAAGTGATTTTTCCATTTTAAGTTCCCATTGTCAAAATCTGAGAGTTGTGGTTGCTCCACATCTTTACGATTATTTGGTTTTGTCAGTCTTTTTTATTTCAGCCAGTTTAGTGGTTGTATAATGGCACGTCAATGTGTGCTTTTTAAAAAATAGTTTTTAAATTGTGGTAAAATAGTTATCACATGAAATTTGCTAGTTTAACCACTTTAGGTATACACTGCAGTGTAGTTGACACTGTGGTGCAATCATCAGTACAGTCTACTCCCCAACTTTTTCATCATTGCGAACAGAAACTCTGTACTCATAAAGCAATCACTCCCTACTCTCCTCTTTCCTGAGCCCTGTAAATTTTAATCTAGTTTTTGTCTAAGTTTGCCTACTCTAGCTATTTCATGTAAATGGAATCATAGAATATTTGTCCTTTTGTATCTGGCTTTTTCACGTAGCATGATGTTTTCAGGGTTCATCCATATTGTAGCATACATATATCACAACTTCATTCCTTTTTATGACTGAATAGTATTCCACTGTAGGGACAGACCACATTTTGTTTATCCATTTATTTGTTGATGAACACTTGGGTTATTTGGTTATTGTCAGTAATGCTGCAGTGAAGATTGGTGTACAGGTATCTGTTTGAGTCCCTGGTTTTGGCCGTATACCTAAGAGTGGAATTGCCAAGTTGTATGTTTAACTTTGGGGAGAAACACCAGATTGTTTTCTCAGTGTGTTTTAATTAACACTTCCCTGATGACTAATGATGTTGAATATCTTTTTTGTGCTTATATTAGTGATTTGTGTAACTTTCTTTGTGAAGTGCTTGTTCAAGTCTTTTGTGCATTTTAAAAATTGGGTTATTTGTTTTTCTTTTTATGATTGAGTTTTGAAAGTCCTTTATTCTGAATAGAAGTCCTTTTTCAGACATGTGTTTTGTGAATATTTTCTTTTAGTCTGTGGCTTGTCTTTTTAGTAACAATATCTTTTAAAAATTCTTTAAAAATTTAAAAATTGTGATAAAATACACATAATACATACCATTTTAACCATTTTGAAGTGTACTATTCAGTTGTGTTAAGTGTTTTTACATTGTTGTGCAGTTGTCTTCAAAACACTTTTCATTTTGCAAACCTGAAACTCTTAAACTTGTGTAATAATCATTAAACAACAACTCCCCTTTCCCATCTTAATCCAACTCCCCCCACCCCCCGGCAGCCACCATTCTGCTTTGTGTGTCTATGAATTTGACTATGCTAAATACCTCATATAAGTGGAATCCTTCAATATTTGTCTTTTTCTGACTGGTTTATTTCACTTACCATAATGTCCTCCAGGTTCATCTGTTCTGTAACATGTCAGAATTACCTTCTTTTTAAGGCTGAATAGTATTTTGTTGTATGTATATCCCATATTTTGTGTATCCTTTCATGCATAAGTGGACACTTGGGTTGCTTCCACCTTTTGGCTATTCTGAATAATGCTACTATGAAAATAAATGTACAAATCTCTCTCTGAGACCTTGCTTTCAATTCTTTAGTGTATATACCCAGAAGTAGAATTGCTGAATCACATGGTAATTCTATTTTTAATCTTTTGAGGAACTGCCGTACTCTTTTCCAAGTGGCTACTCCATTTTACATTCTCACCAATACAGCACGGGGTTCCAGTTTCTCCACATCCTTGTCCATACTTGCTTCCTTCCTCCCTCCCTCCCTCCCTCCCTCCCTCCCTTCCTTCCTTCCTCCCTCCCTCCCTCCCTTCCTTCCTTCCTTCCTTCCTTTCCTCTTTCCCTCTCTCTTTACCTCTCTTTCTCCTTCTTTCATAGTTAGTTTCATAATGAGTGATATCTCATTTTGGTTTTGACTTGCATTTCCCTAATGATTAGTAATGTTGGGCAGCTTTTCATGTGCGTGTTGGCTATTTGTATATCTTTTTTGGAGAAATGTCTATTCAAATCCTTTGCCCATTTAAAAAATAGGATTTTTTGTTACTGTTGAGTTGTAGAAGTTGTTTATGTATTCTGAATATTAACTCTTGATCAGATTGATGATTTGCAAATATTTTCTCCCATTCCGTAGGTTGCCTTTTCAGTCTGTTGATTTTGTCCTTTGATGCAAAGTTTGGAATTTTAATGTAGTCCCATTTGTCTAGTTTTGTTGCCTGTGGATTGGTGTAATATCCAATAAATCATTGCCAAATCTAATATCATGAAGGTTTTCCCCTCTTCTAAGACTTTTATGGTTTTGGGTCTTACATTTAGATCTTTGATTCATTTGGAGTTAATTTTTTGTATATAGGGTAATGTAAGGGTCCAACTTGATTCCTTTGCATGTGAATATACATTTTCCTAACACTACTAGTTGAAGAAATTGTCCTTTCCCCATTGGGTGGTCTTTGCACTCTTGTCAGAGATCATTCGAACATATATTCAAGGATTTATTTCTGGGCTCTTCATTCTGTTCCATTGTCTGTATGTCTGTGTTGATGCCACTACCACCCTGTTTTGCTTACTATATCTTTGTAGAAGTTTTGATACTCTCATTGCTCCTGCCTCTGAGATCTAATCTTACTTGAGAATCAAACTGCTCACACTCATCTCCTTCCCTATTTTATTTTGATACTCTTGTGTCCATTTAGTGCTTTCTTTGGAAAGATGCTTTTGGAATTTTAGTATGGTTTATAAACTTGAGGAGTGAGTCACGTTAAATTTTTTCTACTTTTAGGTTACTTTCCTTTATTAGGTATACATTCTGCTCTCTATGTACAGTACATGTCAATGAATTATAGTTGTTAAATTTAAAAATCAATATATATTTATTATTAGAATGCTTTCCTGATATGTCAGATGGCAGCAGGCCAGATTTGAATGGGTCTCACCTTTTTCTTTTTTCTTTTTTCTTTTTTAAAGAATGGTAGTCACTTTGGGGCAAAATGTCTTCAGGTCTTCAAACTCACTTGTCCTTGGTTACCACTGGGCTTGAATGGAAAGAGGCACAGAGTATTTAACAGGAGAACTGGCTTTGTTATCTTTGCAACACTAGAATGGAAAACCCGAAATCAAGCACAGAAATTTGGACACTGTCTTGCAACAGAAAGGAGACTCCCCTTTGTGTCACTTGTAGGATCCATTGTGTTCTTTGCAGCTTACGATCAAGTCTTATTTTTTTAAAACATATTGGTATTCTAATTTGATCTGTCCATTGAGCCATAGAATTCTAGAGCTAAATGATACCTTAGAAATCATATCTTCATATCCCTTCAGTTATATTATAAATCACATTATTATTTGTTAAAGGACTATAAGGTTATAGGCATTTATTTTAAGATCATAGGATTATAAGCATTGATTGGCTTCAAGGATAATCTAGTCCAAACACTTGGTAATAGGTAAAGCGTGCTCATAATGTAATTTTGTACCTTCTTTATTTCATTAGTAATGCCCAACACTTCCTTCGCCTGTTTACCACTCAGCTTTCACTTTCTCTACTTCACATGGAATCCTCACATGTACTCTCGTATGGAATTATTGCTATGTTTATTACTAGTGGAATTCATGTTGAATTTTAGCAGGTTTTTTCCCCTCTACATCTGCCTCTTTGATGGTAGCTGAGTTTACTGCTGCTTACTTGTTAGGGCCCTGGGTCTTAACAGCCTTATTCAAACAAAACATCTTAAATGGAGGCATTAAAAAGGTCACAACAGTGAGCCATTTTGTGACTTTTGGTGCAATAAAATGGGTATGTTGTGTTTTGGAATATAAGACCTCTGAGTGCAGCTATTCATTTTATTCATCTATAAAACATTTTAGAATAACAGCTTACATCTGTATGGCGTTTAAAATTCCACGTTTTGAAGAAACATCACTGTTTTGAAACTCCAAACCAGACATGGGGAGGGAACTTGCCTTCTGACCGGCCCATGTTCTGTAGAAGTTGGGAGAAGAATTTGTTTTAGCCGTGGAGCCATATTTGCTGGCAGTACTACTGTCACATGAGTGGGACACATTTTCATTATTTCTTCATATTGTAAATGACAAGGCATTCAGTAAGATTTTGACTTGAAGAATGTTTGAAACATTTTCACACATCAGGAGTTTATCTTATGAGGGATATTTCATTACCAGAAGCCAGAAATATATTTAAGTATTCAAGCATTTACAGCATATTTCATTACCTGAGACTGTCAATTAATCTTGTTTTAGAGTGAAGTTGGGATTTACTGTCAGCTCACTTTTTAAAATAAATACCCAATTGAACAGTTTTGGCCGTTTCAAATGTGTGATTTTTAAAATTACTTCTTTAAATTGAAGGAACAATTTAATGAATAACTTTTAATGGAGGAAAATGGGCAAAATGCCCATCTACAGGATTCAAAATCTGGTATTATTTATTAAGTACCAAAAAAGTGCCAATAACATACAGTTCAGTATATCGTTTATTTTAATCAAGAAGTGAAGAAGGCTAACGTTCAATAAGTTACAATAAGTTATAAGTTACAGGCCTTATTACAGTAAGTTATAGGACCTTTTTTCATCTTACAAATGTGAAATATAAGCCCAGGACTAGATGGCTTCACAGGTGAATTCTATCAAACATTTAGAGAAGAGCTAACACCTATCCTTCTCAAACTCTTCCAAAATATAGCAGAGGGAGGAACACTCCCAAACTCATTTTATGAGGCCGCTATCACCCTGATACCAAAACCAGACAAAGATGTCACAAAAAAAGAAAACTACAGGCCAGTATCGCTGATGAACATAGATGCAAAAATCCTCAACAAAATACTAGCAAACAGAATCCAACAACACATTAAAAGGTATGATTACACCATGATCAAGTGGGATTTATCCCAGGAATGCAAGGATTCTTCAGTATATGCAAATCGATCAGTGTGATACACCATATTAACAAATTGAAGGATAAAAACCATATGATAATCTCAATAGATGCAGAAATAGCTTTCAACAAAATTCAGTACCCATTTATGATAAAAACTCTCAAGAAAGTAGGCATAGAGGGAACCTACCTCAACATAATGAAGGCCATATATGACAAACCCACAGCCAACATTGTTCTTAATGGCGAAAAACTGAAACCATTTCCACTAAGATCAGGAACAAGACAAGGTTGCCCACTCTCACCACTATTATTCAACATAGTTTTGGAAGTTTTAGCCACAGCAGTCAGAGAAGAAAAAGAAATAAAAGGAATCCAAATCGGAAAAGAAGAAGTAAAACTGTCACTGTTTGCAGGTGACATGATACTATACATAGAGAATCCTAAAGATGCTACCAGAAAACTACTAGAGCTAATCAATGACTTTGGTAAAGTAGCAGGATACAAAATTAATGCACAGAAATCTCTTGCATTCCTATACGCTAACAATGAAAAATCTGAAAGAGAAATTAAGGAAACACTTCCATTTACCATTGCAACAAAAAGAATAAAATACCTGGGAATAAACCTACCTAGGGAGACAAAAGACCTGTATGCAGAAAACTATAAGACACTGATGAAAGAAAGACAATACAAACAGATGGAGAGATATACCATGTTCTTGGATTGGAAGAATCAACATTGTGAAAATGACTGTACTACTCATAGCAATCTACAGATTCAATGCGATCCCTATCAAACTACCAGTGGCATTTTTCACAGAACTAGAACAAAAAATTGCACAATTTGTATGGAAACACAAAAGAGCCCGAATAGCCAAAGCAATCTTGAGAAAGAAAAATGGAGCTGGAGGAATCAGGCTCCCTGACTTCAGACTATACTACAAAGCTACAGTAATCAAGACAGTATGGTCCTGGCACAAAAACAGAAATATAGATCAATGGAACAGGATAGAAAGCCCAGAGATAAACCCACACACTTATGGTCACCTTATCTTTGATAAAGGAGGCAAGAATATACAATGGAGAAAAGACAGCCTCTTCAGTAAGTGATGCTGGGAAAACTGGACAGCTACATGTAAAAGAATGAAATTAGAACACTCCCTAACACCATACACAAAAATAAACTCAAAATGGATTAAAGACTTAAATGTACGGTCAGACACTCTAAAACCCTTAGAGGAAAACACAGGCAGAACACTCTATGACATACATCACAACAAGATCCTTTTTGACCCACCTCCTAGAGAAATGGAAATAAAAATAAACAAATGGGACCTAATGAAACTTAAAAGTTTTTGTACAGCAAAGGAAACCATAAACAAGACGAAAAGACAACCCTCAGAATAGGAGAAAATATTTGCAAATGAAGCAACCGACAAAGGATTAATCTCCAAAATATACAGGCAGCTCATGCAGCTCAATACCAAAAAAACAAACAACCCAATCCAAAAACGGGCAGAAGACCTAAATAGACATTTCTCCAAAGAAGATATACAGATTGCCATCAAACACATGAAAGGATGCTCAACACCACTAATCAGTAGAGAAATGCAAATCAAAACTACAGTGAGATATCACCTCACACTGGTCAGAATGGCCATCATCAAAAAATCTACAAACAAAAAATGCTGGAAAGGGTGTAGAGAAAAGGGAACCCTCTTGCACTGTTGGTGGGAATGTAAATTGATACATCCACTACGGAGAACAGTATGGAGGTTCCTTAAAAAACTAAAAATAGAACTACCATATGACCCAGCAATCCCACTACTGGGCACATACCCTGAGAAAACCATAATTCAAAAAGAGTCACGTACCACAATGTTCATGGCAGCACTATTTACAATAGCCAGGACATGGAAGCAGCCTAAGTGTCCATTGACTGATGAATGGATAAAGAAGATGTGACACATATATACAATGGAATATTACTCAACCATAAAAAGAAATGAAATTGAGTTATTTGTAGTGAGGTGGATGGACCTAGAGTGTGTCATACAGAGTGAAGTAAGTCAGAAAGAGAAAAACAAATACCGTATGCTAACACATATATATATATGGAATCTTAAAAAAAAAGTTGTTCTGGAGAACCTAGGGGCAGGACAGGAATAAAGACGCAGACGTAGAGAATGGACTTAACGACACAGGGAGGTGGAAGGGTAAGCTGGGACGAAGTGAGAGAGTGGCATTGACATATACACACTACCAAATGTAAAATAGATAGCTAGTGGGAAGCAGCCGCATAGCACAGGGAGATCAGCTTGGTGCTTTGTGACCACCTAGAGGGGTGGGATAGGGAGGGTGAGAGGGAAATGCAAGAGGGAGGGGATATGAGGATATACGTATACGTATAGCTGATTCACTTTGTTATACAGCAGAAACTAACACAGCAATGTAAAGCAATTATACTCCAATAAAGATGTTAAAAAAAAAAGTGAAATATTTACATTCTTGTTAAAATGTGACATATTTACATTTGGGAGGAGAAAATAACAAAGAAGAAAATTAAAGCCATCTCTAATCCCACCAACCATTAGTCCTCTTTGGTATTTTATTACATATTATAAATTTTTAAAAATGGTGGTCCAGTGGTTAGGACTCATCACTTCCACTGCAGGGGGCCCAGGTTTGATCCTTGGTTGGGGAGCTAAGATCCCGCAAGCGTGCAGCGCAGCCAAAAAAGGAAGTGAAAACTACAGTCTTTTGGGTTTTGATAATTTAATTGAAAATATAGCATTTTAGTGTCAGAATGGACAGTGTCAGATGCTTTCATGTTTTGGTGACAAAAAGCTCGACTAAATTTGTCTCCTATTATGGAACTTTGATGTGTACAGGATGGGGCGCTGCTTATTTATGAAGATGACAAAATTCCATGAGATTTTAGTTTGTCAACTTAAACTAGTTTATTGACATTGATTTTTTTTTTTTTTCCCTCTCTCACTGCCATTTCCTGCCTGAATGGAAGGCAGATTTTTCTTTCTGTGACCACTGTCAAGCCCAGGGCCCATCATTTCTTCCAGCAGAATAAGACAGATGATGCTAGACTCTTAATTTCTGATTAAATATAAATATTTTGGAAGTAATTTAGTGCTCTTAATTCATGGGAAGGTAAATACCCATTAATCCCTGCAACATTGTGGCCTCTGACACACACACACACTCACATACCCCTATGCATATTGTTATTGATCAAAGTCCACATTTACTTTTCACTTACAACTGAACTGGATACAGAGCAACTATACTGGGGCCACGACCTGCTTGAGCAGCATCATGCCTTATGCAGGCCCAGTGGATAGTGTGTGGATATTACCTAGGTTAGTGGGTAGGATCCCCTGGAGTTCAGGTATTTTTATTTTCGGAAATATGGAGGGTGGGGTTCTATTTTAGAATTTGAGAAAGTTTAATTAAAAGCAAATGGATTATACTGGCAGTGAATTTATATGCAGATAAATCCAATTAGATGTCTTTTAGGTAGAGTAGTCAGACAGGGCCCTGTAGTCAGATTGTCTGGGCTTTTTACTTCCTAACTGTGCTTTAGGCAAGTTAAACAGCATCTCTGGACCTCCATTTCTTGATCTGTAAAATGGGGATGGTAATAATACCCATCTTACAGGGTTGTTGTGAGGATTCAGTGAAATAAAAACTATGAAGTGCTGGTTGGCACAGTGCCTGGCATGTGAAAAGTGCTTGGTAACAATTCTAGCTTATTGCTATATACAGCTAATTGTAAATCCTTAGTCTAAGTATGCTGATTGTCTTCACTGCTAGGGATGACTCTTCTCCCTGACCAAGCTTGAGACTAAATCAGGCTTTCAGGCCCAACTGTGCTCCTGTCTGTTGAGAGCCCTCACTCCTCCACACTGAGAAGCCGTTCCTTCCTCCCTACGCCCGTGTTCTGTCCCCAGACCTTGCTTCTCAGCTTCCTCCTGCAAGTGGCTCTGGCTGCTTCCTCTTCTCTCTCTCCTCCCATCCACCTGCCTTGTCCCCTCTGTCCTTCCTCACTCCTCTCCCTCCCCTCTCTCCCTCTCCTTTCCTCCACTACCCCCTTCCTGTGCTGCCCTCCTCCCTCCGGGCTCCCCCCTCCTCCACTCTCTCTCCCCCTCCCTGCTTCTCTTTTCAACGCTGGCACGTGGCCCGCTGAGTAGACAGCTCAAACTCTTAAGCAGAAAAGTGTCACATCTTTAAAGTCTTCATTACCTGTGATGGAAAATACTTATTTTCTCATTTCTTTCAGTAGCCAGACACTCTTCATATTGTGCTTCTCTTTCAGTTTCAAGAGGGCATCATTTTATGTCCCTTGGCCTCAAAAAATTAGTAGATTTTACAGGCAGTTACCGTTTAACTCTTTTTCTAAAAACTATGCATCCTGTACTTAAAATTTGTTTAATGGTAGCTTTATTATGTACATAAAGTTAAAATGAAATAATGTTTCTAAGTAATAATTATAGGTTCATATAGTCATGCTAAGCAAACTGATCTTTCCTGCCTAATTTGTTTGATTTTTTTTTTTTTTTTTCTCTTCAGATTCCTTTCTCATTGGTCCAGTTTCCCCTGTGGGAGTCCTTAAAAGTAAGTTTTCCAATCTTCATCTAAAATTTCTCTCTAATTATCTTATGATCATTAATACCCAGTAGTTTCGGTGTGGAATAGTAGAATATAATATTGAGTAGCGGTTTAAAAACTCAAAATTATTAGGAGTTGGAAATATTTTGTGAGTGGGATTTACATGCCAGTTCAGTGTTTTAAACTTGTTTAGGTGTCTGTGGTCTGGGAAATAAGCAGAGCAGGCGTAACTGAAATCCTGAGATGTTTAGGAAAAACTTTACTTTCCTCTGTATTGTAACTCTTTTTCCACCCACTTGAATTTTATTTCACTTCGCTGTGTGTGTGTGTGTGTGTGTGTGTGTGTGTGTAGAGGTTAAGGAATAACAATGAGGGTAAATGGAAAAGGAAGGAAAGCAAGGCTCTGAATATTTGTAGGCCTCGAAGGCCAAGACCTTCCCGCCCACATCTGATGGTGGGTGGGAGTGGGGAGCAGCAGGGGGCTTGGTTTCTGAAGGTCCCTTCTGTCTTTCCTGCTCACCAGGCCTAGGAACCTTCAGTGAGAAGGAGCAGAGTGTGGGGAGTTGTGAGTCAGCCTTGGGGAAGGTCACTCATATGTTTAAAAACAAACAAATGAAAATTTGAAAGCCTTTGTACAAAACATGCAGAGACATTGTATTTGTTTTTCATCTCCTGGTGCAATGATTTCAGAAATTGCGGGTCACGGTATGAATTATGTAGGTGTTTGCCAGCATTTTAAAGACAACAACAAAAGGGAAAATAATAGCATCTTATGAGGTAAGGTTAAGTCTTGCTTTGTCAAACTTCAGTGTTGCGTGTACATATATACATGCATCTGTGTACTAGGTTGCAATGTGAAAGTATTTCTCACTGTGGATAATGAGCAAAAGAATCTGAAAACCCTTGTTCAAATGAAAATGGTTTATAAATGACCAAACTGTAAAATGGCAAAGTACCTAGGTAGGCATTTGATAATACAAAAAATAAAGGAATTACTCTCATCATTGTATAGCATTAGTAATCATGGTGCGCTCAAAGAAAATGTCTTTGGAAGAATAACAGTTATTTGGACTCTAAAAAATATTCTTTTGAAGTTACATACTAAGGATAATAAAATGAGGACAAACATTATTCATAAAAATAAACTCAGCAATATTAAGTATTGAGAAATACTTCTTATAAATGATCTGATTTTAAGGAGTAGTACAGTTCATTTAATGCAGGTTTTGGGATCTTTCATGGTCGTTTTGTTTGTTTTTGTTTTTACTGTTTTCCACGTGGCACACGGTGAAATTGGATTTCTCTGGCAGGGTTTCTGGGCGTGATGTAACAGCTTTCCAATGAGAAGGTCACATTCCATAAGCATAACACCTCTCTATTTTTGTGTATGACAAAAGACAATGAAGCAACAGCTGTCCAGCAAACAAGACTCACTTTATTAGTGTCTCAATAAACAGCATTCATGTGGCTTCTGCACTGTGTCTAACATACTTAGGCCCAGTTTCTGCACAGGAATGTTTTGAGGCCCAAAGAGGGAAAAAGCATGGGATTTGTTTCTTTGCAGTATTCAGGACATTTGCAGTATGCTAGCTAGTTAAGAAATGTCTAGGCTTCCCTGGTGGCGCAGTGGTTAAGAATCCGCCTGCCAGTGCAGGGGACGTGGGTTCGAGCCTTGGTCCGGGAAGATCCCACATGCCGTGGAGCACCTAAGCCTGTGCGCCACAACTACTGAGCCTGCGCTCTGGAGCCTGTGAGCCCCAACTACTGAAGCCCACACGCCTTGAGCCCATGCTCTGCAACAAGAGAAGCCACTGCAATGAGAAGCCCTCGCACCACAACGAAGAGTAGCGCCCGCTCACCGCAACTAGAGGAAGCCCACACACAGCAATGAAGACCCAGTGCAGCCATAAATAAATAAATGAATGATTGAACGTATGTATGTCTAGAATTTTTCAGAGTAATCAGATAACGACGTTGAGCTTTAATACTTTCCTTTGAGCCAATGTTAAGATGCCATATATATATATATTTTTTTGTCAGATTTATTGAGGAATAATCGTCATACAGGAAAACTCCTTTTAAGTGCACATTTTTACAGGTTTTGACAAATATAACTACCACCCTAAACAAAATGTAATATCATCACCCTTTTCCAGAATATCATATAAATATAATCACACACTATGTAGTATTTTGTGCCTGGCTTCTTTCATTTAATATGAAAGAAGAGATTCATTCCTGTTTTATCCCGTACCAGTAGTTTGCTCCTTTTAGGTGCCGCTGCGTAGCATTTCATTGTGTACGTGTACTGTAATCTGTTTAGCCAGTTACTAGTTGATACACGTTCGAGTTGATGATTATGGATGAAGCTGCTGCAAATATTTGCATATGGGTATTTGTATGGACATATATTTTTGTTTCTCTTGGGTAAGTACCTAGGAATGGGATTGCTGGGTCATAGGGAAAATAGAAGTTTAATTTGCAAGAAACTGTCACAGTGTTTTCCAAAGTGGCTGTCCCATTTTCCAGCAAGGTGTGAGAGTTGCAGTCGCTCTGCGTCCGTTTCATTGTTTGTTATTATTAGATTAAATAAAACTTTAGCCATTCTAATAGTTGTGTACTGGTATCTCATTGTGGTTTTAATTTGCAGTTCTCTCAGGGCTAAATAATATTGAGCATCTTTTCATATAATAGTGCTTTTTTCTTTAAACATCCAAATGTGAAACCACAGTGCTTTGTAAAAGTAGACAGGGGCTTCCCTGGTGGCGCAGTGGTTGAGAATCCGCCTGCCAATGCAGGGTACACGGGTTCGAGCCCTGGTCTGGGAAGATCCCACATGCCGCGGAGCAACTGGGCCCGTGAGCCACAACTACTGAGCCTGCGCGTCTGGAGCCTGTGCTCCGCAACAAGAGAGGCCACGATAGTGACAGGCCCGCGCACCGCGATGAAGAGTGCCCCCCGCTCGCCGCAACTAGAGAAAGCCCTCGCACAGAAACGAAGACCCAACGCAGCCAAAAATAAATAATAAATAAAAATTAAAAAAAAAAAAAAGTATATCATCTTATTTAAAAAAAAAAAAAAGTAGACAGTTTTTGGCATGTCTTTTATTTTTGTATTTATGAGTTTATCCATTTAAATTTGTTTCTGCAACCATAGAGACACTGTATTATATGGAAGGGTTTCTCTATGATGTTTATGTGGAAATACTGCTAAGAAAAATTTTTCTCAGCAAGCACTTTGGCAGATTGTGTGCACATTGTGCTATAAGGAGTGGGAATCTGGAGGTAGGGGGTGGCCACTATCATCTTAAACTTATTCTGCCGAAAATCAATGGTATCGCCTTCTAAAATCACTTCCTCCTGCTGTCTCCCTGATTTCTGTTAATCATACTACTATTCTCCTGACCCCTTTGGTCTCAAATCCCAGATTAAATCTGATCCTCTTTTTCTCTATCACTCACCAAGTTGTGTTCACTCTGACTTTTTGGAACCTGTGGCCTCCTTTTTTTATCAGATTCTTACTAACGTATGCCTGGACTTAGTTAACACTCATCTGTTCTACACATTGAATTTGTGTGATCTTCCTTAAACATCTCTTTGAAGTTCCCAGAAATGTATAACTTTCTAAAACTCTAAAGCATGAAGTTGTTGGCACGGATGTCCATACCGTGTCCTTAACTGGTTTTTCCAGCTCCCTTCCCCTTACATTTTTTTTTTTTTTTTGCTTTCCCTCCTTTCCTTCCTTTCCTTCCAACCAGAATAGCCTCCTTACTGCCCCTTTTCTTTGGCTTCTTTCTGCAATGGGCTTTCACGGATCAAATGCTATGCATCTTTTAAAGCCAGCTCAGTTTTTTTCTCGTGCTTGAAGTCTTCCAATCCAGACCCTGAAGGTTTACCCTTATAGCTAACATTTGTCTGTATTGCTGATTGGTATTTATTCGTGTACTGTATCTTAGGACTGAGCTTTAGCACGTTCTGATAAGGCCTGAACCCCTTCTATTTATAGAAAAGTGACAGATGCCGTTAGTGTACATGTATTCCCTGCGTGCTGCAAGCTAGACACTGTTTCATTTCACAGCAGTTCAAAGATGAATAACACGTGGCTGATGCCCTTGAGGAGTTTTTACTCTACCAGAGAAGCACATGCCCACAGATAACTCCAAGGTAGCGTGTCTGTAATTGAAGACCACCCAAGGCACTGTGGGAGCCAGCCCCCCGACTCCCCAAATCATGTCATTTCACTACCTCATTTCTTATGTTTTCTTTTTTTTTTTTTTTTTAAATAGTACATATGCTTACAAAAAAGATTTAGATGAAAGAAGACTAAACACCATAAAGAGGAGGGGAAGTAAAAGGGGTAGAGATCATCATATCCAGAACCTCTGAGAAGATCATTTTCCTTTAAGATTTATATTGAGTTTGGAACTTTTCTAGTAGCCCAACAAGAAGAGAAACACGTTAGACTACGTGGTTCTCTTATCTGACAAAAAACCAAAGCTTATTATTTCATCTTGTCCCTTGGCTTTGAATACCCTGTGTATATGGTTGACTTGCATATTTAAAGCTCTCTTGTGGACCACTTGCGCTGAGTTACAGCCTCACATGACCAACTTCCTAGATGACACCCTTACTCAAGGTGTCTCAGGGGAACCAGTTCAGAACAGAACACTTGGTTTTTATTCCTCTTCTCCCCAACCTGTTCCTTCCCAGGTGTCTCCTTCTCAGTAAGTAGAACACATGTCTGTTGCTTGCTGAAGTAGAAACTTAAGAATGACTCCACAGTTCTCTCTTTCCCTCATCATCCAGCCCGTCAGAACAGTCCACTGTTTTTCTTTTTTCTTTTTTTAATTTATTTTTATGTTATTATTTATTTTTGGCTGCGTTGGGTCTTTGTTGCTGCGTGTGGGCTTTCTGTAGTTGCGGAGAGCTGGGGCTACTCTTCGTTGCGGTGCGCGGGCTTCTCATTGCAGTGGTTTCTCTTGCTGCGGAGCACGTGCTCTAGGCGCGTGGGCTTCAGTAGTTGTGGCTTGCAGGCTCTAGGCACGCGGGCTTTAGTAGTTGTGGCTCTAGAGCGCAGGCTCAGTAGTTGTGGTGCATGGGCTTAGTTGCTCCATGACATGTGGGGGTCTTCCTGGACCAGGGCTCGAACCCGTGTCCCCTGCATTGGCAGGCGGATTCTTAACCACTGTGCCACCAGGGAAGTCCCCAGAAGAGTCCACTGTTCTGATTGAAGCCTCTAACTCATCTCTTGCTTGAGTTGCCACGTTGGCCTCTCCAGTGGTCTCCCTGATTCCATTCTTGCTTCTCTAAAATATCTTCTCTTCACAACAGCCAGAGTGATCTTTTAAAGAAATAAATCACATCCTACCACTCTCTGCTAAAAGCCTTCAGTGACACCTCTTTGAAAGAAGAGTAAAATCCAGAGTTTAAACTGCGGTTGACAGGGTCCCGTGTTGTCCGCCCCTCCTGCCTCACCGACCGTATCCCACAGCACCCGCCCGCTACACTCCAGCCTCCCCACGTCCACGTCCTGTCCTGCAGCCCGGCTGGCCTCCCTCTGTTGTGTTCGGACTCGCCGGGCTGCTCCTTACCCGAGGGCCTTTAAGTTTGTTGTGCCCTCCGCCAGAAATATTCTTTATTCATTTATTCTACACATTGTTACTGAGTACCTACTATGTGCCTAGGGCCTGGGGAATATAGTGATCAAGAGGGTTGACAGAAATCCCTCATCAAGCTTTCACTCTGGCTCTTTCCCTAGGCTTTTCTCACGTCCAAATCTTTCTTGTTCTTTAGGTCTTAGATCATGTCACTTCAGAGAGGCATTCCCTGTCCACCCACCTTTAAAGTAGGACCTTCCCATCTTCCCTACTCAGTAAACACAGCACCTGTTTATTTCCTTTGTAGCACTTAAATAATTAGTTTATTTAGTTATGCGCTTATTGACGCCCAAACACTTATAAAGAACACGTTGTGTGTTGAGCAGATGTATGCCGGGCACTGTGCTGAGGAGTACATTGTATATTCCTTAGCATCTTATTCACGTGACATACAACTCAGAGAGACAGGTCCTGTTGTCATCCCCACCAAAACAGGGCAACCAGGGCTCAGAGAGATTGTCTTTCATCTGCCAAACTAAGTCCTCAGTTTTCTGTCCAGTACCCTTTTACTGTGTTAACACTGTTTTTATTACTACAGTCATGATCATTAATTATCATAATACGTAGCATTTCTCAGAGTTACAGCGTGCCCAGCACTGTGATAATCACTTTCCATGGATTATCTCCTGTTAATCTTCATGGCAATTCTGTGAGGTGGGTGCTCTTGCCGTCTTCATTTTGCAGATATGGAAACTGAAGAAGAGTTTGAGTGCCTTGCCCAAGGCCTCAGGAACACTCAGTGTTAAGGGGTACATCCAGGATTTGAACCCGGACAGTCTGACTCCAGAGCTGATGTCCTTAATTATTTTACACATAACTTTGCACATAGCGTACAATCTCTTTAAGAATGTCGTTGCTGTTTCGCATGTTCAAAAGTTGGTAAAAAGTTGAGATGGTTGTATTATATCTAATCAGCTTATTTCAGGCGTTTCTGCAAATTGTGTTGATTCTTTAACTTGATGACGTAAAACTTAAAAGCCCTGGATACCATATTTCTTAGACCAGCCTCCCTTCTTCCCCTCCCCCAGCCCATCCCCGGTTCTGCTGTACTTGGGTAAGGGTTAAACAGTGTTTGCTTCAGGAAGGAGTCAGCTCCCAGGGGCCGACATGGGGGAGCACAGATAGTTTATGGGGATGAGTGGAGCCAGACTACATTTCCAACATGTTTGTGTTTTAATTCCTTGTAGGACTTGGCTTTTTGGAGGAAGAAACTTTGTCTTCTGATCATTTATATTCTTTGTAGTTCTGACTTTTACACAGCAGGTGTTTATGACTATTTACTAATTGTTTGGAGGTTAGCATTCTTTCTTTTTCAAGGTCAAAGCAAAGTTGGGTAGCTGTATACATCAATTGTTTTATTTAAAAGTAGTTTCTTTTAGAAGTATGATCACAGCTCTAACATACACATGTACTCTCACTGAGCCTTTGGCAAACAATACACGTATTTTGAAAGGATATGATAAAATTTCCTGTAAGAATGTCAGATTTGTTCTAGTGTCTGAATATATAGAGAAGTGTAGAGGATTATTAAGAATGCTGCCAGGTCTAAGTAGTTTTGCTTCTAGCCACAAGATGTTACAAAGTTGCAAAGCAGTAACTAGAAGAAATGCAAACTTAACCTCAGATGCAACGTTTGAAGAAAAATGAAAATAGAATCAGTTTGGTTATGTAAGATTTTCACATTATGCTGATGATTTTCTAAAATGAAATCATAGCTTTGTAACAGGAATCAGGGGCCAGTGGATTATCATTTCAGTTATAGGACAATGTATAAAATCAGTACATTTTAGAAGTCTTTTAAACAGCCACTACTTTATAAAAACTATATTTTTATTCAAATTGAAGGGTAACTTGTTTATTGTTGTTGATTCTTATTTTTTAAATTAATTAATTAATTAATTTTTGGCTGCATTGGGTCTTCGTCGCTGCATGCAGGCTTTCTCTAGTTGGGGCGAGCGGGGGCTCCTCTTTGTTGCGGTGCGCGGGCTTCTCATGGTGGTGGCTTCTCTTGTTGCGGAGCACAGGCTCTAGGCGCACGGGCTTCAGTAGTTGTGGCACACGGGCTCAGTAGTTGTGGCACATGGGCTTAGTTGCTCTGCGGCATGTGGAATCTTCCCGGACCGGGGCTTGAACCCGTGTCCCCTGCGTTGGCAGGTGGATTCTTAATCACTGCGCCACCAGGGAAACCCGTGATTCTTATTTTGATAATAGTTAAAGTGTCTTTTATCACTCCATCCACAAGATTCCCCCATACCTTTAGTATATGAACAAAATGATAGTAGTTTAGAAGGTGCTCATGCTCAGGGTCTCCAGTGCACCATTTCCTGAGACTGGGACAATCTGGTATCTGCACAGACATGTTTGATCAGAACATAGATTCCTGTAAAGGCATATTAAAGATTGAGAAGGGAATGATAACAGAGTAAAAATGATTGTGTGTGATTTTTACCACACTAAGTTTGTCCCCTAAATTAAATACAGCATGTCAAGATGGAAGAAAACTCCTAAAAATAAGAGCAAAATATTTTATGTCCAGATCACCAGCAAAGTCAGAGTCTGAGATGCTGATTAGGATTTTAGCAATATGTCATTATAATGAAGCAGACATCTTTTTTAACAATTTAAAAAATATGAGAACTTTTGAATTCTTAGAGACAGATGGTTAAAAAGAGATGGCAAAGAAAACTAAGTAAGGAAGGAAGGATGTGTAGCAAAGCCTGACAGGATGGATGGAAAGGGTGTCACTTCTGAGGCTCTGGATCCTTCTCCCATCTCCTCCTTTGGACCGGTGTACTCAGCTGCCTGGTGTCCTGCTGCAGTTACAGTTGTGAAGCCAAAGCAGTAACAACACCTAATATGTTCCTTACAGGTTCCATTACTTTCAACCGAGTTAAGATTTAACCTTGCCTCATGGGTCCCACAGGCTAGAGGGTAGTGGGTTAGGGTCCTTTGTCAAAAAACAATAAAATGCACACCAGGATTCCTCCTTTGTCATCTTCTTTTGGGTGTTTCTCTTCTGTTTATGCAAGTTTGTGAGCAAAATGAGATAAATATGCTCATTCAGATACAACATTCCTGTGATGAATCAAATTGACTTTTTTTGGCTGAGACAAAGTGTGAGAAAGGAATTTACCACACTTTATTTTAATCAGATTATCAAACAAATATATATTAAAAAGCACTTTTAAAAAATGCCTATAATGACGCCCAGTTCCTTTGGAGATATAAAACTGTGCTAGTATTTGATTTCAAGAGAGCCATGTACAGATTCACATGTAACCTCCTTTAAAAAATGGGGAGAAAAGGAGTTAGCTTTGTTTCTGTTTGTCCTTTAGACCTGCTTCCTGGGTATTTGTGAGTGTTTTTGGTGTGAGTTTAGTATGTTTGGTGTAAATATGCGATATGATACTGTTTGTGCTGCTCTGGTTTCACTCTGTCATCACTGGTTGATCCTAGCCCTCCTTCCAGCTGAACCTCACCCAAGCCTTGGAAGCATCTCAGCCCAGCTCACTAGAAAGCCTTGTCCAGTTAAGTAAATGTTCATCCTTGAGGTGGAACCCGTTAGCCGTTCCTGGTTTATACGGTTCTTTCCTGAGCCACAAATGACAATTTGGGATTATGATGTTTGGCCAGTTGATGTTCTCCTCATTCTCTACACAAGGGTAAAATTATCCAACACTACTTACATTATAGGTATTCATATCGGTTCCAAATATTTGCCTGCCTTCTTTGTATAAGGAATTGTGCAAGACCCTATGAGACTCCAGAGGTGAAGGTAATGAATTCCCTCTCCTGTTGAATCAGGGGTCAGATGAGTGAGCTTTTGCAGGTTAATGAAAAGAAGTGAGTCCTTATTATACATATTTTTTGGTGCTTTTGAGGATAGTGGCTTGTCAGTGTACCTGTTTCTGGATAAATGGAGCTTGTTAGTGTAAGCCCCCAGTTCTTCCATTTGAACCATTTTCATAAAAATCTTTTAAAAAGATTGTTACATACTTAAACATAGCAAACCAAGTGTGTCTTTCCAGGCAGAAGTATTAAAAATAATCACACCTTTTCTTGTTGACTTAAAATTTGTATCATGAGCATCAGTTATAATAATAAATGTTACTCAGTTTAGATACCTTTTGCCCCTACCCAAACTAATAAAAGACATCAAACCACAGATCCAGGAAGCTCAGACAGCCCTCCGATCAGAATAAATACCTCCCAAATGAAACCTAGCCACACATTTCCAAAAATATTACTTTGTAATTGTAAAACCTAAATATTACTCAGCAAACTCAGCATCTTACGTTTGCTCAAGAGTAAATGAAATTTCTTATATTGGGTTGGCCAAAAAGTTCATTTGGGTTTTTCTGTACCATCTTAAGGAAAAACCCAAATGAACTTTTTGGCCAACCCAATATTTACCAGCACAATCATTCATTAAAAAATTTCTTATGAACTCTTATTATCTTTACCACCCTAATTATCTAGAAGGTAAATATCTCAGTATCTCAACCAACCAAAATACAGTTTAACCGAAAGCAAGGTACAAATCAGCCACATCAAGTTGGTGCTATTTACAAATCTCAGAATAGTTTCAATCCAGCTGCCATTATAACCAAGATTAGCCTGTGTACTGTAAATAGTTAGGTGTACCCAGTTTTAATTAGTTCTGTTTAAGAGGAATCCATTTTAGCCCTTTAACCACTTGTGTATATTGCTCCAGCCATGGTAGGACAGAAGTGAAAGCTTACTTGTGGTTCCCGATTGTAATCATTATTCTTTTCATTTAAAAACTTTGCTTTGGAAATCCCGTATTTATTTATTTATTTATTTTTAAAAATTTATTTATTTTTTTATTTTTTAAAACTTTTGGCTGCATTGGGTCTTCATTGCTGCCTGCGGGCTTTCTTTAGTTGAGGTGAGCGGGGGCTACTCTTTGTTGTGGTACGTGGGCTTCGCATTGCGGTGGCTTCTCTTGTTGAGGAGCATGGGCTGTAAGCACGCAGGCTTCAGTAGTTGTGGCCTGGCTGGCTCAGTAGTTGTGGCTCACGGGCTCTAGAGCGCAGGCTCAGTAGTTGTGGCTCACGGGCTTAGTTGCTCTGCAGCATGCGGGATCTTCCCAGACCAGGGCTCGGACCTGTGTGCCCTGCATTGGCAGGTGGATTCTTAACCACTGCGCCACCAGGGAAGTCCTGGAAATCTCTTTTTTAAAGTCATGTTTGTATATAAGTACTTCACAGAGAATTCATTAATGTAAATTATAAATATAATTTTATTATTCAGTTATTAATTGTTAATTAAATAATAAAATTATAGGCAGCTGTTGCTTTAATTATTTTTTAAAGTGTATATGTCAAAGCTATACAATAGCTTGATCACCTACAGTATGGAGGGCAGTTGAGTGAAATTAATCATCTGCTGTCTTTAATGTGTTATGAAATTCTGGTGCTAGACAGACAGCGGTGAGACCTCCACAGAGGATTGTCTTTTCTGTTGTCTTAAATGAATTATCATCATTTATTATGATGTCATTCGTGTGGAACTGAGTAGACGATTCAGCACACATACCTACTAAGGTACCATAAAACTCATGGGGTAAAGTGTTGTAATCTTACACAATTGGAAGCCACATAACTACTTCTGAGTACAACAACTGAAGAAGTCCCAAATTTAAGTTTCCCTGCACTGAAGCTAAAACGCTTATTTTCAATTTGTTGTTCGTTCATAAGACAACTGTGCACATTTGGGTGGGTCTTTTAAAGTGACAAAGCCTTCTCTTCATGCTGTACTTGAAAGACACTTGGCTCAGGCTTGGACTCCCAGCCATTTCCTAGTATCGGGCCTGGTGTTTGCTCTCTGTCCTGTGAATGAATACTGGTGCTAATAGCTGTAACCCTGGCGGGGGTGTGTGTGGAGGAGCCTCGAAAGTACTTCACGCCTTCTTCCTCTGATGGGCCTTGAGCTCTGAGTGAAGAATCACTTGGGAAATTAGAACAGCCTGATTGTTTTGTAGCGCCACCACTAAGTATTCAGGATTCCTCATAATATCCTACTGGATAATAGAAATATCATTAATTGAAAAAAAAATCAGGACTGATGTTTAAAATTTGCACACCTTTAAACAATGTGAATGGTGAAATTCAATTAAGGTCTGTATCTTAGGAGTATTGTACCTATTTTCATTTCCTGTTTTGATCATTATACTTGGGTTATGTAAAATGTCAACAGTAGAGGAGGCTGGGTAAAGGGTGTATGGGACCTCTACTATTTTTGCACATTTTCTGTAAGTCTAAAATGATTTCAAAATGAAATTTTCTAAATAAGCTACTAGAAATCGTTTCCAGTCATCCTATGTTAAGGAAACTTTTCTCAAGAAAAACCGCAAAAGTGAAACTAAGAACATTTCTGACTGCCATTCTCGTTGCTTGAAATGTCTCATTTACATGAGATATAAGCTAATGTGCATGGATTCATCTGAAAATTTCATTTTTTATTTGAAAAGAAAATGGAAACAGGACTTGGAATAGAGATAAGTAAGCGAACACCAAGTAAAGTATGGCCGCCTGCTTTTTTTAGTCTTACAAGCTCTGTCACATCAGTTGAGACCCAACACTGTGGTTCTTCACGTTTGGGCCTCCTTTCTGCCCTCCCCCCGCAGTCATTTACTTGCTTTTACAGGAATGATCATTAGACCTCTGTGGCAATGGAAATACTTACTTAGGTTGAGAAGTTACGGCAATTTAAAAATTTTTGGTGTTGAGACAGGGCCTTAAAAAAAAAATCCTCCATTCCAAACCTACATGATTTATTACATTTATTGACATCAAAATATTTTCTTTAATAACTTGCATATTATATTGTAGCTTCCCTAGAAGTTGAGCTGTGTATCGAGGAAGCTTATAAATGTTGCATATATACTATTCTGTCTACAAGGCACATGGCTTTAGGGGACCGTAACAGTCAGCTTCATTTCCCCCACTTTCGATCTATGTGACCTCAGGCAAGTTACTTGACAACTCTTAGTACCACCCTATACCTGTGTGTCTGGATAATAATACACACCTTTCAAAATTAAATGAGAAATGTGAAATCTTTTGCATAGTTTCTGGAACATGCTAGGTACTCAGCAAGTGGTAAGTAATACTGTCAATAGCAGTCACTCATACTGTTGCCTAAACTACATTTTTATTCCATTTTCTAATCTACCCTTAAATTATTGAAAGCTCATAAACAATAATATTATACTTCCTACGAGTAATCTTTCCTGTCTTTTTTATTTTTAACATCTTTATTGGAGTATAATTGCTTTACAATGGTGTGTTAGTTTCTGCTTTACAACAAGATGAATCACCTATCCATATACATATATCCCCTCATCTCCTCCCTCTTGCGTCTCCCTCCCACCCTCCCTATCTCACCCCTCTAGGTGGTCACAAAGCACCAAGCTGATCTCCCTGTGCTATGCAGCTGCTTCCCACTAGCTATCTGTTTTACATTTGGTAGTGTGTATATGTCCATGCCACTCTCTCACTTCGTCCCAGCTTACCCTTCCCCCTCCCCACGTCCTCAGGTCCATTCTCTACATCTGTGTCGTTATTCCTGTCCTGCCTCTAGAACCTTTTTTTTTTTTTTAGGTTCCATATATATGTGTTAGCATACGGTATTTGTTTTTCTCTTTCTGACTTACTTCATTCTGTATGACAGACTCTAGGTCCATCCACCTCACTACAAATAACTCAATTTCATTTCTTTTTATGGTTGAGTAATATTCCATTGTATATATGTGCCACATCTTCTTTATCCATTCATCTGTTGATGGACACTTAGGTTGCTTCCATGTCTTGCCTATTGTAAATAGAGCTGCAATGAACATTGTGGTACATGACTCTTTGAATTATGGTTTTCTCAGGGTATATGCCCAGTAGTGGGATTGCTGGGTCATATGGTAGTTCTATTTTTAGTTTTTTAAGGAACCTCCATACTGTTCTCCATAGTGGCTGTATCAATTTACATTCCCACCAACAGTGCAAGAGGGTTCCCTTTTCTCCACACCCTCTCCAGCATTTATTATTTGTAGATTTTTTGATGATGGCCATTCTGACCGGTGTGAGATGATATCTCATTGTAGTTTTGATTTGCATTTCTCTAATGATTAGTGATGTTGAGCATCCTTTCAAGTGTTTGTTGGCAATCTGTATATCTTCTTTGGAGAAATGTCTATTTAGGTCTTCTGCCCATTTTTGGATTGGGTTGTTTGTTTTTTTGATATTGAGCTGCATGAGCTGCTTGTAAATTTTGGAGACTAATCCTTTGTTGGTTGCTTCATTTGCAAATATTTTCTCCCATCCTGAGGGTTGCCTTTTCGTCTTGTTTAAGGTTTCCTTTGCTGTGCAAAAGCTTTTAAGTTTCATTAGGTCCCATTTGTTTATTTTTGTTTTTATTTCCATTTCTCTAGGAGGTGGGTCAAAAGGGATCTTGCTGTGATTTATGTCATAGAGTGTTCTGCCTGTGTTTTCCTCTAAGAGTTTTATAGTGTCTGGCCTTACATTTAGGTCTTTAATCCATTTGGAGTTTATTTTTGTGTATGGTGTTAGGGAGTGTTCTAATTTCATTCTTTTACAGGTAGCTGTCCAGTTTTCCCAGCACCACTTATTGAAGAGGCTGTCTTTTCTCCATTGTATATTCTTGCCTCCTTTATCAAAGATATGTGCGTGGGTTTCTTTCCTGTTCCATTGATGTGTATTTCTGTTTTTGTGCCAGTACCATACTGTCTTGATTACTGTAGCTTTGTAGTATAGTCTGAAGTCCGGGAGCCTGATTCCTCCAGCTCCATTTTTCTTTCTCAAGATTGCTTTGGCTGTTTGGGGTCTTTTGTGTTTCCATACAAATTGTGCAATTTTTTGTTCTAGTTCTGTGAAAAATGCCATTGGTAGTTTGAGAGGGATTGCATTGTATCTGTAGATTGCTTTGGGTAGTATAGTCATTTTCACAGTGTTGATTCTTCCAGTCCAAGAGCATGGTGTATCTCTCCATCTGTTTGTATCATCTTTAATGTCTTTCATCAGTTTCTTATAGTTTTCTGCATACAAGTCTTTTGTCTCCTTAGGTAGGTTTATTCCTGGGTATTTTATTCTTTTTGTTGCAGTGGTAAATGGGAGTGTTTCCTTAATTTTCTCCTGTCTTTCCAGCCAGTTTTTTGTTGATCACAGTCCTCTGGTTCCTCCATATATGTGAACAAATATGTAATTTCAAAATATTTTCATAATTCATATACAGTACTTTTTACCAGCCAGGTTTCTTGTCATTATCCTTGTTGCTTAATGAATTTAAAGTTGCCCCCAAATGAATCATTTGTAAACAACACTCATCTTTTTAGCTTGGTCTCAGTATTCTTTTTCCAAAGTTCTATATTCAGACAATTCATTATTTAAAAAAATTACAAACCCATATTATTTAAAGCAAATTATTTTGGACATTGACAAAGTTTGTTCATTCACTTGAATATTCTGATATCATTCTAGTATGAGTTACCTGTATGTGGAAGTGAAGTGTCTTATAAATCCCTTCTGTTTGCTGTCAAGACACCTGTAACCTATACATCCAAGTCCAAGTATGTATATACTCTGTACCTACCTGTTTAAACTTTGGCAAGTTACTTAACTTCTCTGAGCCTCAACTTTCTTGTCTGTAAAATGAGGTTAAGATAGCACATACCTTAGAAAATTGTGGTTAGGATTTCATGAGTTAATGTATGTAAAGTGTTGGGTACCTGGGGCATAGTAAGTTCTGTATAAGTGTTTATTGTGGTTGCTGTTATAATTGTTACTTCTCTTATGCTCTGTGTTTGCCTTGGAAGTTTCTCACTTGAATCTAAATCTTCTGGTTATAGAGATTTTTTGTTTAAGGTATTTATTAGTATCCTTTTCTAATACAAAATGATTTCTTTATATGTTTTTAGGCTAAATTGTTCTGGCCAGGTGATATGCTTATCTTTGGAGATTCTATTTTTAAATTGTGTCTTCAGCCATCAGAGTCTGTTTTGATCCAGTGTTTTTCTTCCCCTGGCAACCAATTTTTTTCCTTCCTAGATTACAACAGGCGCCTCTGTGAAGCCTTCTTTGTCACTTTCTGTTATAACCCTCTTCTGCCCTCACTCTACCCCCATCACATATTAGACCTGGGGACTGCTATCTTTTTTCCCTTGACCTTATACTGCCTGAATCCTAGTAGGTATTGAGTAAATGTTGAATTTATGAGTTACATAGTATCTTTGATTTTTTTCTCCTGTATCACATGTAGTGCACATCTTATTATTTGTTCTTTATTACTGCTTATAAACTCAGCATTATTTGTAGTATTTTAAGTCTGTTTGGAGTAAACTTTGGCTCTCTGGAACCCTTGAAGGTACCAGTAGAAACTGAAGATGACCTTCAGTCATTACCAGAATGACTATTTTTATGTTTTGTATCCTTTTTCTAAAAAGTCAGCAAAGTAAATAATGGTGTTAAAATTGGCATTTGCCTGATAAAATACACATTTTGCCATCTTTAAGGTAAAAAGTTGCTGTTCTACTAATTTGCTTCTTATGCTGTCTTGAGTGCTTATAAGAGCTCTGGAGAAAATAATGTTTTCTACACAGATATACTTGCACACATTACAGAATTTACTGAAAAAATACCAAATACTCTGCTTAATGGAAAGATTATCTTTAGAAAGCTGTTTGTGATAAAACTTTTTTTTAGCTCATCTACTTCCACAGGTAAGGTTACAAAAATATTTTTGATAGCTGCACTCTTAGTCCAGTGATTTTAATAAATACACTTTCCAAGTAACCGTTCTCATAGTTAGGTGGAAGGAAATGTTGGAGCCCTCAGGCACCACACATCATTGTATCTCTAACTTGTTAGGTAGTTTCCATAGTTAGGTGACTGACTTAAGAAAAGTTGTTAAAGTTGACAAACAGGGCCCTACATGCCTTGGTTTGTTTATATGGCATCTTCTCCATTTCTGTAGCAACTTACTCAACCTTCCAGGTGTATTTTCGGTGGGGAAGTATTGAGAGTAGAAAATTAGTACTAAGTTTGCTGTTCTTCTTTCAGTTGTGGTATATTTGATCATCCATAAAAATGTCATGCCACTATCAGCAGGTCATTACACTATTCTAACCATTGTAATGAATATATTCAAGAGGTCTTATTTCTAATATTCTTCATCCTTATTTCAGTACCTGCCATTATGCTAGACATCCTACCCAGTGCAGTAAGGCTAGAAAAAGAAATAAAAGGCAATAATCCAAATTGGAAAGGAAGAAGTAAAACTGTTTATTCACAGACAGATGATCACTGATGTAGAAAATTTGATGGAATCTCCAAAGAAGCTACTAGAGCTGATAAATTTAGCAAGGTTGCAGAATACAAGATCAGTTTGCAAAAGTCAATTGTATTTCTACATATTAAGCAATCAGAAACTGAAATTTAGAAAAAAAAACAATACCGTTTACAAGAGCACCAAAACATATGAAATACTTAGGGATAAAATTGACCATACAAGTGCAAGACCTATATACTGAAAACTGCAAAACATTGTTGAGAGAAAATAATGGAGCCCCAGGGCTTCCCTGGTGGCCCAGTGGTTAAGAATCCGCCTGCCAATGCAAGGAACACAGGTTTGCACCCTGGCCCGGGAAGATCCCACATGCTGCGGAGCAACTAAGCCCTTGCACCACAACTACTGAGCCTGAGCTCTAGAGCCCACAAGCCACAACTACTGAGCCCATGTGCCACAACTACTGAAGCCTGCGCGCCTAAAGCCCATGCTCCACAACAAGAGAAGCCATGACAATGAGAAGCCCGCGCACTGCAATGAAGAGTAGCCCCTGCTCACCACAGCTAGAGAAAGCCTGTGCACAGCAACGAAGACCCAACACAGCCATAAATAAATGAATGAATGAATGAATGAAAATAATGGAGCCCCAAGTAAATGGAGAGATGCACCACGTTTATGGGTCAGAAAACCCAATACTGTTAGCATCTACATTCTCTCCAAAGTGACTGATAGATTCATTGCAATTCAAATGAAAATCTCAGCAGGCCGGACTTCCCTGGTGGTGCAGTGGTTAAGAATCCGCCTGCCAATGCAGGGGACATGGGTTTGGGCCCTAGTCCAGGAAGATCCCACATGCTGCGGAGCAGCTAAGACCGTGAGCCACACCTACTGAACCTGAGCTCTAGAGCCCACGAGCCACAACTAGTGACCCTGCACGTCTAGAGCCTGTGCTCCGCGACAAGAGAAGCCACCGCAATGAGAAGCCCATGCACCGTGACGAAGAGTAGCCCCTGCTCACCCTGCAACTAGAGGAAGCCCGCGCGCAGCAACAAAGACCCAGTGCAGCCAAAAATAAATATTAATTAATTAGTTAATTTTAAAAATCTCAGCCTGTTTTGCAGGAATTGATAAGCCGATTCTAAAATTCTTACAGAAGTGCAAAGACTCTAGACTAGTCTGAACGACTTTGACAAAGAAGAAAGTCGGAGAACTAATACTACTTGAACGCAAGATTTATTATAGAGGTGTAGTAGTCAAGAAAGTATTCAATTGGTATCAAGATAGATCCGTAGATTAGAGATAAATAGAGTCCAGAAATAAATCCACACATATATGGACAGTTGATTATTGACAAAAGCGAGAAGGCAGTTCATTGCAAAAAGGCTAGTCTTTTCCAGTTGCTGGAACAATTACATATCCATGTTTAAAAACAAAACAAAAGAACTTCAAACCTTGTACATACATAAAAATCAACTTAAAATGGAAGATAGATCTAAATATCAAACCTAAAGACATACAATTTCTAGAAGAAAATATAGATGAAAAATCTTTGTGGTCTGAGTTAGGTAAAGATTTCTTAGATCGGTCACCAAATGCAAGATCTGTAAAAGTATAATTTGGACATCAAAGTTAAATATTCTGTTCTTGGATAGACACTGTTAAGAGTATGAAGAGACAAGCCACAGACTAGGAGAAAAGAATTGCAGGTGACCTGTAGCTGGAATATATAAAGAACTGTAAAACTCAATAATTACAAAAACAGACAACCCGATGAAAATGTGCAAAACATTTGAACAGACACGTCACTAAAGAAAATATATTATGGATGGTAAAAAAGTACATGAAAAGGAGCTCAGCATCATTAGCCATTGGGGAAATACATATTAAAACCACAATGAAATGCTATTGCATACCAATTAAAATGGTTAAATTTTTAAAATACAATACCAGGTGTGGGAGAGGATGTAAAGAAACTGGAACTGGTCTAAGTGTAAAATACGACCACTTTCTAAAACAATTTGGTAGTTTCTTAAAAAGTATACGTACATATACCTGCCATGTGGTCCAGCTGTTTCACTTCTAGGTATTTTCCCAAGAGAAATGAAGGCATGTGTCCATACGAAAACATGAATATAAATGTTCATAGCAGCTTTATTTGTAATAGCCAAAAACTGGAAAAATCCCAAATGTCTATCGATAGGCAAGTATATAAACAAATAATGATACAATGGAATATTACTTAGCAATTAAAAAGGGGTGAACTATTGATATCCACACTAACATGAGTGAATCATACAAAAATTCTGAAGGAAAGAATTCGAGTTAAAAAAATTAATGTATAATTACATTTATATAAAATTCTAGAAAAGGCAAACGAATGTAGAATGACTGATCAGATTGTTTAGGGGTTGGTAAGGAAGGGCAGGAAAGGGGGATGACAAAGGGACACGAAACTTTTTTGGGGTGATGGATATGTTCACTGTCTTAATTATGGTGATGATTTCACATGTATGTCTATCAAAAGTTACCAAATCACGTACTTTAAGTATGTGTAGTTTATTGGATATCAGTTATACCTCAATAAAGCTAAAAACAAAAATAAAGAGTACAGGCTCTGCTGTTAGAAAGCCTGGGTAAAAGAAGGATAATAACAGGACCCAACTCTCAGCGTTGTTGTGAGGACTGTGGGTTTTGATATATGGTCAGAGATTAGACCAGGGCCTGACTCAGCGCTCTTCACCATTTGATATGACTGTATTTTATTTTCTACTAAATCATAAACTCTCGACAAGCAAGGCACCACGTCTCTGCTATCATTTTGCGTAGTTTGAAACTCAGCATGAGTATTTATTTGTGTAATCCTCAACGTATTACAAAAACAGGGCAAAAAGCGTTTTGACGAACTTTACGTGGTTCAGTAATAGTATTAGCATCCTTCAAACATGTACAGCATGGTTAAAGATTGAAAAAAGAACTGTGGAATTTGGTATACACTGCTCTGGCCTAATTTGTGAATTATGGTATTTATATGTTTAGAATTATATGGGAAATATTTAAAATGTTACATTGTCTTAAAGATATATCTTTCTTTTTATACGTGTATGTAAATGTGTGTATATGTGTGTGTCTATCACACATATTCCCTGAAAATGGTTTCCTTTGGGCACTCTAACGTAGCTGTCACCCTCGTTTCTTTGACTTATTTTAGAATGCAGTTAAGTCCTTGGGAAAATCACTTATGTCATCAGTGAGGAATGCCACCAAAATAGCTTCTCACTTAAGTTCCCATCCCCAGAGCTAACCCACGGGAGGTTCCGATAAATTCAAATATTTAATAACTTGTATTTTTCTTTCTCCTTAAACACAGGCCCTCTGGTCCTGGAGGCAGGATCATGTGGTGGATTCTTGGCAGTCAGCAGTCTGTGGAGCATTTGCAGGTGCAAAGGATTATATTATACTGGGAAAGACCAAAGAGGGGGAGAAAAATGTGAAAATATTAACTGTGCAAAAACAACATTCTTCAGAAATTCCAGATTGTTTGGAAGAAGAGAGTCCCACTAGTTGTTTGAGAAAAGAGAGTGTCTTAGGAAAAAAAAAACCTGCTAAAAAGGTGTCTGCCTGAAAGACAGCCAATTTGTTTTTGACAAATTTTTTCTTTTTATTAAAGCCTTCACTCAGGCCCTTGGATTATCTTAAAGATGATTTAGCAAGGCCTCTGTGGGAAGAGACTGGCTGTGGGTGCAGCTGTCTGCCTTGAGCACTTCTTGGGGGGGTTTAGGCGATTTTTGCAGAAGGCAATGATTCACGGTCCATGTGACATGTTTGACAGCGCCGTAGATTAACTGGTGTCAGGAGAGCAGAGGCGGCTCCACAACTTACTGAAAGCTAAACTGCGCGGTGTAGAAAATATGGAGATCTAAACATCTGGGCATTTTCTAGACATTAAACAAAGAGCAGAGTGACACTATGCAATGTCTATCCATCACTTGGTCATAGGCATTTTCCAGTGAGGTTTTTAGTGAGAACTCAGAAACTGGAAAGAATTTAATAAGTGAGAGGTGTAACAGTCTAAAAGAGAAATACATTTTGTTGCAAATAAAGGTGAGTGAGAATTATGGTTGAAATAAATCGAAACGGAAATTTGCCAGAAAATTGTAAACTGCTGGTTTTGATGGGAAGCCAGTAAACTGACAGATATGCGGGCTTAGGATACCAGCCTTAGTAGAAAATAATTCATTTCCAACTTGTTTAATGGTCGTTGGATGGGTTTTTAGTTGTAGTGATTAGGAAAACAGAAAACATACATTTTATAATGAATAAGTGGACCCATCTGACTTATAGAATTGATAATCCAAAATAAGACTCTTGCCTCTAGATATGAAGCCAGCTCAGATTGCTTATGACGGGTAATTGTTTCCACATGATCCATAGTCATTAGCTGTGTTAAATGGGTAGGTGGTCTTGATTCATTTGCCAGTGGTCCGGAGTCTTTACTCCCCAGTCCCTAAGAAATGGGCGTTTCTGTGGACTCCCTTCTGGGTCCTGGGCACAAAGTAAGCATTCTGGAAATTGAGTCATCTTGG
The DNA here is from genome assembly GCF_028023285.1 of Balaenoptera ricei. Taxonomy (NCBI): domain Eukaryota; kingdom Metazoa; phylum Chordata; class Mammalia; order Artiodactyla; family Balaenopteridae; genus Balaenoptera; species Balaenoptera ricei. Next base: position 83,182,664 of record NC_082649.1, read on the forward strand.
ATAAGGAAGGCCAGTTCTTAAAGTTAACATACTATAAAACGTCTGGGTGTTGAAACAAATATATATATTCTCTGGTCCCTTCCCTTAAGTAGCTAATTCAAAGATTTGCTTGCAAATATGCATTGTTCCTATTAAGGACATGTGCGTTCATTACAATTCCTTTTTCTGAATAATGCTGTGTAATAGGCACTAAGTACTTAGTTTAGTCAGGGGGTGGGAGCCGGGGAGAAACTTGGTATCAGACCCCCACTGTTTGGCGGGATCCTGTGGGCCAGGCTCTTTCCATTCCGGTGGCCCCCCTGAGGCTGAGGAGCGCAGCAACCCACACTGCCCTCCAGGGACAGCGGGGAAGCTGGGATGCACGGGGCAGGGAAGGGATTTGCCCAGAGCCTCAGGATCCAGTGCTGGCTGACCTGTCTGAATCATAGAGCTGTCAAACCTCTGCTGTATCCCCGACTAAGGAACGAGACTTTGGGGCCTTATTGAGCACCAGTTTCCTTACCTGTAATGCAGAAGCAACCCTCCCTCCATTAAGGGGTTGTTGCTGGGATAGGTGCGATAATGTGTGTTAGAACTGCGTTTACGGAGTTACCACTATTTCAATAAGAACAACCAGCACCCAGGAAATGAAAAGCTGTCATCATCCCAGTAATTCATATTCTTAATTGCATAGAAAAAAATAACACATTAATAAACTTACTATACATAATCATCACCTCTAGTAGGGTGTAGATTTAAAAACTACTCCAAGACAATTATCTTATTTTTTCAGCTGAGGTTCTGATAGGAATTTGCCCAAGGTCTGCAGAAAATCCATTGTCAGTACATCTACATGTATTTAACAAAAGATAAAGTAAAATAAATAGATTTCTTGTTTCTATCCCTTTTGTTTTGAAATTTTAGTTGGTACAAATGTTGATCCTGAGGAACAAGGTTACTCTTTTAAAACCTTTCTGAAAGATAAACGTAATTGGAAAATATTTCAGATTGTGAAAAAGCGACATTCTGTAAGAATTTGCTGCAAGATTGTGCACTGCACAGTATAGGGAAATGACTAATGACTAGTCGTCTTGGGCAGCCCCTAAGATCTGACATGCTTACTGGCTGTACTTTCAGACGTTTTTGCCTTACATGGCCACAGAGGCAGTGATAAAACTTGCCCTATAAACCAGAAATCTGATTTCTCATCCCTGTGTGCTTTTCCAAGTTTAACCTGGTTAAATCACTGTAGACGAACCACTCTCTGGCCATCCTTGGCACTCTTCGGTGCCCATGCTTGCTTTATAAACCACTTGGCACAAATATCCAAAAATGTCCCTTGAGATTGGAGGTGTTGATGGCTCGTCATGCTCAGAAATTCCCTTGGCTTCTGGTCAGGGGTTAGATTTGGGGGGTGGGGGGGGGGCGGAAACAGACTTTGCCAACTTCCCTACTTCAAGTTAACTTCCAAACATAAAACCATCATTCAGTCTTAGTAATTATGTATGACATCTGCTACTATAGTGATATCTGCTATTCTAATGTCCTTTGATTAGTTTCCTGTAATGAACACTTAACTTACATTCTCTAAGAGAGAAGGAGAGAGAGAGATCTCTCCCCCCATGGCTTGAAATTCTAGAATAGGGTGAGGATTGTTTGGGTAACAAATGACAGGGCTTGTTACGGTCTTTAAAACACAAACGAAAACATGTTTGTTGCCGTTGTTGTTGTTGAAGCTGTCCAAGTCTGGACACTTGTTTGGAGCTCGTAGGTGGAGCTGCTCTTCCCGCCCCCAGCTCATCTGGCGGGGGGGAGGCCCTGGGCGGACAGTGAGTGTCAGTGCCGCCCACTGCTGCTCCCCCCACAGTCACAGCTGCTGTTGGAGGTGACAGCTCCATAACTGTTGTAGGAAGGCGGCCCCTTTGTCTGGAGAAGGCAAAGAACCTGCATTTCTTCCCTGAGGACAGGTGAGATGTAGTTTCACTGTAAAAGTCTAGTTTCCCCTGAATCTGGTTCTTGAAAGCAGTTAGCCTAACATTCAGTAAAAACCCAACTCTAGTGGAACCCATAGAAAATTGTTTCACATGTGATTTGAGCACTAAAGTAGCCTGCAGTCGCTGTATCAAATAATTATTTCCTGTCTAATGTTAGCATGTTTCTTGTATTTATTACCAGCGGTTTACATTTCCCTTAAGTAAAATGCCGAAAATAACTACATTTTAACTGGAAATACAGCTCCCCTGCCCCCTCCCCATTATGACCAGTTATTCTATTACGTGATCTTCACAAGTCCTTCTTACAGCCTCATAAAAAACATTGTGAGGTCTGTGAATTAAAGCAGTCTTTGATATTTGAAGACATTTAAATCGACTTATTAATAACTTGCATAAAATAAAGTTTCCATCGTGGTAGTAAAAGTAGGACCTACTTTAGCATATGCGTTTTTGTCTAACTTTTCTTCTTATTACTTTCATGAAACAGAAATCACTGGGAGAATATTGGCAGGCATCTACAGTAAAGGAATGGTGAACTTTGCTAATGGCCCAAATAAGTTCGATTTACAGTATCCAAATTTAGTGGAAAACAAATACTTTTCAACATAGGTGACGTGTGAGAGCCTGAGTGGTCAGACGGGACAGATGATGTTCTTGTCAATTTTTAGGTGGTTCGGGTCAGTTTGTAAAGATTTTCAAGTAGGAAAATCGTGTATGCATTTCTGGATTTTAACAACTGGATACATTTGGATTTGTCTTATTCATATATCAAAGTCATCGTGTAGTGAAACAGCATTACTTTTGGAGCCAAGGTACACATGACTTTTGAGTCCCACCTCCTTTATGGCAGAGTAAGTGGTTAAAAAAAAGTGAGAGTAGTATTTCAGGACTGGGTCCACAAAATTTTAAAATACTTGCAGTTTAGCAGGTCCCTGAATTTCAGACAACTTTTGAATTGGGAGGAAAGTGTTTCACATATTCATAACTCAAAGGTGGCTAAAATAAAAGGGACTCCAGTATACGTGTTTATGGTTTTTACTCGTTAGCCCTAAGATTGGTGTCATTCTGGGTACATCTCTCAAGAAGTCAGCATCATAATAAATGTTACCAAATGGAGGAGGTTCGGTTTAATGATCTTATTTCAGCAACATATTTTAGAAAGATATTTGGCAAAGATCAAATGACCTCCTTGTCCACACACCGCAAAACTTAGAGGGAGAGGTGTGCTATTTCTGAAGCATCCTTCACACACGTGTTCTGTTCAGCTCTTAGAAAACTGCCGATTTCACCCTGTCTCACGGAAGCTGAAACTTTAGAAAGCCCTTTTGGGCTCATTATTTCTATCTCCTTTGGGCCTTTTGGGGTTTAAAATATATCTTTGTATCGTATTAAATAAAATAATGGTACCATATACTGTGATTTCTGTTAAAAAAGTAGTCCTCCAGTTCCTCTGTCTGTAGATATGAACCCGTTTAAAATACGTGGATTTAAAAAAAATCAGTTTGGCAGTCATGGCATTTAAATAAAGAGGACAGGAGAGAAAAGTTAGGAAAGAAGCAGTAAGGAAGAATGCAGGCTTGAATCAAAACTGACTCTAACAAGATATGGAAGCGAGTTTAGAAATCTTGTTACTCTAACTGGCCTGTTGATCAGAAGCCTGCAAATACAGAAACATTTATCCTCTTTTAACCATAAGAAGCCAGCCATTTATACGAAAAATCCCCACACTGATACCTGTGTCTGTTTGCCAGTTTTGCCTCAGAGCAGAAACCAGAGCAGCATTTTGGAGTCGGATTAGAGAAGATGGGCCCATGGAAGGCATGGACCCCCTGAGACTCATGGGGCACACAGCATGCCTCTCTGAGTGGGGGTCTGACCACGACACAGCCCCATGTACACACACAGGTTTGTCTGCTGCTTCACAAGAGAGCAAGCTACATTGTGGGGCCTTGTTTTTTTACTTGCAGGTATAAAGCATTATCCCGTCACCTCTTCTATATGCAGTCAGACATCACTACAAAGCAGGGGAGTGTGTGGGTAAAGATTTTGCATGTGTGCTTCCTATTCTTGAATCAATCAGGTGGACGTAACGATAAAGAAGTATTTTTGGCAGAGTTATGAGGAATTAATTACAAAATAAAAATGAGAAAATACCGTGTAATGCAGTAAACAGGACCTCACTTGTGTGTTGGGTATTTTTGTATGCACAGGTGGATTTGCAGCTGCAGTCACCACGCCTCTGGACGTGGCAAAAACCAGAATCATGTTGGCAAAGGTAAGTGGTAAAATAATGTAATGTAGACACAACAGATGCTTGTATCTGTTAGCACTTAGGGCTTACATGTATATAAAGTGAACAAAAGTGGCGTAACACCTATAGTTAGCAGCCTTTTGCTGCCTGTTGAAGCACTAATGAAACTGCCTTTGGACAAAGCAATATCCACAGGAATCGCTGTGACTGATGTCTGGGTAGCATTTTACCTTTTTGCAGTCATTTTCACCTGTATTATGTGAACAGGGAGGGCTGCTAGGGCCTCTGCCTGGTGATACGATTTTCAAAGAATCTCTATTTTTACTGGTGACAGACCCGAGGCTCAGAGCGTTGGCCTGCTTCATGCCATGCAGCAAGTATGAGGCTCTGAACTTACAAGAGTGAAGGCTTATTAAGCCTTCACCAGATGAATCAGGACATTTTTCAGAATTGTTAAAAAAAAAAAGTCGTTAAGTAAAATTGTTTTTGAAAAAGCTGGACTGAGAGTTCAGGGAATGGCATACATATAACATACCTGGACCAAAACAATAAAAACTAAAAAGTCATACCCTTGTGGAAACGTGGAACAAATAAGGGCAGAATCGTAGTATGTAGCTTGATAGGGCGAAGCCTGTTTTAACTTGAACACAGTATTCTTGGTTAAGTGTGTTCATTAGCCACTTAGGTAAGTTTTATAATCATACCATTCATACTGATTATTCCCCATTCTCCTCAGATGAGTTAATACCGCTTTCAGTATCTTTCCTGTTCAATAGTAATATGTGAATTATCTGGGTTAAGCTCTGCTCATAGGCTGACAGTGAGAGAAGGAACCTAGACAAGCTACTTCTGGTGGGAAACGGGCCAACTCAGTGCTTGCTTGTGGGTTCAAGTGTGAGGGCTTCTCGTCTAGTGAGATCCAGAGGTCCTGATTCCCGGGAGACCCCCCAGTCTATCTGGAACTGTGTCCTACAGGAGGGTGGTGGCGAGCCGTGTATCTGAGGGTATCTAGAGCCTGCTGTAAGTTGGTTGGGGAGTTTCGTGAAATGATGGTTTCTCTTTTGTCTTTCCACGCAGGCCGGCTCCAGCCCTGCAAGTGGGAACGTCCTCTCTGCCCTGCACGGGGTCTGGCGGACACGGGGGCTGTCAGGGTAAGGCTGGGAAGGGAGGCCCCGCCGCTGCCGCCGTCCACCCTCCTTCTCCTTTAGCCCAGCATCAGGAGAACACCCACCCTTCCTTTTGCGTGCCCTGGTTGGGGTATCATTTACTTTTATCGTACACAACGTTACGTTTGACATTGCTTACGTGAGATGATATTGCACAGTCGGGTTGACGCAGTGTCATAGCGGGTGATTCCCATCTCATCGTTAGATGGCATCCACCTCTGTGGCCTCTGCCAGGTTCTGGATTGCAGCACTGAGAAAGCCGGCGTCCAGTTGTGTAAGGCAGGACGCAAGTGACGAGGAAAGCATTGTTAGAAGAAAGCGTCTGTGGTTTGGGGCACTTTTAACCCTTAATAGTTATCACGTTTAGCATAGCATAGTGCCTGACACCTCCCTTGCAGCTCACGGCTCTGCATCATCTGCAAAGGTCTCTTCACGATGCTATTTCAGCATTGCTTTTACAACATGTAAACCTGTCTAAAGGTTGGGATCTGGGCTTCCCTGGTGGCGCAGTGGTTGGGAGTCTGCCTGCCGATGCAGGGGGCGCGGGTTCGAGCCCTGGTCTGGGAAGATCCCACATGCCGCGGAGCAACTCGGCCCGTGAGCCACAATAACTGAGCCTGCGCGTCTGGAGCCTGTGCTCGGCAACGAGAGAGGCCGCGACAGTGAGAGGCCCGCGCACCGCGATGAAGAGTGGCCCCCGCACCGCGATGAAGAGTGGCCCCCGCTTGCCACAACTAGAGAAAGCCCTCGCACAGAAACGAAGACCCAACAAAGCCATACATACATACATACATACATACATACATAAAAAGAATGTAAGCAGACAAGAATAGCATTAAAAAAAAAAAAAATAGAAAAAAAAAAAAAAGGTTGGGATCTGTAACAGGTAGATGAAATCACGATTCTCTCTGGAATCATCTACCAGGGATTTTGCTGAGAGAGCAAAGCGGCAGCCTCCTGTAGGGGAAGGTTGAAGGGAGCCTAGTGACAGGGCAGGTGTGAAACAGCATGGCCACGGCGGTGCCACCTCCTCGTCCCGGTGCTGTGTCGATCATTTATTTGACTCTAGTTTTGTGTCCGTTTGGCAGGTTTTATTGCAGCTCGTTGACAGCCTGGGGAACATGGGGCAGGTTGGTCAGGCCGCAGGCCAAGGGTATTTTGCAGGAGTTAACAAGCCCCATCCTCTATTCAAAACAGGTAACGGATGGTTTTGTTAAATGTGCCAACTCTCAATGGCTGCTGCTTGCCTGAAGGACAAAGGGTTTGGAGACAGGGGCTGGGTTTACCAGAAAGGAGTAACTGAGCCTTGGAGGGCAGGGTGGTAGCTTGTATGTCCTGAGTCAGTGATTTATGGCTAATAGATTATAAGTAGGTAGGAATCTGGTTGCTCATAGCTGAGGCACGTTGATTGTGACACAGGATCCTCATTGCACAGTGAAATGGTGTGAGGAAAAAAGAAGAGCTCTGAAGTAGCAGGGAAAAGATTCTTAGGGCTTCAAATAGTGACTGGGCCACATAGAGGTATTGCATGCAGTAGCTGTTTTAGGTCATAGAGTCAAACTGCTAAATTTCACTCTTACTTGTTTCGATATAGTTCTTATTAGAGTCTGTGGCAACTATTGGTCACAGCTAGGCCCTTGACTTTAGCCCTGTGGAGTCCGTGTGGAGCCGCAGCCCGTCCGCCTTTCTCGAAAAAGTGGTGATACTCGGGGATGGCACAGTCGGCAGGACCGTGGCCCCAAAAACTCGTGGACAAGGAATTTCCTTAAGTAGATGATTGAAACTAAACCTTCCCTGTCCCAGTGGTGGTGTTATCTAACCAGGCAGTGCCAGAATTACAGGCAGAGGAAGGGTGTCATCAACATGCTGAGGGCCTATTCCTGTCCCTGCTTTCAGCCCTGAAAAGGTAATTTGGATTTTTGCCAATCTTCCAGAAGCTTCTAAAGTCTTGGGCTCTCATTAGTATGCCCAGTGTGGTCCTTAGCAGAGTATTTCAGGCAGCTAATGACAGTGTTCATTAGCTTCCTATTAACGTGATAAAAGACAACAAGTAATTGGACCAGAGAACTGTAACGAGAAGCAAACAAAACCTCCTGCGAACGTGGGCCACTCTTCTGAGCAGTGGTCCTAGGCTTCCCCAGCCGCCGCCTCTGTCGGTTTTCCATGCAGAGCCCCGGTGGGCTCCGGAACACACCTGCCGGGTTTAACAGAGGATTCGAGCCGCCTCCCCACCTGCAACGGGCTGGTGCTGAGCTCTCGGCGTAAATTAAAGTGGTGACACTTGGGTCTCTCCGTGTTGGTTCACACGGGGAGGGACCACGTTCTGGCACCCGATTTGGAAGATGTGCCCTCAGGCAACCTGGTTTCTCTGAAATAAAAATACCACACGCTCACCGAGCCCAACAGCCCGAAAGCAGATGGGAAACCTGTTTATCCAGCGTTGCTCCTTCCTCCCTTTCTTCGGCTCATCACCTGGCCTTTTGTTTTCCTCTCCTGTGCCCTTTATGTCCTCACCGCTGCTGCCCTGTGTCCCCCCAAGCGGCGCCCGGCCCTGTGCTGAGCGCCTGACGTTTGTCATCTCGTCGTCGTGCGGTCCCTCCAGTGCAGCCCTGCTCTGTTCAGCCTTCGCGTCTGCGTTGCGTTGGGGCCCTCACTGTACAAATTACCCTAATGATGTTAACACACAGTTGTCATCTAGCGAAGCCATCAATTGCTTCCATCTGCCCCTCGCATGGAGCAGCTGAGCTCATTAGCAGCGGGGAGAGGAATGAGACACTGGCTGTAGAAACAAGGCAGGGAGGGAGGGAGGGTTTTGTGGCCAACGTGGTTTCCACAGCTCAGCCCCTGCTGACCCCCCCCTTCCAGCACTTCTCTTTGTAGGACGGGGGCAGGGAGATGAATCTCTTTTCCGGGCCACAAGGACACAGTGGCCTCAAAGCAGTAATTTAGGGGCCACCTCATGCAAAAACAGTTTGCATGATGCTGGGCTGAACAACTTTTTTCCTTCCAAGTGTATTTTGGTCTTCTGTAGAATTTTCACGTAGACAAGAAAAAGAGGTTCTCATTTCGTGTAGTATTTTACTTGACGATTTAAATCCTCAGTTAGCTAACTAAACTATGGGCCCCCTAGAGCCGCTCTCGAGTCCGTTTTGCTCAGAAGTGCTGAGGGCTACACACAGGGCGGTCAGGCTGGCCTCTCCCGGCCGTCACACAGAAAGGAGGCAGCCGGGCGGCTGTGAACCAGGCCACGGGGGTTTCCTTCCGGTCCCTTTCTTGGCACGCCTCCCTTTAGCTGAGCATGGAGGTTCCCCAGAGTTTCCAGGCTACACAGGCTACTGCTGGCATAACCTCCACGTTTTCAGCTTTCGTCCCTGGATCCGACCCTAAGTCTTTTTCGTGGTCAATCCACTAGTTCTGATTTTGTAATTTTGTTCTCTGCTTACACAAGTAACACTCTTGGTAAAAAAAAGGTTCATTGTTGCAGAAACACAGGCAAAGTCTCCTGTACCCCTTGCTCCCCAGAGAAAGTAGAGGATGCATCTCGGCCGTGTTTGTCCAACATGCAGTCACATTATACATACAGCTTTGGGACTTGACTTCCTTCAGAACCTATTTTGTATACGTTCCGTGTTGGTCGCTATGGACGGCCTTATCAGCGGCACAGTCTCCCGTGTGCGTCCACCGTAGCATCATCTCTGTAACCAGGGAGCAGATTCTTTGCAGTTTGTCTCTTATCAGCACCACCACGATGACCATCTTTGAACAAATACCTGTGCATCGCTCTGGGAGGGTTTTAAAGAAAGACTCCCCACTTTACATCCCCAGTAACATTGTTCTTTTACTCTGCATTTCTTTGCTTCTTCCAAAGTTGCAACTTGGATGGTAACTGGCTCTCTGTAGTGCTTGGGGACGGAACCTGCAATGAGGCGCTGCTCCCCTCCCACCTGGAACCCACTCGCCTTCCTCGTCCTTTCTTAGAGGGGAGAGAAAACAGGGAATCCATGGAGATTCGATTCCCCGCGCGGCATCGCCTTTGTGGGTCTCTAAGGACAAAATGGGACGGAGTGGGTCACTGGGAGGGGCAGCAGAGTCGTCCGGAAATCTTCCCCAACACCCAGGGCCCACCTCAGGTTTCCGGGGAGAGGGTGGGGGGCTGGTGCCCTCCAGCCTTCCCTAGGATTCAGCCCTTTGACTTCTCTATAAAAAAAAAGTCAATTTCATCATCTCTTGAAAGCAAAAATGGTGTGACAGTCTTAATAGAACTGTCGTGGGGACAGAGTTACTGTGTCTTGACTAATTGCTGGGCTGAACTGTGGGTGCTCACAAGTAAGCTGTTTGTATTCAGCCGCCTTAGCCAACAAGCAGCTGGGCTCCAGCTTCAACAAGTCTACTCGGGAATGTAATTTAGTGCCATTCTGAAAGGAAAAACAGACACATTTTAAGTGCTGTGTGGGGTTAAATGAGCGTGGTGTGTGGAGTGGAGCAAGCTGTGGGTGTTGGAATTGAACCTTTTTTACACACAGAAAATTAAAAAAAAAATCTTTCCTCCTCCCTTCCCCCCCGCCACCCCCCCCCACCCCAGATTATTTGCAGGTGTCTTCCCTCGAATGGCAGCCATCAGTCTGGGAGGTTTCATCTTTCTTGGTGCTTATGACCAGACTCGCAGCTTTCTGCTGGAACTTGGCAGAGAGAGTCCATGAATCAGAGACGGCCCCTGCTTTCAAGAAAGGGTCCTGCTGTGAGAACTGTTTCCCCTCCGGTGAGCAGCTGTTTGGCCATCTAAACAACAGAACGCAGCGCTCAAGTCCAGTTCTGCTCAGATTACGACATGGAGAACGCATCTTCCGTGCTGCAGGCTGGCCGGGATGACGTCATCGGCCTGGTTCCCAGAGTTCAGAGAGAAAAGGATGTCCACAGCGGTACTCTGAACAATTTTCTCAGAACCCCTTAATAAATAAGTGTGGCAACGCTGAGTCCAGGCCCTTTCAGAGCCTTCGTTTGATCTGTATCTGATCTTTCATTTCCTGCCACCTGACAGTGGAATCAGCCAAAAGGCAGAGATGGTTATGATTTTAAAAGAATGGCTAGAGTAAGTAAGTAAAGGAAGGAGACTCGGGAAGAAGGTTGGGGGTGTGGGTGGCTTTTCTCCCCTGGGTTAACTCCGACGGCATCGGCTTACAGCCTGGTGTAAAAAGAACGAACTACATACAGGTGCTCAGCCAGCATCCTTGCTGGGTCACCAGGCTGCTGGTCTTAATTACCCTCACATTTCACCTATAAAAACAATTGTATTCTTTTACAGAGAGGTGTCCGGCGGCCCATGTGGTGTGTGAGAGAGAAACCAGTCGCAGCCCAGTGACTAGGTGGGCCCAGCGGGCTTCGCGGCAGGAGGGCCGTCACTGACCTGGCTCCTCTCCACTTCAGACCCAAAGCAAGGGCCGGGCCGGCTTTGGAAACGGGGTGGGTTCATCATTCCTAATCACTAAGGTTTGTTGCTTGGAGTTTTAAGCTCAACACTAGAAATCAAAGAGATGAAGAAGTGGGAAGGTCACCATCTTGGAGCTCTACTAATAAGCTCCAGGTGTTAGAAAAATTCAGAAAGCAATCTCAGGAATCTAGTGGTGTCATGTTTTCCCTGGAGCTACGGGTATATATACCATTCTGCTTTGACTAAAAACTTTTTTTCCTTTTTGGGGGTGGGGTGGGGGGGAAGGTACATACTTCAGGCAGGATGACTCCCTTACAAAGGCAATCTCTGGAATTAATTAAACAGGATGCAGCAATGCTGGTTAACGGAGGTATAAAAATAACCCCACCACACACTTAACATTTTATAAATGAACCTTTATTAAAGACACTTCAATGCCATTTGTTAGACACTTCAATATTTTACATGTTGCTTTTCAATGTACATTGTACCAAAATTTCTATAAATAAATAACTTTGTACATAAAAGTAAGTAATACTTCCTCTTTCACATTGCCTCTCAGAAGCAGCAAATTCACATATTTTGTGGAAGTAAGAATCAGTTAACTGTTGAGAACAAAATTGTAAATGTGCTTACCTTTTGGAACAGTGATGACATCTGACAGTGAAATTTAACATAGGTAAGTAACCATTCTGTCAGTACCTCCCTTCAGCTTTTTGGCCAAAGGAACTTTGCTTTCTGAGATTTTTTTTAAGGACCTTGTTTCAATGTAATTTTTCCTGAAATACACATTGGCACTCCCAAGATGGTTAGCAACAGGTCTCAAAAAAGTGCAAATATACCCAGAACCCGGGTCAAGGGCTAATCGCTTAGAGTCCAAGCCCGGGTCCATCTGTGCGAGGGAAGGAAATGGACAGGCCTGCTCTGCACCCTCAGTAAAGACACGCTAGCCCTGAAAAGGAGGGACTCGGTTTTTCCTCCCCCAAGGCCAATGTAATATTAATTATATCGGCAGAACTAAAACAAACATCGCTATTGAAAAATCCACAGGTACCAACACCAGCAGCCTCTATCTATCTAATTAAAAAGCCTCAAATGACCATCGAAGGATCCTGACAAGACCACATTCGCCTTTATCACAGAAGGAAGAAGAAAGGCAGTGCTTAATTGTTCGAACCAATTGCTTGTGGTGGATTAACAACCTCCATTCCACTTGTTTGTTAGAGAAGGAACTTAAACCTATGAGAAGTCCATCACTGCAAAGGAACATGACATCTGCCCCTCTGGGCTCTACGGGGAGGTCACTGCGAGGCCATCCACACACAAGCAATACTGACATGAAGTTACTTCCAATGCCAGTGGAGTCTCTGCCGGTAAAACACCCGAGGGGGTCCGCCCTCCCAAGTGCAATACCAAGCCAAGGACCTTCGCTTCCCTCCCACCCACCAAAAACTCCTGCAAACAAATGTGGTTTGTAGCTCCTAGGAGCTCCATCCATGCATTAAGGCACCAGAACTATCCCCACCCTCCAAAATTAAACAGCAACCTGGTATGAAAAATAATATTGTCAAAATTGTACAATTTTTTTTTTCTGTTAACCATGCACTAAAGATTAAAATAGCCTCTGTAAAAGATACATATAATATATATGCCATCTCTGCAAACTCTTATGTACAAGGGTATCAAATACTTTTCTGCCTTTTGTACACAATAGCCTCTTGCATTTCTGTGCTTCAGCTGCAAGTCCTTCAAACTGCTGACGCTCCCCACGGAGGTGGAAACTATGTACAAATTAGTGATGCTTGAAGCCGCCAGGCTCCCTCACAGCCTCACCCACCTCTCCGTCCTGTAGACATCGACGCCACAAGAGCCGAGGTAGACAAAGCCTAGCTTTTGGGTGCAAACAGCAGCGGCGCGCTCCGTCTCCCGGGCGGCTGTCCCGTCACGGGTGTGGACTCAGAACCGGAGTCACAGGCTTGGGGGAGGTGTCCGTTGGAAAGAAGCAAGTGCTGGCCTTCGCTGGGCACGTCGGGAAAGCCCGAGGCAGCTTCTGTGAGCTCAGGCTTGCCTGGAGTTAATGCACACGAAGGCTGCAGGTCTAAGGGGTCCAGCTCACACAACCGCGCTATCGTCCAAGAGGAGGCCCCTAGAAGGAGGAGAAGGAACAGGCCACGTCAGCCCCCTCCGGCCCGGCCGAGTCCGCGCTCCCCGCCACCTGCCACTGCCTCGGAAGACAGTGCCACGTTACCTTTCCCATCTAGAGGCGCCACTGGCTTCTTCAAGGCTGCCAGCATTCTGTCGTGGTTACTGGGGTAGAGGGACCCCCTGCAGTGGCCGCGGGACCCGTCAGCTGCCCCGCTGCCCCGAGGCTGTGGAGAGCGTGGGTGGCCGCTCGGGCTGGGCTGCAGGCTGCTCAGGGTTCCTGGCTGTGTGCTGTCTCTGGGCACAGGCTGAGGACAGAAGGCCCGCTCCTCGGAGTGACTGTGCGCCTCGGTGCTGCAGTCGCCGCACACTGCTGGGCCGCCGGGCTCTGCAGACAGAGCCGGAGACGCGTGAGACCCATCGCCACGCAAGTCTGCATCCCACGCAGAGGACAGGCTGCTCAGCTCTGCGGCCGTAAGGCCCGAGCCCTGCTTTGATCAACTCTGTAGCCAGCCCCCCTGCCAAGTCTGTTCACAGAAAAAGGACTTGGGCAAACACCGAGCCATTAATGAAGAACAGAGCCCTTCCACGTTGAAACGTTTCAGCTTAATTTCTTAATCAGAGCACGAAGTCATACACTCTGATCTCAGGGAACAAAAAAAATCCCACTTGCGTGAGCACGCACCATATAGTGTCAGAAGTCTTCTGAACAATTAGAAATTTAGCCTCACAACGGCCCTGGTGAAAAGGTACTCTGGTTTGGGCCTTAACCCTTTATTTCAGTCAGTCACTTACAAATCTAGAATACTCATGCTCAGGCTTAGCACACCATAGTTTTATTTAAGAGACATCCTCTTCTGGAATTTAAAAAGAGCCAGGCCAGAGCTTCCTGTTTATGTATTGAATGCCAAATTCTAAGACAGCCTGACATCAATTATGTCTCCCCCCACTTTCACTTAATGAGTAGGTCAACCCAAACTTTGATTTCAAGAGCAAAATACTTTTCCTGACGAAAGCCTCTCATACCCATCATTTTCTGTGGACCAAGTGTGCCATCGGCCTTCTCCACCACTTTCCACTGCTCCTTCGTGTACCCGACGCAGAGCTTGGGCTGCCTGCACATAATGCCGTGAGCTTCCACCTCGGGAAAGAGGCCTGCATCGCTCGGACAAACACCTGCAACAGACTCCCACACGGTTAGACACTCCGGCCTTAGTCCGCACTTCACAGGAAGCCGTGAGAACGGGCAAGGCCGCCAGAACGGGGACATTTTTCAAAGTGTTCTTTCCAGTGCTGGGTTATCGGGCTAACCAAGAGGTCCAGCAGGGAACCTTTTCGAATACTGCCTTCCCAGCAGGCAGGCCTTTCAGCATTCAGAGCCATGACGGTGAGCAGTTCTTGGCAAGGATAAACGTGCCCCTAACAAACAAGGGCTGCTCAGCCTCCCCTACTCTTGGGGGCACTTTGTACCCTGAGAGACTGGAACAACAGACCTGGGCGCTTCCCCTGTGCAACGAGTGGCTTGGTTTCAGTACCTGTCACGTCCTTTGCTGCTCTTATCTCAGGCAGTCCTACCCTATTCGGACTAGGAGTCCCACCCTCTCCCACCCTATCCCAATACGGTGACTTCCTGGGGGATGGGGATTTTAAAACCTTGCAGAACTTGCACAGGTCAAGTCCAAAAAAACCCAAGGGAAGGCTTGAGTCATCCAGCCTGCCAGGTCACTACATATGCTTCATGTGATACCAGGCAGCTGCCCCAGGCCGGAGCTGGCAGCAGCCCCAGGGGTCGCAGCTGCACCGAGGGCTGAGGCCTTACCGTTGCTCTCGATGTGCCCATTGGCCTGGTGGCCACCCTCAGTCCTGACCATGGTTTCCTGTCGGTCAGAAAGGGTCCCCTGAGAAGAGAGGTAGCTCGGAACGTCTGGTGGCACGATGGTTTCATCTGCAAGGAGACAGGACAGTCAAACACCAGGGGTCCCAATCCTTCGAGGTGACAACAAAGGCAGACACAAGAGACCCCAGCAGCCGCTGTCAGGCTGTGCAGAGACACCCTGTGGAGTCTGCGCACTGGAGAAGCCCTCCCAGGACCTGCTCAGCCTGACTTCACATCCAGGTGTGAGAGGTGTCCGAGTCCGCACAAGACAAAGCACAGTGATGGGAAAGGAGACAGAACTAAGAGAAGAAGGGACCTGTGAGGTCACTGCAGCAACAGTCTACCACGTGGCAGCAAAGCAAGTGCCAAGGATGCCTCAGAAAACTGCAGAGTTCATAGTGTATTTGAGAGTGTTCCCATTCTAATGTGCAATTCCTGAAAGATGATAGAATGGTGTCATCGAGACCAAAGCCTCAGCTGTCCCGAGTGACTCCACATTCCCAAAGGTTCTAGAGGAGTTCTGGATATACTGAGATTCTCAAAGAAGCCTCTGGCCCTGGCCTCCTTCACCAATGTCCCTGCTTTTCCCCTTCCCTGTGAGTCGCCGCCGCCGCCGCCAACCTGTGTTAGTGACACTGTACTCCTCACTCTTCTTCCTGGTCTGGTAGATGATGCACACCCAGACCAGGGACGTCAGCACGATGCTGCACACCACGGCGATGGTGAAGATGCCCACAGTGGTGCCGTCCTTCCTGCAGCCCGGAGTGGGCAGGACGCTCAGCTGGCTGTGAGCGCGCTCGGTGCCCAGGGCGTTGGACATCTCGCAGGTGTAGCGGCCCGCATCTTCCGCCACCACGTTCTGAACGACCAGCAGCTGGTTGCCGGGGGTGAAGTGGTGCCGTTCGGTGAGGATCAGGGGCCGGTCCCCCTTGAGCCAGGTGATGCGGGGTGGAGGGCTTCCAGTCGCTTTGCACTGGAGAGCCACCGTTTCTCCCACGGATGCCACGCGGTCCTCCAAGGGCACCGCCAAGGACGGGGTTTCTGCAAGAAGTCAGTGGAGGTCTTACGGTTATTCTGTGGGCCTCGGCTGCTATACCTCTGCCTTGTCTCCTGGACCAAGGAAAATCCAAGACATCAGTGAAATGCCATCTAAGATCTTTTAACAGAGTGGCAAGCTTTTCAGAAGATTTTCTACCAGAATGACTAAATCATTACTATTCTGGGGATGAACTAACCTCCAGCCACAGAAACCCCTATGGTTCCCAGACTGCCCTGTGACAGGCCCAAGTTTATCCCTGACCCAGAGCAAATCCATCCTGCCCGATTAGAGGGCAGTTCTATAGGTAGAGTGTCTTATACCTAAGCCCGGTAAAGACTCTTCTGATCCACTGGCTATCTTATTTTTTTTAAAGAGATGGAACTACTTGTTTAAGAAAATCTTAGAAGCCTAAAATTTTAAACAAAGAAACAGCCTACCACAGTCACCTACCACAATCACCTAGGCTTCACAGAACAGTTTGAGAGAACCTTGCCTCTAGGTACCTAGGATAAGTAAGAAAATCTCTCCCTCTCACACATACACAGATGCGCGCACACACACACACACACACACACACACACACACATTCACACACTCACACTCTCTTCTCTCTCAGTGTATCTATAGTCGAACCTAGGACAGTCAGGGTGGCATTCGCTGAAATGGAGCCGGCCGAGTTCTGGGCGGTACAGCTATAAACCCCCATGTCATCTATCTTCACATCAGTGATGAAAAACACATCGTCGTCTGGCATGACATGCATGCGTCGCTCACGAGCAGCGGGGAAATCTGTGCCTCCATCCTTCTGCCAGGCAATCTGGGGGTTAGGGTGGCCAGTGGCAGCACATTCAAGGCGGGCCATGGTGCCAGTCCGGATGGCAATGTCGTGGGGCATTTTGGTGAATGATGGCAACACTGCAAAACAGAAGCACACAGGGTCGAGTTTTTAGAAAGCTGGAATGCAAAGGCCAGGAGTATCTTCTGTCAAACTGACCTTCCCCACCACTGCGAGTGAGTTCACCAGCCTTCATGCCAGCATCTGCCCAGAACCACTACTGCCCCCTGTAAATCAGGAGCTGAGGTTTCCAAGGGCCGCCCGGCTTCTCCTACCGGGGAGGGGGTGGGTGGAGGAGCAGTTCCATCAGTCTCTCTCATCACACGCCCGAGGCTGGCTCTCACCCCCTCAAATGTAAGGCTTTCCTGAAACATCTCCCTGCTGTCCGTCATGTCGTGATCAGTCTGTACAGGGATATCCCCTAAATGCCAGGGCCTGATACTTGCCTGCCTTAACACCCGGAGAGAGCCTAGGAAACAAGAATATCTGCTCCTGCAAGATGCTATGACAGAGAGGAGGTGACATGCCTTCACCCTGGGGAAAGCAATGGGATGGCTCTTCCCTCTTGAAGAAAACTCATTTAGGAGCAGTGGTACCGGAACCGTATTCCTGTATACACACGAGCGGAAAGCATTCCACCAGCTTATTTATCCCAAATATTCCCTGAGACAGTGCTAAGGGTCCAGCCAAATGTCGGGCGTCACTGCTGTACCCATCAAGGTTGCTTTGGTGGGGACTCTCAACAGTTCCCTGAGCTTTTGAGAAACAGTGAGGACTCCTTCAGAATAAGCCAAGACAACCGGTCAATGTGTGGTAAAAGTGTGGGATTTTTTTGGGGGTCTGTAAGGGCTGAGAGACGAGGGCAGTTCTGGCACTTTTTAACTGTAATAATCAAGAAAATCTTGTTAGATTACTGGGGCAAGGGGTTAACTGCTCAAACTATTTATCTCTCTGTCCTTCTACCCTAAACTCACTACCACAAACAGCCCTGAAGGAGCCATCGCAACAGGCTCTAAAGCTGGCTGCCGAGTAAAAATCCTTGTCAAACACCCACAGACCATTCTGCTGTCAGGCTGGCTGCCCTACCACTGCCGGACTTGGCCCCGCCCAGGCTGGCCCCAAGGCTGTGCCATCTCCTCAAAGGGCATCAGCTTCCCCAGCATCAGGGTATGCTTGGAATCTGGATACCAGACATCCTGGATTAAGGAGGAGAATAAATGGAAAAAAAAAAATACAAGGTTTGGGGCTACACTGTCACTTGACATAATAACTGGATTAAAAAAAAAAAAAAAAAAAATCACCCAAAACGAAGAATGCAGTGAGAATAACCCTACAATCTACCACACTTGTTCTGGGCCCAAGCCAGGTAACAGTACAATACAATAATGTCCCGGTGAAGCTGGTGTGTCTCCCGTCTCAATCATTTCCACACGGATGACAGAACAATCACGAGTGTGGCTCTGCAGAAATCTTACACCCCAATGGCGAGACGGCACGTGCATACCATTCACAGTGAGCCTAGCCTTGTGCGAGTAGGTGGAGCCGAAGTGGTTGGTGATGACACACTGGTAGCGGCCCTCGTGCCCGAAGGTGACGCGGTGCAGGTGCAGGATGGTGGTGTACTCCATCACCTCCCCGTCCTGAGCACGGACGTGGGCGAAGTTCTCCATGTCGGCATTGGCCAGCCCCTCGTTGTCCTTCTTCCAGGCGAACGTCATCGGGGAACTGCTGCTGCTGGCGGCCGAGCAAGTGAAGCGGACATCCTTGCCCACCACAGCTGTGGTCGTCTCCGGCTGGGTGATAATCTGTGGCTTGGGTACGTCATCTGGGGTGAGAAGAGCCAACTGTAAGTCACTCAGACTTCCAGACACAGGGACCAGCTGCTGTTCACGCGAGGGAGAAATTGAGTCAGACCCGAGCAGGGACCCGTCCTTTCGGGGTCCCTGTGCACCCTCAGCGCCACCCAACACTGTCAGGGACTTGCACCGTGGCTGTCTGACCGTATCCAATTACAGATCCGTGAAATGGTGATCCCTCTACGGTCACGCTCTTCGATTCAGACACATCCACCAGTACTCAGTTATCAAAGCAATGCGCAGTTTTCATGAGAAGACTACATACACAGATTTACTCACTGTCACACAAGACTCACAGAGTCAACCATGAATGCAAGGGCCTCACCCACAAACTTTACTCCAAAGGGAGTAGGGGATGAAGTACTTCCAGAACGTCAGAATAAAGACTTCTGAAAATCTGTACCTCCTATTAAAGCAGTGAAAATATAAGCAAAAAATTATCACAATCAACTTCTTCGGAATCTTAGAAACTAGCTAAAGGCTAGAACAACCCATGAAGTGTTAATTCAAGAAAACACCTGAATCTCGGGAAGAAAAGTGAGCTTTATGGCATTATAACCTACCTGAAGTCCCATCCCTCTCTCTCCAGCTCTACAGTAGCGTTAAGACTCAACAAGCCTAGCAATCAATGAGGGGGGGCATGGTGAGCTGGGCACGCCCACAAAAGCTGCATCTTCGGGGCTTGCGTTTATTTGACCTGATACAGTTTGCTCAGCAAGGGAAGCCCTGTCCCGGGGGCATGTGGTAAAAATAATCAGCAGTCAGTGCTGAGGCAGAAGTATCAGTTGGAACCACTGACAGGCTGGCCAGGAAACTGCAAAGGAAATTGGGTGAATGAAATGTCATCAGCAGGCTTTGAAAAGGGCAACATGTTCCCGAGGACCGCGAAGGCCACCTGCATGTGCAGCGCTACGTGTATGCCCAGGAAAGACCCCAGAGGGTCCAAATTTCTTCCCTGTGACCCTCATCGAGGATCAGTGCAAACAGGAAGTGATGGCACACCCCCAACACACAGCAGAGATGCTGGGCAAAGGACAGGAGGCCTGAAGTAATTTAAGGACTCTGTCCAATCATTAGCTAACCACTAAGCCAACCACAGAGGGACTAAAGTGGCTGCACAGAACAGATTTTACAACATTTGTCCAGGAAAGTCACTAAACAAGTAAACTGTAACAATAAACAGAACAACAAACCCCAGGGGAAGACACAGGGAAGATCTGATTTCCAGAGTTGCTACACTACTTAAAACACTCTTTTATCAACATAGAAAAAATAGAAAAAAAACACGCAGTCAATAGAAACTGACCTTGAGGAAGTCCAGATCTTGTACCTACTAAAAAAAGACTTTAAATTGGCTTTATAAATATGCACACAGAACTAAAAGAAACCACGTCTAGAGGGAAGTATGTAAATCCTTTCCCACCAAATAAAGAATATCCAGAAAGAGCTAGAAATTGTAAAAATAAACCCAATATACATTTGGAGTTTAAAAGTACAATAACTGAAATAAAAAATTCACTAAAGGAGTTCAACAGCTGAACTGAGCTGGCAGAAGAGTCAGGGAAATTGGGACAGGTCAACTGAGGTTATCCAGTCTGAGAAACAAAGAAAAAAGAATGAAGAAGGTGAGCAGAGCCACCGAGACCGGTGGGATACCATCAAGCATAATAACATACAAATAATGCGAGTCCAAGAAGGAGGAGAAAGAAAAAGGAACAGAAAGACTATCTGAAGAAATCATGGCCCCAAACTTCCCAAGTTGGATGAAAAATTTACATCCACACATCCGAGAAGCTCAGTGAACACCAAATGCAATCAATTCAAAGATCCACACCTAGAAGCTTCATAGTCAAACTGTGCAAAGACAAAGACAAAGAATCTTGAAAGCAGCAAGAGCACAGCAACTCTCCACACACAAGGGATCTTCAATAACATTAACAGCTGATGTCTCATCAGAAACCATGGAGGTGAGAAGGCAGTAGGAAGACATGCTCAAAGTACTGAAACAGAGACTGTTAACTAAATTCTATATACAGCAAAACGATCCTTCAAAAATGAAGGAGAAATTACAACATTCTCAGATTTAAAAACAAAAAACCGGAGAGAATTTACTGCTATCAGACCTGCCCTACAAGAAATACTAAAGGGAATCCTTCAGGCTGAAATGAAAAGACGCATCAGTAACTCCACATAAACAAAGAAAAAACACCATTAAAGGAACTACATAGGTAAATACGTAAGAACTTTTGTTTGTGACTCTCTTCTAGTCCTCTTCTTTGAGGAACTCTCTTCTGCTCCTCTTCTTTGAAAATATCAACAAAATTGAATAATATGTAGTTACAGTAGGGTAGGGAAAAGAGGAGAGAAAGGAGAGAAGACTCAAATACTAAAATCTAGAATCAAAGAAAGGACAATACTACCAACCTTACAGCAACAAAGAAGAATACAGGGGAGTACTATGAGTAACTGTACACCAACAAATTAGATAACCTGTCTGAAATGCACAAATTCTGAAAAAGACACAAACTGAAAGCTGACTCAAGAAAAAGAAAATCTGCATAGATAAAACAAGTAAAGACAATTTTAAAACTTCCCACAAAGAGAAGTCCAGAGCCAAATGGTTGGTGAAATTTACCAAACATCTGAAGAATTTATCACTAATCCTTCACAAATTCTTCCAAAAAAGAAAAAAAAGGAAAAAGAAAAATAGATGAGGGGTGAATATTTCCTAACTCCATTCTATAAGGTAAGTAAGTATTACCTGATAACAAAACCAAAAAAACCCAGAAAACTATAGACCTTTATGCGTAAACATGCAAGAATTCTCTACAGTCAGTAAAACCAAGAGCTGGTTCTTTGAAAGGGTAAACAAAATTGACAAACCTCTGGCCAGACTCACCAAGAAAAGAGAGAGGACCCAAATAAACAAAATAAGAAATGATAAAGGAGAAATAACAACCCATACCACAGAAATACAAAAAACCGTAAGGTAATACTATGAACAAATTCATATATGAATTTGGCATTTGTATATGCCAACAAATTCGACAGCCTAGAATAAATGGACAAGTTTCTAGAAACATACAGCCCACCAAAAAGGAATCAAGGAGAAACAGATAATTTGACCAGATGGATCACTAGGCATGAAGTAGAATCTGTAAAAAAAACAAAAACAAAAAAACTCTCTACAAACAAAAGTCCAGGACTAGAATGGCTTCACAGGCAAATTCTACCAAACATACAAAGAAGAACTTATACCGATCCTTCTCAAACTCTTCCGAAAGATTGAAGAGGAGGGAACACTCCCAAAGACATTCTATGAAGCCACCATCACCCTGATACCAAAATCAGACAAAGACACTACCAAAAAAAGAAAATTACAGGCCAAATCTTTGATGAACAGCAATGCAAAAATCCTCAACAAAATATTAGCAAACTGAATGCAACAACACATAAAAAAGATAATACACCACGACCAAGTTGGATTCATCCCAGGGTCACAAGGATGCTTCAACATACGGTAATCAATCAATGTGATATACCACATCAACAAAGGAAAAGACAAAAACCACATGATCATCTCGATAGATGCAGAAAAAGCATTTGATAAAATTCAACATCCATTCATGATAAGAAATCTTACCAAAGAGAGGGAACATATGTCAACATAATAAAAGCTATTTATGACAAACCCGCCACTGAGTATATAATACTCAACAGTAAAAAGCTGAAAGCCTTCCCACTAAAACCTGGAATAAGACAAGGATGCCCACTCTTACCACTTCTATTCAACACAGTGTTGGAAATCCTAGCCACAGCAATCAGACAATAAAAAGAAAAAGTATCCAAATCCAAAATGATGCAACCCACAAGGGCTTAACTTCCGAAATACACAAACAGCTCATACAGCTCAATATCAAAAAAACAAACAACCCAATCAAAAAACGGGCAGAAGACCTAAACAGACATTTCTCCAAAGAAGACATACAGATGGCCACCAGGCACATGAAAAGATGCTCAACGTCGCTAATTATTAAGAGAAATGCAAATCAAAACTACAATGAAGTACCAACTCACACTGACTTGAATAAAAAAAGACCTTCTGTAAGCTAAAAAGTAAATACTTGTTTGTTAATAAATTATAAGAAAAAAATCTTAACAAACATACTAACAAACCAGGGCTTCCCTGGTGGCACAGTGGTTAAGAATCCACCTGCCAATGCAGGGGACATGGGTTCGAGCCCTGGTCCAGGAAGATCCCACATGCCGCAGAGCAACTAAGCCCGTGCACTGCAACTACTGAGTCTGCGCACCACAACTACTGAGCCTGAGTGACACAAGTACTGAAGCCCACGCACCCAGAGCCCATGCTCCGCAAGAGAGGAGGCACCGCAATAAGGAGTAGCCCCCGCTCGCTGCAACTAGAGAAAGCCCGTGCAACAACGAAACCCAACGTAGCCAAAAATAAATAAGTAAAAAATAAATAAATTAAAAACATAAATTAAAAAAAAAACAACAAGAAACTAACAAACCAAATCCCATAACATATAAAAAGATGTTATACCATGACCAAGTTGCATTCATCCCAGGAATGCAAAGTTGTTTTAACATCCAAAAATGTAATACACCATATCAGTAAAATAAAGGGAAAAAATCACGTGATTCAACAGATGCAGAAAAAGCATTTCACAAAATCCAACACTCAACAGGGCTTCCCTGGTGGCGCAGTGGTTAAGAATCCACCTGCCAATGCTGGGACACAGGTTCAAGCCTGGGTCCGGTAAGATCCCACATGCTGGGGAGCAGCTATGCCCGTGTGCCACAACTACTGAGCCTGCGCTCTAGAGCCCATGAGCCACAACTGCTAAGCCTGTGTGCCACAACTACTGAAGCCCGTGCGCCTAGAGCCCATGCTCCGCAACAGGAGAAGCCACCGCAATGAGAAGCCCGCGCACCGCAACAAAGAGTAGCCCCTGCTCGCCACAACTAGAGAAAGCCCGCACACAGCAATGAAGACCCAGCGCAGCCAAAAATAAATAAATTTATTAAAAACAAAACAAAACAAAACAAAACACTCAACAAATTACAAATAGAAGGGAAATTCATCAACTCAATAAAGGTCATCCATGAAAAACCCACAGCTAACGTCATACTTAATGGTGAAAGACTGAATGCTTTTCCCCTAAAATCAGGAAAATGACAAGGATGTCTACCCTCATCCTTTCTATTCAACATTGTACTGGAGAACCTGGCCAGGGCAATTAGATAAGAAAAAGAAATAAAAAGCATTCAGATTGGAAAGGAAAAAAACTACCTTTTTGCAAATGACATGATGATCATATATATAAAGAAAATCCTAAGGAATTCACTGAAAAACTATAGAACTAATAAATGATTTCAACTTAGTTACAGGATACAAAATCAACATAAAATTCAATCCCATTTCTATACACTAGCAATGAAAATTTAAAAATGAAATGAAGAACTCCATTTAAGTAGCACCATAAAGAAAAAACACCAACAGGAATAAATTTAGCAAAAGAAATGTGAGACCCGTATAATGGAAGCTATAAAATTTCATTGAAAGAAAGTGAAAAAGAGCTACAAAAAGATGGAAAGAGATCACATGTTCACAGATTGGGAAGACTTAATATTATGATGGCAATACTCCCCAAATTAATCAAGAGGTTCAATGCAATCCCTATTTCAAAATCCCAGTTGTCTTTATTGCATAAATGACAAGCTGACCCCAAAATTTATGGGGACATGGGAGGGAACCATAATAGTCAGAACAATCTTCAACTAGAAGACCAAAATTGGAGGACTATGTATGAGCTAATAAAATTGTACGACTCTTAGAAGAAAACATAGGTGTAAATATTTGTGACCTTGTCTCTGGCAATAGTTTCTTAGATATGACATCAAAAGTACAAATGACAGAAGAAAAAAAAAAGAAAGACATTGGACTTAATCAGAATTTAAAACCTTTGTGCTTCAAATGTCAAGAAAATGAAAAAAAAAAAAAACACCCACAGATTGGTAGAAAATATTGGCAAACCTTATATCTGATGAGGATCTAGTATCCATAATATATAAAGAACGCTTATAACTCAACAATGAAAAGACAAATAACCAACTAAAACATGGGCAGAAGATTTGAGTAGCCATTTTTCCATGGCAGATATACATATAAGTCCACTAAGCATGTGAAAACATACTCAACATCATTAGGCATTAGGGAATTGCAAATCAAAACCACAGTGAGATTGCACTTCACATTCACTAGCATAGGTAAAATTTAAAAGGCAGTACCAAGTGTTGACAAGGATGGGGAGACATCAGACTCCTCATACATTGTTGAGGGGCAAATGAAATAGTGCAGCCACTTTGGAAAACAGTTTGGCAGCTCCTTAAAAAGTTTAGCATGGGGTTACCGTATGACCCAGCAATTCCTTTCCTAGTATATAACCCAAGAGATTTCACACAAAAACTTGTACAGAAATGTTCATAGCAGCATTATTTATAATAACCAAGACGTGGAAACCACCTGATGAATGGCTAAATAAATGTATACCCATACAATGGAATATTTATTCAGCCACTTAAAAAGTAATGAAGTACTAAAAATACATGATAAAAAAAATTATACTAAGTGAAAAAGACTAGTCACAAAAGACTATGTATTGTAGGATTCCATTTATATGAAACATCCAGAATAGGTAAATCATAGAGACCTAATGTAGAGGAGTGGCTGCCAGGGGAAGAGACAGAGTGACTGCTAATGGTTTTGTGGTTTCTTTTTTGGGTGATGAAAATGTTGTAAAATTAGATAGTAGTGAGGGTTACACAACTGTTCCATATTCTAAAAACCATTGACTTGTACACTTTAGAGGGGTGAATTTTATATGTAAATTATACTTCTCTTTTAAAAAACACTTTGTTTAAATATACTTTCCTTACAATATCATTCACCTATTTAAAGTGGACAATTGCACGGTTTTTCGTATATTCACAAATATGTGTAACCATCATCACAGTCAACTTTAAGAACATTTTTCATCACCTCAGAAAGAACCTCTGTACCTTTAGCTATCACCCCTCTCCCTCCACCCCTCCCCAGCCCTAAGGAACCACTTATCTTTCTACCTTTACAGGTTTTCCTATTTTGGACATTTTATGTGAATGGAATCATATATAACATAGAGTCTTTTGTGACTGACTTCGTTCACTTAGCCTTATATTTCAAGGTTCGTCTACATTGTAAGACTGATTCCTTTCTATGACCTAATAGTAGTCCTAATTGTATGCCTATACCACACTTTATTTACCCATTCATTCATCAACTGATGGGCATTTGGGTCATTTCCACTTTTTGGCCAGTATGAGTAATGCTGCTATGAACATTCATGTACAGGTTTTGACGTGGACATACATTTTGCTTCTCTTGGGTATTTACCTAGGAGTGGAGTTGGCAGGTGATACCGTAACTCTACGTTTAACTGTTTGAGACACTTCCAAACCGTTCTCCAAAGCGGCTACGCCAGGTTGTATTCCCCTCCCCCAAAGGGTAGGAGGCTTCCTCACCAACACTTGTTGGTATCCGACTTTTTGATTCTAGCTAGCCTAGTGGGCGTGAAGGGGTTATACTTCCATTTTATAAAAAAGGAGTGGGAGATTCCCACAGAGCTTGAAACTTTGATCTCCTGCCAAGTGTTTTCATGATTCCCATTAGTACTTGATGATTGTTTGCGTTGGAGCCTGAGTGAAAATGTGGAGGTGGCTCTGAGAAATGTGTCAAGACTGCTGCATCTCAGAATACGCCAGGGTCACAGGCCCGAGGCTGGGGGCAGCGTGTCCCAAGTCCTGCCGTGCCTCATATCCAAAGGGAGAGATTATGCCCTGTGGTAGGAGACAGGACGGAGGTGCAGAAAGTGCAATTTCAGGGAGCTCTGTGACAACAGAATGGTCAGGGACCAGAAACCCAAGGAACAATGGATGGCACGGCTATTCCATCCTAGGCAATGGGGGGCCATGTGCACAGTGCCCATGAGAATGACAGTAAAGACAGCTGATTTGGCAGGGCTGCTACCACGTTGATAGTGTTCTTAAGGCTTCCTGCTGGACTGGGTCAGGAGAAAGGAAAGCAAGCCTGCTCTCAGAAGTGATGGAGGTGCTGGTGAGTGGGTGTGTGGAAGGAGGACACCTGTATGTTGATGTCAGCAGGCACACTGGCTACTGCTGTGCCCAAAAAGTAGGACAGAGAAGTGGACCACTGCGGTCCCCAGACCCTACGGGAGCCCCTGTTTGGGAATATCACACCCAAGGCTCAAGGCAGACCAGAGGGATGAAAGGCAGCAGGACGCACACCTGCCCAGCAGTTCCAGTCAGGCCCGGGAGTGCCACCCTCACTCCTGCTTAGAGCAGAAACCAGCAACAACTCAAAATTCATCTCGTTCTTTGAACACATCGTACTGAGCACGAGGCTGCGTCATCTCTATTTGAGTGTGGTGTGTGGTGCCTGTGTGCACGTACGTGTGAGGGTATATGTGTGTGTGTCTCTGTGTTCAGATGCTCACCATTTTCTGTGCTCTTTGCAGCCAAACTTGGATCCCGACCACCCCTGGTCCAAAAGATGGCAAGAGCTACATGCCAACAGTCAGGAGGAAAAAAGAATTTCAAGCTGCAAGTGCCGATTCCAGTGCTTTGGAGACACGGCAAGAGTGCAAGTCAACACGAAGGAATTATTTTTACTACAGCAACTGTTCTCCTGAGACTCATTCTTCCTGTATTTAACCTTTCATTCTTGGGGTTGGAAAGAAACACACAGGAAAACCCCAGCCTCCTATGCTGAGTAAATTCACAGCTAAATCCGGGCACCAGCGCTGTCTTGAAACAACACAGCCATCTTCCTGTAACTGATTATTTGCCGTGTAACTGAAGCAGCTCGTCCTCGCTCCTGATTAAACGCACGCACTCCAAGAACCACATAATGAGGCCACGGCACCGTAAACACGACGTGTGGTTTCAGTGGGAAATAAATTGTATCCAGCAGCTGATGGGTAACCATGGGCTAGGGTTGACTCTGATCACAGGAATCACTCCCATAGTGAAGCCTCCTGGCCTCCTTACCCTTTGTGGGGAAAAAAAAAAAATCACAAGGACAGTCTTACCACACACGAAAGCCTCTGGCGGCACGGCAAAGATGCTCCGGCCCTTCAGTGACTCTGGGTGGGCACAGGTGGCTGTCACGAAGCCCTGCAGCGTCCTGCCCAGCAGCCACGGGGGCAGCCACTGCAGCTGGCAGTCGCACAGGAAGCTGTCGCTGCTGATATGGCTGAAAGCAAGACAAAAGGGGCGTGTGAAGTGTGACCGCAAAGAAGGGGTACTCGCCTCTGTGCCCGGAATGACCCATCGCCGCCGATCAGCTTCTGCCGTGAAAGCCAGCAAGCTTGAACGGGAGATGCTCTTTCTTACGGTTCCTCTCCTGCGACCTAGAGCGGTGAGTACGGTCTACCTGGAGACTGTGAGAAAACGCAGCTTCTGGCTCAGTGGGTTAGATTCTGCGTCGCTAACAGGCCGCCAGGTGGTGCCGACTCCGCTGGTCTAAGGGCCACACGTCAAGCAGCAGCCACCTGGAGTTCACACGTGTTCCACGACAGCCACTGCGCTCCTGTGACCCCAGGGACGCCGTCTCCCGGCCTCTGACCATCCCACAGACAGGAGTAGCACAGCCCCCTCTCTGCTTTTTCCCACCCCCCTGATAAGCCACTTGGAGCGGCCAAGCTCAATCTGAGACTCCGATCTAGAGTCCAAAACAAGCCCCGAGAAGGGCTCCTTTTTCTATATGGCTGCTCTGTTTTTATTTGGCAGAGCTGCATGTTTTCTTGCATCCAAATGTCAGCCTCGCGGGCGTGCTCCCTTCTTGTTTGTGTATTTATCTCCACACCAGCGCTATTCAGGAGGCCGGCAGGATTCAGCTCCGCTCCCTAAATAGTGCCTGTGAGTTAATTGCCACTGCCCAGGGAGCATGAGAACGCACAACTTGGGTTTTGTGAGGCTCCAACCAAAACAGAGAATATTTTCTTTTTCATTTCTCAGCAACTGAGGATCAGCTTTTTCAACAGAAATCGGAATCGCCATCTCAGCGGACATTCCTTCCTGAGGAGTCACTTGAAGATAAGTCAGCTGAGGGGTTGAGCTGCCGTGTTCCTGGAAGACCTCGGGCTGTGCGCTCAAGAGCGGAGGTTAGCCTGGCACGAGGATGGACACAGGACTTATGACATGCGCTTCCCTGGAATAAACTGTCCCCGGTACATGGTGACAAAAAAGGGGTACCGGGATGCTCAGAAATTCCCAAAATGTCACATGGGCCAGTGTTAGAGCAATGGCCTCCCCCCATCCCCCACCATATTCCTCAGGCCCCTTTCTCGTTCTCTATTTCACTCTGGCCTTCTAATGAGCAGGGCAACCATCAAACTAGTCAACAGCAAGGCAGAATGAACCTGAAGGCAGAGAACCCAAGGCAGACGAAATTACACAGAATCTGCTCTTCGCTCCTGGTCCTCACTGTTCCCAAATGAGCTGGGCATTTTAACCAAATAATTTTGGGAAGTGCTCCTTCAAGACTGAAATAATTGAGCTCAAAGCCATTATAACTGGGATGCTTGCCCACATTAGACCTTACAATCAGCCCTAGGTTTTGTATTTGATGGGCGGTAGGGCTGTGCTTAGCGATACGTGCAGAGCGGCTCTGTTGAGGAGTCACTGTAGGTGGCGGACGGGCCCTCACAGCTGAGCGCGAAGAAATGGCTGAATCACACCCGCCTCTAGAGAGCTTCCCAGGGCAGGCTGTGTGTGGTGGTCGGGAAGGCTGCCGCCAGGCACAGGAGAACTCACGAGCCCAGGCGAAGAGTGGAAAGGGCCTCTCCCCCCGTCAGAAGCACCTACGGCTTCCCATCAAGGGGCATCTGATGTGCCTGCCCCTTTCCGCAGGAAGGCCTGGGCACTACACACGGAAGTCTAGGGGAGGACACTGGCCACTGGGGAGACTTCAGGCCCTTATGTCGGGGACAGGGACATATTTCATTTGAACCACAGGAACAAACTGGAGAAAACAAATTTGACGTTTATCCTTGATCAGAAATGTGTTTGGGGGCTTCCCTGGTGGCGCAGTGGTTGAGACTCTGCCTGCCAATGCAGGGGACACGGGTTCGACCCCTGGTCTGGGAGGATCCCACATGCCGCGGAGCAACTAGGCCCGTGAGCCACAATTACTGAGCCCGCGCGTCTGGAGCCTGTGCCCCGCAACAAGAGAGGCCGCGATAGTGAGAGGCCCGCGCACCGCGACGAAGAGTGGCCCCCGCTTGCCGCAACTAGAGGAAGCCCTCGCACAGAATCGAAGACCCACCACAGCCATAAATAAATAAATAAATAATTAAAAAAAAAAAAATCTGTGCTAAAAAAAAAAAAAAAAGAAATGTGTTTGGAAAGGGTTAAGCCTCACACCGTGCATTCAGGGCATTTGCTGGCCGAGCTCCCTAGAGAATTCCCTGCCTCCTCTGCATGAAACCCTCCTCACACCGAGGGGTCCAGACCTCAGAAGACGGCAGGTACTTTGGGTGGACAGAAGGCTGTCCTAAAGAATGAGTTAGGATGAACGGGACGGAGGGAGAGAAATGGAGGCACCCGGTGGGACACCGCCCTCCCCTCCACACGCACAAATCGCCTCCGAGACCAAGCCTAGGCCAGACGGGGGATCGTCGGTGAGCCCAGGACTCTGCAGCTTCCTGCAGCCAACAGGCACGGCCATTCTGGGCCCCCGCCTGCAGCCATCCCGGCACTCCGCTGGCTTATATCGCACATTTTCATGGTTCCAACGCCAAGTGTGTTTCTAATCATCGCTTGTGGAAATTTACCCAGAGGATGACTAAGTGCACAGCACAACCTGCCTTGATCCAGTGGGGGAAGAAAATGACCAAGTGGGATTAACCGTTTCTCCCATCAGAGGACTGGGCCCACGGCCAGCCCAAGCTGGGTACATGCAGCGATTGACGGGAAGCCTAGGCAGGGGGCCAAGGCTGAGCCTCCAGAACCACACAGATGCATTTGTGGGGGAGGGGATCCGAGCACCTGGAAGGGCCCAGTTAGTCCCAACTAGAAAACTGTCTCAGGAAACCTGAGTCTTTAGGAGGCCCAAAGGAAAATCTTCTCTCCCTGTCCTGCTCTCTTTCTCTCTCTTCCCTCTAACTGGATCTTTTTCACTTCCAGCATTTTATTTGGAAAGTTTCAAAGACAGAAATGCTGGAGGGAAATGCACCGTGAACACCCACAGACTCACCACTTTGTAAAATCTGAATATTTTGTGATACCTGCTTTATCACATATCTATCCATGTGTCCATCCTTCCACAAACTCCCGTTCCAAGATCAGGACCCTTATGAGAAAGGGCACCAACTCGACAGACTTGAATCTCGCAGGACACTAAATGTCGTGAGGCCAGGGCCCGTCCACCTCGCCTCCCCTCACTCACCCAAGGGAAAGTCACCGGGGCCTCTTCCTGCTTTGGTTTCCAACTATGGGGACCGCACCCCCCTACTGCCCCATTCCTCCCCTCCCCGCTGCCACCGAGGGTCCACCAGGATTGGCCGCAGGAACGAGGATGAGCTCAGGGTGTAAAGACGGCCACTGGCATGTCCGATTTTCTCAGCACTTGTAGGAACCCAAAGCTGCACCTTTAGGGAACTAAACATTATGGCTCAAACTCATTGGCTGCAGAATCGGATTCACGTACAGGAAGAAGAAAGGAAATTTGGGTGTTGCTACCTGAATACTTAGATGAGCTCCTCTGCCAGAGACTAGGACACAGGCAAGCTCTTCTCACCCTCGTCGCCCACGGGCCCACACGGAAAGTCTGCAGCGGCAACATCACGGCCTACAAATGCCACGGGGGCCCTGGGAACACACGTGGGCTGGGCGCCTCCTCACTATCCCATGGTACGTGTCACCATCCCACGGAGAGCTCTGCCCTGCTCACAGCCCACCCAGATCTTTTAAGAAGCCCCTCTCAATACAGGCCCTTCATTGTAGGCACCCCTAAAAGATGAAGCACTTGTCCTTGACATAATGAAAGGGATGATTATCCATTTTACAGAAGAGAGTTTGTTTCACATCATCCAGAGCAGCGGTTAGTCAACGACAGCCTGCAGGCCCACTGCCTGTTTTTGTAAATAAGAATTTATTGGCACACGGCCACACCTATTCGTTTACGTATAATTTATGGCTGATTTCTGCTACAAGAGTCAAGTTGTCATGGCAGAGGCCCTGTGGCCCAAAAAGTTGAAAATATTTACTGTGGCCCTGTAAGAAAAAGTATACTGACTCCTGATTCAGAATAAGCCCCCAGAGGGCATTTTTTTCAAAAAGACAATTGAACTTACAGACAACTATAAACGATCACAACTATTATATAAAATAAAGCATAATGCAATTAAGGCACTTCTTACTCTGAAATCCTCTACTCATGTTAACTGGGGCCACGGAATCCCGGGTACTTACAGCTCTTTAAGATTCTTCATCTTCACAAAGGCATCAAACTGGACAGATCTGATTGCATTCTCTCCAAGGTTCCTGAAAAAGAACATTCTTTACTTAGGCAAAGAAACTCCAGGTGCCCTTCAAGTCAGCCACGTGTTTGAGCCACGACGCTCAGGGATTTTTCCTGACAGCCCAGGCTTCGCCAACGAACCACAGGGACTAGCCAGACACCCGTGTCCTGTCCTAAGGCCACTGTAAGCGGCTGTTATTTCACCTACATTGACACAAGCCAAGTGGAATAACTCCGGAACGAGCCAGCCTTAAGGGTGGCATCAAAGCTAAGCCAAGGCCCGCTCAGCAAGTCAACAGGCAAAACTTTCCCAACAGAATTGTGGTCGCACTTGATTCAAAGACAAAATACCCTAAGAATCAAGTACTGGAGGCAGCCCCCCTCAGTTGGTGACACACGGACGTCTCAGGGCTGGCTCCGTCCTCTTCCTCCCGGGCTCTCAGAGGCGAACACACCAGGAGGAACGTCCCAGTTAAACCCAACGTGTACTCAGCACTGCTGCGCTGCTTTAGCAGTATAAAGGGTCCTGGTGGAAGTGGAAGGGAGCCCAGGGCCCGAGCAGGCCCAGGCAATGGGGAGGCCAGGCAGGAGGACGGTATTTATCTGAACACCGAGTGGCCATTTGTTCTGTAACCGTTTCTGGCATAGGCAAAACGAAGGCCAAAGTTGAAGCTGACTTATAATGAGAAGGAAGCAGCTGGCGTTTCCAAATAGCCTGTTTCTCAGTTTACAAAGATGCTTTTCAATTGCTCGCAGACTTCCCCGGCAGCCGCGTTTGGCAGGCCTGTGCGTCAGGGAAGGTACTCACAGGTGCTCCAGACCTTCCAGCCCCGAGAACGCTCTCTTAGCCACGGACTTGATCTTGTTTCCTGACAGAGTTCTGCAGTTTCCAAACATCCAGAAACAGAGGTGGGGTGGGAGCGGGAGGGAGAGCAACAAGGGAGGGTGGGGAGAAAGAGAACACACAATTAGGGTGGTGCTATCTGATAAGTCTGTCCAGGGAGAGGCAGGTGGAAATCTGACCTGTGCCGAGATTATGCATTTGAGGTATGCGGGCCCTCCCCCTTCTGAAATGAAATACTTTTATCTTTATTAGAATTTAACAGTGATGACAGGTAGGAATTGCATGCACTGTCTCGCCAAAAAGGCCCCTTGCAGTGTTAAGTGGAAATCACCTTGTCCAGCCCGGGCTCTCTCTCTCTCTAAGGACCACCCTGGGGGGAGTGTAGCCATAGTCCCACAGGGGAGAGAGAACTCATCACTGCTCCAGCGAGAGGAAGCAGAGTCAGGAGGAAAATTCTTGGAATTAAAAACTACCACCCACTTCTGAAAACTGCCTTCTGGGGATAAAGGTTCCCAGAGGAGGCAGGAGGAGGACAGGACAGTGGGTACCTATTGAGATGGCCCCCCAGCTCTGGGGCACACGCTGGCAGCCAGGATGCGGCCATAGTGCGCTGCACCCCTGCCTGCGAGAAGGCCCCTCGGCTCTTCAGCAAGAGCCCGGGTTTTAAATGATGCCAACGGCCCGAGGTTATTAAATCCTAGATAGACAGGTCCTCAACGGTCAGCCCCCAAGGCTATCTAATGCCTGTAGTACCTGGACCATCTACCCATGAGAAGGGGGGTCTCGCTGCCAGAGAATTCCAGTCACAATCTCAGCAGTGACTGTCAAGAGTTTTCTCAGAAACCCAAGTCTGGCCCCTGCAGTACACGTGGAAGAAATGGATGCTTCTTCCACGGGCTGTGTCATCCAAAGGGAAGTCTGTGTCTGGACTTAGGGTAGGGGTGGCACCTAGAGTGGCTGGACATTGGGAATGAAAAGCATCAAGGTTCCAGTTTTCCCTCCTCGTTATCAGATGCTCTGATGAGAGCCCACCAAGGCGTTTCCTCTAACTGCTGCTGGCTCAGGAAATTCTGCCAGCGAACACCTGAGGTAATGCTGACAAGTACGGGGCTCTTTGACTGTGGTGTCCACCGGGACTCCCCAAAGGGTAGGTTAAGAAGGACATGGGCTGCTGGGAGCCAGCTCCTGGGAGGTCTCAGAACCGCAGGTGTGGGACAGGGACTCCTAGGCACCAAGGGCAGGTGGTCAGGAGAAAGCCTTAGAGAAAGGCAGGCCGGCTCAGCCCCTCACCAGGAGGGGGAATTCCTTGTCTAGAACCCACCGAGAATCAGGGGAAAGATCTCGACTAAAGACCAGATCTGTCTTCAGACCTTCGTTAAGATGGGACCCACAAGGGAAAACAGCAAGCACACAGCCCTCCCTGAAAAGAGGAAAGAAAAGAAATGCGAGCCTTGAAGAAAACCAAAGATGGCAGAACAGCCTGGCACTGCCTGCCACGCAGGCCCCGGGCTTCCACCCAAGTGCCAAAGGCTCCTGGGGCCCGGCAGACAAGGACCAGGAGGCCGCCTCCGGGAGATGGGATCACGCACACACAGAGAACCCAGCCCTCGCCGGGGGACTCGGGAGGCAGCTGGACCACGGGGCTGACGCGCCCCCCGGGTCCTCTGCTGATGCAGCCGCCCTGGCAACTCTGGGCTCGGCCCTCAGACAGAGCAGCTCTGTGCCCTGCCTCCGGAGGGTCAAGGAGCACCACGGCCAGAGACCCCTTTGCCTTCTCCTCCTCTGGGCGGCAGTCTGCATGGGTGTGAGAGCAACCTCATGCTGAAAGCGTTTCCACGACCGCACCGCAGAGCGGGTCCAGCCAGCGGCAGCCCGCAGGGCACCGCAGCCCGGCGCTCCTGAGAGCGCTGCCAACCTCTCACCCACTCAGATCCCCCAGGCCCAGCCGCTGCGGGCTCCAGGTCCTAGTAAAAGGTATTGAACTGTTTAGTGAAATCTTCCGTAAACGAGATCCAGGAAAAAAAGCTGTGCTTTCTGTCACCCGTTAAATATTAGTCACGTTGGCCTCTCCTACCATGAGGGCAGGCTGTTACTTCTAACGGCGACAATAGCAATAAAACAAACTCTCAAATGCTCGATTATTCAGGGGCTCATCAGCCTGTTGGTGGATTACAGTAGGCCCTCACATTCCCCAGCAGGCGTCTGTGGGTGGGGGCCGGGGCTCGGCTAGCAGACTGTGGTTCCGGTGAAAGGCCGCTGTGTGCGGACGGGAGAGCTGGGGCTGTGGGCCAGGCGTGTCCCCGTGCCTCTGTGCCACGTGCTGGTGGGCAGCGG
Organism: Balaenoptera ricei; assembly: GCF_028023285.1. Lineage (NCBI taxonomy): Eukaryota > Metazoa > Chordata > Mammalia > Artiodactyla > Balaenopteridae > Balaenoptera > Balaenoptera ricei. The sequence continues at coordinate 83,218,011 of NC_082649.1, forward strand.
AGACGTGGCGCACCCGATCGACGGCTCCCCGGAAGGCAGAGCCGGCCCCACGTCCCCCGCGCCACCGACCTGGAGCAGGCAGCGACCCTGGGGATCCCCTGTCAAAGCCTCTCCCCCATCCCTGCCAACCCAGCCAAGGCCCTTCCGCCTCTTGCCGCCTTCACCCCAGGAAGGTTGAAGGGCAGAGGCTACTGCTGTGGCACTCGGCCCCCTGCCCCCAGGAATGCCCTGGAGAGAGCTGGAACCACGGGGCGGCACCTGCCTCCTCGTCGTCCGCAAGTGACCGAACCCTCCCCTCTGCGGCTGACCTGTGCTCCAGAGACCCTGCCTCCCCTCCTCACGTGCTATGAGCTCGGCGGGCTCCCAGCAGGTGTTCCATAAACATTCTGGAAGGAGGGGCGTCGGGTGGGTGAGTGTAATAACGCCCTGCCAGGAAGCTCAGGATTGAGGAACCATCCCAAGTGGCTGTGTTCAGCAGCTGGAAAAATGAAGGGCAGGGCAGGCTTCACAGACGGAAGCCTTTTATGGCTCTGCTGCTCACTTGTTCCTTTCCCGGAAGACGTTTTAGTTTCGCGCTGGCCTCGGGCACGGCAGGGAGGACCCCGGGTCCTCAGCTAAGGGAGTGCAGGCCAGCCAGCGTGTCCACCTTCCCTTCTGAGGGAGGTCTCTGACCTCCGCCCCTCAGCTGCTTCCACGGCCGGGCCCGCCGGCGGCTCTAGAGGGACGGCCCTCCTCGGCTGGCGTGAGCCCCCCCACTTCTAATGGGTCCAACAGACTCACCACCAGGCCGCTCAAACAGGGCCTCTCGGTGCCACGGCCACGCCGCAGAGCGTCAGGCATTGCTCTGGGGAGACCAAAGCAGCACGGGTTCCTCCCCGCTTCATTCAACAAACGTTGACTCAACACCGTTAGCAGTTAGGAAGGCGGCTCCAGGCTGCACACAGGCTGGTTTATGCAGAACCAGAAGCCCGGCGTCCCCAAGGGCCCGGCACACCCCACGAGGCAGGAAGGGTCTCCGTGGCGCGCTCACAGTGCTTTCTAACCGGAGCTGTGCACCCGGATCACAGGAAAGCGCGGGCCTTCCTTTTCCCCTTTTTAAAGCGGAAGATTTCACACACCCTCGTAGGCAGACGGGAGGGTGTCGTGAGCCCCATGTGCCCGCCACACAGCTACGACCATCATCTGATGGTGCCAATCCTGTTTCATCTCTGCCCACTCCTCATTCCCAACCCCGGCTGGACCACTGGGAATATCTATCACATAGTTTTCTTTTTTTATCCAAGAAGAGGATTCTTTTTTTAATCTTTTGCAATATAACCACAATACCATGCCACCTAAGTAAATGACCGCATATATTTAATCATATTAAGGAACTATTGTTATGGTCCCGATTTCCCCCAGTTGTGTGCATCTCTCCGTTTTTTTTTTGGAAAAGGATACAAGAGCCTCCAGGCCCAAGATCCTGATGAGTGGGGCTGGGTGGGAGGAGACTGGACACTGTATTTTACAGGTCACCGTTAACCCACTGCTTCCAAACACCCACGTCAAGCAGCTCAGTGCAAGCGAGGGTTACAGGCACTCGTGCTGCCTTCTTGGGACTTTACACAGGACTGTCACCCTAGTCCAGTGGGTCAAAGTAGGAGAACATGCTGGGGAACAGACAGCAGGCGATTAGGAAGGCGGCTCTAGGCTACAGACAGCGGAGAGCTTTTGCAGAACTGGAAGCCCTAGTGCCCTCAAGGGTCACCGCCCCCAGCTGGCAGGGAAGAGCCTCCTGGAAGCCGTGACACCCAAGAACAGGCTCCAGGTTCCACCGCAGGGACAGGCCCCGCAGAGAAGGCTTGTGTTCAATGGCTGCTCAGGTGCCCAGCACCCCGGCCCCGCCATCCCCGCAGCTGCATCCCGAGCTTGGGGCTCCTCTGGTCAGTGACAGGCCTCTGTCCCATCCCGTCGTGCTGTCCTGGCTCTTCCCAAGCCTGCTGGGTAAAGGACCCAGGAGGTGGGGGAGAAAGGAGCTTTTTTAGGGGAGAAAAAGAAGGCTGACAGGCATTTGTGACCCACTATCAGAACGCAGGAGCCTCAAGAAGAGAACGAATCCTCAGAGAGCCAAAACAGCTGACACTTACAACTCCCAGACTATCAAAAGCGTGAAAAACCCCACTTTTCAAAACAAATTAGAAACGTTAACTCTACAGAAAGACCCTCCCACCACAGGCTTTCCCGGAGCCTCGCCCTCCACTGCTGCTTTCAAAATATTTACTTTACCCTCGTGCTCTGCTCGGCTCACCGTCACCACAACAGGCTGGGGGAGACGGAGCGGGGACCGTCTTCTGTCTTGTCCTCCTCCAAACCCTCCCCCCCAGCAGCTAGTGAACAGTGATAATAGCCCCCAGCCCCATGCCTATATGTTCCTTGGGAGGCATCTGTAGAGAGTGCTGGGGAGATGCAGAAAGAGGGTAGGACGAGGAGAGGCACAAGGCTTCGGGGCCACACAGGCGAGTCCCAGCCCTGCCGCCCACCGGCTGTGTGATCTTGGGCAAAATCCCTTCCCCTCTGTTTTCTCAACTACAGCAGAAAGGATGCGTAACACAGCCCGGCCTCCTGAGACAGTCAGACGTGACACACACACACACGCCTCACAAATTCTAGGAGCTTAGAAAAACAAACCCCAAACACCGGAAACCTTGAATAAAAAACAGCTACTGTATGGTAATGATTGTTTCCGTTTAAGATTATGATTGACAACAAAAAGACTGCCCGAAGACTCAAAACCATCAAGAGTTACTTAGCTTTAGACGTTTAGAATTTCTAGAAATTCAGTAAGAGGGAAGACTCCTTTGAGCAAAGAACAACAAAAAAGTTGGCTGTTTTCACATCAGTCAAGAATTGAACGGGAGAAAAGACCCAACGGGCCTCCAAACACCAGCTCTCTAGCCCCAAAGAAACCAACACCCAGGGCAGCGATGAGGTGGCGGGTCAGGGAGAAGGTGGGATGTCTTCTGCCCCCCTATTCAGACTTTCCTTCCCAAACAAAAGAGAATAAACGTGCCAACGCTCCCAGGGGCGGGCGCAGAACGAAGGGTGTGGGGGCCCGTGGAGCCGTCTCCGTGCACCAGCCCCACGGATCTTCCAACGCCCAGATACTCACAGCTTGCTGAGGCTGTCAAGCCCTGTGAAAGCACCACTGGTGTCCTCGATTGTCCCCGAAATCTCGTTGTGGTCCAGGTCCCTGGGGAGGAGACAGACAGAAAGCTCACCATTCAGTCTGTGAAAGGAAGAGAGACTCACACCCATTCTGCCACTTTGAAGCTCGAAACATCTCGGTGAGTTCTAGGTGCCCAAACGGAACATCCAGTTAAGATTAGAGGCGTGGGCTTCCCTGGTGGCGCAGTGGTTGAGAGTCCGCCTACCTATACAGGGGACACGGGTACGAGCCCTGGTCCGGGAAGATCCCACGTGCCACGGAGCAACTAAGGCCGTGCGCCGCAGCTACTGAACCTACGCTCTAGAGCCCGTGAGCCACAACTACTGAGACCACGTGCCACAACTACTGAAGCCCGCGCACCTAGAGCCCGTGCTCTGCAACAAGAGAAGCCACTGCAACGAGAAGCCCGCGCACCACAACGAAGAGTAGCCCCTGCTCGCCCCAACTAGAGAAAGCCCGCGTGCAGCAACGAAGACCCAACGCAGCCAAAAATAATAAATAAATAAATAAATCAAATTTAAAAAAAAAGATTAGGGGCGTGACCACTGAGCCACCCTGCCACGAGAACTGCCTTTCTCAGCCTCCCCACAAAGCTGACACAGGCCTTGGAGTGGCAGCTTCGCAGCTGCGTGTGCTGCTTGCTCCCCAGTGGGCAAACGCCAGGCCCCAGGGGAAGGGGTGTAGACGGCACAGGGGAAAGCCTGCTTTGGATTCTGCCCCCAAAGAGCGGACCTCTGGCCACTGCTCTGAGAATGAGTCCGAAAGGTTCCCTAAGGTTCCCATCTGCTTTCACCCCAACCAGGGTCCCTTTCCCGGACTTGACCGAGAAACTGCAGAAGGCACATGGAGGAAAGGACAGGGAAGAAAGAGGCCCCGGCACCGGGCCCTCCCCAGTGGGTTTGGCGCCCAGAGCCCCTGTCTCCCCCCAGGGCCTGCACAGGTGCTGACTCCCAGCCAGGGACGACATCTGGGTGCTGAGTCAGACTTGTGACCCAATTGCCAAGACCAGAGGACGAGGCCAACTTTTCGGCCCAGTCTCCGCCAGCAACGCAAATCACAAGGCCAATGACTCAGCTTCCTCCCCCAGCTTCCAAGGGCAGGTCACCACACCGGGCAAGACACCCCACCCGGCGACCAGGCCCCCGTGCTGCCCTGGGTTGGCCCTCCCCAACTTTCCACGCGGTCGGCCACACCTCCCCCTCCCGAGCCCCAGCAGACGCGGGCCAGGACCAGAAAGGGTGCTGCTCGGCTCCCGTGAGCGCCCGCGGGGAGGGGAGCTCGGACCTTGGAGTGAAATGCTCATCCTGACCTTTACTTTACAACCGGAAGCTCAGAGCCGAGATCCTGAGGCTGGAAGGGCCTCCCCCTTTCATCAGGTTCCTCCCATTATCTTGGTCCTGAAACACCCGGGACCCGGGGCTGCTGCTCTGTGTGCCTGCCTCCCTGCTCCGAGCCCCGGCTGCCAAAGTTTTTCTCATTTCTCTGGCCTCCTCAGTCTGAACGTCCCGGCCTTGTCATTCAGCACTGCCATGGCTCCGAGGCTGACCTCGGCTTGAACAGCCTGGCGCCCGGGCTCTTTCTCGCTCCTCCACGACGGCCTGGCATGAAGGCCGTCTCTGCCGTCTCTGCCAAGCGCAAGTGCAAAGGCCTTCCTCCCCGTCATGCCGGAATAGGCCGCTCTTTCTGCAGGGGGCACAGCTGGGAGGGAGGCCTCAGACCCCACGGCCACTGCCTGTTGAAATCCAGACGCCGCTCCCACCCCGCCCCCCCCCCCCCCCCGTATGGTTGGTTGTTCTGTTGCCTGGAAGTTCTCGAAAGCCCAGAAAAGCCCAGAAAATTTTAAGTCCCAGAAAAGCACCCTGCAGCAACTTCTGGCAACTCCCTCCACCTCACGGGGAACTTAGAGGGAAATGACATGGTCATCTCCATTGTGTTAAATGACCCTAAAAAGGCCCCGGGAGAGACACAGGATTCCCTCATCACCTCTTCTGGAAACGGGCGTCCTGGATGCAGGCTATATGCTGAAGAAGTTGAGATGCCAGCCCAAGACACGAGCCTCAGGATTGCCCTGGCTCAGATAAAAATCCTCAGGACTGAAACATGGAAGTCAGCGGGAAGGCTCAGGAAGGGAAAGACGGCCCCAGGGCTGCTATCTGGGGGCGGCAGCGCGCAGCCTGGGGAACCTTTCCCACAGCCGGACGCCACGTCCCGCCAAGCGCACTGCAGGAACCAGTGCGTGGTGATGACAGTTTTTTTTTGAGTCGTCACCACTCTAGGCACCACGCCGGGGGGGGGAAGGAGGGACACTTTTCTGCTCAACTGGCTCTTTTTCGATTTATCACATGAGACTCTGAGACTCTGGCACACATCACAGCTCAGCTTTGTATCTAATTCTGACTCGAGACCAATGAGAAGGGAATGCAGCAAAGCAGCTGGTGTGCTCTATCCTGCTCTCCCACCAACCCAACGGGGAAAGACGTACAAGACACGCAGGCTTTTGAGTCCCCGGAAGGCGCCTTCCGCAATGTGACTGATGGCATTGTGGCTGAGGCGTAGGATGCTCAGGCTAGTCAGGTCAGCCAGGCTCTCCTCGTCCAGCCGGGTCAGATTATTGAAGGACAGAATCCTGGGGAAGGGGAGGGGAAAGCAAACATCACAGTCAGGTTGCACGGCATCGCCCTCCCTCTCCTCTCCCGAACGTACAGCCATGGTCGGCCAGTCACCTAGGTCCCAGTGGGAAGGGATACGCCCACAAGGATCCCGAGGGCAAAACGGTCTCACAGCTAGAAACCCACCAGGGCTTGATAGCCATACATTGGACTCCTGGAAGGAGGTCTGTAAACTGTGAGCACTACACAGCACAGGGTTGTACGACAAAGAACCACAAGGCTCCAACCCCTGCGTGCACCTGGTGTCCATGGCTGGTCCTGATTCAGGCCATGACAGATCTCTCACGGCTGTGGCCTGAGACTCTGGACAGGACGCCAGCGGGTTCTCATAGTGAGCAAGGGAGCCGGACAGCCTGCCAACATTGGCCAGCAGAGGGCACCACCAGCCACTGCTTGGAACAAGCCTTCCTCACTGAACTGCAGGCCTCACCTGGGCAGCACCCGGGGGGACCAGAGTCTCCCATCCGGGCTACCTTGCCCTCACCCAAGCCAGCCTCTTAGCGTGATCCCCCTACCGTAAGCAGGTAAGGAACACATCCCCAGTCACACACCTTCCCTGAGCATCCGAATCAATCTTTCTTTCCTCCCAGCACAGTCTCTGCATCTCTGACATAGCCCTGGGTTGGGTACTTAAGTATATTAGTCATCTATCCTCAAAAAATGGAATCTCTGGGCTGGGGCAGGAGGAAGGAAAATAAATTCGGATAAGATTAGCAAGTTTTTAAAGGTAGCAGGGAGTGACAGTTTTTCTCTCCTGGAAAAATAAGTCATAGTGCCTGTCAGTTGCAGAGACCTGGCAGGAGATCAAAATTACATCCTCACCTGCAATTAAAGAATTTAGTTGAAAGGAGGGGCGGGACACACACGTGGAGAGCAACTCTAAATCTGGCTCCAAGGTTACCTGGGTGTCGGGCAAAATGCTAGGCTGGTCAGGGGACACTCCCGTGACCTTCTCTGCCCCTTTGGAAGGGCACAGAAGGCAGCCGGAGGGGGGCACAGGGAGTGTGCCCCTCACCGCTGCCTCAGCACCAGGGCGCACACACCCTCTGCAAGTACAGGGGCTCCGGGGGCTGAGAAGACCTCTCCTGCTTCCCTGTGGCTCCCAGGCCTGACAGCGGAAAACCATGGGTCCTGGGAGTTCCCTAGCAGGGTCAGGGCCTGAGGGAGGAGTCTTTCAGGAGCCATCCCATTCCACGTGAGAATACCGTGCAGGTGCACTGCCTGCAAGGGTCAGGAGGCTAAACCCAAAGGGTTAGCGCACGCACACACACACGCACACACACACACTCTCCCTCTCTCTCTCTAAGGAAAGCCAGCCACTGGAAAGAGGTGCGACTATTGATTTTTGCATTAGGTAACGATGGACTCACTGAAATATAAACTCCAGGTCAGAGTGGGGTGGGTGGGGAAGGAGGAAGGGGGCTGGGGGAGGGGGAAAATGTGGGCAAATAGATAAAAACACTAGCTGCAAGACTCAGCACTAGGTTTAAACATCCCCTTAAGTTTGCCTGCTGAAGGCAAGAGACAGACAAGAAAGACAGGCTTGGCACTTGTGATCATTCACTTCAGTGGGTGAGTTTCCTCCTACAGTCAAGCCTAGAAAAAAGAAAACCCACCCAAACTCTCTTAAAAAAAAATAAACATATTGGACTACACCAGAATTGAACAACCTTGAACATATTAAATTGAGATGAAAACCATGTCGAGGAGGTACTTTTTTTCCTCCAAAAACCCCAATCTTCTAGACATGGGATTAAAACAAAGGGACATGACTGTGTCCACCAAGTCCCAGGAAATGCTGCTTTCATGATCAACGACCCACCAGGACATGGCAGGATAGCCCAGGCCCCAGCCCCTCCCCACCCAGGAGAGAGCCTGTCACTGCGGGTGTCAGGGACCCTGGGTGCCAGCTCAGGGGATCCCAGTCCCAGCCTGGAGCCCCGTGGGGGAAATCTCTTTACGTGAAGTATAAGCACACATTCCCATCAGCGCGGGAGCCTCGCTACCAGGCCAAGGGACCCAAAGCTGGGGAGCGGAAGGAGCCAGGTGCCTGGGCCACTTGTCAGGGGAAGGACGACAGAAACCACACGACAGAAACTACGTGCACGTAGAAACTCTCCCACGGTCAGTGTGTCGCCGTCTCTCGGGTTCACTGTCCTTTCTGTGTTTGAGCCCCAATACGGGCACACCTCGTTTTAGTGTGCTTTGCTATATTGTGCTTTGTAGATATTGCTTTTTTTTTTTTTTTTTAACAAATTGAAGGTTTTGGCAACCCTGTGTAGTCAGATGATGGATAGCATTTTCTAGCAGTGAAGTATTTTTTAATTAAGATCTGTACATCATTTTTTAAGACATAATGCTGCTGCACACTTAACAGACTACAGTATAGCATAAAGACACTTTTCTATGCACTGGGAAGCCAAAAAGTGTGTGACTTGCTTTACTGAGGTGGTCTGGAACCGAACATGCAGTATCGCCGAGGTCTGCCCGGAGCCCCTCTCGTGAGAGAAGCACGTGTTACGTGGTGTAGCCGTTCGTAGACAGCGGCTCTCAGAACAGCCACCCTTCGACAGCAGCCCCTGCTAATGTGAAGTGGGGCGAAGAATAGAGATGAGCTGGGAGTCAGGCCCCAGTGACTGCGATCTGCGGGGCCTCGGGGTCCCGTTCCGGGCCTGCCTGCTGGGGGCTCTTTCCTCCCTCCGCAACAGGCCCCCGAACCCCCAAGCCCGCCGTGCCGTGGGATGCGCGGCCCAGAGCTCCCCGGGCTCTGGAGGAGTCACCTCCGGGCCGTGTCCACAAAACACCTGCGGAGCCAGAATGGGACACTCACAGCTCGTGCAGCTTCTGGCAGAAGCCCCAGCCGTCGCGGTGGATCCGGGAGATGGAGTTGTTGCCGAGGTGGAGCTGGTGCAGGGCCGTGAGGCCGTACAGTGAGCCGCTGTTCACCTCCGCCAGGCTGTTGTACTCCAGGTGCCTGCAATGACGGCCACGTGCGCGGGGTGAGCGTGGACCCCCGGGGGCTCACGCACCCACCCAACCCACGGCGAAGGGGTGGCTCTCCGGCATCAGCCAGGATCCGACAGCACTGCTGGAGAGACTGGTGAGGGGGGGGTGTGCACCTACGTGTGTGTGTACGTGTGTGTGTGCACACCTGTCTGGGGGGCAGGAGAAGACAGGCAAAGCAATGCAGATGGCGGTGAGGACCCAGGCCGACTGAGAGAGCTCAGAGGCCAAGGGGAAGCTCCTAGAAGCAACCTTATCAGCCGAGTACAAGCGAACCAGCACTCACACGGGCAGAGGAGCTCCGAGCAGAAGGCAAAGCCCCCTCCAGGAAGAGACAGGAGAGAGATGAGGAGGAAGCGCTCATCATCATCCCCATCTTGCAGATGAGGAGACTGAGGCCGGGAGAAGCTAGGTAACCTGTCTAACGCTCATTCCCAGCTCAGCCAGTAGTGAGGGGCCAGAATTCAAACCCGGGCCTCGCTAACCAAGCCTGGGCTCTGGACCACTGCACCACGAAACACGGTTTGAGCTCTGGGGTCAAACTACTGGGATTTAATTCTCAATTTTGCCACCTGGCTGACTGAAGGAGCCTGAACAACCATAAAGTGGAGATACCCGAGAAGTATCGACTCCACAGGGCCGTGCTGAGAAGGAAGGGAACGCAGGTCAGCAACTCAGCATCGTGCTGAGAACTGAGCTCCTGCGAAACTCGGCAGGGACGTTTCTACCATCCTGCTTCCCGACGCCGCACAGCCCGGCCACAGACAACTCCGCGCCACAGGACTGGCCTCCTGAACAGCAGCTACTACTTCAAATGCTGCTCCACGCTCAGTAGTACAAGGGCTTCAGGCAACCAGGTTTCACTTTTATCCATCGTCCTTTTTCTGCCTCTGCTCAAAAGGCCAGCCCTTAATTTATAAATAACCTCTAAGGCAACTCTTTCTTCACCCCCCAACTGGTATGAATTTGTTCAACGTAAAACCCAAATGTCACATACTAAGGACTCCATGTTGTTCTGAGAATTCTGACTCCCGGCCCTCCCAGCTCGCGACCACCTGGGTTCCAAAGTCCAAAATGACAGTTTTAAGAATGTAAAGGAAAAGGGTCCTCGACTATGTAAAAACAGAGGCAGAGCCACGCAAAGGTGAACAACAAAGAGAGGGAGAAGCAAAACAGCAGTGCTAAGGATGTCATTTTACAAAGTGTGTGTGTGTGTGTGTGTGTGTGCGTGTGTGTGTGATGGTGTGCATATCGAGAGATTCTCCTGATAATGAGGACGGATTCCTGATAACGGAACTGGACCTGGAGTTTTTCTTTTCTGTATCAGTTGCAAAGGTAACTGATAAAAGGCATAAACGGAGTGATGTAACGTGTAGAGATTGGAAGGGCATGGGGGTGTCCTGAGCAAGTTAAATCATTGACCATAAAGCAAGAAATCTCACGGCGACACATCAAGATAGTGGTATAAGTGTATTAACTTGGAAGTAACCACCAGCAAAACTACAAATAGAAAACCCCAAAAGGAGAATGATTGGAAGTGACTGCCTGCCTCATGGGGGTGGAACTGGGGGAAAGAGAGAATGGCAGCCGGGGTTGGTGGGGGGCAACAACTACTTTTCTTTACAATTTGATTTTGCTCAGCTATGAGTATACGTTTCTTTTGATTAAAAATAAATAAATAAAAATGTTGAAAAACTGAAGCTTGGTAACTGCCTCGTCTGCCCTTCTCCAGATGCTTTTCCATCCCTCCACAGGCAGGCAAGCCCCGTGATTGTCCACATCTGGCTGGAGCAAGTGCTCCCTCGATAAAAGTGGAACATCTGCAGCGAGTGGCTTGATTAGTTCACAGAACATAAATAAATCTCTCAGGATGAACTATACATTTTTGGCCCACCTGCACATCAAGAAAGATGGTCAAACCCAAAGTGAGGAGAGAGGGAACTTCCTGTGGCGTGTGGGAGACAGGAGAGGATGTGGGAAGGGAGCCCACTGTCCGCCAAGGCGGCAGGGTGGGGGTCTAACAGGGAAGAACAAATCTGACTCCATGTTAGATGTTTCTTTCACTTTAACCTTCGCCTTCTATTGCTTTTGCTTCCAGTTAAGAATCTTGCCTGTAGCATGAAATATACAGGGTAGCCCATTCTCAAGGCTCTGACCTTTAAAGGTGTTAACACTGTTCTATTCACACAGAGATAAAAAGTTGCAGAACAGCGACTAACATTTGTCTTGTTGGAGGTTTATAGGAACATCGGAACAAAGGATTCCTACACCAAGAAGTCTGCACCAACCAGCCACGCCCCTGCCTCACCTGGCCTTTAAAAATGCTTTGCTGAAACCCTCTGGGGAGTTCGGGGTTTTGGGGGCACGAGCCATCCGTCTCCTTGCATGGCCCCGCAATAAACCTTTCTCTGCTCCAAACTCCGATGTTTTGGTATTGTTTGGCCTCACTGTGCGTGGGGCACATGGACTTGTGTTGGGTTAACAAGGGGAGGGGAAACGGGGAGGCGAAGCAGCCCCAGCAAAACAGCCCCCGCTTCCATCCTCACGAACCAACTCACTTCACTGAATCCAATGAAACTCCCCCCAAGAGATTTTCTTAACCTGCAAGAAAAACACCCTGAGGTTTGGCGAAGTCCCCAAAGACCCTGAGTGGCGCTCAGCTGAAGTCCCAAAGGGCAGGGGCTGGGTCCGGCCGAGGTCCTAAATGATCCCTCAGCGCCTGCAAGAATCCCGGCGCCTGGCCCGCACTCACAGCGCCTGCATCCTGGCCAGCCCCCAGAAGGCGCCGTCCGTCAGCTTGCTGATGTTGTTTCGCTGGAGCCTCAGCACCTCCAAACTGTCGAGCCCTTGGAACGTCAGGCCCTCGATGAGCCGAATCCGATTCCGATTGAGGTCCCTAAAGAGACGAAGCCAGCGGTTCAGAGCGTCCCCTACCCACGCCCCGCCTACGACCATCACCACGCGGTCCCCAGAGACAATCCTGGGAAGCCGAGACGTACCACAGACGTGCACGCCCACGTGCATGCAGACACTGACGGGCCATTGCTAACTGGTGAAAGGGGGGGCCCAGAGCTCCCAGAAGCCGGTCCCACCACACCCCTGAATGAGCGAGTGCTCCCATTTCCTCCCCAAGCACCCATACTCTGCAGTGAGGAGGGGGTATGACTCAGGAGGTGAACGTCTTAGGTGAGCTGTCTCTTAACTCAGCAGCAGAAACCCACACCAGATGCCTCAACCCAGGAAAAATCTAACCACTGGGTATCAAACGGCGACGACATTTCCCACCGAGGCACTCTTCAGGCCTCTACTGATGGAGAGAAGTGACTGCACTCAGGAGTGGCCATCTGGCACGCTGCGAAGCGTACACACGGGCTTCCAGCCCCCGTGTGATGAAGCCTCGGTGAACTGGCTCCATCGGTAATACTCAAGGGAGGGAGAGCACAGCCTGACCAGAAAGCCCTTGGGTTTCCCCCAATACTTCTGCAGTGTCTCATGACCCACATACGGTCCTGAGCATCCAGAGAGCTTCTCCAGCACCACAGAGCGCACGGCCGGGCCCCACCGCCCAGGGGTGTCGGAGCGGGGGGAGCACAGCAGGGAGCAGGGTGGGGCACACCCCGTCTTGCCGCCACACCTGGCCGTGAACAGCTGTGTTGTTCTGCTTAAACCAAACATCCATTATCAGCTTGTTTTCCTGAGGTAACACTCTTCTGATACAAAAAAAGGACACCGGCAAACAAAAAAAAACCAGGGAACAAACAGTCCATCAGGTTCTGGTAAAGAGAGGTTCTCTTGACTCCAAACCCTGGACCATTCTAGGAGGGCACTCAGCCGTGCTGGTCAAAAAAGTAAACAATTACACCCTTTCATTTAAAAAAAAAATTAACTACCTTATGAGATCAAGGAGATGAAGATGGTGACCCATCTCCTGCTTCCTACCTCTGGCTACACTGACTTCCTCTCAAACTGCCCAAGCAGTGCCGGACTCTGTAATGTCCACAGCACAGATTATCTGGGTGCCTTAAAAAAACACAAAAACCTCGGAGATAAATAAGGAACCCCACGCCCACAGTCTAAGCATTAGCCAGGATCAGCCAGGCAGCAGGATTCCTCACTGCATTTTGGAAAGTGCCGACGAGGACAGACATGTACGTCCTCGGTGGATCTTCTCTCGGCAACCTGGGGCGGCCCGCAGGCACCAGACCCAGCTTCTAATTTGCGTTCATTAGGCTCCGCATCCCCGGTAGTTGATGCAGAGCCTGACCGAGGGGCAGCGGGGAAGGGGGTGCATTTGGATCGAGGTGCTGGGGGACATTTGGCCTCCATGCAGCGTGGCTAAGCTTAATTAAAGTGCAGGGCTCTGCACTCACAGTTGTGTCAGCCGGGGTAACTTGAATGCCTTCACAGGAAGCTGGGTGATCCTGTTCTTGCTCAGCCGAAGCGTTAGCAGCGACCGTGACAGACCATCAAATGCTCCCGACTCCAGGCTGCTGAGCCGGTTGCTCGCCAGGTTGCTGGAATGATTCATAAGAGAAAATGCAGTGGTCAGTAGGAGGCCTTCCTCATTCTGTTACAGACACCAGGCCTGCCTGAGTTAGGAAAACGAGCTAAAACACACCCAGAAGGATGGGTTTCCAACGAGACACCTGTCATCCCGAGGCTGCAAGGCCCACCTCTACCCCCAGCCTCAGGTGTCAGGACCATCCTTGTCAGGCTCGACAGGAGCCTTGTTTGAGCCCAGAGCTCGCTCTGCTTGTGGCCAGAGGGGTTTACCCCCAGGAAGGTGGGAGGGAAGTCAGTTACCTCCACCCCAGCCATCCTCGCACCCCAGCCGGGCCGCTGCAGGAGCCCCTCCTCGCACCCACTACCCAAGGGTTAGGGTTCAAGGTCGGTGAGAAGAGCCTCAGGCAGCAGAAAGTCCACTGCGAAGCAAGGTCAGAGTGGATGTCATAATTTGGAGAAACCAGCCCTTAATTTTGAAGTGGGTCTCATTGTATGACGTGTAAATGTGCATAAACCAATTCATTTTAATAATTTTAAATGTGTCAAAGAAACATTCTAGTTAGAGAGATCTGCATGAGTGGTTACCAGTGGGGAGAGGGGAGGGGAGAGGGGCAAGACAGAGGTAGGGGATTAAGAGGTACAAACTACTAGGAATAAAATAAATAAGCTGCAAGGATATACTGTACATCACAGAATATACCCAATAGTTTATAACAACTATAAATGGACTATAATCTATAAAAATTCTGAATCACTAGGCTGTACACCTGAAACTTATATAATACTATAAAATCAACTGTATCTCAATGAAAAAAAAAATTTTTTAAGGGGTCTGCATGGAATCCCTTTAAAAAACAAGCAATAGTTGCATGGGACGTCCACCTACAGGATTACATGTGTAAGGGGCACCTCCCCTCAAAACGCAGCGCACGGGGCAGCTAAGGTCTGTGCATTCTGTTGTATGTAAATTACATCAAGTAAGGGGAAAAAAGGAGAGAAAAGGGGGAAGCAGTTTGGTCTTTCCTATGAGAAGTTATCCCCAACACTTTTCCTTCTACCTTCCCTAGACCAATGGTGCTTTTCGTGGCTTAAGCAAAAAAGAAAAAGACCAGCGAGAATTTTCTACATTAGAGAACAGAATGGAAGAAGGCATGCTTCGCCTCCATCAGGCAGCGGCCCAGGACAGAGCACATGAGGATTCTGTGCAAACAGAACTGGACTGTTTGTTCTTAACACTCTAGATTAAAGAAGAAGAGTCTGTGTGATGAAGATATACCGGTCAGCATCTGCCAAAGTACAACATCCCCTGCTTTTAGGCAGAGAGAGAGAGAAGGTCACTGCAATTCAGTTTAGCATTGGTGGTTTCTTTGTCCCAAACAAGTCAGTGCCAGGTGGCAGCGGGACACCTTTCAAAAGCCCTCAGTGAGGGCTGAGCACTGCCACATCGGCTGAAGGATTGGCCGAGGCCTCCTTTTTCCAACTCTGGCACTTCGATGCAGCCTAAGAAGGAAACCGCTCCTCTCCTCGGGGATCGCAAAAAATCTGCGTGCCTGGCCTTGGTCTCTGAACACATGGGTCGCAACGACCCCTAAAGCCAACCTCACGAACAATCCTCCAAAGTGCTCACGAATAATGCAGGGGATGGGGACTCACCTGTCACCTGAACATGCCTTTTTAGCCTGAGTTTTCAGTTTCTTCCCCAAAGCAACATTTTCCTACCAATAAGCGGTGGGTTAAATAGGCTTTGACTGTTTTTCTTCTGTCTGCCAATTGGCGGGCTGTGAGATGGGGCAGTAGGATGGGCAGAAGAGAAACAGACCAACGAAGAGATGGAGAAGGTCAAGAGAACTCAGAGGATGCACGGGCACTGGCTGGTTGAATCTCTACAGAGAGGTTTCGCTCCGATGTCACTCATCTAAGTACCCCCGAACCTCTGTTCTAAGCTTTCGCGGGAGGCAGCCCAGTGAAGGAGAAAGGAAACAGGCTTTGTGGTCAACACAGCCACGTATTTCAGGCCTAGAGTTTGCTCTTAAATGGTCAGTCTGTGAGGCTACTGAACATCTCCCCGCCTCAGGCTTCCTCAGCCACCTCTACAGTCAGAATAACGCCACTGGACTTGGAGATGCTCTATGAATGGGCTACCAGAGGACGACGGACCTGGGTCTCCTGCCCCCTGCCCTGCTGCGGGAAGACAAGGGAGGTGTGTGCCCATCCCACCGACTCAGCCGGGTCACGTTGGAGGAGAGGAGGGAACGTCCGCCTGCGTCCAGACCTGAGGGCTGCCGGCAGACCCAAGGCACTTACAGCTCCTTTATGGGCAGTCCGTGCGGGAAGCAGGTGCTCCGGATCTCTGTGATGTTGTTGGAGCTGAGATCCAGCACCTCCAAGGAAACGTAAGCCTTCAGCTGACTCCCCTCCACGCTGCGAATCCTATTGTGTTGCCTAAGACACACAAAGGAAGGTGAGTCCAGCATGTCATTTTGCAAAGAAACTATTTTCCTTAACCCTTCTTCCAGACATTTTTTTCCCTAGCTGCTTTGCAATTTCAGAAAATTAAAAACGCTATGACACTCCTTTTTTTTTTTAAAATTATTTGGCTGCGTCGGGTCTTAGTTGCGGCACACTTAAATGACATCTCCCATCCTTCTTTCCATCAAGTTCTTACCTGCAGGCCGGGAGCTAGACAATATCAAATTCTTTGTCTGTGACAAGTTTGTCTGCCCAAGTTCTAAGCCAGGCTACTCTCCCCAAGGACAGGAACACAGGGGTGATATTTCGGACGTGTGGAGAGCAGCCTGGCATGATCAGCGCTCAGATCTTATGGGTACACCTTCCCACAAAGGATGTGCCCAGTGCAACCAGCCAGCTTCTGATGCGGCTCGCATCTAGAATCTTCAGAACCTAGTCCAAGCCCATCACTTACAAGAATGCAGGCACCAGAGCCCAGAGTTCAGTTTCATCCAACTGAACGCATCATCACATACCTCACATTTTACCGACACCTGCCATGTACCAGGCGTGGCGACAGGCACAAGGGATGAAAAAAAGATTGCAAAATCCTGACAACCTAATAAGGGACACAGGAACTCAGTGCTGGGCCTAACTGGAATCGAATCCCCTGCACCTCCAACTCCACACTCTTTTTTTAAATTTATTTATTTATGGCTGTGTTGGGTCTTCGTTTCTGTGCGAGGGCTTTCTCTAGTTGCGGCAAGCGGGGGCCACTCTTCATCGCGGTGCGCGGGCCTCTCACTGTCGCGGCCTCTTGTTGCGGAGCACAGGCTCCAGACGCGCAGGCTCAGTAGTTGTGGCTCACGGGCTTAGATGCTCCGCGGCATGTGGGATCTTCCCAGACCAGGGCTCGAACCCGTGTCCCCTGCATTGGCAGGCAGATTCTCAACCACTGCGCCACCAGGGAAGCCCCAACTCCACACTCTTGATAGCTCTGCTCCTCAGTTTCCTCATCTGGAAGATGGGGCCACACCCTTTACTTCAAGGATGATCCCACCTGAACCACACTGCTGCGTCTGGCAGATGTTCACGTTAAGTGTTCAATGTTTATCTCCCTCCAAGACTTATTTGTCCTTTAACCCTCTTTCTAAAAAAATCCCACAGTCTTAACCCGCCAACCAGTATTTATTAATCAGGAGAAATTCGATAGCTGCCAAGGCTGCAGGCAGCAGGTGGCCCCCATGTGGGTTTCGCTCTGCCTGGCAGATTCAAACCACCACGGCCCCGATCCCAATACTCAGATATTTCAGAATCTGTGCAGTGGTAGCGCTGGGCCTCTGGGCTCCAGCCTCTCACTCCGGCCAGTTTCTGAGTAAACAGTATTGGGGTCTCCAGCCAATCAAAGCATTCTTGAACACGATACAAGTGAGCCAGGCGTCGCTAACCAAGTGGCATCTCTCTTAAACAAACACTTGACCAAATCGTTTCCAACAGGCATAAACAAGGCCCTCTTTCCCAGAAGCTCTGGGGCTTCTCGCCGACGCCTTTGTTTTCTTCCCCTCTCTCCCAGGCCCTGAACCCAAAAATCCATTTACAAGGGTACAGCTCCTTTACACACAGCAAAGTCACGCCAGAATGAGAGGCCCCTTTTCCCTCCATGTGTCCCAAACTACTTCCTTTGAGTTCTTTATTAAGTTCTTAATAAAGATAGTCTCTTCAGTTTTCTGACTCCAAAAGAAAAAGAAAAAAAGAATAGAAAAGAAGACCTTTATTATGTAAAGTATGGGAAAAAAGAACAAGAAATAAAGGGAATAGAGCTGAGCCTCATCCAGGAACTCTGAATGCAGTACCAGGGAGCCGGGAAAAGAAGGTCTGAGGAAAGAAGGGAAGGGGCGCCGCTGGCCCCAAGTCACACAAAGAGGGACCATACACAGTTCAAGGGACCACGGGACAGCTGTGAGCCCCCGCCCACTTCTCCCACTGCCCCTCCACCCCGTCCTCTCCTCTGGCTCTTTCATCTTACACCTTCCTTCTTCTTTCTCGTCTGTGTATTTATTCACTGAATCAAACACGTTCTGGGCCCCTGCTCTGTGCCAGGCCCAGGCTGGAGGAAGGATGCTGTGATGAAGACGGGTCTCTTTCACACACTGGGAAGAGGTCCCTGTTGAGCAGAAGAGGCAGCCATGGAGATGAGAAACAACGGAGCGTGGGAGCGAGGATGGATGAGACCTGCCGGGAGGGAGAGCGGAGCTGGGGAGGATTCTGCCGGAAGAGGCTGCCGGGGCCAGCTCCGGAGGGTGGGATGTGCATGCTGGCAGGAGACGGGCAGGGCAGAGGCAGGGGGACCACAGCAGGCAAGCCCTCGCAGATGCCCTGAGGAGTAGGGCATCTATGTCCCAGGGGACCAGGTGAGAGGTGGCGGCAACAGAGAGACAGACACAAGAGAAGAAGAAGAGAGGGGTCCACAGGACCTGGAGACGACAGATGGGGGCGCAGAGAATGGTGATCCTCAATTTTCTAGTTCAGAAATGCTAAGGTAACCAGGCGACTGGCGAGACCTTCCATCCTTGCCCTTATGGCCTGTTCTCAAGCCAGCAACCATAGAGATCCTGTCAGGACATCTCACAGAATGGGAGAAAACATCTGCAAATCACCTGTCTGATGAGGAGTGAGCATCTAGAATACACAGGAACTACAACTCAACAACAACAACAACAACACGAAAAACCCAAACGACTCAATCAAAAAACGTGCAAAGGACTTGATAGACATTTCTCCAAAGAAGATAAATGGCGAAAGAGCACATGAGGAGACGCTCAACATCACTAAGCATTAGGGAAATGCAATGAGATAGCACCTCACGCCCACAGCATGGCTACTATTAAAAAAACAAACAAACTCTGGAATGGTATGTGGGGGAGAGGATGTGGAGAAACTGGAATCCTGGCGCAGCTGCTGAGGAAAATGGTGTGGTAGTTCTTCGAAAAATTAGGCACAGAATTACCAGCGTGTGACCCAGCAATTCTGCTTCTGGGTGTTCATCCAAAAGAAATGTAAGCAGATCTCAAAGAGTTATTTGTACACCCATGTTCATAGCAGCATTAATCACAGTAGCCAAAAGGTGAAGCAACCCAATGGATGGATGGATGGATGGATGGATGGATGGATGGATGGATAGATGGATGGACGGATGGATGGATGGACGGACAAACATGACAGAGGTACACATACAAAGGACTATCATTCAGCCTTAGAAAGGAAGTTCTGACACACGCTATGACATGGATGAATCTTGAGGACACTGCGTTAAGTGAAAATACCCTATGACTCCACTTCCATGAGTACCTAGAGTAGTCAAATTCATTGAGACAAAACGTAGAGCGACGGTTGCCAGGGGCTGTGGGGAGGGGGAGTGGGGAGTTGTTTAATAAGTTTGGAGTTTTCATTTTCCAAGATGGAGAAAGCTCTGGAAATTGATTACACAACACGAGTGTACTTAACACTACTGAACTGTATACTTAAAAAATGATTAAGATGGTAAATTTCATGTAATGTGTATTTTACTACAATTTAAAAACAAAACAAAGCAAAAATCAGCCAGTTCACAGGACTTGTTTGCCTAAAACTCAAATGATGGCTTTCCTGTCTCACTCAGGACGAAGTCCTTACGATGGCCTCTGAGGCCCATGTGATCTGCCACGCACTCGCCTTGCTGCTTCACTTCCTGCTCTTCCGCCTTGTACTCTGCCCCACACACTGGCCCTCAGACACGGCAGGCCAACTCCTGACTCACGACCTTTGCACTTGCCTTTCCCATTGCTTGGAATGAATGCTCTTCCCCCAGAGAGCCACAGGTCCCATGCCCTTCCTTCCTTCCCATCTGTTTTCACATGTCACCTTCTCAATGAGGGGTCCCTGGCCACAGTCTCTAAGACTACAAGCCTCCCTCCCCCTACCATTTCTCCCTCCTCCCTCCCCCACCCCCACTGTCACACTTTCCACTCTCTTGCCTGCTTTATTTCTCTCAGTATCTCTAATTATCATCTAATACATCCAGTATTTTGCTTATTTCTACCTTAACATCTTCTCTCCCACCAGGATGTGGCTCCATGAGAGCAGAGATGTTTGTTTGTTTTGACCACTGTTGTGTCTCCAACCACTGGAATAGGGTGAGGCACATAGGAGGTCCTCAATAAATAACTGTTAAAGGAATCACAAAGAATGAATACAGGTTGAATTCAGAAAGGCTGAGCCTAGACACAGATTTGGGGCTCATCAACATTTAAGTAGAAGAAAACCCATGCAAGCAGATGAGTTTAATCAGGAAACATGAAGGAAAGAGTTTGCCAACTGCCCTGTGGCAGCACTGCTCAGAGACAAATGATCTAGCCCACAGTGGCTTCAGAGCTTCTTGGGGCTCAAAGAATGCACATCACCTTCTCCCTCCAGGTCTGGTCTCTCTGCTCTAGACTCTAGCCCAGCACCCTGATCAAACTCTTCCTGAATTCCTCCCATTCAGGAAAGCTGACCACACAGCTCTATCTCCCTTCTCTCACTAGAGCAAGAATCACACCTTGTTAGATGTCTCTGGGGACCATGGCAATTCCACCCAAGGCCATGAGTTCTTCATGGGCTGGAACATGGCATAGCATTGAAGAACATGCCAAGAGCATGGCCCTGCCTGAGTTCAAATCCCCATTATACCACTTACAGGTGTGAACCGCTATAAAGGTGGTGTGAAGTTCCCAGGCCCCGTGGGCTGATGTGACCTGACGTGAAGCAGGTACTCAATAAAATGGGTTCTTGTTTTTATTAGCTCTGATATCAGATACACATCTGTATCCTGAGAGCGAAGCTCAGGATCTAGTTTGCAGCAGGTGCTCTGGAAAAAGAAGGAATGAATGGTTCCTAGTCCTCCCCACACTTCAGCGCAAACAGGCAGGCCTGACTCCTTCTTGGGAACAAAGGGCTGACTCAGAGCTCTCACTCTTAGCTTCATGCATGAAACGAGCCTGCTCCAGCTGGAGGGTGTCAAAACCCCCACCACTGAGAGGCTGGGCTATTTGGGGAGCTGTGCTTCAAATTAAATCCCAGATTGAAGCTTCTGCAGGTTTCAGGGGGCCTAGAGATCTGATGGGTCCCCAGCCAGCTAGATTACATCCTCCTTCTCACTCCTGTAGCAAGTGGGACTCTGGCCCACGCCCCTGACCCCAGCCCACCAAACCCTACCCCACCAGGGACATCCCCTCAGGACACCTGTCCATCAAGGTTCAAAGACCCAGTATTCAGGGAAGCCTCCCTCCTCCTCCTTGAGAGGTGTCCCACTTTCATAAAACTCTCCATGTTTTAATGCCACGTGCAACACGAGCGGTTATGTCACTCCTTTAATGTAACTAACTGTCCAGTTTTCAAGGCCCCCGTTCATCTTTATAACCTCTGAATCCTTGTCCAAGTTCTTTTTAACAATAGCCGACCAACTACTGAACACACCTCTAAGCAGCAGGCCCAGGGTGGAGGCTCCGTGAAAAGACACAGCAATCTCATGAGGAAGGTACTATTATGATCTTTACAGCTGAAGACACTGGGGCTCAGAGCTCTGCTGGACTTCACCTGCGGTCACACAACCGGGACACGAGAGGAGCCAGCGTGCAAGCCCAGGGGAGCAGGACTCGCCAGCCCATCCGAGAGGCTCTCCAGGCGGAATTTTAAGTGCATTACCCCAGATTCAATCCGTAAGCCTTCAGCAGAGCTCGGCTACATGTGAATGCTGGCTGGCTATTCCCGGGTCAGCTCACACTGGTCTGTGTCATTGGCCTCAGCCAAGCCGGCTTTTGTACCAGCCTCCCAGAGTCCTGCGTGAGCGGCAAGTCTGCAGAGAGCTGTGGAGGGCCAAGCTGAGCAAACAAGGCAGATGAAGCTCTGGTTCACAGCAATGGATGCTCTGGACGGAAAGAAGAGAACAGCGCAGGACAAGCTGCAAAGGGACGCCCTTAGGGCTACAAAAGGAGAGTGAGGAGAGGGCAGGGGAGAGGACAGTGTTAGAGGAGCACTTCTAACTGGTCTCATCCGGGAGCAGTCCAGCCCTTTCTCTGCCACCAAACAGAATCAGAACAACTCTGTGGTGACAGGGACTGGGGGGGGGGGGGGGGTGGTGGCCAAATCATACAGCCTGTGCCTCCACCCCGGGTTGGTGCACCCCTCAGGCTGTCCTCTGGGGTGAAGAAACCGTAATACGGCAGAAGTCTATTAAACCAACACCTGTTAAAGGCTTCACAAATAAAATCCGGCTTCAAAGGCAGAGAGCGGGAAAGATAAGCTCTCTCCACTGGG